>NC_136065.1:950702960-951376054 GCF_964261635.1 Lissotriton helveticus
ACCTAGACTCCACTTGCTCCCCATGGAGAAAAGAGTCACCTTCAAAATCCTCACTCATGTCTACAACTGCCTACACAACAACGGACCCAAATACCTCAATGACAGAAACAACTTCCACGTACCCAAAAGAAACTTCCGATCTTCCAACCTCAAAACCCTGTGCATTCACAGAGCCAGAGCAGGAGGAAGATCTTTCTCTCAGATTGCTGCCAAGACCTGAAACGACTACCGGCAGACATCAGACGCGCCCCCTCCCTGAACACCTTCAATAAGATCCTCAAGACCTGCTTCTTTGGCTAAACAGTCCTGCGGACCCCTATTAGCGCCTTCAGACTCTCATGGATGAGTAGCGCGCTTACAATTCCACTGATTGATTGATTGACTGTTAAACATTATGGGGCCCATTCACAAACTTTTGCAGTACATTTAGTGGTACTACACTAGTACTTAATGTTCTAAAACTTTGCTATTCACAAACCTATATGTAAAGGCCTCTGCCTTTGTCTCTCTATCTTGACTCTGATGAATGTGCCAACCTGATTGCAGAGATCTCCACTCATGTAAGCCAGCGTTTTACTACTAGGGGCCTAATTCTGATGTTGGACAGACCGGAGTTCCTCCGACATCGGTCAGGTACTGTAACCGAACTACCTCCTGTCGTCGATTACAGACCTGCAAGTAGGATGCTACCAAACCCTGTTCGGTCGTATGCCTATACCTTTCAATGAGAGTATGCATTCCAAACAAAATGCATGCTGCCATTGAAAGAGCAGGGGTGCAGGGATCAACAGGTGGACACCGTGGGTACCCCCTAGGCCACCAGTAGGTGGCCTCCCATCAATGGGGGCCATGCTGGGGGCCCCAAAAGACAGTTTCCCACTGTCTATTTGCGCCAGAAAATCCGGAACAAAGAGGCAGTGGGAAACTGCCATCATACTCCTTTGGACGGAAAGAACCGGCAGGGGAGTACCGAAGGGTTTCAGGGTGGCAGACGGGCTCGTCTTAAGCCATCCACAAATCCGAATCGGATTCCTTTCTGACCGAGCCCATGAAAATGGCTCGGTCGGAAAGGAATCCGAACGGCACATTCTGATGCAGGCAGGAGGGCTCCGACTCACGGTCGGAGCCTTTCATGTCATTATTGGAATCGACCCCTAAATGTGGGAGTGACAGTGGAGTGGCTGGAAAATTGGGAAGACTTACTAGTACATAGGAGGGTGTTAAGGAGGACTAAGAAGGGGGTTCAGAGAGGGTGAACAAGGGGTTTTGGGAGGGATGGACACTCACCCCCAAAAGAGTATCCGCATGGATATTCACAAACTGCCCTGCTAAAACTACTATGGTCACAAAGGTCCCAAAACAGTAATAATGGTACTCCAGCTCAGACCAAAAATAAGGTATGGATCACATGTAGCCAATCGCTGGAACTGGAATCCCCTTCCATAGAAAATAATGTAGTCAGAATTTTAAAATAAAACCCCACCGGATATAATGTTAAAATAAATTACATATTTTTTACTTTGAAAATATATGCACACATTTTATTTACTGTAAAAAATGTAAATATAAGCAAAAATAAATATTACTTAATATGTAAAAATATATTTTATGTTTATTATTTCTTTACAAATAAAATAAATCAAATTAAGTTTAGCCTTAACATTTGATAATATGTAAAACATATACAATATTTAGCTTAAATATTTTTTAATTAATCTTTCATAAATAATGACATGTTAAATAAATACATCTAAATTAAATATATATACACATTTAACATTATAGAACTGAAGCATTTTGTTTGTTCTAGGAATAAAAAACCATTTAAGTTCTAGGAATAAAAAAATAAGTAAAATTAGTAGTAGTAACTTAACACACCTAAATTTGGCTCTAGCTCCTGGTTTCAGGTTGTGGGGGCATGTTAGTTGACACTCTGGAGTAACTTTAGACTCTGAAATAGTGATTAGCCAAATGTAGTAAAGTTGCTGCACATTTTAAAAGTAAATTTGCACATGAGCAAATCTACATGTGTAAGTTTGCCTTTTTTAATAGGCTCTTACAATCGGTTATAGAATGTCTTTACAAAAAACTTATTGGAATATTGAGGCTGTAGCACATTAAGATACATTTATTGATTACAGGAAAAAGTAAACAACAACTACACCTTAGAGGTGACACCATGCCTATTTTTAAATAGGCATGGGTGGATCTTAGCTTTAGCATTCTATTTCCTTATGTTAAAATCAACTAAATTTAATAAAAATGGATTATAACCAAGCCTTTATTGCTGAATAGTGATGTGCATAGTTTCAAGCTTTGGAAGTGAGATGTCAACTGAAAAAAGACCTGGTATCGCAGTGTTAGAAATTAGGTTCTCTAGCTGGCAGTGGTATGCATCCTGTCAAAGTAGGGACCCTTCCTTCGAGTCAGAGTAAAGAAGTTACAAACCCAGATAACCCCTGCTCACCCCCTTGGTAGCTTGGCACAAGCAGTCAGGCTAATCTCAGAGGCAATGTGTAAAGTATTTGTACATAAAACACACAGTAACACAGTGAAAGCTCTACAAATGGACACCACACCAGTTGTGGCTAATAAAGTATTTTTATCTAAACCAACCAAGACCAAAGGAACAAACATCCAACATACACAACTCAAAATATGACTCTTAAAAGGTTTTAGTAATTCTGTCCATAGGAAACTATGAATGCTGTGATTTTACACAAAATACCTTCAAAAGCGTCAAAACTCACAAGGTAAAACAGCTCGCAGAGGAGGGAAGCATCAGAAAACACAGCGATGTGTCAGTTCATGAGTCCTTGGGGAGGCGATGCAACAGTTCTGCTGCATAGAGGAGAAGCAATGCATCAAATCCAGATTGTAGGGGGAAGTGATGCGTCAATTTCAGCTCTTCTTGATGCTTTTTGCAGCAGGAACGACCTCCAAGGGACCAGAACAGGAAATGACACCACAAGGCAGATCAGAAATCCCAGCAGTGGAGTTTAGGGATGCTACAGGTGAAGTCTTTGTGTTCTTGAAACTTCTTAACAAGAGGCATGCTCTACACCAAGCTCTTGGAGAATCGTCTCAATCAGGATAGAGCAAAGTAAAAGTCCAATCCTATCCACTACCCACAAACAGAAGCAGCAAATGAAGGCCAACCCGGCAAAGCAATACACAGCAAAGGGGCGGTATTCCTCCTGAAAGCTTTTCAGCTCTTCTTCTTGGGAGGGTTATTTTGATCCAGAGGTTTTCTAAAAGTCTGGGGATTTAGGTCCTATACTTACAAACCTTTTGGCATCATTTGAAGTTGGCAGAACTTCAAAGAAGGTCTTTGTTGTCACAAGTTCTTGATCTGCCTAGCCTTGCCCCAATACACACTCCAGGGGGGTGGAGACAGTGTTGGGAGAGGACAGACACAGCCCTATTCAGGTGTTGGTGACAACTCCTCCCACCACTCTAGCCCAGGAAGACCCATCATCCTGGTGATGATTCATGAGGATTTGCAGGACACTTCGCAGGTCCTTTGTGTGACTGTCTAAAGTGAATGCACAAACAGCCCCTGTCAGTCTAAACCAGACATGGATTTCAAAGACAGGCAGAGACATAGGGGTCGATTAGGATCGCGGACGGACTTGAGTCCGTCCGCGACCCCTGAGGAGGAGGGAACGTCCGCATGGGCTGCGGCGTTCCCTCCGATCAAATTAGGATGTGACCGCCAGTGTGGCGGTCACATCCTCCATCTCTAACATTGCGGCGGGTGCAGCTTCAAGCTGCATCCGCCGCAATGTAAAAAATCCATGCACAGCATTTGCGTGCACAAAGCGGCAGGCACCGCGCGGTGCCTGCTGCATTGTGCACGCAAATGCAGGGGGGTACCATAGGTACCCCCCATGTGCACCCCCCACCCCACCTTCACCCAGGGGGCCCGCAACGGGCCCCCGAAGTGAAGGTCCGTATGCTTTTCCACGGCGGTAAAGTCGCCGCGGAAAAGCATATATTTTCAGACATCCTAATATGCCTGGCGGTGTCTGATAGACACCGCCAGACATGTTAGTGCTTTTCCGCCGCGGTCGCCTTCCGACCGCGGCGGAAAAGCGGCGGACAGATTATCAGACCCACCAGCCATCCTAATTTGGCGGTGGGTCTTTGGAGTCTCCGCCGCGGTTTTTCCGCATCCTCCAGGCCGGCGGACACTTCCGCCGGCCCGGAGGATGCGGAAAAACCGCCATCCTAATCGACCCCTAAGTGTGGTTAAACAAGAAAATGTCCACTTTCTAAAAGGGGCAATTTCAAAAACACAGTTTAAAAAAAAACATCACTAAAAGATATATTTTGAATTTCTGAGCTCAGGGAGCCCAAACTCTAAATCTCTTTTTCTTCCCAAATTGAAAGTTACACTTGTAAAATGTTAAACGACAGCTCCAATGATAACCTACGGGAGAGACAGGCTTTGCAAAAGTGAACAACGAAATTGTCAGTATTTCACTATCAGGACATGTAAAACATAATCACACACGTCCTACCTTCTACAAACACTGCACCTTGCCCATGGGTGTATCTTCGGTTTACCTTAGGGTTGTCTTAAATATATAAAAAGGGAAGGTTAGAGCCTGGCAAGAGGGTACACTTGTCAGGTCGACAAGGCAGTTTATAACTGCACTCAGAGACACTGCAGTGGCAAGCCTACTCATGTGGGTGGCACAATCAGTGCTGCAGGCCCATTAGTAGCATTTGACACCCAGTCCCTGGGCACACACAGTGCACTTTACTAGAGACTTACCAGTAAATTAAATATGCCAATCATGGATAACCAATTAGAATCACAATTTACACAGGGAACACTTGCACTTTAGCACTGATCAGCAATGGTAAAGTGCCCAGAGTACCTAAACCAGCAGAAATGAAGTCCAGCACACAGTCAGAAATACAGGAGGAAGAGGCAAAAACACAGGTGAAACCAATCCAAGGATGCCAGGTCTAACACATAGTACAAGACTTTCTGATAAATTGCTTGTTTCCAACCTGTAATGGAATATTGGCCTTTCCCTTCTCATCTCACACTTTGCCTTTCCATCTCTCCCACTTTGTCTTCTTGGCATGGAGGGAAGAGCATTTATTGTGTATTCTCAAACATTGGTGATGTTGTTTTTCACGATAGACAATATATCTATGTGCAGTTGATGGTTGACAATCAGCACCATAGCATGAAAATCTACACGGATGGCAAGCTGGAAAATGTCCAAAGGTGATATTTATGATACCTCATTGTAAGTTGTATAAAATGTTGCAGCTAAGGAATGTGAAGAGGGAGACAAATATCTCTTTGTAGCAAGTCTACATGACATTTTTTTTATATCCATGCCCTGGAAGAACAAATGAACCAAGTGGGTCTTCAAGGTGCCTTATGTTAATTTGTGAAGTGGATGGGCTTGCGAATTCATTTGATTGGCGAAAAAAGCAGCAAACAGCTGATGAATTTACTACTCCTGAGCACGCGCTTATGCTTACTGCTATCACCTATGTTTAAGGAAAACTCATTTCTTAATGGAACATGCTCAAGTTCTGTCATCTCCTCATATCTGAAGCTGTCAGTGACCAATCTAACCTTCTAATGTATCTCCCAGCACCAAGAAGACATAGAGGAGAAAGCACACATCAATATTTTTTCCATTCAAGAAGAAAAAAGGTTTTACTAGTGTGAAGTTGGGCAATGTGTTACAATCGCTGTCTCTGTCAGTATATGCTTCAAAATCTGCTCTTATATGATGCCATTCAGCTAAATCAGAACTGATCATTTATATAATGTATTATCTTTAGATGCTGAAAACTTTAGCATTTCAATTGATAATAAGGGAAATTAAAATATGTCATCAGAATTATAAATTTGGCAAAGAAGTAATCTGCACAAGCCAAAATAGTTCAATTGAGATGAACAAACCTCCTTCTCAGAGGTACATTTTCCATTTGTACAAATAATGCCTACTGCTATTCAGATATACTCAGTAGCATTTTAAAACCTCCCTCCTGTACATTTAGAGCTGTTTATTTCTAAATTTAGCATAATTTGACAAAAACATCAGAATATATGATCAAAATCGTGTTAAATTAGACCCAGTTATCAGAATTAACACAATCAATTCAATAAAGACAGATAAATATATTATCAAACAATAAACGTAGAGTAAATTTGAGCAGTGCTCACTTCTCACTACTTGAGATTGCAGGCTGGTAAAATACCCAGTGGATTAATGTATAGAAAGTCATTTAAATGAATGCAAATGTTTTGAATGTGTCAGTGAGACGGTGGAGATCAATGACTTTAAACAGACATTGCGGTCTGTTTTTCCTGACCATATCTGGTTGTATACTACAAACAGCTTTTGCGTGGCGATAAGCTTTCCATCCAAGTATGAAACCTGCTAAATTTCAGTCACTTATTACGAAAGTTTGTACCCCTCATATTTTATTGTGAAGTTGTTTCTGGACTGTTTCCATTTCCAGGCAAAACAATACGTTTTCTAGGAACTAAAGGAATTCTAGCTATGATTACATTAGTATGCAATGGTGCATGTTGCATCCTCATTATTGTTTCCATAATTTGGAGTTCTTTATCATTTCCATATTTGAAGTTGGTGTACAACAGTTTAAAAGGGATGCCTTTCACTTACAGTAACCATGTGTGAGACCTGATTGGATCTCCTTCGAGCTGTTTTACTTTCCTTTTAGGGTTTTTTGTGTACATTAATCACCTATTCATATTTTTCTAATGTTCCCTTTTGAAAAATGGCAATGGCTTACTTGCTGCCCTGCATGTAGTTGTGTATCTTTTTCAACATAATATATGTTTTACACAGCCAGAAATATTTTCTGATAATTTGTCAGATCTTGTTGTTTTTTTGTATTCAAATTGGCAACTTTGTTCTAAATGCCACGTTATCTACTTTGGGGATTAGATTGTGGGTAACCACATAAATGGGACAATTAAAACCTCCAAATACATTATCCCCAAATTCGGAGAAAAATATGCCACGTTGTCATACATTCTATGGAGCGTGACACCACGACCAAAAATGGCACTAAATTGCAATTCATTTTATATTAAGATATCATATTGAAAATAAATAGTACTACATTTAACTCAGCTGGTTTAGCATGATGGGATAATCTTAAAAAATATGGAATGGTGCAAACTATGAAATGTTGAAAATGCAGAAGATGCTTAAACTGCACATGCATACAAAAAGTGAACTCAGAATGATAATGGAGAAGCATGGTTAAAGATTCAAAATAACAGGATGACTCACAACTTTCTCTGGATATGAAATATGTATAACTATAAATAGACACTGAGTTAGATAAAAAGCCATACATGGCACAGTTACTTAAATCTCTACTAGACTATTATGAACTGAACCGTAGGCACATTTTTATCAGAACATTTTCCTAATTCAAAGTACTTCATTAGGATGTAAATATAGACACCCTTAAGTTATTTCAAGAAAAATGCGTTCATGAGCTTACATGCAAATTCACTATAAGCAATATTTAAAAAAGCGATAACTGACTTGCTCGCATAAGAACTTGTAGAGCTATTCCCTCTCTGAACAGGTCCAAAACAAAATGACTGATACTTTGTGGGAATAATATGTAAGATGTGAGTTCTTCAAGTGGTCCATGGAAGTCAAAGTGTGCAAAATACTTCACTGCCAGATAGATTGAAATAACTAGCTTGGTAATCTTTGTAGCTGGTGGGTGTTACCAGGATTCATACACAATTTGTCAGGACCCACTTTGGGCTGTGGCACAAACCAAAACGGTGGTTTCACCTAGAGGCCACCTGTTCAAAGGTAAGTATTCAAGTGTGTGATTGGTTTCTGCTCTTTTCTGATCATATAGATTTATAAGGTGAATACATCCCCAAATTTTGTATTGGACGTCGTATGTGTAGAGAAATTTGAGTAATCGGTTATTGTAGTCTTTTCTTCTTTATTTAAAGACTTGTGCAAAACAACTCTTTCAGACCGCAGAGATTATGGGACGCTCAGAAGACTTTTTCTATGGTACATCTGCTCTACCTAATTGAAATACAACCGATTAGCAGAGGATTTTCTGCCTTGAGAAAGTCCTGGCCTGCTGGCCCCTGGGCAAAATATGTGTCGGCTGTTCCTTGTTTTTGCACATGTCTTCAAATAAAGAAGAGAAGAATATCATAACCAAGTACTCAACTTTCTCTATATATACGACATCCAATACAAAATGTGTGCATGTATTCACCCTATAAATCGATATGATCAAAAAAGAGCACTAACCAACCATACAGGTAAATAACTAGATTGCTCGTGCACATAGATAAAAAGATGTCTTCAAATATAATTGATCTGATCTTGACATTATCTTTTTATAATCGTCAGTGGTGTGAACTGTTCCCTACCTTAAGAATGATTTTATAATGCTCTTTCTTCCCTTACAGAACACATGTTTAAAACAGCTTTTTTAGGCTGAAGGTATTTTTAATAATACTTTATTTAGAATGGCTCAATGCCAAAAAGACAGATCTCCTATTGCCTCTGTCAGTATGTACCTGAGTGTCAAATGCAGAAATGTAATGCTATCCTATGTGTTTTGTATTAGTTGACCCAATCATGACATTCTTTCTTTTAAAAATGAGTACATTCGCGATTTTTGCCCTTTCTCCTTCCAACACACATGATACATCAGCGGACCTTTGTTTTAAGGTGCACTGGTGCATGATCTCTTTTATTTAAAGTGCAGTTTCTCTCGTTCAGCCTAAAAGTAATTATATTAAGCAAGAAGGCATTTTTCCATCAATGTTGAGGAAGTTATATATTTCCTATGCTTTTGAACTCTTCAAAGAACTCAGTTAAAAAGAAACCTTGCTTTCGAAAGCTGGTTAGAGCAGTTAAATGCATAGTGAGACTCATTCTTCTGGGGTCAAATTGTGTAGGTCTTGTCAGAAGAGCATCCTTTGTACTTAGAAAACAGAAGGCTTTTTTAAGGGTTGTGAGCGCCAAATTTAGGAAGATTTCTTATCAGTATTGCTGGGTGATTGATTGACACTAATAAAATGGAGCTAGTGCGGGAACTATATGGTATGCTGGGATCTGGGATTTAACTTCTGAATTAGACGTGAAAGTAAATGCAAATGTTGATGCTTAATTCACTTATGATCATATCAAACTTTAAGAAAGCTTTTAAAAGAAAATTGCAAGGCACAAAGCAGAAATTGTTACGGGGTATACGAAATAGGAAGGCACACTATCAATCAGTTGAAATTGTTAGTTTGAAATCAACAATTTGTTAAAGTTTGTGGAGTTGCTGGATATAAGCAGAAACCCTTCAGCTGATCGAGTGTATATCATGAGGCCGAGGCTTCAAGGATCAGAGTACTTCTTTTGTGTCAATCTTTATTCGTGTAATGAGAGTTTACATCTGGTACTGTGATATTATGGATAGAGAAAATTTGAGATTTTCTTTAACAAAAGATCTCATGACCAAGAAGGCGACCTTACACAAGCTTGACAGAGTCGCATAAACGTGTAGAGACAAAGAAGTAGTGGTCTTTATCTGAATTTAGGGTAAAGTGTTCACAAGGGCTATGGAAAGTCTGGCGTTTGTTGTTCTTTCGGTCTGGATATATCTTGAAATTAAAATAATCAATGAATACTCTGCCAAGACCGACCATTGCCACTACTACCACATTCTCAACTTTATCCAAATAAAATGAATTTACAATGCAGATGTTTCCTTTATTTTTAATGGTTGAATTATTTCATAATTCAAAGCAATGTCAGTGATTCGATTACATACTTGAGAATGTGATCTGGGGCAAATGTGTTGTGAATGGGCTAAGACATAATTCAGACCTTAATGCATTGACTAGAGTTGAAATGAGAGGCTTACTACGATGCATAGATAGCTACTTTATGATAAGGGTAGAGGGTTGATGTTTTAATAGTTTCAAAGGCTGATGCCATCTATTGCTGCTTTAGCCTCATAAACCCTAAGTTACAGCAATATAGTTAAGAAAAATATTAAATTAGGGATAACTGATCTCCCTGGGATATCGTAATTTATGGTATATGTTGGTGACTGAAAGAGTTCATGTACATACTTTTCTGAGAAAGAAGTGAAACAGATTTACACTTTTGTCTTGTATCCCCAAATATGAAAGAGAGGGAGTTTAATTAAGTTAAGGATAATGGATTTTCATGCCACCAAAAGTCTGAAATTAGTTGGTTGCTACCATGCTCACCTTGAATTTGCAAAGTGTTGTTAAGATTTTTGAGGCCTGCACTTTTGGCACTGAATGTGGGAACGAATACCAATGGAAAGGGTTTCAATTGATTGCTTTTGACGATATTAATAGGGAGCAGTGCTGGTGCAACTTTCTCAATGATTTTCTCCAGGAAGCAAAGTGGAGAGCTTAACTTTCGATTTTAGAGGTAACCACAATCAAGGTTTGGTTTTGTGAGGGTGGTAGAAACTATGTTTTCTAGATCCTAACAATGAGTTTAATACGCCCTGCTCTACTGAGGAGTTAGTGATTGGGCAATAAGGGAAAAATACCATATGCACAGGCTGCTTATCATTGGAGAATTAGAAGGGAAATATCACCGGCACAGGGTACTTATCAGGGTAACTTGGATACAGTCATCAAATGCATTGCATTACAAATTGGATGCATAACTCTTGGAAGTATAACCACTTTCGGTTCATTTTTTGGCATATGAACAGAAGATTATTATTAAGAGGTCCATTTCATCTCCTGGTGGATTATCTGGATATGTTCAAAGAAGACGTTGGCAGTGCTAATTTTGTAAAGATAGCTGAGATGGGGATTTTGTGTTGTGTGGCAGTAGCTGACAATTTAGAAGAGGAATGTAGATGAGGTTCCAGGAAATTGAATGCTGCTGGTCTCTCACGGTCCCCACAAAGTTGAATCCACAAACCCACCCTTCCTCTATTGACTTAAGTCTAAACTACTAGACAGTGAATTATCATCCATTGGAATGTTTCATTTCTGATTGGTTTTACCATTCTCTTTTTTCCTGCTGTAAGATCATTTTGATTGTTTTTCATCTTTTGCTAACCCTTTGTCTCCATCAGCACTTCTGCTGTCATATTATGCCTAAAGAACTGTCATTCCGCTATATGTATCAACAAACCATTTTGCATTTCCTAAATAGCGAATTTTAAGGAATCGCTATTTAGGAAATGCAAAACGGTATGTATGTACAAAATCGCTTTCCAATAGCGATTCCTTAGCATTCCTTAATTTGAGATTAGCAAATTGTCAATCGCAAATTACCCCTTCATTTCTATGGGCCAGGAGGCCCATAGGAATGAAAGTGCAATTTGCATTTTGCACTTTGCTGATCGCAAATTAGGGATGTTTCCAAGGGTGCAGGGGTGTCTCAAGAACACCCTGCTGCACCCCTGAAAAAGACATTTGGGGGCATATGGCGCACATACATGCCCTAAGGGCATGTATGGGCGTCATATGGCACCTTTGGTTTTTATCAAAAATGATTTTTGATAAGAATTCGCAAATTACCACCAACTAGAAGTTGGTGGTAATTTGCTACTCCTTAATGGCATTTTTTGCATTTTATTTGTTTGATACATTGCATTTAAGGAATCGCAAAATTTGCAATTCCTTAAGTGCAATCGCAAAATAAGGATTAGCAAATTTTGCTAATCCTTATTTTGCATCAAACTTGTTTGATACATTCCATTTGTCTATTTAGCATTCGCAAAGGCCGAAATTCGCAGAATTTCGGCCTTTGCGAATGCTAAATAGCTTGATACATATAGCGGATTATCTTTGTAAAGGAACTAGTTCTCTTCTTCAACGTCACTGCCATCTTTGGCACGTGTTGGTTTGTGATCCATGACATCTTAGAAAAAGTCATTATCTTCCAGGAAGCAATTCTGATAATTACCCTTGTTATTCTCCATCTTAACTATTGTTTCTCTTTTCTAGTTGGTCTTCCCACAGAGGTTAATACTCTCTTACAATTCAGTCTCATGCTTCTCCCCCACTCCTCTTTCAACTTCCTTTTTATTTTCATGTTTTGGACCTTTTAAGCTCCGAGTGGAGTAAACTTTCTATGCAAGTCTTTCCCAAATCTATATTTCTTTAACATGTTCATTTGATTGTTTTACTAGGCAGGTGTGTAAACATGACACTTTCTTCACTATGAAACTGTCATTTTCGTCGTGTGAAGTTGAGTCACTTTTGTGAGCGTTGGCTGTCTTGCACAAGTACACATCAGCAATTTTTTTGTAGCCATCACTTGAAAAAGGAGGCTCATTTCCTTTTAAAATATAGTAAATAGCACATGCTCCACACCAGCCAGTGTATCTGCATTTACTCACCCTCTGTACATTTTGAGAGATAGGATGTGGAAGGAAGCACTAAGCCACTAGCACCAACAGGATATCAGGCCCCGTTCCCCAAACATACAGAGCTAACACTTGTGCAATACGTATTTGTTAAACTGTGAATTAAATGCTCACCTCTGTTGATATTTTATTTTAAGTCAAAGATTTATTTTCAACGTTAATAGACATGTTTGATTTAGGATAAATGATATATAGAATTAGTGATCTGTTGCTAATAATAAAAAGTATGACAATTTTGGGACTTGTGCCGAAGTCACAATTCCATTTGCACAAATTAGGATTACAAGAGCCAATTGCTTGTTTTACGACTGCACTGAATTTTCAAAAGGTGACCTTACAGCATAAATTGTTTCACTATTATGTAACATTACTCTACCTCTGCAGAATACTGTGCTGAAGTAAATCCTACCCAATTGGTGGGCATTTCAAGACATGGATAGTCTTGAAAGTTTGTGAACACCACCAATTCATGAGTGTAAAAGTGTCCATAAACTTCCCTCTGCCTCTGGCCCTTTCCTTTGCTGTAAATGGCTACAGATCTACTGTCAATGTCAGAAGCAAATTCCTTTCCTAGGTGACAAAGGGGGCAGAGCACCATAAAACCTTGGTGGAGTATAGCGTAGGAGGTTTCGCTGGAGAAAAACACATGGCATTTCAGCAAGCGTAATTGTGCACAATATAACTGTGTTGGGGAAAAGGCGTATCTATGAATTGAAGAAAAAAAAAAACTTTTCCAAGATACACCTGTTAAGCGGAAAAATTATGCTGAACTCAACATATAACTTAGAAAAGATTTGTGAACACCAGATGGACTTTAATGAGCACCCCAGGGAGGTACTGAGTCTATAGATGCAGGTTTACAAACATGTTTATGAATATGGTCTTTTGTTTTCATATGTCTGACCTAAAATCAATAGACAACCATATTACAGAAATTGCTTTAGGATAACGTATAAACATTCACGTTAGAGGCATTACAGGAAGATCTTGTAAATTTGGGTAAAATACTTTATGCACGTGAACCGTCAATATTAAATGAGTGCCCTAACGTAGTTGATGTGAAGATAATCATTTAGCTTATATCATACCACATAATTCAAGATACAGCCCGAGACCTTTACAAGTAGCCCAATGTATAGAATGAGTCCCTACCTTATCATTGGTTGCTTTGGATAATGTGGTTGTTCCTGGCTCTGGATTGGTTGTGGCTTTTTTGTCACTTGCTTATAAATGTTCCTTGCTGTCACCCAAATCCACAACATGGTTGATAGCGTGGAGTAATGTAGTACTATGCCCACCTGAAAGACAAAAAAAAGCATTTAGGCAAAACAAGTGTTCAGATTGAAGAGCATGGGAGATAACTTAGACAATATTTCTTTGAACTTGAACAAATATCGTGTTTTGCAAGATCCTTCCCTCCTGGCCCTCTTTACTGTACTTTGCAGCTTCCGTGCGTACTCACACTGTGCATCGTTTCTGAAAGCAGAAAACCCCAACAGCTAGATGTTCGGAACGCCTTCCATTTCAACTGTTGATGGCACAAGGAAGCCAATCACAACAGAGAGCAAGCGTATATTTTGGGTTCGAATTGGCCTCAGGCCACGAAGGGGGGCTTGGGGGGGGGGGCAGCCGACCGAAGGGAGGTCCCCCCCCCCGGGCGATTTGGGAGGGGCTGTGGGGGGGTCTATAAGCAGGAACACCGGCCATTTTAGTTTTTGGGCTTTTTCTAGTAGGTAGCCCAAATGAGCCCAAGCATAAATGCTTTGGGCTCCTGCTCCCAGCCACCATTTTAGGTTTGGTGACCTGGTGACTGGGAGCTTAGGCAGGATTATTATTTTTTTTTTTTTGGTTTGTTAGGTGTTTACAGTTAGCGCTATTTCGTTTTACATTTAGTGTTTATATATTGTAGTGGTGTCTTACTGTGGTGATGGAAGAATATTGGGTTGTGGAGGCCCTTCGTCTTCTCCCCGAAGCGGGGAGAATGGACGTGGTGATCAGCAGGGGGCCGGCGCGCCCACCGCGCCAGGCCTCGGCTGGCGTCGCGGTGGCTGTCGCAGGTTTTTCTTCACCGGAGAAGCGCCGGGAGACTCCGGTAAGTGTGAGGGGCCGGTTCCGTGTCCGTAATCCGGCCTCGTCAAATGCGGGGCTTGTTGTAGTGTGGAGGCTCCTAGCACGTCGCGCGACCCTTCGGGTATGGTGGCAGAAGTTTCAATGTTCCCGCGCTGCGGTGTGCTCTGATGAGGAGGCCTTTTCTGTGGAGTGTGTGGTTGGTTTTGCAGCCTTACCGAATGGTGGCAGGCTCGGAGGCCGGAAAGGGAGCAAGAAGCGCTTTTCTTCGCTTACCGTGTTAGAGCGGCAGCCGGAGTCGGGAGCAGGCGTTCCTTTGCGTGTGGCGTGCAGGGGCTTGGTGCAGTTGGGGGAGGGGCGGGGCGGCTGGCAAGTGGGCGGGGAGCCGGGTTTTTTGTATCTTTTAACGCTCTGGGGGATTTTTAGAGAGCGCTAATTTGGGGGGGATAGCAAGCGTTGACATAGTTGAGCTAGGGAATTTTTCTGAGGTGGTGTTTTCTGAGTTGCTGGAGGTGCCATTTGGAGCCAATATTGCTTTGGGGGATAACCAGTTTTTTGATGATGGGACTGTTGTCAGCCCATTACTGTTTTCTACTCCAGCATCTTTTTAAGGGGATGTTTTTTCCATGGTAGGGATTTTTAAAGGAGATGGAGAGTGGTCACAAGAGGGGAAGGGGGCTCCAGCAAGGGAGGTTTTGCATGTTATGGTTGAGGTCAGACAGAGGGGAGGGAAACATTTGGAGGTACGTCAGCCGTGCATGGTCCATTACAACAGGGGAGAGTGTTGGTAATATAATTCCCAGTTCTTTTCCTCAGTTAGGTAGGGATTTGGAACTAGCAGGCAGTGTTCAGGCTTGGGAAGGTCTAGACACTTTTCCCTCTTGGTCAGAGGGTTTACGGAGCCATGGTTCAGATGACCGGTCTTCTGGTAGGGTGCTCAAGGGGAGTCTTAATGTTGACAAGAGTAGGGAAGGGAAGCGAGGTGAAGGGAAAGGTGCAGCAGAAGGGGTTCAGAGTAGGGGTTCAGCTTCAGCAGTAGTGGCGGCTATGTTGGATTGAAGGAGGATGAGAAGGTAGATGGGTATGCCCCGTTGGGGGATACGAGCAGGGCTTTACAGTCAGGTAGGATGAGAAGGCGGTCAACTGGTTCAGTTTTTCATCGATGGTAGGGGGTTGAGGCGGCTTTGGTTTTTAGGGATCCCAGCACACCAGTCCAAATGTTTTCTTTTCAGGCCTCAGATCGGCGCGGCGGCCCGGACTCGGTAGGGCGTTGTACGGCCCAGTTTTCGCCGAGGTGAAGTGAGGTTAGAGCCTAGCGTGACACTTTCCGTACCGCCGAGGGACCCCGTCGCAGTCTGCGCACGAAGGTCCGGCGCGACCTCGCTGGCCCCAACGAATAGCAGGTCTAGGTGGTCTACCTTACCGATGGCTATGGAGCTTCAGAGTCAACGCTTGGGGGAGTACCGGAGGGTACAGTCGGCTCCCTCGCCAAAAAGAACGCCGAATGTACATGAAGGACAGTATTGTTGATGCGGGTTTTGGTAGGACCCGTGAGGTTGCATTTGATAATGAGGGGCTTCAGGTGGTGGAGTCGAGTTGGCTTGATTATGATGAAGACAACCCCGAGGAAGGGGAATTGCAGGATAAGGAGGGTGGAGGGCCCTCTCACGCTTTTCATAGCTTTTTACAGGTTTCAGGAGTGGCACAGCAGCCAAGGAACAGACGAGAGCACGGCCCCTTGGTGAGTGCTCCTCAGACAAGGGGAAGAGTGGAATTATCGGCACGGCGGTCGGAGTCGGCTAGACCAGCCTCTTGAGAGCCAGGTGAGAGAACTCATACACAGGCCAAACCAAAAATGGTGTCTGTGGGGACTGGGGAGGAAGGGGTCGGGGGGAGTTGGTGGGTAGGCTGCTCAAGGGTAAATATGTCATGGACACGGGAGTGGGCACTGAGGATGGTAATGTGGCCTTGGACAATAAGGTGGAGAGCGAGATTAATACGGATAAAGCGAAGAGGGTTAAAAGAGCCAATTGATAGTAAAGAAGTGAAAATTAAAAAGCTACCTTACATGGGGGTAGCTAAGCTGTTGGTTGCTCATTTGTTGTTGGCAACAGAAGAGCACATTTGGAAGGGTGAGTATGTTGAGATATTGAAACTCCTTCACAGGGAGGTCAGTCAAAAGAAGGTTCTAAGGAGGAAGAGCATGAATTGGCTAAGCGCCCTAAAGTGCCATTGCCTATGGAGACCTGGACAGCAGCGTTTCTAATATATGCAAGCGTATATTGTGAGAAATTTCGGGACCCCAGGGTGTCTATCTTTAGATATATGGATGTGATTCGGAAAGCCCAGCCTACGGGGGTGGTTCTGCATGGGCCCAATACGATGAGGAGTTTCGGGCTCAGATCGCATGGGATCCAGAAGCAAAGTGGGGAGTTAGATATAGATTTATGGCAGCATACCATGGAGGCGGCTGGAGGCGGCAACACTATTTTTACAGTTAGTGGTTTGCCGTTAATTTATCAGCCCTTTCAGGGGAAGCCCACCCGGGGTGGGGTGGGAAGCGGATCGGCTGCACAGGCTGGAACTGGAGCATGCTGGGACTTCAACAAACGGCTATACACTAGGGAGTATTGCAAGTACAGACACGAATGCTCGAACTGTGGTAAGCGCCATCCCCTTGTTAAATGTTGGGGGCCAAAACCACCAGGTAGTCGGCAAGGAAATCAGTCGGGCAGATACATCTGGCACCACACAGCAGTTTCAAAGGGGGTCGGGGAGGTAGAGGGGTGCAGGGCTCTGGGGCAAAGGGCTCCTACGCCAGTTAGGCTTTCAAAGCTAGAACAGGCACTTCAGGGTTATGAGGATGTAGGAGTGAATAGAAGCTTTTGGAAGGTTTTCAATATGTTTTTCGATTGGGATATCTGGGAGCAAGGCAGAGAAGGTGGGCTGATAACTTGAAGTCGGGGTCTGAACATAGCGGGGTGGTGCGGGGGAAAACAGCAAAGAAGTGCATGAAGGAAGGATGGCAGGCCCTTTTGATGACTGGACGATCCAGAACTTGATAATATCACCATTAGAGTGGTGCCTAAAAAAGAGCGTGGGCAATACAGGCTAATTCAGCATTTGTCATGGCCTGAGAAGTCTTCGGTGAATGATTTCATTGATGAGGAGAGTGCCTCAGTTACATATTCCTCAGTTGACGTGGCCATGTCACTAGTGGTGACCGCGGGCGCAACTGCAGCGATGGAAAAATTTGATATTAAGTCTGCTTTTCGGTTGCTTCCAGTCCAGATGATTGGGATCTTCTGAGTATAGTATCCATTTCAAGGATAAATGGTACGTGGGCGAAGCATTACTGATGGGTTGCTCCATGTCATGTGCTCTATTTGAATGTTTCAGCACCTTTTGCAGTGGCATTTCACGCCCCACTCAGGTCATATGTTGGTAACACACTATTTGGATGATCTTTTATTTGTTGGTTCCCAGGGCTCCGCGGAGTGCCAGACAGTTCTGGACACTTTCCATGATCTCATGGAGGATATGGGTGTGCCTTTGGCTCCTGAGAAAACAATGGGACCTGCTACAGTTTTAGCCTTTTTGGGTATTGAGATTGATTCAGTGGCAATGCGGGCTCGCTTGCCGGATGACACAAAGTTGGAAATGCTAGAATTGCTGGCCACCATGCTGTCAAAACAAAAGGTGATGGAGATTCAGGTATTGCTGGGACATCTTAGCTTAGCTTGCAGGGTGGTTCGTGTAGGAAGAACCTTTTGTAGGAGATTAGGAAGAGACTTGGTTGGTCGGCATTTGCCTCACCATTGTGTACGCTTGTCAGCGGGAGTGCACGAGGATTTGCGGATGTGTTCCTTTTTTCTCAAATCATTTAATGGTGTGCCATTGCTAAGAAAGGAGGATGTGCAGTGGAATGTGCAAATGTTTTCAGATGCAGTGGGCAGTGACGGTTTTGGCCTATATTGGAGAGGCAGTGTGGTGTGCAGAAAAGTGGCCACAGGAATGCCGGGATGGAGGAAGGAGCATCACATTTCTTGAGTTTTTTCCATTGTTAGTGGCATTAACCCTTTGAGGGAGGTATGGGCACACATGAAGGTGCTTTTTCGTGTGGACAATATGGCGGTGGTTGAGATCGTCAATAGGTAGTCAGCCAGAGATTAATAGATTTTGAAGTTAATGAAGGTTTTCGTGCTAGGCTGCCTGAAGCATGACATTACATTTAGTACGTTGCACATTCCTGTTGTGGACAATGACATA
Source organism: Lissotriton helveticus (assembly GCF_964261635.1). Classification (NCBI taxonomy): domain Eukaryota; kingdom Metazoa; phylum Chordata; class Amphibia; order Caudata; family Salamandridae; genus Lissotriton; species Lissotriton helveticus. The sequence continues at coordinate 950,721,723 of NC_136065.1, forward strand.
GCTGATTATTTGTCTCGTTCGCAGTGGGGGAGATTCCGTGGGCTGACCAAGGAGGCGGAAAGGACACCGTCCCCAATGCCTGAACATATGTGGTCTGTAGGGAACGTAGGATATTACAACTGGTGGTAGGCTCTTTGTCTGCATCCACGCGTACAGGATTTTCCTTGGCATGGAAGGAATTTTTGGCTTCTGGGGCTTGTAGACGTGAGGAAGCTTGGCGTCGTTCTGAGGATGTAGTACAGTAATTTTGGATTTTAAAAGAGAGGCCTTTCTCGGTTGATAATAGCAGATAAATTGGCAGGTATTTATTTTATGGGGAAACTCTTTTGGGGTTATTCTCCTTCGGCGGGCGAGGTCGGGAAGAGAATGCTTGCAGGTTGGGCTAGAGATCGGGGTGGTGTTTAGTTGTCCCGTGCCCCCCTATCGTGGCAGAATTTGGCTCGTTTGTTGGAAGTTTTTACCTTTTATTTGCAGGGATGACTTTGAAGCTTGTTTGTTTGCTGTTTTTATGGCTTTTATGTTTTTTGGGGCTTTCGAGTGTTGGAGCTCTTGGGTTCCAAATCAAAAAGGGAATTTCTTGGCTGGAGGTGTTTTTCTCTGAGGTAGATGTGCATGTTTGGCTTTCTAGTTCTAAAACAGATCAGAGGAAGAGGGGTAAAGGGGTTTGGTTGGAAGCGAGGATTCCTAAGGTTACTTGTACATTGCATTTGTCCCGCCGCTGGAAGACATTGTCAAGGGGGTCAGACTGCGAGCTTGTTTTTCAGCGCCGCTGGAAGATATTGTCAAGGGGGTCAGACTGCGAGCTTGTTTTTCAGCATATTAATGGGACGCCAGTAACAGCATATCAACTGCGCATGGTGTTGAGTAAAGCTTTGCTGAAGATTGGGTTGGTTGGGGAGCATTATGGAACGCACTCTTTTAGGATTGGAGCAGCGACTGCAGCACATAATTGGTGTTTGGTTCAGGGGAAATTATGCTGTTAGGGCGCTGGTCGTCAAATTGTTTTCAGCGGTATGTGAGGGGCAACGTGGGGGAGGCGCATGCGTCATCCTCTTTGCTCTGAGATTCATTGTATTTTTCTCTTTACAGGTCTGTGGCTGGGCCCCAATACAAAGAATTGACAGTTTGGATAGTGGGGCATTCGTTCATCAAATGGGCCCAGGTTCCGGCGGCCCTACGTTATTTTGGAACATGTTGGGTTTTAATGACCAAATGTTTAATATTGTGTGGAAGGGAAAAGGGGGTATGCTTTGGAGGGAACTCATTCCATGTTTGAATAATGCGATGGTGAGGGGGGTATGTCCGATTATTCTATTGATGCACTGGGGAGAGAACGTTCTTTGTGGGTTACAAGGTGTGGTGTTGCTGCGGGCTATGAAGACAGTTTTATCTTTAATTATAGAGAGGTGGTCCGGTTGCCATGTGTTATGGAAAGAGTTGTTTCCACGAGGGATATGGTGGGGGGCGGTGAACCCTAGAGCCATTTGATAGGTCCAGGAAGAAGGTGTATGCAGAGATTTCTAGGTTTTGTCGCTACTTGGGTTTTGGGAGAATGTCTCACAGAGATATCCGCTTTGAGTCAGTTGATTTCTTTCGTGAGGAGGGGGTTCATTTAGCCAGGTTGGGGATGGATATTTATTTGCTGGAGATCAGTGAGGTCTTGTCTAGATGTTTGAAGGTTTCAAAGTAGGGTTTTTTAGAATTTGTCCTACTGGGGGGGGCAGAAAGGGGGGTAGGATCCCTCCCCCGCCTTTCTGGGTGGCGGGGTCTATTTGTTTTTGGGCAGTTTTGGCAGAGGTTGTTGATTAATGGGTAAGTTGTGTTATCGACAGGAATAGGATAGGTTGGTCGTTTTTAGTTAGGTTACACGTTTTGGGGGATTGACAGATGTCACGGGGCAGGCATGGGAGTTGGTTAACGGAGGGCTTGTATTTATAGGTTTTAATGGTTGATATGGTGATGTAATGTTTTTGTAATGTTTATAATGTTCTATCGTATGCGTGGGGGCGGGGCCATGAAAATTTAGGGGAGGGAGCGGGGTTAGGGATGTTACGTATTTAGTGAGGTTTAGTTTTGGAAGGCTTTTTGCCAAGGTTTGCTTTAATATGTGATGCGCACCTGTTCCAATAAAAGCGGCCTTTTCCACACATTCCTTGCCGTGGTCTGCTTCCCCCCCTCACCCCTCCCTCCCAAGGGGAGCTTGGGGGCGGGGCAGACGACCGAAGGGAGGCCCCCCCCCGGGCGATTTGGGAGGGGCTGTGGGGGGGTCTATAAGCAGGAACACCGGCCATTTTAGTTTTTGGGCTTTTTCTAGTAGGTAGCCCAAAGGAGCCCAAGCATAAATGCTTTGGGCTCCTGCTCCCAGCCACCATTTTAGGTTTGGTGACCTGGTGGCTGGGAGCTTAGGCAGGATTTTTTTTTTTTCCCCTTTTCCCCTCCGTCCCATTTTTTCCTATATTTAGTGTTTTTACTTCCTTTTAGCTAATTAGGTATTTCTTATTTATATTTACTAATTTTCATTAATGTTTATTTTGGTTTGCTCTTTTGGAACAGGGGAGCAGGGGTTTTTAGCTGTATTTTGTCGCTTGAGCAGGTGCCGTGCAGGGTCTATTTGTTTTTGGGCAGTTTTGGCAGAGGTTTGTTGATTAATGGGTAAGTTGTGTTATCGACAGGAATAGGATAGGTTGGTCGTTTTTAGTTAGGTTACACGTTTTGGGGGATTGACAGATGTCACGGGGCAGGCATGGGAGTTGGTTAACGGTGGGCTTATAGGTTTTAACGGTTTTATAGGTTTTATAGGTTTTAATGGTTGATATGGTGATGTAATGTTTATAATTTTCTATCGTATGGGTGGGGACGGGGCCAGGAAAATTTAGGGGAGGGGGCGGGGTTAGGGATGTTACGTATTTAGTGAGGTTTAGTTTTGGAAGGCTTTTTGCCAAGGTTTGATTTAATATGTGATGCGCACCTGTTCCAATAAAAGCGGCCTTTTCCACACATTCCTTGCCGTGGTCTGCTTCTCCCCCCTCCCCCACCCCTCCCTCCCAACTAAAATGGCGGCAGAGATCTTCACAAAGATGGCTGCATTTCTGGCCAGGTGACAGCTGAGCAGCCTTCCTTGTTTGCAGTGAAAGGGTACGATTTGGTTCTGAACTTCTGAGTACACATGTGATAAGTTAAACCAGATATCCAAAATTAGCAAATGTATTGTTCCTAGCCCACACGTACATGGCTAAAATGTAACTATTAAAAAAGGATATTGGATAATGAAGTGTCTCTCATACAGTATTGCATATATTCAAATATCCAAGTGCCTCTGGAATATCCTACTTATTTATCAAAAGATGAGCCCAAGTCACCAAAGTAGTTATGAATTATAAATGAATATGCAGGGATGTAATTTGTGACTCTGCATACGCACACATTTTCATCAGAACAAAGTTTAAATTATGCATGCCATATTCTGTGTGCTCAACGGTACAATATTTACAATTAGACACAATTTATGCACACACATGCACACCCTTATCAGCTTCGGTTCACATTTCGTTTCTGCAAAATATATTTGTATGGCATGACCTTGACAACTCCTGTGACACTGAACATGAACTTCTCCACCTCCATGGGACTAATTATCACATACTGCTGCACTTTGCCCACATGTAAATCACACATGCCTAATTTACAGCGTTTCCTGGAATAACTTACATTTATTTATGGAAAAGTCTCTGTGATTTGGACAGGGCCAGCCGAAGAGCAAGAAAGGCCTCCTTCAAAAAATTGTGTTCCTCCACCCCGCCTATACCCACACTCCATCCCAAAAGCAGATGTGCACAGTCCCAATGCAAAATCCCGTACAATAGCATAACATCAAAATGCCAAAAAGCCATGACTAAAAAATGAAATTACAAGCACACTGGTTGCATCTGGAATGGGGTGGGAGGTCAAAGCATTCTCTGCACCATGTTGATGGAACTGCTGGTTTCATGCCATCTGAAGCAAGTGGCCCTCAGGAAACAGGGACCCCTTCGAGGAGAAAGGATGAAATGCTTTGATGTGGGCCCTGCATTTAGGCCAATCTATGTCGAAAAGATTTTCTGTTCATCCTGACTCACTAAAGAACTGACTATGAATTATGGGGTAAGTTCTGAGTTCTAGGTTTTGAGATAAAAATTGATCTCCCGCAGTTTGTCCTTGAAATATTTCTCCTGTTAACCTTGTAAAAATTGTTAATGAAATGACAAGAAAAATGTGGATGTTTGTACTATAAACACCACATCCTCATCTTATGTCTCATTCTTGAGATTAAAAGTCATAATAGGAGGTATTTACTGTACTTGTATTCAGTCCCAATAAATCTGCTAGCTTGGTTGCATTGTTGTGATCTCTTCTTGAACCCTTGGACCCACACCAGAACACCGAATGAATATGCATTCCCTTGTGTTTAATCTTGTTCTTTCTTCCCCAGCAGATACATTGCTCTGAAGCACAGTTAGACTGCATGATTCCCACGCAAAACCATACACTGAAAGAAGAGAAAAACACACAATGTGGACGTTTCTGTCTCCTTGTAACTTGGTAGCTTTTAAGCACATACATTAATGCCTTATTTTGCAGTGGCACTTGCCCGGGCAACCAGTGCAAACAGATTGGCAATGCCAATTGGTCTTTGCCTATTGGTTTTGCTACTGATTTTTGTTGATTCTTGTGAGAAATGGGGGTCTCTAATTGGCACGGGTAGGTACCTTTGAGCAAGTATTGACCCTTCATCCTAGTCAGGGTAAGGGGAATACACTTCTAAAATAACCCCTGCTTACCCCCTTGGTAGCTTGGTACGAGCAGACAGGCTTATCTCACAGGCAGTGTGTAAAGCATTTGTGAATACATTCAGTAATACAGTGAAAATATTACAAATGGACACCACACCAGTTTAGAAAAATAAGTAAACTTTATCTAAACCAACAAGACCAAGAACGACAAAAATCCAACATACAATACTCTTAAAAATAATTACTGGGCAAAATAAGCTTTAAGTAACAGCAATAGCGCAAAAATACAGTTCCTCCGACTCAGTAGCTCCGATCGGGGCTACCCCGATGCTGACTACGATAGAGTCTAACAATTCCAAGCAACCATGTCGATATGGGTTATCAAAAGCGTTGACAGACTCGGAGACAATACCTTTTCTTGTTGCAGCCGATGTGATGGTATGAGTTGTTCCGGGGCAACCGTCGCGGTTGCGATATGAGATGGAAGCTTTGCAGTAAGCGATGTCTCATGGCTCAGTGCAGGCAGCGGCTCTTTGATGGAGTCAGTGAGACCAAGGCTTGTGTAGCAGGGTGAGGTGGTGCTCGATGCGGTGCTGGCAGGTCATGATGCAGCAGCGGAGCCGGTCGATGCTCGTCGGGCAGAGACGGAGTCAAAGACGTCAGTGCAGCGTGTAGCGAACGTTGCGGAGTGCGATGCCCACAGGACACGTGCAAGCAGTGGCTCGTTGACGGAGTCCCTGAGACTAGGGTTGCATTGTGAAATGAGGCGGTGCTCTCCATGGTGCATTCAGGACACAGAATCCTGCAACGGACTCGATGACAGAGTCTGTTACCCTTTTCTTCTCCAGGCAACTGAAACAAGGGGTTCCAGAGACTATGCCCAGACGTTTGGTGCAGTCTTTGATGTTCCTGAGACCTCATGAACAGGGGGCAAGCTCAATTCAAACCCTTGGAGATCTTCCTGAAGCAGGGGACAAAGCAGTCCCTTTCTCCTTTCCTTGACAGCGAGTAGCCACTGCAGGCCAACCCCAGACAGCAAACAGCAGAGGGGCAGAATTCCTCCTCAGCTTCTCTGGCTCTTCTCCTTGGCAAAGGTTCCTCTTGATTCTCGGAAGTGATCTCAAGTTCTGGGGTCTAGGCCCCAATATTTATACTACAAAATCCTTTGTTCTCTGTGGCAGACAAGCCCAGTGCTTGGTCAAAACCACTTTTGCCCTCTCTGGTGCAGCTTCCTGGCAGGAGGTGGAGACAGCACTGTCCTTGGCAAACCAGGCTCATTCAGGTGGAAGGAAATCTCCTCCTCTTACTCTAAATGCAGCCCAGGTCTATTCAGCCCAGCAATGAATCAGGCTCTCTGGAGCCAATGCTCCTCCCCGGCCCCTGTCATCCAAAAGCCAGGCATGCTATACACAAGCCTAGCAGATGCACAATGGATGGCTGAGCAAGAAAATACCTTCTTTCTAAAGGTGAAATTTTCAAACACAGAATGTAAAAATCACCCTCACTAAAAGATGCATTTTAACATTCTGAGTTCTGTCATACTAAGCTTTATTTCCCTACCTTGTTCCCAGGGGTAGTTATGTTTAAAAGATGTTATAAGCAAACTCCGCATTCTGTCCTATGGGAAGAGGTAGCCTTGCAATAGTTAAAAACAAAATTGCCAGTAATTCATTATCAGGACATGCCACACATATCAGGGCATATCCTACCTCTCACATACACTGCACCCTGCCCACAGAGGTACCTTGAGTGTACCTTAGGGGTGACTAACATGTAAGAAAAGAGAAGGTTAAGGCCTGGCAAGTGGGTGCACCTACCAAGTTCACATGACAGCACCAGACTACTCACAGGCTCTGCAATGGCAGGACAGAGTTACATTTACAAGCTGCTTATGTGGGTGGCACAATCAGTGCTGCAAGCCCACTAGCAGCATTTGATTTACAGGCCCTGGGCATACATGGTGCACTGTACTAGGGACTGACTAGTAAATCAAATAGCCAATTATGGAAACACCAATCCACACACCCAATTTACAGGGCGAGCATATGCACTTTAGCACTGATCAGCAGTGGTAAAGTGCCCAGAGTCATAAAACCAACAAAAACAGGTCAGAAACAGGAGGCCAAAAATCAAAAAATCTGGGGATAAACAGGCTGAAAAAGCTAGGTCTAACAATGATGTTGAGCACTAGCAAAGAAAAAGAGTGTATTGCTTGTATGCATCATAATGCTACTGCAGGGGACATAGTTACATGTTTGAGTTATGATAGGCAGCTATTTTTTTTTCATTTACAATTCCCAGATGTCAGATGTCCATCTTTGAGCACTTTTTTATTTACAAAAGTGTGGTCTGGCAGGGGATTGTAACTGCGATATCCTTCAAAAAATACTTTAAAAAATGGGAAAAAAGACTCAAGGGATGGTTAAAAACTGAATATTGCTAATCAAGAAGTGGTCGGTGGAGCAGTTAGAGCCACACCAGTAACAATAAGCAACAGGACCAAGGCACAGGAGAGCAACAGAGGAGCTTTCCGGGGGAATGTAAAGAATAAAAAAAGAGTAAAGGGAGGGATGAGGAAGAAAAGGGCTAGCTGGGAATTGGAGGAACAATGAAACACGAGAAACACAAAGGCTGCGGATTTGAATTGGGAGGCTGCACATGAGGGACACCGCAAGAAAACAACTGCACTTCTATGGAGTGCTGAAATAAAGGGAAACAAATGAGTTTACTGAAAGCAAACAGTAGACAAATACAAATCACCCAACCAAAAATATGGTAAAATCGCTGTGCTCAATGGGATGGACAAACACATGAAAAGGAAGAAAAGCCTTCACATAAGAAGCAGGCACATAAGATTGGTACGAAAGTCAAACAGCAGTAAGGAAACAGTGGTCCCAAAGCCCAATTTAAGGGACATATTCATGAGAGGCTTGTTTCCTGCTTACACCATGCAAAGTGGAACAAGGGTGATGCAAGCCTATAAGTTAGATTTATGAAGCCACACAAAGCCACACTGCATGGCTTTGAATGTGTTCATTAATCTGGAGTAAGGCAACGCAGCACAAATTGCTACAGTGCTTTACTCTGCGCAAGGGAGGCATTTGATGGGTGTTGCTGTAGATTTTGCTATGCAACTCCCATGGTTTTTGGCACATTCTCCGGTTTACAAGTCCTTCTAAATCTGGGAAGGGATAGTTATGAGAGGCTTGCGTCCTGTTTGCACCACGCAAACTGGCACAAGCGTGATGCAAGCCTATAAGTCAGATTAATGAAGCCTCGCAAAGCCACACTGCATGGCTTTGAATGACTTCATAAATCAAGAGTAAGGCTACGCAACGCAAATCGAAGTGTTGCCAGGGAGGTGTTCCATGGGCGTTGCAGTGGGTTTTACTGCGCAACACCCATGGTTTTAGACAGATTCCAAGATTTACAAGGACTTGTAAAGCTGGGAATGCACCAAAATGTTATGCCTACCCATGAGAGGTGTAACAAGGTGAAATATTGTTATTTCTTCTAGATTTGTCCTATTTCTACGCGTTCTACAGCACACATGAAAAGAGGAAAAAGCTTCTCAGCATTGCTTTTGGACTGGAAAGGGCACCTTCCTGCACAAAAAACAATCCTTCATGCAATGGAGACGCCTGCTTTGGAACTCGGCTGCCAAAACGGTGCCAGCGCAAGGGCAAAGAACAGGATTGCACCGTATTGCTTAATACAGCACATTCCTGCCATTTCCCTCTGGCACAGCGCGTCACAGCAAGATGATGTCCTGTGCAACTCTGTGTCAGAATCTCGTAAATACGTCCCTCAATATTGGCACACAACAGGTCTTCAGCAACAGACAGCTACAAGCTCTCTGTTGGCGAGACCTAAAAATAATATCTTTTGTTCCTCAGTTGATGCAAATACCGGTTCAAAGCTGGTGCCAAACTGCTGGTCATCAGGGCTAAACTACCCTTCACTGGTGCAATTTATGTGATGTGGCCACTATTTATAGCTACAACTTATTCTTACCGCGTTTCAGAAGTAATTTTCATAAATTATAAATGGATTTTTCAAAGGTTAACTAACATTCTCTTTCATAAAGATATATGTATATGAAATGTATGTAACCATCCTGCATAAAACCGATGAGGCGAAATTAAATAAACACGTGCCTATTTGAATAGCATGCTTGCCAATAAACACATTACAGTGGTACACAAGACGAACTTTAAATGTAATATTTATCTGTAAGCTTTGGCAGTAGATCAAGCCCTCATTGGCCAGTAGTTACTAATGTACATTTCCAGTGCAGGTTCACGCAATGTCACAGCTTCGTGTCTATTAACATTATGTCGTTAGCATTGTTTATTAAATGAGTTCATATCTCCATGGCCTCTCAATATTGGAAAGTTAAGCATGCCCGCTGAGCTAGTTCGCATAAATTTCATCACAGCGCATTAGCTAAATAAATAAATAAAACGCATTTTTTTTAAATTTTTTTACATTCAATAACAATCATTGGCACGCTGTTCATTTAAGGGGAAACGCACATGCCAATGGTGATGAGATGCTCACATCTGTAGCACATTAATATTCATTACCATGGAAACTGTAATTGGAATATTATCAAGCCCGCGAAGCTGTATAATAAAAGCTAAGTATGTATTTTGTATCTCGGAGCCGCCATTTGATGCCATCAGAAGAGGTTATCTTTGAAGCAATAACTTGACATTCGGCGGCAGCGGCAAGTGAAATATTGCAATAATTGGAACACGGCAAAATATTTACTAGCCCAGACAAGACCGAACTGTCCTGACTCTAATGCGCTGTAATGATGCATCTAGACCGCGTGCAATTCCTGCACACACTGAAAATACCGCGCATTCATTTTGTGGGGAGGGTGTTAGGGTGACAACTTTGAATATGATGAATTGTAAGGTTCATGCTGGTAAACATGTTCTGTGTGAAGGGGGGCTTCTTGCACGCGCCAACGGGACATTACAGGGAAGGTTAAATAGGTGCACCAGCTGCCCGGCGGTGACGTGAGGAGATCCGAAGTGACACGATTCAACAGTTTGGACCCTGAGCCCGTCCAGGCCTCTAAATGTGTGGCAAGCACTGGCACGGATCTACCTAATAAACGATAGAAGCGCATTTGCTCGGGGTGTACAGTTTCGAACCGGAGGAATATTGCTTGACTGCCAGAGGAATTCGACATAAACAAGAAAGGTGTGATAATACGCCACGGCCTTGTCATCTGCTGGAGTCGTTGGAAATTTAATTAAAGCGGGTCTAATGGAAAAGCAAATTCGAAACGCAACTCATTCCCAAAGCAATTCTGGGAAAATGCGCAAGTTTTGGAGCAGCGGATAGAAAACACTCAATAACACACCCTGCTGGTCTTCCCGGAGACATGTTGTCGCGCGGGCAATAACTTGAATTTTATGGAGACTCTAAATGCAGTAAAATATTCATAACCGCCGCTGCGATGCACTCTCTGAGCAACAACGGAGTAGCTATATAGGAACAAATTCTCACAAGCCACGCTATCCAGCTGTCCCTGTCACATACAGTTCTCTTTATTATGCAATGAATTCCCTAAGGGTGAAAAAGAGAGTTCTATTTGCTTACTGGCATAAACACATTAAATACACTGTCAAAGAAAGAGAACAGTGTACTTTTCCAAACAGTGCATTAAAATGTTTCTTGATAGTAGTGTGATCATTTTAAATCAGATTTAGGTATTAGCGCCTCTGATGAATTCTACTCAGACAAAATAAATATAATGACTTTCGAATATTCAGAAAAGTTGATCTTGCTTCACGATTTCAGTCATCATAAACCCATTTATAATTAGATCTCGCCTGCAGACAAATGTTAGATTGCTGTTATCGAAAGACGTCATGTGGACCATACAAAAAACTTACAATGGCCTTAGGGACAGCTCATTCCTTGTTACTCTCATTTGCTTGTTCCTTTAAGTATTGTATTTGGTTCTCCTATGTACTATCATATCTTTGCCATCCTTTTGATTGGATGACGTAAATCCTGCCACTGTTCACGTTCGGGCATCTACTTATTTTCTGTTTCATTTAACAGTCCATTGCAGTGCATGTGTTTCTTTGTTCTCTCGCTCTTGTGCTGCTACCCCTCTCAAAAATACTACCCCATGTCCTCTCCATGTTGCTCCCCTTTCCCTAAAGCTTCAGCTTGTGCATTGCTCCCCCCCACATCATTGTTTTGATATTTATTTAATTGTTTTATTCCTCACATGCCTCAGGCTCCTCCGTGGGTCCATGCCCACTCCCCGTTGCTCACCACCCGTTGTCTGTTCGCGCACTCACTACTATTGCTGCCTGCCTCTAACTTCGTGGTCATTAGCTTTTTATTTTTATTTACTGTTTATTGGTTGGGCCAGACGCTGCAATTTACTGCTGAGCCACCCTGTTTTAAAAATATCAATTCATGCATGTTTTAATTAATGTTTATTTACTTCTCCAAGTTACAGCCACCATCTTTATTTAGCAGTTAATAAATAAACAAAATGGCAGCCATATTATGCTGTATGCTTCCATGCTTGGTGACGAATGCGCACATACGCCATCACGCTAGGCTGTGTCACTCCCCACCAAAGGATACACGGGAGCCGAGGAGGTAGAGTAAACACGTCTTTATTCTTACGTGTGTGCCTCCTAACTAACTTCTCCCTTCCCCTTCCTTTCTCTTCCTCCGCCCCTTCCCTTCCTGCCTGCCCTGTCACAGACAGAGGTCAGGCAGTGACATCATGACATCTCCTCCCCCTTTTGTATAAAGTCTTACTGTATCTCAGATGACTTCGATGAGGCGTTCTGGCCGTCGAATTTGACGTCTTGGTCTCTCAGATGGTTCCGAGTTGTGTCGTTGAGGTGAGTGGTGATCATGCCTGTCTGAGCTGGACTGGCTGTGATCGCTGCTTCTGCTTTGGCTTTCGGAATCCGTTGGCGATCCCCAAGTGTGGCGATCCTCAGATTCTTGTGGAATGTACTTTTTGAAATGTGACACATTCCGTGTGATTCTCTTGTGATCACCTTGCGCCGTGATCATGGTTCCTTTTCGGCGGCTGACTTTTAAGGGATGGGCAAGGTAGCGACTGTCTGCTTTTGTTCCTCGATCCCGTCGGACTACCACCCAGTCTCCTTCTCGGATGTCAGTGTGCTTGGCATGTCTGCGCTGATCAGCGTACGTTTTCATTTTTAGTTTCTTCTCCTGATCAATGTTGACTAATGTTTCATGATCAATGTTCGGAGGTCTGGACTGACTCACATTGCTTAGAGTGGGTAGTCGAGTGCGTGGGATCCTTCCTAGCATGAGGGTAGCTGGACATTGGCCTGTAGTATTGTGAGGCGTGGTGCGGTAGGCTCTTAATACTTCATTTAGCGCCTGTTGGATGTCTCTGTGGGCCAGTTCCGCTTGTTGTACAGCTTTCTTCAATGTGCCCATGAATCTTTCCACCATGCCGTTTGCTTGAGGCCAGAGTGGTGTGATCTTTTGGTGTTTGAAGTCTAGATGCTTGGCAAAGTCTGCAAATTCATGGCCATTGAATGGGGGTCCATTGTCTGACTTGACACGTAGTGGGATGCCCATGCCGCAAATACCTCGTCCAGTGTTGGAATTACTGCAGTGGCCTTGGTGGATGATATGAGTTGTGCGAATGGAAACCGGGAGTACTCGTCCATGATGACGAGGATGTATTGGCTTGACTTCAGGGGTCCAAAGAAGTCTACGGCAACTTGTTGCCACACCCCTTCAGGCAATTCCGACATTTGTAGTGGAGCTGGTGGTTCGTCTCGGCTTACCAGTTGACATGATATGCAGTCTTTGAGGGGGACTTCAACCATCTGGTCTAATGACGGGTACCAGACACGTTCCCGTAGCGCTTTCTTGGTGGCGCTTATTCCTCGATGGCCCTCGTGGGCAGGGTTGATCACACCTTGTCTCAATCTTTGAGGAATGACAATCCTCCCCCCTCTCAAAAGCAGACCGTCAGTGCTGATGGACAGTTCGTCATGGACGTGCTTGAAAGCCAGAAGTTCACGAGACTGATCGCCGTGGTCATCCGTCACGTGACACCAGGAGTTGGCGCGAATGCGTTCAGTCACACTCTGGAAAATTGGGTCTTGGAGAGAAGCTTCCAGGATTGCTGCGAGTGGGACTGTGGGAGGACACGCCGGGTCGATGACAAAGTGTAGATATTCCTCCGCACCTGATGGCGGCGCCGCGGTGGTGACTACAGGGTGACGGGACATATAGTCGGCTGGATTCTCCGACTTCCCAGGCTTGTGGACGATGGTGTAGATGTAGTCTTGAAGACGAAGGCCCCATCGCTCAATACGCGGAGGCATTTTGGCCTTGGGATTGCCGAAGATGGTGAGGAGGGCTTGGTGGTCCGTGACGATGGTGAAATGTTTACCGTAAACAAAGAGATGGAAATGTTCACAGGCCCAGACCACTGCTAGGCTTTCTTTCTCAGGTTGTGAGTACCGGGTCTCGGTATCAGAGAGGCTGCGGCTGGCGTAGGCGATGATGTGGCGTTGGTCAGAGTCTTCCGTGTACTGGGCAAGAATGGCACCAAGGCCTACCGGGCTGGCGTCCACAGTGAGTTCTGTACGTTTCTTCGCATCGAAGTAGGCCAGGTTGATCGCAGAGCTGACAGCCTTTTTGATCTTTAGGAACGAGTGGTGACATGCGTCCGTCCAGTCAAATGGCTGCCCTTGGCGGGTGAGATCACGCAAGGGGTGGCTGAGTGTGGCAAAGTCCTGAATGTATCGGGCACAGTAGCTGGCCATGCCAAGGAAAGAACGAAGGTCGCTCACGTCTTGTGGAGTTGGTGTGTCCGCCAGCGCGGAGACCTTCTCAGGGTCTGGAGTCATGCCGTCCTTGGAGAATATGTGGCCATAGAACTTGAGGTGCGATTTGTGAAATTCACATTTTTCGGAGTTCAGTGTTAGGTTTGCATTGAGCAATGCATGGCACACTCTGTCGAGGGCAGTGTCATGTTCGGTTTGATCCTTGCCATACACCAGGAGGTCGTCGCTGTAATTGAAGGAGTTGGGTATTCCTTGAATTACGCGCCTGATGGTCTCTTGAAAGATTTCGGCGGCAGATGATATGCCAAAGTTGAGGCGTTTGTAGCAGAAGAGTCCTTGGTGAGTGGTAAACGTGGTGATATAATGGGATTTCTCATGAAGCTCAAGCTGGTGGTAGCCCTTGTTGAGGTCCAGCTTCGAGAAGATGGTGGCTCCGTTGAGACGGGCAATCATGTCACTGATGTGTGGGCCGGGGTGACGTTCCCGTTCAATCGCTACATTGGCCGCACGCATGTCCACGCACAGGCGCACTTTGTTGTTTTGGCCCTTTTTGTTGACTACCACCACCGGTGATATCCATGGAGTAGGGCCAGAGGTGCTTTCAATGATGTCCGTCCGGAGTAGTTCTTGCAGTTCTTCGTCTACTGCTTGTTGCAGGTGAAACGGTACTTTCCTATGGTGTTGTGCTACTGGCGTTACCCGTTCATCTATGTGTAGTTTGACTTTGAAGTGATTCAGTTTTCCAAGGCCTTTGAACAAGTTTGGGAACTTGGCCACAATGTCCGGGGCATCCTCGGTCATGTAGAGGAGTTCCACTAGTTTCAGTCGTTCCGCTGTCGGCAAGCTGAGCAAGCAGTCGGCTACATCAGGCCCCTCCACTACGTGAATGTAGGCTGGAATTGCTCGGTCTCTGAATGATAGGGTTGTGTGAAAACGACCAAGACATGGCAATGGTTTCCGGGACATCCATGTGAATATTCTCACTGCTGCCGGTTCTAGCGTTGGTCGTGGTTTCATGCTTTGGTATTCTAGGGCGCAGATGTAGTTCAGCGAGGCGCCTGAGTCTAGGACAAACTTGGCCGGATGATCGCCTATCCGGATGTCCAGTTTTGGGTATTTCCGTAGGCGGTCCGGGTCCGAGACCATGCAGATGTATTCGTCACTGTCTTGGGACACCGGTGTGTGTGTCGCTGAGTCACGGGATGTTGACCTTGATCGTCGTGACCGGCGTGACCTGAGCGAGTGGTCGCTGGATCTGGAGGAGCTAGTTGAGCGTCTTTCCCGCTCCCTTACTGCTCGTGCGTGATGACGTGTTGAAGATCGAGGTCGTGACGAACGGCGCCCTGAGCGCGGCGAACTTTGTCTTGATGATCTAGACTGGTAGACATTTTCGAAATGATTGTCCCTGCCACAGCGGTGGCAGCGTTGCCCCATGGCGGGACACTGGCCGGAGTGTGGATAGTCTTGTCCGCACCTGTAGCAAGCAGACACAGATTTGTGAGGCTTGGTATGTCGTGTTTCTCGAGATCTTCTCCTAGATGAAGTGTGGTATGATGACTTGCTTGATTTTCGGTGACTAGATTTGTGTTTTGGGTCTTTACGAGCTTGGAGCCTGAACGCTTGTTCTTTCTTGTCTGATTTGTTTGTTTCCATTTTCTTGGCATGATCTTCTGCCTGATCGTTTATACGCGTCATTTCTTCGATTTCCGCCAAGGAGTAGTGTTTTTTCAGTAAACGCCGCCGTAGGGACTCAGACTGGCATCCTTCAATTATGCGAAGCCGTAGGGCATCTTCAGTGTTGAAATCATCGAAGTTGCAGTGGCGAGCTAGTCGTCTTATGCGCAGTATGAAGTCGCACATTCGTTCTTCTTTTTCCTGCGTGGCTAGATTAAATGTGTATCGCTCATAGTCAAGATTGTATTTGTGTAAGAATTGCCGGTCAAGGATTCCTTTGACGTCATCATAGGAGGCAGTGGCTGCATCCGGCAGCTCCTTGATGATCTGTGCAATGTCTTTCCCCACCAGATTGCGCAGGGCAATCAATTTCTGCTTGGGGTCCTGAACTTGCGACCCAGTCATATAGTCCTCAAAATCTTCGGACCAACTTTTCCATTTGGGGCCCATGCTGCTGCCAGAGGTAAGTTCCAGAGGCTCTGGTGACCTGATGTACGATGGTCCCATGATTGTTGGGGGCCCTGGGTTCATCACTGCAGGATTTTGCGTTGGCGCTTGTGCCGCTGGGATTCCACCTGCTTGCGTCGCTGGGGTTCCTCCTGTATCACTGGATGATGTAGGTTGCACTGACATTACAGGTGTGAGTGTCTATTTCTGGATGAATTCTGTACTTGGTGTTGGGTGCCTGACCTCAAAATGGCCGACCCAGATGAAACACATGCAGGTCTATGGGCGATGCCTGACTTTAAGATGGCCGCCGTTTGTGACACGTAGCTCTGTTTCTGTGAGGCAGGTTTGATTGTGGGAGCGTGCTGTAGGGTGCTTGCTTGGGTATTATGGCTCCGGGGCTTTACGCTACATTTTAGGGACTCACCCCATCCACTTGTGGCCGCAGCGTCTCTCGCGCCCTCCTCCTCGTGGTCGCGCCTCTCGCGCCTTTTTTTCTGTGTCAGGCAGTCCAGGCAGTCGCAGCGTCTTTCGCGCTCTTTTCCGGCCGCACCCGCCGGGTTAGTCAGGATCGCTGTATTTATTAGGCGGCTTCTCTTTGTTGCTGCCGCTTTGAGGGATGGCGACCAGGCAGCGGGGAGCGCGTTGTGTTCCGCTCGCTCGCCCCTCCAACGCGGGTCGCAGGCTCTGGGTGTTCGGCTGCTCGCGAGCAGCAGGGTGGTGGAGCAACGCAGGATTCAATCTAGTGATCCCACCCTCGTCGCCATTGTCACTCCCCACCAAAGGATACACGGGAGCCGAGGAGCTAGAGTAAACACATCTTTATTCTTACGTGTGTGCCTCCTAACTAACTTCTCCCTTCCCCTTCCTTTCTCTTCCTCCGCCCCTTCCCTTCCTGCCTGCCCTGTCACAGACAGAGGTCAGGCAGTGACATCATGACAGGCTGCTGTACGCACATGTACACATATGTGTGTGTATACCTCATTGAACATTTTTTTAAATTAATTTCAATCCTGCACAGCACAACAAAACATTTCTTTTCGCCGATGCTTCACAGCATTGGTAGATGCTTTGACAAAGCCAAGAGGTTAGAAAGAGGAGACTTGTTAGTTGAGCAAGTACTTGTTAGTTTAGACATTATTACTGCTGCTTGCATCATTTATGTACTGAACTCTAATGAAGGTGTTGTGCAGCCAGAGTCTTGCTTATGAAATGGAGTATTGCTTCTGTACAGTATCATTAATGTGGCTTCCATACTATCATGGATGCCCCTTTACAGAGAAATCCAGTCTCTACAGAAATCATTAGAGTCAGTGCCTTGTTTGACATGTTCCGATGCATTATGGCACAGGTAATGGGACATGTGAATCTCTTGATAGTGCCTCTATATCAAGATGCCATTATTGCGTTCAGCCCATCTCTACACATGCAGCATTTAAACACCTAACCTATCAATGAGACATGTCTAGTTTGCCAGAGCAGTAATATATACTGAGAAGGTCTTCTAAGAAGAAGCAATTTCTGATGACCACTTTACAAAGGAAGAACTGTGAGGATGACCAAAACATAATATACTGGAAGAATCACAGAATTCGATGAATTTATGTAATCATTATTTTTTACATTATGATTTCCCAGGTTTTGCCACAACAAATATCACATAGTAAACTTCATCAAAGGTACTCACCAAGTAGATGTTCTCTGACAGTAGTGAAAATGTTAATCCCTTTATCACAAAGTACATAATAGGTTTGTAGGAGAGGAACTGCTCAGTGGTTGAGACCTGTTGTACTTGGACCTTTCTGCAGGGTCATCCTCAAACTTTTTGACTTTACCCTCCTGTTTTCTGAACTTGGTTTGTTGGCTTTTAGGACGCTGCACATATTATCACTGCTAACCAGTGGTGAAGTGCTTTTGTTCTCTCCATTAAACATGGTAAAATTGGCTTGCACTCAATTGCCACATTTAATTTTCTTATATGCCCCTAGTAAAGTGGCAGTACATGTACCCAGGGCCTATAAATCATTAAATGCTACTAGTGGGCCTGCAGCACTGCTTATGCCACCCAATTCAGTAGCATCTTAAATATGTCTCAGGCCTGCCATTGCAGTCTGTGTGTGTATTTTTAAACTGCCATTTCAACCTGACAAAATAAGTTTTTGAGAGGCCTAAACCTTCCTTTTTAATACATATAAGTCACACACATAAACAACCCAGGGTGCGGTGTATTTAGAAATTTAGACATTTACTTTTAAGTTTTACATTTTCTAGTAGTTAAAGTCTAGTAGTTAAAGGCTCTTAAATTTGTTTTTCACCACTGCGCGGCCTTCCTCTCCAATAGATACCCACTGTTATCCAATAGATAACAGTGGGTTACCTTATTACATTTAATGAGTGATAACTTTCAATTGGAAGCAGGTGGAAATATCAAGTTTGGTTTCTAAAGAATTGTAATTTAAAACCCTCTTTAATGGTAAAGGCGGCTTTTCAGCCACAAATCTGAAAATAACACTTTTAGAAAGGTGCCATTTTGTTGTCCTAACCAATTTGTGACTGCAGCCTCTATTTTGGGTCACATGGCTACTAGGAGTAGCTGTCAGTTGGTCTTTGTGTATTGCTCCCAGACAGTGAAGCAAAAGGGAAATAGGTGTAGGCAGGATGGGCCATTTCTGATGTGAGGAGGGGGGGGGGGGCTTGTCACCTACCATACTTGCACATCAAAAAGACTATGTGAGCAAACTCACAAAAGGTTTAACACAAGTCTTTTGTAACCCCAGAAAGCTGTGACCAGGACAGGGAGAAAGAAAATTAAAAACACCGCTGGGGGTGGAAGCCTCCAGAGCCTTCCCCTACTTCAAAACTGGCACTAAGTATAAATAATGGACCATCAGTCCGAACTCTTCAGTACATGTCTGGACCTGTGGAAGACTCAGAAGGACTGCTGTGCTGCTCTGCAAGAAGGACTGTTACTCTGTTATCCTACAGACCTGCTGCCAGGATGCTCTGCTGCCAGGGGGAAGGGACTGGACCTGCATCTGAATCCCATCACCAGAGTGACTCTAAGGGCTAGTTAACTGGCCTGATCAGAGCCTTGGGAACAAAAAAGGCTCCAGCTACATTGAACCCAGGACTTGGACTCTGTTTGATGTGAGTCCCCAGTGCACCCCAGTTCTTGACACTTGGAAGTGGGTGTGAAGGTGCCTTGCCAGCCCAGCTATCGTCGTGTGGTTGGAACAGAAGCAGCGTGACACATCTCCTCACAGGTCCACTTCGGAACCGACACAGCATGACTCATCCCTGATGCAGGACCTCGCATCACAGCCTGAAGTCTCCTTGGAAGCACCGTTGCACAATGCATCCTCGACACAGGCCTTTGCATCGCAAGTCCCTCACCACCAATATCCTCGGTCACGGCGTAGGACTCCAAATCACAGAACCACCTACAGAACCACCATGTGCGACTCATTTTTGATGCAGGACTTCGTATAAAAAATGCAGCCCTTCGACGGCATCCTCAATGACAATACAGGACTTCGCATCACAGCCTCGCAGTTCCTAGGGAACTGCCACTGCACAATGCATCCTCAACAAGCGATCTCACAACTAACCATAGTCAGTATTTTCCGCACTCCATAGTTGCTGGCCTGAACTTGTGACTTTATCCTTGTTCGGCACAACCAGATAACCACAGTTGGTGCATTGTGCTTATAGGCACTATTTTCACTTAAAGCTTTAATATTTCATATCTCTGGTTCCAGTGATTTGAGTTTTTGTCATTTTGGTTTTAAATAATTTATTACATTTCACTAATTTTTGCTAATTTGGAGTGGGGTTTTTCAAGTGTCATGTTTTCACTCTATTACTGTTTGAAATGCTGCATAAATACATTACTCATTACCTCTATATCAAGCCTGACTGCTTTTGTGCCATACTACCAGAGGGTTAAGCATAGGTTAATTTGGGCTTTGCATGTTTTTCACCCTGACATGGATCCACTCCATTCAACCACTAATCTGATTTTCAGCAAGACCATTCAACAAGTTATCAGAAGTTCAACAGAAATAATTTTTTGTGAAACACATAGCACTTATATCACACAGCCAAACAACCAATCCAAGCTAATTAACACAATTGCATGAATGAGTATGCAAACCAATGAAACAGAGATCAAGTAAAACATGAGAAAAGACACTGTTTTTAATGGACGAAAGATAAAGGTTTTAGCAAGGTAATAGGTTAATTTATTGCTGATCCAAAAGCATCCAAATCTATCCAATGATGATAATAGGTAAATGGTTAAAAGCCTAATTTAACACTCAAAATGGCCTCAAAAAGTTTCACCTCACCTCTACAGATCATAGTCCAGAATAGCCTTCCCGTGGGTGGAGAGGACCCAGGCAATCCTTCCTTCAGTTCAGTTCCAACCACAGGACGATAGCTGGGCTGGCAAGGCACCTTCACACCCATCATTCTCCTACATGACATCCAAGACATGGACCAACCTCCCTCAACACACAACAGCCTCCTCCTCACTTCTTGAGTTTCACAAGAAGCTGAAGACTTGAATCTTTGTATAAGCACCTTGAGAACCACAAACCTACACACCTGTTCAAGCATCCAGAAGCCCTCTCAGGTGATTGATGACCTTAGCCAATCATCATAACATAGCAAAACATAATATGACATAACATAACATAACATAGCATAGCGTAACATAACATATAGATTGATAATGAGCACATAGATTAACCATTTCCTCATATGGGTACACGGTAGGGTCGAGCATTGCTGCAACCACACCCAGAAGAGACATGGCAGGAGGGTGAGGAGGCCTATAGGCAACATTTTAAGGTACTCCATGCCCCAAGTTTATCACAAGAAGGGAAAGGGTTTAATAGGTGCAGGCATGCAAATGCAGCGCTACGATGCTGAATGTCATCTGTGTAACCTTTTGTGAGGCATAAGTAGCCACATCAAAATTACATTCTTCATGTAGATTCCAGCAGTTACATAAGGAGAAGGAGGAGAGGCAGCCCAAATTGCCTAATCCAGCCATTTACAGAAACGTACAACACATAACATGGAGTACCCAGTTATGGACTGAACCATAAGTGAGGTATTCTAGGAGAAGCGTGGCTCAGTGGTTAGAGGCGGCAGACCCGGAAGCTGAGATCGACCGTGGACCAGGGTTCGATTCCCCGCCTCGGCGGGTCTCGGGCTCAAAATTCCACGGACTCGACAATTCTCGCTCTGGTGCCTACTCAACTCACGGGGTCACACTCTGGGCAATAGCTTGCTTAATCTCCACTACGGCCCCTCGCGGCGGGATGCCTGGCTTTCACCTTGTGGACACCCTGCCGGGGTTTCTCACAGGGAAATACCAGGAAGGGTTCCCTAAGCAAGCGCCGGGACGCTAACGGGCAGCTGTGCGCTTTACAAGTCCAGCACATTTACATTTACATTTTACATAATTCAATGTCCATGGCAGCAAGTTCACTGTTTAAATGTAAATGTATCAATGTTTCAGCGTATGAACTGAAAAAGGAAAGCTCAATGAAAGAGCACCTAGATGTTTGACAGAGCTGCCACTGATTACTTCGAGATGCTCTACTGTACTTAAAGATTTAACATTTAGGTGATGCATTCTCTAGATGACAAAATTCAAACATTTAAATAAAACAATACGTTTTCTTCATTGAGGACATAACAGAGACCGAAAGCAGCTCAGCTCAATTTGATTCCTCATGTAAATGCCATAAGATAGACCTGGCCCCACATTATGTCTCGATGGGAGAGCATGACATTTTAAAAAGAAGTGCATTATTAAAACTATTTAAGGCTCTTCCTACCCTGAGCCATATTAAAACCAGTGATCTGGAAAGTATAGAGTTCAAACCCAATCCTCATTTAATCGGTCAAGAAATTACAACAGCAACATGGTCCGATTACTCTTTTGTTGAACAGATCTGGCAGCAGGAGTAATTCTTCAAATGGGCTGTTGAGCCAAAAAAGACTGAGTACCCCCGCAACCCAAGTCCGCTACAACAACACAACCGTACAGAGGGCATCTTAAAAGGTGCTAAAGGCCAGGATGAACTTAGAACAACATGTGGCAGAGGCCAAACAGCAAGGAAAATTACCATCACTTTCGCCCATCCTGAAGCAGCCACATCCTCTGGTATCCAGGAGACGACCACCTCAACAACCAACAATGGAACTGCATGATCAAAACCAAGCAAGGACTTAAAACCAATCCTGGGATGTAAGATCTGCTCATGGAATGTGAACCGCCTAAAAGTAAAACACGAAGAATCTGACTTTGTAGAATTTATTCTACAACATGACATACTACTACTGGCAAACCCGTCGCACTTAGCCTTTGCAAGAAGCATACAAAAAAGTGAAGGAGGGAATACTTGAATTAATTTCAGCCACTACATATTACTTGGGGCTGAATCTCAGTCCATTGTTTTTTTGTACACAATGCCACCTCACTTTGGACTTAACCATAGGGAAATTAGTCCTAACCCAGCTCCAATCAGAACTTCAGTTTAAACAAATTCATAGCATAACGAATAATACTGCTTAAATGGAAAGCCAACATAGAATGTTGACTTTTTGCAAGTGCACCATTACCAATGCAACAGTGGAAACAATACCAAATTCTTGATCAAAATATACTTTTGAGCATTGAAAATACACTTAGACCAATGTGAAGACAATTTCACTGTTGCAAGTTGACCTGCGATATTGATGCAGATTGAACACGATCCTACACTGCTTAACTTGAAAAACCATATCCATGTTGACAGATTACAATGGACATATTCGGAGCAAAGCGCCTCTATGCAAGCCATTATGCACTTTCATTCGCATGCGCGACCAGGACATTCATAATACTCTTGTTGTTGGATGTCACTTTACATAAATGCTAAGGGTTTTCCATCTAGAGATCAAAATCTTTCAATTGCTGAGAGATTCCTGTGAGAAAATCTTTCTTCCGTTATGGATGGCCAGTATATGTCAATTTGGATCTGGTATCTGATTTGAAATCTAGATTTGGCAAACAAATGTTCAGTGAAGCAATAAAGAAATCCTCCATAATGGCACATCAATCCCTGGGTAAGGTCTAAGACGAAAGAGATAAGCTGACCGCAGTTGACATGCTTTCAACTCAACAAAAGTTTAAAAAGAACAAAATGAAATGAATATTTGGGTACACTGGGCAGGACTATAACTAATAGGAAAAACTATTCTACTCAGTATTCTTCTGCCTCCTATTCCATGGTCAAGATGAATCTATTATTTTCAGCGACAACAAATGGAGGTGAAACTTGAACGTATTTGAATCTTCAGTAGCATTAAAATAACACATCGATCAATAATTTGTGTAACAAGACTCGCTATGACCAAAGTGTTATAAGAAAAATGAATCAGAATTCAGGGGGAAAAGAGAGCGAGCGAGAGAGAGAGAGAGACAGACTTTTGATTAACACCCATAGTCTCAGAAGAAGAAATACATTAGCGAAAAAGGTAACGTAGAGAGTCGAATGCTAAATATTTTCAAACAGAATATGAAAAGCGGATGTGAGACACAATTTTACAACGGTGTACATGAATCATATACTTAGTGCTTAAATTAAGCCGTGGTTGCAGTGGGGTCCATCAGCACCCATTTTGGGGACAGGACTTACTTTTCATTGTCGAGTCTTTCACCCAGAACACGAAAGATAATGACATAATAGGAGGAAAGGAGGAGGGAGTGGATGATAGAACAATAGTGAGAAAGGGAGGAAGCAGGGCTAAGGAAGTACTTTCAGGAGTGAGATAAAGAGATATGCAGTGTATGATAGCAGATGAAAGAAGCAAAAGATGGAATGAAGACTAGACAGCCTTAGAATTTGGCAGCCCTGGCATTAAGCAGTGCTGTTAGCAGGCTTCTGAGAAACTTTGGGCGCTGACATTTAATATTTTCCAAATTAAGCACTGCATCTAGTACTTATAAGAAAAAATGTTCAAATAATTTCTACTCCAGAATCAATAGGGACTGTGAAAAAAATGAGCAGGAAAATAATCCTATGTAGCAACACAACTCTGATGAGAACCAAAAAGTAGAGGCGTATATCAGAAGCAAAGTGTTTACAAGACTGAGCCTCAAAAAAGAAGAATTTGATTATAAGCAGAAAATGACTTAGGACTCTGCTCTATGAAGTAGACAACAATGTTTCATAACCCACCACAAGCCCTCAAAAGTCTTCTGCATCCTGGAAAAGGTGGAGCCAGGCAGTACCAAAAGTGAACTTGTGTTTGTCCTGTAATCAGCAGATCTTTCTGATAAGACACGGACAAGATCCACTGGACATTTAAAAATTGTTTCTGTTTCTCCTATGAATCTTGTACACAAATGATGCCTCTAACCTGTCCCTTCAATAAATTATTGCTGAGCAGTCTTGAGTGGCAATATAAGTGTAGCACGAATGGGTATCAATAGTGAGTCTTGGATTACAAATGACAGCGGTCATTGAGATGTCTATGACATGCACATGAACGATAAAACCCTTTACTGTAGAAAATATTGACAGCTTGGATATAATGTTGTTAGCACCCAAAAATTGGGAAGAGAAATTGATGACCAGTGCAAACCCAAAGCACTTACAACAAAGCCTACCTATTTTTGGTGTTCCTTTGTCTTCAGACCAATGGATCTTGGCTGCCGTGGCAGAATGGAGCTGTTATAAATTGCATTTTCAAATATAATCTTCAACTTTCATTAACTTAATGTTCAGTCACTGATGAGAGGTTTGAAATACGTTTTAAGCCTTATTTCTCAGTAAGAGATCAGTATTGTTTTTGTCGACTTCATTTAGATTAGTCAAATTACAAAAATGTCTAGGAAAGGTTTCATTAGATTTAGAGACAGCTTGTTGCAGAAAGGAAATAATCCCTATCTTAATCTAAGAGTCCTAATTTAAATAAGAACCCATTAAGAGTTGTCTTGGAAATAGAACAAGATTCTGGAGCTTTTAATTAGTCCAAGAATGAACTTCTAATAAAGAGCAGTTCCAAAAATTCATACAAGTTCTGCAACAATTTGTGGCAACAACTGGTAATTAAATCTAAACGTTTCTAATATGTCTTAAACTAGATACATGAGGGAAGGTTCTCATGAGAACCTTTGTAGACCTTTTCTGTTAGCTGTTGTTTTTATCCCATTGTGTGGACGAAGGGCTTTTCTAAAGCAATGAAACATTTCTATCAGTAAGTCTTGATGAGACCATGCAAAACAATATCTTCAATATGCTCAACTTTGTTAATATTCTGTTCATAATAAAATATAGCAGAAGGCATTGTTTATTGAAATGAGGAAATCATATGGGCCCTGATACGATGTCGGGCGGAGAACACGGTATCGGTCTGGAACAGCCTGACCATAGGTCGGCGTTTCTGACACTTCAATTCAGATGCGACCACCCATAGGGCAGTCAGAAACATCCATTTCATTATGGCAGCTTTTGCGGCAGGCGGGAACGGTCTGCAGTACAAGCTCACAGTGCCTGCCACCCGATGCAGGAATGTCCAGGGGGCACCATAGGTACCTCCCAGGCCCCATATTGGAGGGCCAGGGGGAAGTGGTTAGTGGCCCCCAATATCACTTTCCGACAACATTCCCATGTTGGAAAGGCCAACATGGAATGGCTCTTGGAAACAAACATCATAATCCTGACGGCAGAGCCACCGCCATTACGAGATTATGTTGTCTTTCCGACACACCAATGGGCTCCTTGAGCCCATCGGAAGGGCAGCGGACGGTTTCTCTGCCCGATGCATCCACCCACTGCATCAGAATGTGGCTGGTGGACTGCTGGGGCAGATGTCAGTGGGTCCGACACCAATGTAACTGCAGTGTTGGACCAAGCAACATCATAATAAGCCCCATTGTGTGAGGAAGCAAAGAAATACATTTCTCTTAGAGCAGCACTTTTAAAGTAATGATCGATTTTACATTCAGAGGATTGGATCAGCAGTTCTAAAAGGTATTTTATTTAAATGTCAAGCAGAAGCCAAGAAATATTTTCAGGCCTAGTCATAGAAGTACATTAGGTATGAGTGCCTACTACTTATTCAAGCTGCACGTTTATTTGGACACGTTCAAGAAAGCATTTTCTCCTATGGTTTAAAGCTACAAGATTTATTGATAACATTTTAAAGAAGCATATCTGTTTTCTCTTTTGCTCTTCGGATAAGACCAAGTTAAATAAGTTTTCTAATGCCAAGCACATTTTCTTCAATGTTAACCAAAGTACATTTTTGTGAAAATTGTAGCTTTTAACAAGGTGTTTACTCTCTTTACTCGCTATCTCTTTCTTCCATCCTCTATCCCACAGCGCATTTTGAGACTTCAGCTTGTCAGTGGTTAAACATAAAATACACATACATTAAGTCGGTGCAATGTAGCTTTAGAGACACAGAATTAATAAAAGAGAACCTCTTAGCTGCTTACTGGTTCTAGTGACACCAGTACTTACTTAGCTTAGTGGCATTTTAGGCCACAACTTAAGCAAGTAAACAGGGCACTGTTGAAGTTGAGATCACATTATTGCACCAAGCCACTGGAGCTGCTGTTACTTGCAGCTCCAGTGGCCCCATGTCACACTCATGTGACAGAAGGGGATGGAAACTGTGAACTTATTAATTCAATGTGGACTACGCATGGTCCCTGGATTTATTGGTCCCTCTCACAGGCACCAGGGTAAGTCACACAAGTGGAGTACCATTTCTGTTAGGAGAAGTTTGGGAAGGCTGGTTGGTAAGAAATTGGTGGATTCCCACATATACCATAATGTTCCCTTATAGAAATACACAGAAGATTGGTGATTTTACGTAAAGGTTTGTGTGGGTGTGACACCATAGTGGGATCCATGCATGTCACACCATCCTCGACTCCAGTGCATGTCTAGTTTTCAGAAATGCCTGGATTTGGTTGGTTTCTACTGGAGGAGGCACAGACGGGGTACAAATTCCACAGCTACCCACTTAGTCAAAAAGGATTGTTTTCATGCCAAAAAAGCTGGTGTTTTGGGGACTTTCCTGTCACAGGTGCTTATCCAAGCCAAGCCACACATGTGGGTGCCATTTTTATCAGATGTGTGGGAATACAGAATAGTAGAAAATTTGCAATTAACAATTGGATTTCACTTCACTTTGGTTTCCATTTTTGGATTTCAATTTAAGTCAGTGTGCAATAAGTAACATATTTTGCAACATGCCATTTGAATCTCATGACAGCATGGGAAACACCCATTCTTACAGGGGTACAAATAACCACTTTTTCTAAACTCAGTATTGTGTGCATATTTTAAAAATATATAGGTTTCCTTCCCACCTATGTTTCAATCATTAAAGTTTATTATATACATTGCTGCATGGTTGGTACACACTGACAACCCATCAATGACTGCGGCTCAGTTGTTAGCTCTGGGTATTTAGACAACCTACAAACACAATATATCACTTTGATGAGAAGGGTCTGATGATGTAATGGTTTGTTACTTTAGTAAATCAGCTATCAGGGCAAAAATACATCCCCAGAACCAAAGTGACTCCCAGAGCTTTCTGGCTTGCCTCCTGTCCTGAAGTTTCGAGGACATCAAAGACTTCCAATGCCTCACCTTTGTCACTGAGGACAAAGAATATCATCGTCAGCTGTGTGGCTCGATGACGACACATCACCTACATCTCTAAGAAACCACTGATGACCCATCTCTAATTGTTTGGCTCAGGAACTGATGCATTGCCTGCATCCAGTCGGATCGACATTGACGCATCGCCTCCTCTGCTCCACGCAACGGGCCCTTCGACGGCACCACAAGGTAACTTTTCAGTGGGCAAGGTTGGTCATTGTATCTGACCGTGCTCCATTTCGGTTGGCCTGACCTTTTGGAATCGCTGTTTCCTAATATGTTAACATGATGGTAAAATGTCATGCAATATCAGTTCCTGCAATGGGGCAAAGGTCAGGAGTTTTTACTTCCTGTGATGTTGGGTAGAGAAAAAAGGCGTGTGATATCACTTCTGCTATCCCAGGCATTTTGGTCACTCGACAAACTTGCTATAAATCAAAATGCTCTTCTGCTGTGAATCAGAAAAATTCATATTTCCATGTGAATCCAAGAGACTCAGAAAAATCTCACACAAGTTCGGAGGGTGACTTAATGTTGGACTCACCAGACTTTGTACCAGTGTCACACGAGAGTCTTACTCACTAGGTGACTTCAAGGTGGGCTTGAATATGTTTGCAAATTATCTTTACATGGTACTGGCCTTTCAGTTTGATGTCACTACACAGCTTGTCACCAGTGTCAGTCGTATTACCACTTCCATTTTCATTTTAACTCCTATTTGGGCATCCTCCTTTCTCACCACTGCTGTACTTATGCATCTGTCATCTCATTCTCTGGAGCTTGGAGATAATTTATAAAAAAAACATCAAATAATTGTTTCATTTATTACCATCGCTACTTCACTGTCCACCCCATAAAAAAGCCTCCTGCTCATAACTACCATAGCTGGGCAAACAAAGTAGGAATGGATTCTGATTTCATTTTTCTCCCAGACATTTTACTTCCTAACAGCAGGCGAAATGAGCGGAAAAAACAAGCAGAAAATGAGGGATAACATGAAAAAAGTGGTGTGGAAATACTCATTACTGTTGTAACTCCCCACAGGCAAGGTTTATCCATGTTGTTATATTATCCCTGCAGCCCATAGTTACTAACTCCTGCAGTATTGCTACTGAAGGGAGCAGGAGTATAACGCAGGAAGTGCACACATGTAATCGTGGTGTGAGTACAATGGCAGCTAAATGTTGCAAATGAAAAATCACCATATTCCTCTTTTGTCGATTATAAAAGGAACACACATAATAAAATGCACCATTGAAAAAGTACTGCATTTTAGCATTTTTAAAGCAGTGGTCATGTTTTAACTAGCACACCTAAAAGATGACGTGTTTAGCATAACTAGACAAATATAAGCTATGCGCAAAAAACTTCAATTTGTGCTTTAAGGGGTGTTCTGTTTCGGTGCTATATACAAATTGTGGTATTTGCATAATCGTGCATTCATTTCTCCGTGAACATTGACAGTGTGAATGAATACCTCTAGAAATCCACGTTACAAGACTTCAGGATATGCAAACATTTGTGAATAAATGAAGGTTGAATAATGTGTATTGCTGTTTTCAGTGTCAAATGCAACAAATCCAAAATAGAAAAAGAAAAACAACAACTATAAAGTAAATCACTGAAACTGAAAGAAATTGAGTGATAAAAATACCAATGATTTTGAAAAATGTGATTTTGCTAAGGATCGTTTAATTTTAAAGTATCCTGTAGTTACTTTGTACGTGACTCACATCATGATACAGTTTATTTGCCTCAGAAATAAAATTTAAATAATACGTTCCTAAACACGTGCCGATTCCATCCCCGAGTTTTACAATTTAAGTAAAACTGAAGAAGCATACAATTTAATCGGTTGAATGATGGAACAAAGAAATCCCTAACCCCACATGCCTAAACAACAGTCTGAATAACGACCGCTTCTTAACCATGCATTGCTTTACAACTAATTTCCGTGGTAAGGACATGCATGGTAAAAGGGGAATGCATGACTAAGCTCGCCACGCCGCTTGCTACCACCCTAACGTACAAACTCCCCTGGCACCCCTACTGCCCAGATTTGTAAATACCCCTCCCAAACTCCACGCTGTACCCTCTCCCTGCTCTAATGCCTACTGTCCCTTAATCCTGCCAATTAACCCGACCCTGGAGAGCCCTGATCCAGCCTTAAGAACTGTCCCGCTCTCCCCTAATCCCTAAAAACGACCCGAATACACATTCCCCTTCCCCTGCCTTAAGGCCAAATACACTAACCCCTAAGTACCCCAACACGCCCCAGCCCTAAAAACGACTCCGAACCGCCAGCCCTGAAAATGACCACTGACCCCCCAGCCCTGAAAACTTTTCCCAACCCACAGCCCTGAAAACTATCCCCAATCCCCCATCCCTGAAAGCTACCTCCAATCCCCATCCCAGAAAACTACCCTGACCAGCCCAGAAAACTACCCCTGGCCAAACCCCAGCCCAGAAAACTACCTCTTAGCCACCCCCAGCCCACCAAACCACCTGACCCACCTCATCCGAGAAAACTACCCTCAACCCAACCCGCAAGACTACCAAACCCCGAGCTCACAAAACTACACTGACCAACCCTCAGACACAAAACTACCCATGACCAACCCCCAGCCCACCAAACTAGCCCATACAAACAAAACTACCCCGACCCACCCCAGCCCACAAAGAGCCACTGACCCGCAAGCCCACAAACGTTCCACGATCCAGCCCCACTTACCTCACTGAAAATCTCTCCCTGCATCGGTCCGAAGGTAGACTGCCCCCATCCCACCCCCAGCCCACAAACCTACCCCTGACTCACCGACCAGCCCATAAAACTGTAATGATTAAATAGGTTGCCTAAGCACATTACAACAAAAACATTCCCGACCTACCCCCAGCCCAGAAAACATTCCGGTCCCACCCCAATCCCACAAACCAACCCAACCCCCCCAGCCTACAAAAGTACCCCAACCCTCCCTCAGCTCAACCTAAAATAACCCCGACCTACCCCCAGCCAGACTTACCTCATCTCTCCCTTCTTCCTGCTTCCATTCGTCCGCAAGCCCTAGCGCACATTGCCTTAACTTAGCACATGAAGGTTGTTTCTAGGGTCTTTTCTGTCACCTCTCTGTACTCACGTACCCCATTGATAGCTTTCTGACGCGGGCAGTGGACTCAGTATCAAATTAAATAAACTGGCAGAGCGCCCCCTCTTGCTCACCTCTGAGGAATTTGATCTGCTCCCACCCTCCTTTCAAGAAACAACCTCTACTTCTCCATGCAGTCTTGAGCCTCTCTCCCAGGGGGCACTATCTGCTTCTATGTTAATTAAATCCATCTGTTTGGGAGATTGTAAATGTGTGCGCACCTTTTAAGGGGCACAAGTGAATGAATCTGTAAATAACACCTGTTCTCCTGACTCAGACCTAGATATTGGGCCAACAGGCAAATGTAGAAAAAAGCCCTGAGATCTAAGTTCGTTGAGCACAAAATCAACATGTGACCTGTAGGAGGGTGGGAGCAAAAATTGTGCCTGCCATTGGTCCTGCTTCACTTGCCAACCCCTGATATAGTATGAACAAGCACTTAAGTGAGCTGTTGGACACTAAACTACGCACAGTCTATGATGTCTCACCTCCATTGAAGCCAAAGCATATAGCGATAGTAGTGCGGGTGCCTCTGTCTGCCCTCAGAAATCCCAGTGCGCCATAGTTGATGAGTCTGACTTTCCACATAATTCTGTATAATCAACCATGTCATATCAGGCCTGCAACCCGGGGTGGAGTGGACAGTAACATCCACCCCCAACTACCATTGCTGGATCAGCATTGGCCAGGGCGCCACAGAGCGATGATTGTCAACCTCTCCTTGCAAAGCGGGTTGAAAGCAGAAGCCCCAATACAGACCCTCTTCCTGTGATCGACCTTCCTCCAGCACCATGTCCTTATACAATTGTGCTAGCAAATGTACCTAGTCTCCCAGCTGATAACCTGGAATCTATGAGGGGGCTTATGAACAAAGTCATACTTTGGATGAATATAAATGTGTGTGGTCACTGGGATTTATGTAAGAGATTCTTTTTGCTAAATGGGTGGGGCCATTGGTTGCATGGATAAGCAACACAATGAAGATGCATAATAACACATTTCCGAAATTCTATGGTTGTGACTGAAGCTCTGGGACTAGCCAGCACAACAATGGTTAAATTAAGCCTGGTTGAGATTCTTCCGCTGGTTTTTCAAGCCTGCTGGGCCATTGGCATCTAATTAAGTATCTACCAGAACTCCCTTGGACTCAGCCCCTCTCCATGATAGATTTGCAGCTGTTGCATGGTGTTAGATCTGGGGGTCTCTAGTGGGCAATGGTATTCACCTTTGTCCAAATAGGGACCCTTACTTCTAAGTCAGGATAAGGGGATTACACTCCTTAATAACCCCTGCTCACCCAGTTGGTAGCTTGGCACGAGCAGATAGGCTTATCTCAGAGGCAGTGTGTTATGCATTTGTGAACAAACACAGTAATACAGTGAAAACACTATAGATGGACACAACACAGGTTTTATAAAAATAAGTATTCTTTATATAGACTTAACACAAGACCACAAGTGACAAAAATCGACAATACTACACTTAAGATTGCTTAAAAGATGATTAAAGTCTCTTAGTTCAAGTTGCTGGTAAATGCAACAAAGTTCTCAACAAAGTACCTGGATGCGTAACGCAAAGTGAACAAAAGGTTCACAAAATGGGAGATGCGTCGGTTCCGTGACCTGATGGAACAGCTGCGCCCTTCCTCAATGCTTGCAAAGAGTAGGGGACTCGTTGTGAGCCTTACCGGTGCGAAGGTGATGCGTAGATTCTTGGCGTGTTGCGGTGCGAAAGATGGAGCCTTGATGTGATGCGATGATCCGGTTGCGATGCGAGAAGATGGCGCACTTGATGCGGCGATGCGATGACGATGCTATGACGCCCTGGCAGCCTTGCGATGACTCTGTACTTTGGAGCTGCGACTGACCCTGTGACACGCTTCTCCGGTGAGGCGATGACGACTCTCACAATGGCGTCAAGCTTCTCCGGTGATGCGACAGCAGACAGCTGCGATGAACACACGCTTCCAGGGAGATGCGGCGAAGGCTCGCTTTTACGGCGATGCGACAATTTCAGCTGTAGCGGCGACACGCTTCTTCTCGATGCGTCGCGCTTCCAGCTCCCAGCGGCACGCAAGTGTCTGGAGTCAGAATTCCCAGCAAGGAAATTCAGGAGGGAGCTGGAGGTGAAGTCTTTTGTCCCTGAGACTTCAGCAGGAGGCAAGCACAGTTCAAGCCCTTGGAGAATATTCTGTAGATGAAAGTCCTTTACAAACTTCCTTTTCCTTTCCCTTGGCAATGAAGCAACCACTGCAGGCCAACCCAGCAAACAGCACACTGGCAGAGGGGCAGTCCAAACTCCTGCAGCTTCCTTGGTTCTTCTCCTTGGCAGAAAGGTTTCTTGTTCCAGAAGTGATCTAATTTCTTGAGATCAGGGTCCCAATATTTATACCCCAAAATCCTTTGTTCTCTGAAGGCAGAGAGGCCTCTGCCGAGTCCAAACCAGTTCCTGACCACTTTATTTACATGACTCTCCTCTTCCTTTCACTGTGCAGGGCAGAGACATCAGCCGCCCCACATGAGGTGGAGCCAGCACAGGGGAAGGAAGATACAGCTCTGGAGCACTCTGTTGACATGATTCCTCCTCTCCTTTCACAGTGCAGGGCATAGACATCAGACAAGCCACAGGGGGTGGAGCCAGCATTGTAGAGGGAAGGCCCAGCCCTATTCAGGTCCCAGGTGCGACTCCTCCCTCCCATCTCGATGCAGATCTCTCTAGTCACCACTGGGCTGCCCCAGCCTGTCTACTGGAATTCCCCAGCCCTGTCACTCACAAACCCAGACAAGGAATACACAACCCAGCAGAGGCAGGCTCAAATGGTTAGGCAAGCAAATACCTGCTTTCTAAAAGTGGTATTTGCAACCACAGAATATTAAAATAAACTTCACTAAAAGATGTATTGTATTATTCTGAGTTCAGGCATACTAAATTTGAATTTCTACCATGTTCCCTGAGTCAGTTAGGATTATAAGAATGTAATAATCTAACTGCCTATTCTGGTCTATGAGAACAGGTAGTCTTCAATAGTGAAAAATGAAAATGGCTGTATTCACTATCAGAACATGCTACACACATCAGAGCATGTCCTACCTTATACTTACAATGCACCCTGCCTGTGTGCCTACCATACGGGTGTCTAATATGAAGCAAAGGGAAGGTTTAGGGACTGGCAAGTGGGTGCACTTGGTCAAGTCGACATGGCAGTGCTAGACTGCACACAGGCCTTGCAATGGCAGGCCTGAGACACACTTTATAAGCTGCTTCTGTGGGTGGCATAACTAGTGCTGCAAACCCACCAGCTGCATTTGATTTACAAGCCCTGGGCACACATGGTGCACTGTACTAGTGGCTGACAGATCAATCAAATAACCCAATCATGGAATAACGAATTAGTACTTAAATTTAACATGTGAAGCACTTGCACTGTGGAACTGATTAGCAGTGGCACAGTGCCCAAAGCATAAATCCAGAAAAAAACATATCAAAACAGAGGAGGCAATCTGTCAAAATGGAAGGGAGACTCACGCCAATGATGCCAGGTCTAACACGGAGGCGGAAAATAATGATTGACAGTCGAGTAGGGAGAACAGTAGTGCCATAGCTGCAGGGGATTGTGAAGCCTCCCTGGGGATACCTTCACGACATATATGACTACTCTCCTGCTACCTACAAGTCCTTGCACTTTGGTTGTGGAACCTATCCCAGATTTCTCTCTATAGTCTCATGCTGGTTTAGAAGTGGGTGTGTCTGATGCTGATGGAGCTGAGTGTTGCCCTCATATTAACTTCCTTAGAAAGGAATGTGGCTGATTTGGCATCAAAATTCCAAGTTGAAGGTTGGCAATCTATCATCATAGACTACGATATAGTATTTATGCAGGAAACGTGGGAGGTGAACAAGTTAGTATTTGTTGGTTACATGTGTTTTAGCCTCCCTGCGTTGGTTGGGAAGAATATATATAAAGATGAAGAGGGGACAAAACCTAACTGAGCATTAAAATGCCACTCCCTCATATGTTCGGTACAGCCACAGGCTACAACAGGAATAAGAGGCACCGCTACGGCGTGAGCCAACACGAAGCAGCTCCAAAAGGATACGATAACCGGCACTCTATCCATGGGTTGATGATTCCGCACCCTCTGAGTATTTGGGTGGGAGACAGGGTCACCAGTTCACACCCCACATCACATTTAGGACAATGCTACATGAACCAATGTGTTAACAGTTCTCACCACAACATTGGCAAAAGAATTGAACAAACACCATGTGTTTCGAACAAGTTCTTTGCTGTGGCAATTTGACAAATGCACCCTGTAAATGATCATGTCACATTGTAAATATTACATTTAAAAAAAAATTCTATGTCTATTACTTTACACGTGATGTTCACGCACATGCTGTGTACCTTTAAGTAATGTTGAACCCAGGGAGAGGTCATGTGACCAAGACCACTGACATAGTCAAAACACGTTTTCTCTGCCACAGAATTAAATTTTTTCGAAAACTGATCAGCGGGCTTGCCGAAACTTTTTTTCGGGATTCTCCTCACATTGTGATATTCCGGTGGCGGCGTCTGCCAGTGAAGCCCCAACTCGTCAAGAAGGGCGTTCTCTTCCATCAAGCCCTCATTTGGATTCCCTGTTGTTAAGCACGCCTGCTGGCTACCAGCACACTCACGCAGCTGTGAAGCGAAGGATGACACCGGCACCAGGGGAAAACAGCGACGGAAGCAGGTAGGCTGTCGCGCACTTCTGGGTGCGGCTTTCACCCTACTGTGTTTCCTGGTCACGAGGCTTTGATTTTGTATTGAAGTCAGCCACGGCTTCAAACCTGCATTTACCTCGTATTAACCCCACCGCCACGTTACTGCTAGCCAGAGTTCGCATCAGCTACTAGAGCTTAAGATGCATGATCAAGTTTTAAGCAAAGAATGTTACTCCGCTTACATACGTTTTTTGCAATTCACATCAATAATGGCAGACGAGTTCCTAAAGAGGCTTGAGGCCTCTGCCAGAGCAATTTTCACCAAAAGTAACATGCAGACACATGCATCTGGGATTGCAATGTTGGACACAGCCCCAGTGGGAATTAAACAGAGAGGCAACATCCTGGAATGCCTGAGGTGTCAGGAAATCAGCCGGTGGTGGGACGCAACCTCCCTACAGAAGTACTTGGAAGTAAATCGCATAGCAAGGGGTTTGAGAATTTTTATTACCCCAACCTTAGCAATACCCAAACCACACGTTCTCAAGGGTTGGATGGAGAACCCAACCACATGCTTCAGGGGGATGCTGGAGATTCTCATAGCTAATGACTGGGATGAACACAAAGGATTTATGACACACATACAGCAACTGATGGAAGGGTTTAAGAATGAACTAGACCAAACGGAGACAGACATTGTGTTGAAACTAGTGGATGACGGAATCAAAGCCTATGAAAAAGAAGCTGTGGCTAGAAAACAACTCAAAAATCAAAGGGATGAAAGAGGCTACGCCACAGGTCGGATTCTGACATTTGCTAAGAAATTCGGCAAAGTGAGATCAGAACTGTCAAAGGATAAAGCACTAGGATTAATGGAAGCCAACAAAGAGGGATCAACAACAAATCTCGTCTCTGATCAAAAGTCAGTAGATAGCATATCGTCAGGCACCCTTGAGCAGCAGTGTTTTTCTGAGGATCTTCGCCTCCTACAAAAAATTAAAGAACAGAGGGAGGCAGAAAGGAAGAGGGCAAGGAAACAAAGACTAAATTGAAAATGGAGGGACAGATGAAGGAAGCATAAGAACCATTGACATGGGAACACAAGGCCGGACATCCAACAGAATATAAGGGCGTACTCCGAATTGCAACTAACGGTAATGAACCTGACCAATAAGGTTCGAACAGATGAGGAGGGAAATGTACAGAAATTAGGCCTGTCTTTTTGTCAGAAGTCAGGTTTTGACAATGCCCAGACATGCGTTGATTTATACAAGTTTAAACAGAAACTAAAGTTATGTAAAATACATGCCTTACGAAATAGCACAGGGGGGACTGTAGGAAGATGACCGGCACTACCCAGTGATGACACAAGG
Organism: Lissotriton helveticus; assembly: GCF_964261635.1. NCBI lineage: Eukaryota > Metazoa > Chordata > Amphibia > Caudata > Salamandridae > Lissotriton > Lissotriton helveticus. The sequence continues at coordinate 950,758,345 of NC_136065.1, forward strand.
TTGACAATTGGGAAAATTCCCACATTACAAGTAATGCTCAACCTGGGCCAACAAGGGCAATATAGTGGAATGAGTGAACACATTAATCCATTTGACCCCACTCATGCAGGTAACATCACACAGCTGTTTGGGATACACACAGGAGGGGCAACCTCCACAGACTTTAGGGCCAGAGCCAAATACGTACCCACAATTGTGAAGGACAACTTAGATATCTTTAGCGACCTGGTAGCGCAGGATCTCCTTAAATTAGTAAACACCACCCGTGTCAGAGGAACATGACTAAAATACAGTGGGAGGCTGTAAAAAACGTACAGAGTGACCGTGGCCTAATTATTAAACTGTCTAACTAGGGGGGTAATGTAGTACTTATGACAAGAGCTATGTATACTAAAGAGGCATATCGTGAACTGAATGATGTGACCTGCTATGACAGGGTGGATAAGAAGTACCTGGTTGACTTACAACATAGGTACTTGAGTAAGATACAGGACTGGTACAAAGGGTAGTTACTTACATGGGATGAAAAGCAATTACTCAGAAATGAGACACCGACTACACCCACTTTCTACCTCTTGCCAAGATCCGCAAGAACACCCTAGAACCACCAAATTGACCCATAGTTTCTTCTAAAAACAGTCTCCTAGAAAACACTTGCACCTTTGTTGAACACTTTCTTTTTCCATTTGTCAGGGATCTCAAATCATATCTTAGAGACACTATGGACTTTTTGCAGAAAATAAGTGATGTGGTAATGAATGAAACTCATTAGCTAGTGGCTTTAGATGTGGAGGCATTGTATACAAGCATCAGACACTCGGATGGTCTCAAGGCATGTAAATTCTTTCTGAAAACACGCAATATAGAGTACCTGGAACATATGCTTATGCTCTTAGAAATGATTGAGATTTGTGTGAGGGAAAATGTCTTTCTTTTTTAAAAAGAGCATTTTAAGCAGCTACAAGGGACGTCTGTGGGCACCTTCTTTGCCCCTAGCTACGCCAATGTCATGGGGGGCTGGTGGGAAAAGCAGGTGCCCTGGAACAACAAAACTGAATATTGGATCTTTAATGTAACCAAATGGCTAAGGTACATTTAAGATATTTTATTTGTCTGGTAGGGACGGACCTAGAACTGAACACATTTGTGGACACATTGAATGATAATTTTGTTAACCTGAGATTCACTAGGCACTACAGCAAAGAATCAATTGATTTCTTAGACCTCAAGCTCACAGTTGATAAAGGCATGATCAGTACCAACCTCTTTAGGAAGACAACCGCTGGCAATTCAATATAACATGCCTCCAGTTGCCATCCACCGAGGTTTAGATGGGGCATACCATACCGCAAGTTTTTGAGGGCCAAACTAAACTGCAGCGCAATCACTGCCTATGAACAAACCAAGCATGACATGGGAGAAAGGTTTAGAGAGAGAGACAATCCTGCAGAGCGTTGAAACAGGCAAAGGCATGAGTAGAAGAACAATTTAGGAGCGAGATCCTATCCAAATCTAACTCTGAAAGAATCCCCAAAGAAGTTACCCAAGAACCTATTCGGTTCATTACAAAATCCAGTAGCCAGGCGTACCAGTTACGAAAAATACTGAAAACCAGATGGGGTATTCTCAGGCAAGATCTGATCCTTAGAAATTAAGTAGGTCTGAATCCATCTATGACCTACATGAGAAGTGCCTCACTCAAAGACCTTCTCGTACATAGTCACCTCCAGATAAAAGAGACTAATTGACATAAACAAATTAGGGTTTTCTGCAAATGCGGCAACTGTAAAGCCTGCAGACATAGCAGTAATGTGTCCGAAGTCACCTTAGACAGAATAAGAACCCGAAGGACAATTCCCAAACTAATCACTTGCAGTACGGATTATATGGTGTACAGCATTGTGTGTTTTTGTAAACAAATGAACAGCACCTGGTTTTGTGCATGTATATCAAAACAAATTAACAACACGTTGATCACATAGTGATATATTATACGGACAAGATAGATTATTGGAAAAATATTTTCTTTTTATTAGATTCTTTCTTTATAAATATCTTTTCTCAACTTTTTTTATAAAAAAATGTTAACATCTCGTTTTATCTTGACTCTAATTCTCAACCTTATAGGTATTATTTGTCATTATTCAGTTTTTATTCCATATTATTTATACAACAAATCATCACATGGATAGATACAAATTCTAAATTATAGTCACATTGTTAATATACAGAATTGATTATATGCAATCTCAACGCGTTTCGGCGACAGCCTTCCTCAGGGATTTTGTATAGACGTAATTTAATTACTGTGTTTAAATTCTGCGCTACTTGTCGTGCGGGTATTTCTATAGTGGTCGATATAGGTTCACGTTAGTTGATGAGTCCTTGCAACGCGGCACTTTGACTCTAATCGTGTTAGGGACACCTATTTAATAGGGGTGTCACTTCTAATTCCAAATCAAAAATTATTCTTCCGATGTATGCCTGGTTCCTTAAAATTATTAGGTAGTAAGTGAGTAGATGGTACTCCCCCACAATACTTGTACGTTCTGTTTTGAATTTGCTTGGTCAATGTATCTGATGATCAAGGAAGGAATAGAAACTCCCAACTGGCACAATTCTCTTAAGGTAATTCTGTAGACTTTGTTGTTCCGATATAACGAGCGAAATCGCGCACGACGTGATGCATTGTGTGCCCATGTGGCCTCTGGTATATTGGCTCCATGACATTTCCAGTGAAAAAGCAAATTTTAGAGCACTGGAAGACTATCACTAGCAAAGACCACAGCTGCAGCACAATTAGAAATTTTTCCGATAAACATGAGGGAGACTGGACACGTGCCAGATTTTTGGTCTGGACTCAGTAAGCCTCAATCCCAGAGGAGGCAACCGACAGGCAGGTCTATGTAGGTTGGAATTTTGCTTCATCCTACAGGCTGGCACCAAATTCGCAGATGAACTCAATTTGGATGAGGAGATATATTCCCAGCTACAGCTAACATATCAGCACCATATAGCAGAGCACTCGCTCCCCACCTCTTTCCTTGTCATACTTTCACGTTTTTAACTTGCACATAGAGTGTTGTAATTACAGGACGCATATCAATAACTTATTTTACCTTGTTGACATTATATTTGCAGTAATGTACATGATGTAATGGGTATATGTTGTGATAGTGGGGACCTTGCTGCTCTTAATTGTTGTGTTCCAGTTATTTTTGCAGGCACACAAGGCACAGACATAACACATGTGCACCGGAGTGGCCAGACGTTCCTCACTATCCTCACTACTCCTAATCACAATAGTTATCACCACATTGTCTACTATAGACCTCTCCATTGGACAATACTGAGTTATTTGCATGAGGATGGGCAGGCATGTCAGGTAGTCTCAACAGCAACTACATCCCATTGAGTCGATACATTAATTTGGTATTATACCAGAATCTCTGCCACTCCCTTGCATGTTCTGTACAGCCACTGGCTACAACAGGAACCCTAGGCACCGCTATGGTGTGATCCAACACGAAGAAGCTCCAAAATGGTACTATACCCGGCACCCTCTGATTAAAACTCCCCCACTATCCACGGGTTGAAAATTCCACACCCTCTGAGAAATTGGGTAGGAGACAGGGTCACCAGTTCACACCCTCACATCACAATTAGGACAACGCGACACAAACCAATGCGTTAACAGTTCTCAGCACACCATTGGCAAAAGAATTGAACAAACACAATGTGTTTCAAACAAGTTATTTACTGTGGCTGTGGCAATTTGACAAATGCATCTTGTAAATGATCATGTCACATTGTAAATATAACATTTGTTTCAATTTGTCTATGTCTATAACTTTACACCTGATGTTCATGCACATGCTGTGTACCTTTAAGTAATGTTGAACCTGGGGAGAGGTCATGTGACCAAGACCACGGACGTGGTCGGAACGTATCTTTCTCTGCCACAGAATTAAATACTTTTGAAAAACAATCAGTGGGTTAGGACCTTGTTTCTATTCAAAAAGCATTTTTTCCTTTCTCAATAACTATGGCGCCGGTTGACGAATCTTCGCGAAATGTTCAAAACTAGTGGGGCTCTCCGGTCAGCTCCTATCTTGAAAGTTTCGGGGTGATTCTGGAAGCGGGGGCTGAGAAAAAGGGGGGCCCAAAACGTGTTTTCTCATGTTAATTCCCGTAGGAAACTTTAGACACAGCTACAGCCCGAACTGCTCAACGGAATTACACCAAATTTAGCAAAAAGGTAGCCCTTGGTTCAGAAAGACACAGTTTTTAAATGGTGTAAATCCATTCAGTAGTTCCTGAGAAATTACACAAAAAGTGGTCGAAAAATGCATTTCCCATAGGAAACTTTAAACACGGCTACAGCCGGAACTGCTGAACGGAATTACACCAAATTTGGCAAAACGGTAGTGCTTGCTTCAGAAAGCATCTTTTTTTTAAATGGTGTAAATCCGTTCAGTAGTTGCTGAAAAAATAAAAAATACAAGTGTTGATATTTAGAGGCACGGAGGATCCGCGCACTCTCCCGACCACGAGCTTTATGCTAATTGGCTGTCAACACTCCAAACCAGGAAGTGTTGGCAGCCATCTTGTGCCAGTAAAACAAGCGCTCAAAACAAGAGAAGGGGGCAGGGTAGAAACACCCTGAACCCCTAGGCCTGCTCAAGGGGTCCCACAAGGACAGCCAGGGCCCAAAAAAGCTTTTAAAAAATAATAAAATCGTCCGAATTTGCACTGGGTGCGCGAATCCAGCCACGCTTCGTTTAATTGAAGCCCCTGGGTGGGCCAGGTCCCGGGGGCATTAAAAAACATGTGTGGGGGGCCCCACTCCCCCCACTCTGCCCTAGGGGCAACCAATCCCGGGGCTTTTCATAAATATTTGTGAGGGGCGCACGGCCCCCCGCCGCTCCAGGGACTGCCACCCCCGGGGTTTTTATTAATTAATTAGAGGGGGCACACGGCCCCCGCTGCCCCGGGGAACGCCTCCCCCTGGGGCTTTTCTTTTAAAAATTAATGCTTTTTCTTTATATTTTGTTTTAGCACTGCAAGTATCATACAGAAGTACACTGCAAATCAAAAGCATTTCGGAATCATTACTAAGAAATAGTCTGGTACGTATCACGGTCGCATTGTGGAACAAAACATACATTTAGCATTAGAAATTCACTGATAACATCGCATTATTCACTGCAGAAGTGCGTAAAGTGTACAGGCAGTCAGGGATGATACAACACGAATTAGTGACACCCGGTGCAGCACCGATTTCTTCCCCCACCCACAACAATGCCCCTTTTTTTAAAAAAAATGAATACACCTGTGTGGGGGGGCTCGCCCCTCACACGCCCCGGGACCTGCCACCACCCCGGGGCAATAATATTTAAATGCGGGGGTCCGTAACGGACCCCCGAGGACCAGCACCCCCAGGGCTTTGTCAATGTTGGTAGGGGGCCGCACAGCCCCCTCCTGGAGCCAGTGATGGCCCTGGGGACCGCCACCCCCCAGGGCCGGCTCCTGCAGTGACCCAGGGTGCCCACCCCCAGAACACTGCTCTTTGCTATGGCAGGGCGGGAGCCTCGCGGCACCCGCCCTGTCATAGCAAACTGTAGTTTGGATTTTGGAAAAATCCAAACCACATTGCTTTTTCAAACGGGGAGCTGCATGTCATCAGCTCCCCATGTGGGAAAGCAATGCCGGCTCCCACAGGACGCAGGAAGCCGGCAGGGACCGTGGGGGAATTGGGAATCCCCCCACGGTCCCTGGGGCCCCTGGGGCCAGAAGTGGCCAGGGAGGGGGGACACGTGGCCCCCCTCCCCCATAATAAAGTATATATATATATATATATATATATATATATATATATATATATATATATATATATATATATATATATATATATATATATATATATATATATTACCTACTGGCAGGTCGCCAGTAGGTATATATAGTTAGGATTTTTTCTCTATGGGATTTTTGAAAATTCTATGTCTAATAACTTTGGCGTTTGTGGACGGAATTGGCTGACATTTTCAGGAAAATGGCACATTTTGTTTCTGAGCAGCCCTTGAAAATTTGGGGGGGGGTTCGTCAAGGGGGGGCCGAGAAAAAAGGGGGGTCCCAAAACGTGTTTTTAACATTGAGTTTTCCATAGGGCGGTTGGCCTCACTTTTAGCCCGAACGGCTGAATGGATTTGCACGAAACTTGGCAAAATTGTAGGGACTGGTAGCCCGATGTGCCTTTGCTAGGTCTCAATATATGTGCTCCAGTGGATTTTGAGAAATTAACGTTCAAAAAAAGATATATATCTGTAACAGCGGACCGGGCAGCGCTCCGGTTCGCGGACTTTTCGCGGTACGGAGCTTTGTGAAGCGAAGCTGATTGGTTCTCCGGCGTCTGTGAACATTCCAAACAGTCCGTAGCGGCCGCCATCTTGTCTCTCGGTAGGATCGAGAGACAAGAGGAGGCCAAAGCGAAGGGGCAAATGACCATAAGGGGGCATAGTAGATCCTCGCTGACCCCCTAGGTTTGATGTGGAGGTTTTAAAAGGGCCCCGCGGGGCAAAAAAATAAAATAATAATAATAATCGAACGGCTGAATGGATTTGCACGAAACTTGGTAAAATATTAGGGACTGGTAGCCCGATGTGCCTTTGCTAGGTCTCAATATATGTGCTCCAGTGGATTTTGAGAAATTAACGTTCAAAAAAAGATATATATCTGTAACAGCGCTCCGCTTCGCGTAACGGAGGTTTGCGAAGCTGATTGGTTCTCCGGCGTCTGTAAACATTGCAAACAGTCCGTAGCGGCCGCCATCTTGTCTCTCGGTAGGATCGAGAGACAAGAGGAGGCCAAAGCGAAGGGGCAAATGACCATAAGGGGGCATAGTAGATCCTCCTTGACCTCTTAGGTTTGATGTGGAGGTTTTAAAAGGGCCCCGCGGGGCAAAAAAAATAATAATAATAATAATCGAACGGCTGAATGGATTTGCACGAAACTTGGCAAAATTGTAGGGACTGGTAGCTCGATGTGCCTTTGCTAGGTCTCAATATATGTGCTTCAGTGGATTTTGAGAAATTAACGTTCAAAAACAAGATATATATCTGTAACAGCGCTCCGCTTCGCGGAGATAAAATTATATCTGTATTACCTAGCTGTTGCTAACACCAGTTAGCGACGGCTAGTAGGAGATAGCGACCATCTTGGGCCCCACTTTGCATGTGAGTGATATTTATCACTAATGACATGCAAAGTGGGCATGCCAAGATGTTAGCGACTGGAAACAGTCGCTAACATCGCTATCTCCTATTATCAACTTTTGGAAATATTCGCGATAAGCGCGAATATCTCCAAAAGCTAGCACCTGCCCTGAGCAGTTCTTAGGCATGTTATCCAATGGGAGGTGGATTACATGGCTAAGAGCATTAGCTCGGTAATGCATGAATATCGCTGGGTTTTCAGCGATATTAATGCATTGCGGTCGTTTTTTATCGTATTTGCGATAAACCTTGATAATAGCAAGGTTTATCTGGGATAATTTCTGACGATGCTTAGCGGTAAAAAAATCGTTGCTAAGCATCGTTAGGGATAAATATCGCTTAACTTTGGTAATATGCCCCAACGTCTGTTAACGTTCGATTCGAAGGAAATCAGGAAGTGTTGAAAAACATTGTCTGCGCCATCTTGCCTTTTTTCAAATGCCACACTTTTGTCGTGCACGGCAGTCATTTTAGATGCCTTGACCAGACCCACTTTGTGCACGCTGTCGATCCTTAGCATGGCTCCCCACCCTCGCAAGCATCTCCCGCAGGCAGTGGTCACCCCCGCTCTCTGTCTTATGCATGGGTAATAAACCACCCCCCATCTGCGCTGCTCTTCCCTGAGAATCACACCCTGTGCCCGCCCGACACCTCCCTTTCGCCCTATTCACTACCGCACCCTCTGACACTCCTTTTCCTCTGTGTCCGATTGTCCAGGCCGGTCCTAGGGTATCAGCTAGCCCTGCAGATGTAGTTTATGGCCCCAGCTGTAAAGAATCACCCCTCTTCAAAGGAGTTATAGTAGATCAAGGCCCACACTCGATGAGATCCGTCACAGCAGACGCGTTCCTATTATCTGAAAACCATCCTGTATTGTGATTGGGGAGGGGACCGAGCCTGAAGCGGAAGATTCCAGGGATGACTCTTTGTACATCAAAGTTTTTACAATTATGTGTCACATTAAAAATATATGCAAAAAACAACAAGTGATGGACTGAATGTGGATCAATGTCACACACTCCCCCAGTCAAAAGATCTGGGCCCAAATCCATCGTTTTTTTGCACTCCACACCACCCTGGGTTAGACAATGGCGATATGCAAATCCGCTCTGACCCTGTTGCCCCATGGGAACAGTCCAGTCCGAACTACAAAAGCCATGTCCTTCCCAGAACGGAATCAAGCATCCGAGGACCGGACCGGTTTCGAGGTAACACCTCTCTTCAGCCCGGCTAGCTTGACTCCAAGTGGTGTGGAGTGCCTGGGACCCACGTCTGGGCATCCCCAGCGCACTTAGGGCGGCAATTGCAAAAAACAACAAGTGATGGACTGAATGTGGATCAATGTCACACACTCCCCCAGTCAAAAGATCTGGGCCCAAATCCATCGTTTTTTTGCACTCCACACCACCCTGGGTTAGACAATGGCGATATGCAAATCAGCTCTGACCCTGTTGCCCCATGGGAACAGTCCAGTCCGAACTACAAAAGCCATGTCCTTTCCAGAACGGAATCAAGCATCCGAGGACCGGACCGGTTTCTGGGAAGGACATGGCTTCTGTAGATCGGACTGGACTGTTCCCATGGGGCACAGGGTCAGCGCTGATTTGCATATCGCCATTGTCTAACCCAGGGTGGTGTGGAGTGGAAAAACGATGGATTTGGGCCCATATCTTTGGACTGGGGTGAATGTGTGACATTGATCCACATTCTGTCCATCATTGTTGTGTTTGCAATTACCGCTCTAAGTGTACTGGGGATGCTCAGACGTGAGTCCCAGGCACTCCACACCACTGGAATCAAGCTAGCCGGGCTGATGAGAGGTGTTACCTCGAAACCGGGCCGGTCCTCGGATGCTTGATTCCGTTCTGGGAAGGACATGGCTTCTGTAGATCGGACTGGACTGTTCCCATGGGGCACAGGGTCAGCGCTGATTTGCATATCGCCATTGTCTAACCCAGGGTGGTGTGGAGTGGAAAAACGATGGATTTGGGCCCAGATCTTTGGACTGGGGTGAATGTGTGACATTGATCCACATTCTGTCCATCATTGTTGTGTTTGCAATTACCGCTCTAAGTGTACTGGGGATGCTCAGACGTGAGTCCCAGGCACTCCACACCACTGGAATCAAGCTAGCCGGGCTGATGAGAGGTGTTACCTCGAAACCGGGCCGGTCCTCGGATGCTTGATTCCGTTCTGGGAAGGACATGGCTTCTGTAGATCGGACTGGACTGTTCCCATGGGGCACAGGGTCAGCGCTGATTTGCATATCGCCATTGTCTAACCCAGGGTGGTGTGAAGTGGAAAAACGATGGATTTGGGCCCAGATCTTTGGACTGGGGTGAATGTGTGACATTGATCCACATTCTGTCCATCATTGTTGTGTTTGCAATTACCGCTCTAAGTGTACTGGGGATGCTCAGACGTGAGTCCCAAGCACTCAACACCACTGGAATCAAGCTAGCCGGGCTGATGAGAGGTGTTACCTCGAAACCGGGCCGGTCCTCGGATGCTTGATTCCGTTCTGGGAAGGACATGGCTTCTGTAGATCGGACTGGACTGTTCCCATGGGGCACAGGGTCAGCGCTGATTTGCATATCGCCATTGTCTAACCCAGGGTGGTGTGGAGTGGAAAAACGATGGATTTGGGCCCAGATCTTTGGACTGGGGTGAATGTGTGACATTGATCCACATTCTGTCCATCATTGTTGTGTTTGCAATTACCGCTCTAAGTGTACTGGGGATGCTCAGACGTGAGTCCCAGGCACTCCACACCACTGGAATCAAGCTAGCCGGGCTGATGAGAGGTGTTACCTCGAAACCGGGCCGGTCCTCGGATGCTTGATTCCGTTCTGGGAAGGACATGGCTTCTGTAGATCGGACTGGACTGTTCCCATGGGGCACAGGGTCAGCGCTGATTTGCATATCGCCATTGTCTAACCCAGGGGGGTGTGGAGTGGAAAAACGATGGATTTGGGCCCAGATCTTTGGACTGGGGTGAATGTGTGACATTGATCCACATTCTGTCCATCATTGTTGTGTTTGCAATTACCGCTCTAAGTGTACTGGGGATGCTCAGACGTGAGTCCCAGGCACTCCACACCACTGGAATCAAGCTAGCCGGGCTGATGAGAGGTGTTACCTCGAAACCGGGCCGGTCCTCGGATGCTTGATTCCGTTCTGGGAAGGACATGGCTTCTGTAGATCGGACTGGACTGTTCCCATGGGGCACAGGGTCAGCGCTGATTTGCATATCGCCATTGTCTAACCCAGGGTGGTGTGGAGTGGAAAAACGATGGATTTGGGCCCAGATCTTTGGACTGGGGTGAATGTGTGACATTGATCCACATTCTGTCCATCATTGTTGTGTTTGCAATTACCGCTCTAAGTGTACTGGGGATGCTCAGACGTGAGTCCCAGGCACTCCACACCACTGGAATCAAGCTAGCCGGGCTGATGAGAGGTGTTACCTCGAAACCGGGCCGGTCCTCGGATGCTTGATTCCGTTCTGGGAAGGACATGGCTTCTGTAGATCGGACTGGACTGTTCCCATGGGGCACAGGGTCAGCGCTGATTTGCATATCGCCATTGTCTAACCCAGGGTGGTGTGGAGTGGAAAAACGATGGATTTGGGCCCAGATCTTTGGACTGGGGTGAATGTGTGACATTGATCCACATTCTGTCCATCATTGTTGTGTTTGCAATTACCGCTCTAAGTGTACTGGGGATGCTCAGACGTGAGTCCCAGGCACTCCACACCACTGGAATCAAGCTAGCCGGGCTGATGAGAGGTGTTACCTCGAAACCGGGCCGGTCCTCGGATGCGTGATTCCTTTCTGGGAAGGACATGGCTTCTGTAGATCGGACTGGACTGTTCCCATGGGGCACAGGGTCAGCGCTGATTTGCATATCGCCATTGTCTATCCCAGGGTGGTGTGGAGGGGAAAAACGATGGATTTGGGCCCAGATCTTTGGACTGGGGTGAATGTGTGACATTGATCCACATTCTGTCCATCATTGTTGTGTTTGCAATTACCGCTCTAAGTGTACTGGGGATGCTCAGACGTGAGTCCCAGGCACTCCACACCACTGGAATCAAGCTAGCCGGGCTGATGAGAGGTGTTACCTCGAAACCGGGCCGGTCCTCGGATGCTTGATTCCGTTCTGGGAAGGACATGGCTTCTGTAGATCGGACTGGACTGTTCCCATGGGGCACAGGGTCAGCGCTGATTTGCATATCGCCATTGTCTAACCCAGGGTGGTGTGGAGTGGAAAAACGATGGATTTGGGCCCAGATCTTTGGACTGGGGTGAATGTGTGACATTGATCCACATTCTGTCCATCATTGTTGTGTTTGCAATTACCGCTCTAAGTGTACTGGGGATGCTCAGACGTGAGTCCCAGGCACTCCACACCACTGGAATCAAGCTAGCCGGGCTGATGAGAGGTGTTACCTCGAAACCGGGCCGGTCCTCGGATGCTTGATTCCGTTCTGGGAAGGACATGGCTTCTGTAGATCGGACTGGACTGTTCCCATGGGGCACAGGGTCAGCGCTGATTTGCATATCGCCATTGTCTAACCCAGGGTGGTGTGGAGTGGAAAAACGATGGATTTGGGCCCAGATCTTTGGACTGGGGTGAATGTGTGACATTGATCCACATTCTGTCCATCATTGTTGTGTTTGCACATTAAAAATATATAGCACTCCAACAAAGTAGTAAGATTATAAAACTTTAATAACTTATAAATATATACAAGAAAACAAAAACAGTAATAACATATAAACATTTTTAGGGAAAAACAACGAAGTAGCGGTCGGCTGTGCGAATAGTCCCAACGCAGCACAACGTCCAGATTTCTGGCGTGGGGCGTCGTGGGGGGTGGGTCATCAGTAGCAAACTGTTGTGCGAATAGTTCCAAGGCAGCAGAACGGTGGCACCAAGGTGATGTCCAGTAAGTTGCCGCGCTGGTTTTGGTATCCTACAATGCTGCTCCGAATAACGGCGTGGGGCGCCCCGGGGGAGGCGGCATGAACGGGCCTCTCCAGGTGGAATCTCATCTGTTGTAGTGGGGCGCCCCTTTACCGTTTCAGTTGCCATTCCGTCCGCTTTTGGTGCACTGTGTCAAAAGCCGCAATTCAGCTGAGTTGCGCCCACTCTTGCGGTGCAGCGATAGGCGGCTGTCACAGGACTCTCAAAATGGCGGCAGGCTGTTTCCTTTTTGGGCCTGGTCCACTGAAATGGCCCTGGGACACCTTGGAAATCGGACGCTTGTCTGCTAGGTCTTGGACCCCATTCTCGAAAGCGTCCCCTCCGCCTTGAGGATTCATCAAAAGTTTTGGGGGCCCCCGACTCCTGTAGGCTTCTGGTGGGGAGCGGCTGCCATGATTGCTCGCGGAATGACCACGACGGAGCTACGAGATGGTGGTGCTCTCATGCTGACGCCAGTTTCAGTCTGAAACATCCAGAAACAAGGTGGGGCTTTCATCGTTTGGGAAAAAAAAAAAGTTTTCATCCAATGAAAAGTGTTGTTTTTAGGTCATATGATCAAGCCTTCCATCATTAGGAAACCAAAAGTAAAATGAACCAATGAAAAGTTTTATAAACAAGTCACATGACCTGTTATGCGGCATAGGGTATAAAATGCGGAGAAAATACGTTGGCACGTGAGGCGGCGTCAGTAGCGGACCGATGTGCGAATAGGCCGAAGGCAACACAACGCACCAAGATCCGGATGGCACCGAGGTGGTGTCCAGCAAGTTGCAGCACTGGTGTGGCCATCCTACAATGCTGAAAGTCGGCGTGGGGCGCCCCGTTGGCCTGTGAGTTTGCGTCAGTAGCGGACCGATATGCGAATAGGCCGAAGGCAGCACAACGCGCCAAGATCCGATGGCACCGAGGTGGTGTCTAGTAAGTTGCCGCACTGGTGTGGCCATCGTACAATGTTGAAAGTCGGCGTGGGGCGCCCCGTTGGCCTGTGAGATGGCGTCAGTAGCGGACCGATGTGGGAATGGGGCCAAAGGCAGCGCAACAATATTTTCTGAATAGAAGACACCACAAGGCGCTGAGATGCCAAGATTCGGATGGCACCGAGGTGGTGTCTAGCAAGTTGTGGTACTGGTGTGGCCATCCTACAATGGTAAAAGTCGGCGTGGGGCGCCCTGTTGGCCTGTGAGGTGGTGTCAGTAGCGGACCGATGTGCGAATGGGGCCAAAGGCAGCGCAACAATATTTTCTGACTGACACCACAAGGCGCTGAGATGCCAAGATCCGGATGGCACCGAGGTGATGTCTAGCAAGTTGCAGCACTGGTGTGGCCATCCTACAATGCTGAAAGTCGGCGTGGGGCGCCCCGTTGGCCTGTGAGTTTGCGTCAGTAGCGGACCGATGTGCGAATAGGCCGAAGGCAGCACAACGCGCCAAGATCCGGATGGCACCGAGGTGGTGTCTAGTAAGTTGCCGCACTGGTGTGGCCATCGTACAATGTTGAAAGTCGGCGTGGGGCGCCCCGTTGGCCTGTGAGATGGCGTCAGTAGCGGACCGATGTGCGAATGGGGCCAAAGGCAGCGCAACAATATTTTCTGAATAGAAGACACCACAAGGCGCTGAGATGCCAAGATTCGGATGGCACCGAGGTGGTGTCTAGCAAGTTGAGGTACTGGTGTGGCCATCCTACAATGGTAAAAGTCGGCGTGGGGCGCCCTGTTGGCCTGTGAGATGGTGTCAGTAGCGGACCGATGTGCGAATGGGTCCAAAGGCAGCGCAACAATATTTTCTGACTGACACCACAAGGCGCTGAGATGCCAAGATCCGGATGGCACCGAGGTGATGTCTAGCAAGTTGCTGTACTGGTGTGGTCATCCTACAATGCTGAAACTCGGCGTGGGGCGCCCCATTAGCCTGTGAGATGGCGTCAGTAGCGGACCGATGTGTGAATAGGCCGGAACCAGCACAAGGCGCCAAGATCCGGATGTCACCGTGGTGGTTTCATAGTTTATTTATTATTTATTTATGGATTTTATACAGCGCACGGCTACCCCCGACGGGGGTGTCCCGGCGCTAAACTTATCTGCTAGGAGAGAAGAGCAATCTAGATAGAAGCGAATAGACAAGTTTTCAGGCCTCTTCGAAACAGAGCTTCAGATGGGGATGGGGATAGTTGAGAGGCACTTCATCTGCAGTGGGGCGCCGAGATCCGGATGGCACCGAGGGGATGTCTAGCAAGTTGCTGTACTGGTGTGGTCATCCTACAATGCTGAAACTCGGCGTGGGGCGCCCCATTAGCCTGTGAGATGGCGTCAGTAGCGGACCGATGTGTGAATGGGGCAAAGGTAGCGCAAGAATATTTTCTGAAGAGGAGACACCACAAGGCGCTGAGATTCGGTTACCACCGAGGTGATGTCTAGCAAGTTGCCGCACTGGTGTGGCCATCCTACAATACTGCTCCGAATAACGGCGTGGGGTGCCCGAAGGGGGGGGGGAGGTGGCGTGAACGGGCCTTCCTAGGTGGAGGCTCGTCTGCTGTAGTGGGGCGCCCCTTTACCGTTTCAGTTGCCATTCAGCTGAGTTTTGGCTGCTCTTGATGCTACAGCGACAGGCGGCTGCAACAGGACTCTCAAAATGGCGGCCTGTTCTTTGGATTTGGGCCTGGTCCACTAAAATTGCCCTGGGACATATTAGAACTCGGACGCTCGATTTTTTTTTCCTTTCCTGTACATGCAAAAAAAGGTAAATGCCCGGTACGTTACACGCTTCATCTGCCACGATGAACTCTCCAGAGGAACCGAAAAAAAATATAGTTATGGTAACTATACCATGCATCGTCATATGGAGAGGTGGCACCAATTAATTATAGTGCTGCATAAAAGAGAGATTTGGAGGAGAACCCCTGACCTGCTAGTACATTCATCAAAGAAGTGGCACTGACAGCATCAGAGGCAAGGGAAACGGTCCCAAATATTTAGAAGAACTTTGGAAAGATTAAAATGACATGTTTAGATTGTGGCAAATTAATTTCATGTGGACAGATGAGTGTTACTCTAATAAATACAGCATATGAACATCATCATAGTCGATGGTTGGTAGAGACATTTTGACTATATCCTGGACCTGCCCGTCCTCGCCCAAAATGGCGCCGGAATAAATGGGACTCGTAACTCCTTGTTGTGTACTGGTTGCAGAACCTTGAAATCACGAGATACGTATGCAGTTTTGAAGCACATGGCGGGCGGAGACGAGAATTGATTGAATATTTCGACATCCCTATTGATATTAAGTTCTGATGTGTTATTGATTACTGTACTATTGAAAGTTCGAATTAACGTCACCCATGGTACTTGCCCGCAAATGTATATCTAGATAATTTTATTGTAACTGGCCCTGTCGTATTTTAATTATAAAATGTACGTCCACCGATTCCGCAACTGTTAGACACCTTAGTTCTTGCAACCTAATGGCCCGCCCGTTACGTTCCTCTACAGTGTAAATGTCTACTCATCATATACGATTACAGTTTGCTCCGTGGCCGGCCCACGTGGTTATAGGCTCGTATTTGTATAATGACATTTTCACAATAAAGGTTTTTAAAAGAAAACATGGTAGTAGTATATACATTGGTAAATTTTATTATAATAGTCACTGTTTTAGAATCATTAAAAGGCAAGTGAAATAAAGCAGACCAATTACATGAAGGGTAAAAGGTATAATACGAAGGAACGCAGTAAAGATAAATGGTCAAGGGCTGTTGTGTTTTCTATTCCTGCAACATAAAGTGATCGATAAGAATCTCATATTCAGGCGTATCCGCGACTAAGACAGCAGGTCGACCCTCTTTTGTTCAACGGCTCCGTCATGGGACGAAGAAACGCTCTTTTTCTCGAAAAAAGAATATATTTTACTTGCAGGACAGTTGTAAATTTTCCGGGAAAGTACATTAGCCTGGAACATTATAACATATATTTAAGAAAAAATAATGTTCGGAAGTAATAAAAAGCGTAATTTTTAGGTCATATGACCAAGCCTTTCATCATTAGAATAAGAAAAGTAAAATGAACCAATGAAAAGTTTTATTAACAAGTCACATGATCTGTTATGCTTACGTTACGCGCTGCGCGTCGCGCCCCGGATGCGCTAACGCGGCGCGTAATATGACGCATTACGCGACAACGCAGGTCCAGAATATAGTCAAAATGTCTCCACCAACCAGCGGTCGGAACACAACCCCTTTCAGCAGGCTAAATAGTTCTATTAAATGACAACAGAAGGGACAGGCAACAAGAACCATTAGTCAAAGAGGGGAGGGCTAGTTCTTCTCTACCGGGTTACATTGGGGCGCTACCGGAACTGATCGAATTGGTAGTCTACAGTGTTTCTGGATGTTTCAGACTGAAGCTGGGGTTAGCATGAGAGCAGCACCATTTCGTAGCTCCGTCGTGGCCATTCCACAACCAATCATGGCAGCCGCTCTTTATCGTTATTTTGGGCGGGGTGGGTGGCGGAGCCGAGCTGTTTTGCAGCCATCATTGTGTGGAGTTCAGTTCATTTCACTAGTTTTGTATTTGTCATGAGGGGTTGTTCCTAATGTTTCTATTTTAGCGAGGTCAAAAAGAGATCCCATTAGTGGCCTACTGATTTTGCTCGATTCCTTTTCTTTTTTTTTTTACACGATTTTTCGTTATCTGCAAAGACTAAACAGAGTATTGCGACTCTGTGTTTGTTTGTAAATAGAGAATGAACCAAAGAGAACCAATTCTAAAACAGTAAATACTTGGATAACAATCAATCAAATGGAGAGAGAAGCAGGCACGACGTATTACAACGGGGCCTGCGTTAACTACCCTTCACTATGTGCAAAGAGAGAGTACTCCTAATAGAAATGAGGGGGGGGGACCATTCAAAGCAGATCAGTGTGCATAAACACGAAAATGTTTTCACTTACCACGTACTTGACATTCGACAGCTTATGATATTTGCTATTAAAAAACCATTGAAATTCACTGAAAAAACCATAGGTTATAGACCATATATAGTTAGGAATTAGCATTTACAAAACCTTGAAAATTCACTGAAAAAACCATAGGTTATAGACCATATATAGTTAGGAATTAGCATTTAAAAAACCTTATTTTACTCACACAAAACAATTGAAATTCCATATATAGTTAGTTGCACTAACTATATATCGCGCACCCGCAATCCACTGCTGATGATGTCACATATTACATCATTCATGACATGGTCAGTGACATCACTGATGACATCACTGATGACATCTCAAATGACATCACTGATGAGATCACTGATGACATCTCATTTGACATCAATGACCACATCACTGATGATATCATTCATGTGACAATACAATGCATCTCCTCACATTTTAATATAACCTCTGTTTCACCCAGTGTTAAATACAGAGTATAATTTTTGAAACCATTGACACACCAATACTAGTTACTACATACGTACTCACTGATTCCTACGTCTACACACACATTCACTCATTCACCCATACAATCATTCATACATACAATCACTCATCTTTACAACACTATCATATGCACTCATACACCTATACAGACACTCACATTCTGCCACTCATCCATGGAGTTACTCACACACCTAGTCAGTCCTGTAAAGAATCAATCACACTTCCATTTTCTTGTCTATACAGTTAAACATAGAGCACCTTACATTTTCAAACATATACTAACACATACTTACTTTCTTATACAATCATTGATACAAGTACACATTGATCTGCACAGAGTCACACACCTCCCAGCCAGCCACACACACACTCAGTCTCCCATACAAATACTTGGACAATCAATCAATAACCCATATAGTTAATCATATAGCTACTGATCAACACATGCAGCAGTTTACAGAACAACAGACATAATGATGCACAAATTAAGACAGTTTAGTCACTAACCCATGCACTCAGTGAGACACATTTAATCACTCACTCATACATTCAGTCATGCACCTACTAAATCCTTCGTCCAGACACTTATACATCTACTCATTCTTCAATATGTAAAACATATTTAAACTTTACAGAAACACACAGTCACTGGATGATGTCATCAGTGATCTCATCAGTGATGTCATTTGAGATGTCATCAGTGATGTCATCAGTGATGTCACTGACCATGTCATGAATGATGTAATATGTGACATCATCAGCAGTGGATTGCGGGTGCGCGATATATAGTTAGTGCAACTAACTATATATGGAATTTCAATGAATGAATGAATGAATGAATGAATGAATGAATGATGTAAGTCTTATCATGCGCATACTTAGCCCAATGGGTGTCAAGGCGCCTAAAACAAATGACACAGCTAGCAGATCAACGAACAGTCCATCATTGATAAGCTTTGGTAAAGTACCAGGTCTTCAGGGCTTTTTTAAAAAGATCAATTGAGGGAAGTACTTTAACCTCAGTTGGAAGAGAGTTCCAAAGCTTAGGGGCCACTACAGAAAAGGCTCTTGCTCCCCATGTGGCTAGCCGTATACGCGGCACTACCAGTTGGGACAGCCCGGCAGATCGTAAGGATCTAGTTGGGGTATAATGTGAAAGCAGAGACCCAAGAGAGTCCTCCGGACCTGCTCTGAGCGCTCTGTATGTGAGACATAGAATCTTAAAAAAGACTCTATACTGGACAGGAAGCCAGTGAAGGTCTCTCCTGGCAGTCGTAGCAGAGGATGCTAAGGGAAGGGCCAGCACAAAACGTGCTGCCGCGTTCTGCACTATTTGCAGTTGATGAATAAGACCTTTGTTAGTCTCCGCATACAAAGAGTTGCAGTAATCAAGCCTTGATCCTACAAGAGCCACTACAATCTGCTTGCGGGCCTGAAGAGAGAGATAGTGACGGATCCTATTCAGGATCCTGATCACACCCCAACATGTGGCCACCGTCCTATTTACTTGGAGCTTCATGGAGAGTGAGGTGTCAAAAACCACACCGAGATTTCTGGCTGATTGGGAGGGAGTGGGGCAAATGCCAAGAGACAGAGGCCACCACTCATTAGACCAAGCATCTTGGTCCTTCCCAAAAACCAAAACCTCTGTCTTATCGCCATTTAGCCTTAGGGAGTTGATGACCATCCAATCTGCTACATGCTGCATGCATGACCTAAAGCTAATGGCAGACAAGCGATCAGAGGAGTGGGCCAGAGACACCATGATCTGGGTATCATCGGCGTAGGATACCACCTCCATCCCCTGCGATCTTACTAGTCTAGCAAGGGGGGCCACATAGATGTTAAACAGGGTCGGACTAAGGGCCGACCCCTGTGGCACCCCACATTGCAACGACTTAGCAGGGGAAAGAAAGTCTCCAAGCTTTACTCTCTGTTCTCTACTCGTGAAAAAGGAGTTAAGGAGATTCAGAGCCGACCCAGAGACCCCTGCCTCCCTAAGCCGAGATGTTAAAATGGCGGGAGACAGGGTGTCGAATGCGGCTGTGAGGTCTAATAGGACGAGTATGGTGGTTTGGCCTCTATCCACTTTTCGACGGATGTTATCTGCAACCACAGTGAGGGCGGACTCAGTACTATGACATTTTCTGAATCCGTGCTGGGTGCAGTCCAAGTACTCATTGGTTTCTAGAAAAGTGGAGAGATGTAGGTTAAGGTGTGACTCCAGTATTTTGGTTCAATGGTTTTGTGTGAGTAAAATAAGGTTTTTTAAATGCTAATTCCTAACCATATATGGTCTATAACCTATGGTTTTTTCAGTGAATTTTCAAGGTTTTGTAAATGCTAATTCCTAACTATATATGGTCTATAACCTATGGTTTTTTCAGTGAATATATATATATATATATATATATATATATATATATATATATATATATATATATATATATATATATCAAAGGCCAGCCCCGGGGGATGGGTTCCCTGGGGCCATAAATGGCCTGAGGAGGGGGGTCACGCAGCCCCCTCCAAATATTTTTTTTTAAATAAACATGGCCCATGCCCTGGGGGATGGGCACCATGGGGCAAAATATGGCCTCAGGAGGGGGGCCATGAGGCCCCATTCCATTTTTTTAAATTAAAACTTGGGGTCAGGCCATGGGGGATGGGGTACCCAGGGCCCATTAAATTGAAAAGGAAGGGGGGGCCACACAGCCCCCTTCTTAAAAAAGAAAACAAAAAGAAATTTACTCGCGATCGTACCGGAGGCCCCTTTCCCTCAAGTAACACTCTGCAAACGCACCCTACGGCACGTTTTAAGTTGGGGAATTTATTCCCCTTCAATACTGGGGGTACCTGGGGACCAACTAGCCCACCAGGTACCTCCAGTAAGAGCCACAGGGCTGCGTTGCCAAGTGGTGGTCCAGGCGACGCCCCTTTTTACACCTCTCTGCAATGCAGCTCTGTGGTGCTTACTGGAGGTACCTGGTGGGCTAGTTGGACCCCAGGGACCCTCAGGATTCAAGGGGACTTTATCCCCCAACGTAAAATGTGCCACCCGGCGTGGATGCACATTGGTGAAGGAAGGGGGCGGGGCCTGAGGTGATATGTGTGCAAACACACCCTGTGGCATGTTTTAAGTTGGGGGATTAAGTCCCCTTGAATCCTGAGGATCTCTGGGGGTACCTGGAGGCAAGTTAGACCCCAGGGACCTTCAGTATTCAAGGGGACTTAATAACCCAACTTACAATGCACCAGGGGGCGTGTTTGCAGAGTGATGGAGAAAGGGGGCATGGCCTTTGTCTACCTGTCACCAATACCACTGCGTGGGGCTTACTTGAGGTAAAAGGTAGGCTAGTTGGCCCTTAAAGGACACCCAGCAGTGAAGAGGACTTCAATCCCCATTCAAGAGCCCTCAAGGGAGTGCGTTTGTAGAGTGGTGGGCAAAGTGGGCATGGCCTGGTACGAGTACTTATTAATGCTGCTGTGTGGGACTGACTGGAGGTAATAGGTTGGGAAGTTGGCCCACAAGGATGTCCTTGGGGGCCAACTACCCCTCTTGTTACCTTCAGTAAGTCCCACACAGTGGGTTTGCTAAGACGTCTTCGGAGGCCATGGCCCCCTTTCTCTACCACTCTGCAAACGTGCATCATGGCAGACTACGGGATGGGGGATGAAGTCCAATATAGTCATTTATTAGTGACATTTATTAATTGATAATTAATTATGCATATATTTTTTAATTTGTAATTGGTTTACCATTTTCGATTCATATATGGTAAGTTTGTGCTTTGTTTTTTTATGTAGATAAATACATTGCTAATGATGTAATCTTTCTTTTTGGTAGTTAGAGAAGTTGAATTTATTATATGGATTGCATTTTTCCTTTCTTTCTTTTTAATTCATATATTTATTTGTTTTCAATTTTTTTAAATATATAAATCTATATATAATGTTAATTAATAGTACTTTCCCTACTGCTGCTTAGACTGGCGTGGGAATAGTAAATTTAACCCATCCGAAGTCCAACACTTTCCATACTGTTGTACTGTCTGGAGTAGGAATAGTAAATATAACACCTCCAAAGTTCAACGCTTTCCCTACTCTTGCGCTGACTCGAGAGGAATAGTACATTTAATTCCTCCGAAGTCCAACACTTTCCCTATGTTGCACTGTTTGAAGTGGGTATATTATCTCCAACTCCTCCAAATTCCAACACATTCCCTACTGTTGTGCTGTTTGGAGGGGGACTAGAAAATGTAACTCCTCTGAAGTCCAACACATTCCTTGCTGTTGTGCCGAGTGGAGTAGGAACCGCAAAATGTTTTCTAATATTGGTTAAATATATTTTATAGTATTATATGAAATTACCATGGACTCCAAGCTATCAATGAATGCCCAGGTGGACAAATTAGCAAGATCAAGCTTCATTACTATGAAAACTCTGTGATGCATCTTCCCTCACCTGGGATTTTTACACAAGGGCCAGGCTGCTACCTCTCTTGTACTGTCTAAACCTAATTACGCCAACGGCCTCTACCACAGATCATCTTTATCAACTATGAAAAGTATAGAATGGATTCATAACTCTGCTTACAGACTGCTCTTGCATGTAAATGTAGTTGAGCTTATATAGCGCACAGCTACCACAAAGGGTTTCCCGGCGCTTGCTTAGGGAACCCGTCCTGGTATTCCCCTGTGAGATAGCAGGGTATCCACAAGGTGAAAGTCAGGCATCCCGCCGCGAGGGGCCGTTGTGGAGATTAAGCAAGCTATTGCCCAGAGTCGCAGAGTGTGAACCCGTGAGTCGAGGAGGCACCGGGGCGAGAATTATCGAGTCCGTGGAATTTTTAGTCCAGGACCCGCCGAGGCGGGGAATTGAACCCTGGTCCAGGACCGATCTCAGCTTCCGGGTCTGCTGCCTCTAACCCCTGAGCCACACTTCTTCACCCTGAGCCACACTTCTCCACGCATGTAAAGCCACAAGCCCAGATCTCCCCTGCTTTGAGGGCCTTACATTGGTTACCGGTTGCCAGAAGATTCACATTCAAACTGCTTTGGATCAACCTCAAAGCAATACATGGAACAGGACTGCTTTTCATCATGAATAAAATCACAAAATACATTCAACAAAGGAACCTTTGCTCCAGATTGTCGCCTGACCTCAGAATCCCACCATACAAGACAAAAGCCATATTTGGCACATCCTTCTCTGTTCAGGCAGCCAAGCTATGGAAGTCATTACTCCCAATAACGGATAGCTATCTTATTTTCAGAAGCCTACTCAAGAGTTGGCTGTTCCCAACATAGCCACCATAGTCAAACACAAATGTACAGCATATCCCTATGTATATAAACATTATGTGCCTGATTACCATGGCGGTGAGACCACCAGCCACAGGCTGTCGGTGGTGGTCTCACCACCATTGGAACCATTTTCCCCGCCCGCCACATTAGGATGGCGGGTGGAAGGATGGTCCTTGGAAAGACCTACTGACACAAACCTGACTGGCTCCTTGAGCCTACCGGTGCGGTAGAGGGGGTTGCAGTCCCTACCATTGTGGCGGTGCCTGCCAGACACAACTGTAGGGATTACAATGTCCCTTTCCATCAGCCTTTTCATGGTGGTAAACCCATCATGAAATGGCTGGAAGAAAGGGATTTTGGGGGCCAGTAGCGGGCCCCCCTTTCCCTCTGGCCCTAAGCTGTTGGCACTGGGGGTCAACTATAGTGCCCTGTACATATCCATCCCTCATATGGTAGTGCAGAGATATGTGCAGTGACCCCTTTTTGTCTTGCGGCATTTGCAGTTAAAATATAATATTCTCTGCTTAACATGTACTTAGGTCACTGCATAGTTTTCATATAAGTTATGAGATTAGATGCTTATGGTTCTCTGTTTATTTATCTATCACAACTTGTAAATATTATTATAACTATTTATTTACAAATGCTTCACTATTGAAACATTGAAAAAAATGATTTAAAGTAAAATAATGCACTGATAAATTTGCTTAAAGTAAAGCAACACTTAAAAGTCAGAGTGTATTAAATACAACTTAAATATTGCTATATTACTTTCCTTATACATGTATACCCTCTATGTACTTATTTATCAATTTATTTATTACTTTACCATTACTGTTAAAATACAATTATTTTGAGTCGCTCCAGTGCACTACCCTGTGTTTCATATGATACCTCTCTCAATATATCCTCTTCATCCACTCATCCCAACCCTCATTGTGCTACTATCATCTCCAGAATAACCCTTTTGACGCTCTTCCTTCCTCTATCCCTCCTTGGATCACCCCAAACCTAATTTTGCTAATGTGATCTCCCAAACAACCCTTTGGAAATTCTCCCCTCATGTATCCCTCCTTAGACTCAGAAAAAAAACATTTTACCATTATTATCTCCTATTCCATTTCTAGAGACTCTTCCCTCCTCCATCTCTCTTTTACTCATCCCAAACCACCCTCCTACTACTATGATCTACTTTTTCTAGCCTCTATCCCCTTCTATCACCCCATTATCCTTTCCAATCGAACTAACAGACTCCCATGTCCACCGCTCAAAATTCATATTTCCCTATACTAATTCAACACTAATCCTTTTTCGGTTCTGGAGTATCGTGCTACTAACCAAAAAGTGATTTGATGTCTCGTTTGGGGTAGTAAGCGTAATATAAATACAAATACAATTTATTTATTTTTTATATTTTATATTATTATTTTAATTTTTAATTGTTTGCTAATGTCTATAGTAGTTTTAGTAAATAGGTTCTGTTGGTTTTTACATGTTTTAGATTTTATTTATTGATTACATTATTTCATATATTTTGTAATTGAATACATTTGTGTATCTATTTCTAATATATATATATATATATATATTCTTTGATCCAACATGAATGTGCGACAATTAGGATTATTCGTTATCCTTTTGCATTTATCCTCTGTTGCCCCATTTAACATACGAAGGGTGCTTTGTTCTGATGGATTTTAAATGGCAATATTTATATGTAAATATTTATAGGTTTTAACATTTATACTTATTTTAGAGGTTTTAACTGTATATTGATATAGTGTTGCCATCGATTTACACAATATTATTTGGTCACTGAGGTTTTACATTCAGGTTTGGAATATCTATTTTATAGATATTTTAACCATCTATTACCGATTTGTATTTTCTGTGCAAATACCGGCATTTATGCAGTTATCAACTTTGTGAAAAAGTAGGAAATAGTATTTTTTTCCCTTTCCATGACATGTGATGGCACTGTTGCACTTTAAATGGGTGGTCAGCCCCCATGACGTCGTCATGTGATCAAGGCTATCTCTAGCCGAAACGCTTCATGGCGGACTGGTGCTGGGCTTGAAACTTAAATAAACAAAGATTTGCACCATCCAGGGTCTTGCTGGTTCCTGTTTGTCTGTGTGGCTTCACCTGCTGTACTTGCGGACCTTCGGAGCTTCACATACCTTATATATATATATATATATATATATATATATATATATATATATATATATATATATATATATATATATATATATATATATATATACATATAGAGAGAGAGAGAGAGAGAGAGAGAGAGAGAGAGAGAGAGAGGGAGAGAGAGAGAGAGAGAGAGATGTGGTTTTCATAGTAGTAAATTTAAAATATTTCCAAAATAAAATTCATATATTGTAAAGTACATTTATTTTATATTTGTGTTACATTATCTCTCTCTCTCTCTCTCTCTCTCTATGTATATTTTCGTATATGGAGCAGTAATTCTACCTCCATACTAATGACCCATTGTATTTTACTATGTGGGAGTCTACAATATTACTCTGCCTGGACCGGCTACATCAGACCTAAGAGTTGCTTTTCTTGTATATATTGCTTTATATATACTTTTATTAACATTACAGTCTGGATGGGATAATGTACAAAATGTATTTTACATGAATTTAATGTATTTTACTTTGTTACACATTTCTGAATCATGTTTGAGGCATTATTCACCACTCTAAGATGTCTGCCAAACTTCATCCACCAGTCCTACTTCAGTTTTGATGTATGTTGTTTCAAACCTCATAACTTTACTTAAATGCTGGTTGTGTCGATGTTGGGTTACACGTGAACAAGGCTCTTTAGCTGAAACGCGTTGTGTAATTAAAACTGCAGATTCAACTACTGGGTTCCTTCGCCTTTTTTCCTGAGAGCGCAAACACGAACTGTGTGTTTTTTCTTGGAAATTGATTAATCGACCGGACTGCTTCGCCGGTATTTGCGCCACCTTTCCCGGGGACCAGCACTCCGGAAGGAGCAACTCTTGTTTGTGGATTTAAACGGAGGAGTGCACCGGACCGGCCCAGCCAGGTGATTACCACCGAAGAAAGAAAGCGGAACAGTACGACTGTACTGCCACTCTATTCGTTGGAGGTAAGCGTTGCTGTCTGTTGTCCGTCCCTTGTGTGAAGTAACTGAAACGACGGGTCGGCGGGCTCTAGTCAAGGACTCTTCCCGGGGCAGCGGCTGGATGTGCATTGTCTTGCCGCAACGTGGGGTTCCGCAATAACCAATCCGTTTCTTTTCGATTGCGGAGAAGGACGGGTCATTAGCATCAGCTTTACTTTCTGCTTTGACTGTGGCAAAAGGAACTTCCCACTCTATGGGAGGGGGTAATCGGCAAAGGAACTCCTAAACGAATTTTCATATCTGCAGTTGCGAGAGCACAAGATGTCAGAAGAAGAATTGGGGAGACGAGCAGCGGCTCTCGCTCTTTTCAGTAGAAACCCAAGTGGTGCATCAAAAACAAGCAAAACTGCAACACCTATTACCAAAAATCAGCCAATTGAAGATAAAATCAGAAAATTGGAAAAATTGAAACGTGCTGAAATAGCAAAGTGGTGGGAAGCGATATCACTACAAAATTATGTGGATCAAGCGATGGTACCCCGTGGCTTAAGAATCTTCATCACACCCACCTATGAGGCGCCCAATCCCCTAATGCTGAAACAATGGTCAGAACACTCAGCTAAGAGCTCAAAGGGGATGTTGGAAATACTCATCAACTTTGCTTGGATAGACCGTGAGTTGCTTCTGAAAGAGATTGGCGACATAATCACGGAATTATCAACGCTGATGGATGAAGAAACACTAAAAAAAAACCTTGATAGTATGAAGGAACGACTCACTAAGCAAGAGGAAGAAATTAAATTAAGAAAACAGCGTAAAATGAATCATGATTACGCTGACTACAATTGCGGGAGAATACTAACTTTCAGCCGAAAATATGACCACCTATACAAACATGATAAGGTCGCAGTGAGTTCTGCTAACACCAGTGGGACTCCTAAAGATAACCAAACGATGAGTGACACGGAATCGGATATTACAGTGGATAGTGCCTCCAGTGAAGAAATAGCCCCAAGAAAGAATTTTTTAGACGAATTCCGGGTGATGCAACAGAGTCGTCACAAAGAGAAACAGAATCCAGTGGTATTTGCTTCTCCGAAACCGAGAGGACGCGGACGGGGAAAAGGCAGAGGTCGGGGAAGAGGAGAAATCGGAAACAGAGACTCCGACAACGCTGGGAATACCGACAAGACAAAGGGCGCAGTGGGAACGTGAAAGACACGCTCAAACAAGAACTACTAATGGATCCACAAATGGTAAATAAAACGGTTGTTAACTTATCTAAGAGAGTAATTTCCGATTTTGAGAAAAAAACACTGTGCCTGGGTCTCTCCTTCTGTCCCACTGCTAACTTTAATTTCACTGATACTAGAATTGATATCTTTAAGTTTGTGCGGAAATTAAAACAAAAAAAATGGCACAAATTAAAGAGACTAGGTCAAAATAACAGTACTGTGACCAATACTAGATCCAATTCCTCTAATCTTATCATTGGAGACGTTGATACACTCCTAGCCATATCTGACCTGAGTGACAATACCAATAGTACAGACAATTGCATGGTCACTACCACGCAATGTTTGGACGACATGAATTTGACACAAGATGTTCCTGCCAAAACACACTTCAGGGAAAAATCTACATTCATGCCCATACATGATTGCATTGACACATTTCATGATTGCATCATCAAGGGGCTGGTTGATTTAAGAAAGAAGAACAACCGAGGATACAATAGGCATAATAACAATCTTTCCTTTACTCAAAGAAAAGCACTAAAAACGCTGCATGATGATAACAATATAGTGATACGCCCTGCTGATAAGGGCGGCAACATTGTTATACTTGATCGAGAGGCCTACATCATTGAGGGATTAAAACAACTCCAAGACACTGATTTTTATATACCAGTCAACATTGAGGTTTACAACCAGAGTATTACAGACATTTGGGACAAATTGCAAATGTGGAAAGACAAGGGGCTCCTTGTGTGGGAGGAGTATTGTTATCTGAAGAGAGATTTTCCAAGGCTCCCCATTCTATACTTATTACCGAAACTCCACAAACATGCCACCAACCCTCCAGGACGTCCCATAATCTCATCCATTGGCAGTATTAGTGAAACCATTTCCAAGTATGTGGATCACTTTCTTCAAGATTATGTCATAACACTTCCCAGTTACATCAGAGACACTAAGGATTTTTTGTGTCATATTGAAACTATCAATTGGGACCCAGAATTCATTTTCATTGTCTTGGATGTACACTCACTGTATACCATAATTAACCATCAACATGGGTTACAGGCATGTGATCATTTTTTGAGTTTGAGACCTTTGTGTTATCGAGAACATTCCAAAATGATAATGGAGATGATGCAATTTTGTTTGACTAACAACATTTTTTCCTTCAATGGCGCCCACTACAGGCAAACCAATGGTATTGCTATGGGTTCTTGCTTTGCTCCTAGCTTTGCTAATCTGTTCATGGGGTATTGGGAGCATGAAAACCCGTAGCAGTAGCACCTTAGCGCATGATTTTGAGAAGGTCATCATGTGGCTTCGCTACATTGATGACCTCTTCATCGTATGGAAAGGCACCACAAGTGAGGCGGAGAACTTTATTGCTAAACTCAATTGCAATAAATATAACATTACTTTGTCTGGTAATATCAGTGGTACACATACTGAATTTCTGGATGTGAGATTGGACATAAAAGATCTCAAGATATGTACCTCTTTGCACCGCAAAGCCACGGCAGGCAATAGTGTTCTCCATGCCCTCAGTAGCCATCCAGAGGCTCTGAAATGGAGCATTCCTTACGGTGAGCTGCTGAGGGCCAAGAGAAACTGCAATACCGCGGATTCCTACTTGAGGGAGCAAGACAACATAGTGACCAGATTCGAGAGCAGGGGCTATCCGAGTTGGGTACTCAAAAAGGCCATAGAGAGAGCAAAGGGTATAGAGAGATCACAAACCTTAGAGAACCATCAGGGTACTGATACTGAAGTAAACGATGATGCTACCAGACTTATATTGACCTTCAACTCTGAAAGTCAAAAAAATCTTGACTAAAAACTGGGATATTTTAAAAACAGATTCCATCCTAGGTAGTGGCATGCCAGACAGACCCTCCATTACCTACAAGAGGAATAGGAACATACGAGATTTAGTGGTCAGAAATGACATCAGCCTATATCCTGCAATCTCACAACATGGTTTGGTGGGCTTCTACCCCTGTGGTCACTGTAAGGCCTGTAAATGCAGCAAATTCAGGGGATCTGTTGAATATGGCGGTGTTTCCAAAAAACTGAAACAATTTTTAACATGCAGTACAACTTTTGTTGTCTACGCCATAGAATGTACCTGTAAACTCTGGTACATTGGCAGCACCAGCTGTGCAGCCAAAAAAAGAATCCTCGAACATATGAGGGCCATCACCAACAGGGACCCCAAGTACCCTGTCGCCCGACATTTCGAACAACAACATTTTTCCAATACTGCAGATTTGAATTTCTTCATATTGGATCATGTTCCCAGACATCCCAGGGGTGGTGACAGGTTACTTAATTTGAGACAAAGAGAATCTCGGCTCATAATTGAGTTTCAAACTAGATTCCCGGGGGGTCTTAATATGGACGAGGAATTGGCCAGTCATCTGAGAGAGTAACTTGCCCACCATTTCGTTTCAGTATCAGCTTATGATAAACTGCTATGTACTTTCTGACGCTTCTTCTGTAATTGTAATGTATGTTACACATTCATTGATTTTAAATCACTTGTGTTATGTTTCATTTTATTCTACAGGAGGAAAGGAAGGGGCCCATCACTGAATTTTCACTTACACGGGCGTACCTACCCTTTGCACTCTGGAATTCACCGCTCTCCACCTAAGTCACTATTTTCCATCGGCTTGTAAGGTTTGAGAATTTTAAACAATCACAATACAGTGTGGGACAGACTCCATGCCTCAGCATTCTGCATATATACTTTGCTTTGTGAATTAACAGTGGACAGTGGCAGTATGACATTATATACATATATTCTTGCATTTGTGAATAATTATGAAGACTGTGGTGATCACGAGAAATAGCATTCAAATAGCTTACCAACCAAGTTGAGGGCGTCACATTAAAGTGATTTTCCGTTCACACTGATTCATATCTGGATCCAGGATGACTATGTGTATTTAACACACACTTACAATTTTCGTATATGGAGCAGTAATTCTACCTCCATACTAATGACCCGTTGTATTTTACTATGTGGGAGTCTACAATATTACTCTGCCTGGACCGGCTACATCAGACCTAAGAGTTGCTTTTCTTGTATATATTGCTTTATATATACTTTTATTAACATTACAGTCTGGATGGGATAATGTACAAAATGTATTTTACATGAATTTAATGTATTTTACTTTGTTACACATTTCTGAATCATGTTTGAGGCATTATTCACCACTCTAAGATGTCTGCCAAACTTCATCCACCAGTCCTACTTCAGTTTTGATGTATGTTGTTTCAAACCTCGTAACTTTACTTAAATGCTGGTTGTGTCGATGTTGGGTTACACGTGAACAAGGCTCTTTAGCTGAAACGCGTTGTGTAATTAAAACTGCAGATTCAACTACTGGGTTCCTTCGCCTTTTTTCCTGAGAGCGCAAACACGAACTGTGTGTTTTTTCTTGGAAATATATATATATATATATATATATATATATAAATATATTTTTTTAGATTTATATATTTATATAGAGGCAGACACGTATATGTATGTGTGCTTATAGGAGTATATATTTATATGTAGCATTAAATATTAGTTGTATTTTTTTAGTTACATTACAATAATGTTATATGATTTAAGATTTAATAATTTAAACCATATACATATATTTATAAAATCTATATTTTTGTATGCTTTTGGACGATAATGGTGTCAATATTTTGTTTTCAATATTTTTGAACTTACATTATAAGTATAGGAACCCAATAATGTGGTAAACAATATTTTTGACACAATATTTTTCTCAAACATATTGTCAAAAATATTTGTTAGCACACACAAAATTGTAGGTTATTTGACAAATAGAATAGGAAGGTGCTTTACTTCATGCACACTTTTATAGACACCTTATGAAGGACTTTGCTTAACAATGAGACGTTCCTATGCAGAGTTTTACTTCAGGATAGTTTCATGTACATTTGAAGATTTATGTTTAATATTTCTTTGTATGTGAATTAATGAATGTTTCATTTTAAAATCAAAAGCACTGATATGAAATTATTTTTATTACTGGCATATGATTGGCCAGCAGTTCTGCCGGTCCACCTACGAAAAAGTGCTATTTCACATAACTGATATGAACATGGTTAATGCAAATCCATTGTCAAATGCAGTAGGAAGGAGCCTTGAATGATGTAACCACTTAGAAAACACAGTAGAATTGGATTTATGCTATGAACTCTCTAACAAAATTAATAAGAAAAGGCTTTACATTCTGAATTTAATGAAACACCGTAAGAAGGGACATTCCACTTTTGTTGAGCATGTGGTTGTCATTGATCTGTGTTGTTGTGTGATTGTGTATGGTTTGCGGGTTTCTAGGTCTCATCACATGCTTGAGTAGGATTAGGACTGCTCTGTCTCACTATTTTAATATTGACCACCCAGATACTATTGTATAGGTAAATACTGACTGGGAGAAAAAGTAAACACACTGTCCTGAGGAAGGAGGCTAGAATCATCACAAGCCTCCGAAACGCGTCGACGCATAGCACAAAGGTTAAATTTGGCGTTGTCACCAAAGAATTGGGTATAAGGAAAATATTTCTCCCCCAGGTTGACAACAGAGTGCCCAAATTAACATATACCAAAGACCAAGTACATTGTCTTGTCCCACATTTCTCCCCTTTCACTTTAGGTGATTTTAAATGTATTGTGTTAGGTTTTATTTGATATTGTGTATGGATTTATGTACATAGTTTTTTAACGAAAATAAATGCGTATATTTTTACAAATTGGGTTTTTTCTTTTGTTGAGCATTTCCCATAACAATGAGTTTATAAGCTTTCTATTGAGTGTGAGTTTCTGACTGTGTGGTGACTGTTTGAATTTGAGATCATTTGATCTCCCAAAAGGGAAAACCTTTTTTTACCTGACGGTACATTGGAGCTCTATTTCCCTTTGGGTCACATTGAGCCCCTCTCTTTGGTTTAAACATCACTATTTTAATAGCCAAATCCTAAAGAGGTGAACCTGTTGCTCGGTACAGATCCGATAGAAAAGTGACCCCAGCACCTTGGCTTTGCCACTTAGTTGAAGTTCTTCTTTACCTTTATTTGACTGGATGGCAATTGTGTTAACTGTGAAGTAAAAACAATATTCATAACTCATAGAAACATTTTCAGTACAGATGTTTGTCAAAGGACTTTATGCAGAGAAGGTCTGTTTAGTCCTCTTCTTGATCTCTTAAACACAATTCAATAACTCAAGTTGCCATTGTGCACCACTACACAGGACAGTTTATGTGAAAAGTGTAATATGTCTTCCTCAGAGGAAAACCCAACAAATGGGAAAAACTAATTCACTATGCTGTAGCTGTCAATTGAAGAAATATATCAGTACATAAGAAATTAGCAAGCACTAAACTCTTCCGGCCATAACTAAGGACTAAACAGCTGAGAAAGAATCATATGCAGAGACTCAATAAGAAGATCCAAATGATAAAAGCAAACATGGGGGACAAAAGTAGTATCAAAGCAGCTAACAATTTAGAAAAAATAACGAACAAATGTGTCGGTATGCAACTTCCTTGCATAATGGCCTCCCTTATATATGTCAAACAAACACTGATACCACAGGAAAGGTTCTAGTTTCTACTTTATCTTAAATTGGGAACCTTGCATAACATGTTATGGAGAGCCACCCATCTAGCTTGAGGGTGATTCCTGCACTGAAGAATTTTCAAACACTTTGTTATGCTATGTTATTGGCTCTTAAATAACGTGACCACCCACTTCCGAAGGAGTATATCGGTGTTTGCTATTCAACAACGGCACAGTGGTATTAATACATCCATGTTTTTAAAAGTGTTTAAAATTTGGGGATGACAGCACAAGTGCAAATAAATGTTCGGAGGAAGTTTGTTCCAGTGAAATGGGGCAAAATAAGAGAAGGATCAACTCTCTGAATCTGGCAGTACGAATGTAAGGGACCTTTAGTCATGCTTTGTTTGTTGGCCTGAACAGTCTGGTGGGTTGGTAGTAGAAATTTCAGGAATACAGTTAGGTGGGTAGTGAGTTCCTTAGTGCCTTATGGTTCAAACAACAAAGCTTGAAGATGGCACGTTTTATTATGGGCAGCGAATGTAAGGTTTTTAAAATGGCTGCAAAGGGAGAACATGAGGGGAGGGTGTGAATCTGCTGAGCGGCTGTATTCTGCACTACTTGCAGTTTGGACATCAGGGCCTCATTAGCTGCAACTAACAGTACATTTCTGTAGTCAAGGCGACTAGTAATTAGTGCTTGTACTAGGGTCTTTCTATAAGTAGAAACAGCCAGGTGAAAACTTTTTAAGGAGACGCAAGGTGGCAAAACAGGTGCCACAGGGAGTGCGAACATGGTCTTTCATGGAGAGAGTTTAATAAAGCTTGTTACCACGATTCTTTCAAATCTATTGTGGAGTTGAGGCTAGACCAAATTTAACAGGCCACCAACGCAATGATAATGATAAGTTTGCATTTCAACATATTCTTTAGTCCCCTCTACAAATCTTTCCATTTAGCACAGCAGAGAAGGTGTTAGGAGGAACACTTGCAAATAGTCTAACAGAATGGCAGTTACTCTAAGTAGTAACCATTGCTTTTCATATATTGTGGCACTATAGCCAGAGGCCCACATTATGCAAATGAATAATGACCCAGTTCCTAATAGGAATGTCCCATCACAAACTGCCAGATGAAGCACCCTCAAGGAGGAACTGTAAGGAACAGCAGACCCATTGCAGCCTTATTAGGTCTTGCTAGTAAGCTGCAGCTCGGATCCTGAAACTCAACGAACATAGAATTGATATCTGTGGATACCCTGGCCACTGAGAGTGTTACAACAAACAGACAATTAATACCTGCAGTACCAGTTGGTGCTGAAAAGAAAGAAAAAGCCGGTCATGCTATGTATCATGCTTTGTGTGCAAGCCATGGTAAGACTGATGCAACATACCATGATGAACTCTGGGTTTTAAGTTGATCACTATGACCAAAAGAAATGTAGTGATCTGAGTGGCTTAATGGGTGGTGTGTGTTGCAATAATGAAATGGATAAGCCTCCTTGGTGTGCTCCCTGCAACCTACCCAGTGTTTGTTGTGTAATGTATTGTTATGTATTGTTTTGACCACTGTTGTGCTTCCCCTAGAGTTACAGCTCCTCAGTTCCTGTAGACAATGACACTGGTGGTTGGAGGTGTAAGCTGTGTTATACCTATTTATCTGGTGGCTTATTATGACTCTCATTGGTACACATGTGAGTATCTTCTTTGGTCAAATGTGGGGTTTTGTGGCAGTCAATCTGTTTCTCCCATCAGTCTCACTGAAACACATGTATCCTTCACCAGATGGGCAAACTACTAACCTTGCTTTACAGAAAAATCAGAAAAATCACACAAATCATAGTCGCAGTCACACACTAAAAGCACTCTTGCATGTCTCAAAGATTGGTTCTGTAGTCAGACCCAAACTTGGGCTTGATGAGAATGACTGCAAGTAGGCCTGCTCGGTCTTGATTATGGATGGACAATTAACTCCGCTCCACTGGTGGGGTTCTCATAGTTTTGCACTCTCCATGTTACGCTTGTAACGCAGATTTTCGGCATAAGTCCACCAACTGCTGCACGTGCAGAGCTTTTTCTCACACGTGGCTCACCAATGTTAAGTTGTTGAGCGTGAATTTGTGTCCCGTAGTGTGATTTTCAGGTGCCAGACCGCCACCTGGCAAGATTTTCTCAACACAGATATTCGCAGGAAGTCGCGACCGTCTGCATTGAGAAAGCTGCCGCTCAAACAGAAAATCTACTTGAGCAGCAGGAAGAAACAGAGCCCTCTGCGGCCCTGCGTGCTGATGTTCACCATGATTTTGCAACTTGCAACATGAAACAAGCTCCCAGCACTAAAAAGCAGCATGAGCAGAGCCACATGCCGAATGTCACCCACTTCCAGAACTCCACGGAATCTTGCTGAGTTTTTATGTAACTTAACGGAATTACACAGAATGAAACTCCATGGGTTCTGTCCATCTCTAGTCTCGATGTGCTCTGGCAGTGGTTGCAGCACCTGACAGAGGTATACATCGGCAAAGACAATAGCTCTTGCTAGATTTTCAGTTACAAGACAGAAATATTGATGTTGCCAATGCTTGTTATATAGGGAAATATAAGCATGCACTATAATATGTTTTTGTTTTGGACTATTCTTCCTGTTTACCAGCCCAAGTCTGCGATAATTTGGAATAGTAAACATGTGTTATCAGTGCTTCATATTTTGTTAAGGTAGAAAGTATTAGCTAGTGGGCATTTTAGGATTTAATTACTCCTCTGAAAAAGCATTTCAATCCATGTGCTTTTATTTCTCAGAATTTTTGTATGGACTGTTTCTAGGCCCAGGTGAGCCACGTGAGAGGGATAAAGGAATAACGTTTAATTGACCATGGTGTAAGATATTTAGATGCCTTTATGTTGCATATAGAGGCACTGTGGATTTACTAAATTCAACTCAGTTATGTCCATAGAAGCTGTATCAATTGGAAGCAAAAATATTTGCTCAGATCACTTCTGATTGCTATGAGGTTTATTGAGGAAGGATGAAGACTGACTATTGCATCTGACTAATCAGCCCTCATCTGAAACCTCAGTTGTACACTTGTAAAAAAAGCCTACTGTCATATCTAAGTTAAACTCTTCACCTGCAAATACATTTATAGGTGAAGCTCTCAGTGTTTAAGTTTAATGGAACCCTTGTCCAAGTTCAAAGGACTCTTCTTTCCTCGTACATGGAGCTATGTCAAGATCTGGTGTGTTTTTAGCTGTTGTAATGAGCAGCACAAATTGTTTATCATGCAAATTATTTATTTAAGTGTTTTGCACATTGACATGGTGGCCACGATGCGTTCCCTGTGCAGCACTGGAATGTCTGAAGTAGAGGAACAGCAGGATTCTCATGGTTTCTTAGTCACTGCCTGGGAACTCATGGAGTGTTCCTAGGGTTGGCTTACAAAGGACAAGTCAGGAATGTCCTGTGGATAACCACTGTGATCCCCTCACGCTTTGGTGGTACTGATAGTCCTGCATGATATATTTAAAGTCGTTTATCATTTCTGTTTCTGTACCCCATTTCTCAAAGTGGCTTACGAGATCCTATTGGCCACAACATTTTATGCTACAACTGGCTGACAAACTGCATGATCTCTATTTAGATACTCAAGCGGCACAGGAGGTCTGTGGTGTCGGTTCTATGCCCCTTTAAGGGTTAAATTCAGATTATAAATCAGTAGGATATCATAAGCAAGTCTTGTTTACAACTTGAAATCTGAAAATCACTCTTGTTGTGCCCCAAAAATAGGATTGCCTTTTCAAGATCTCGCTGGGTGGCTGAATGAGCATCTAATCGCTTCCAGTATATCTCCACAACTTTATTCTTGAAATTAAATTCTGTTGTATCTGTTCTGTATGCCACTTGGATAGTGCTGCGTACAAAATAACGGATACAAACAAATAAATACATTGTTAGTCCTTCTATGACCTCCCGTTTTTCCCACTGAAAGATAGATATTAACGGCCACATGCATCATTGTAGGATTTTGCAATTCCTAAATTGCGAAAATTAAGTAATCGCAATTTAGGAAGTGTAAAATCCTATGCATCAAGAAATCTTAAAAGTTTTTAGGATTTCTTAATTTTCTGTATTTGCGATTCCTTATTTGCGAATCACAATTAAGGAATGGCATTACATTGATTCCTATGGGCCTAGAGGCCCATAGGAATCAATGAAAAGGCATTAGCTTTTTGCGAATTTGATTTTGCGAATGACAATTTGTTGATGCATTGCAAGGGTGCTGAGGGGGGGTCCAAAGGACCCCCCCCCCGCACCCTTGAAATGTTTTTTTAAGTTCAAGTTTCACACACATGTCCAAAGGACATGTGTGTGTGTAACATGACACTTTCAAAAATGCATTTTTGAGCATTTTTGGAAGATTTCGCAAATTAACACGAGGGTCAACTTCGTGTTAATTTGCACCTCCTATTTCCAAATTAGCATTTATAAAAAAAATCATGCATTGCATTTAAGGAATCGCACAAATGCGATTCCTTAAATGCAATCGCATTTTTAGGAATGGCAAAAAATTACGGGTTTTGTGAAATTGTTTAATGCATCCCAAAAAGTGATTTTGGAATCGCAAACGGCCGATTTTTCCGAATCGCACCGTTTGCGACTCCAAAATCACTTGATGCATGTGGGCGAAAATGCTGTAATTTTAGCATGCCAAATAAGTCCCCAGGCTCAGTTGGAGTTCGAAAGAACTTTTTAATTTTAATATCAATCTTTGGGCCTCCTTGCTTATGAATATGTTGAATATAACAGTTCAGCAACAATGACTATTTCATTGTGAAAATCCATCATAGTATCATTTTTTAGAAAGGGTAACAGGAGGGCTATGATCTGTGCAGTTACTAGCCTATTTCATTGTAGTTTTATTTGTCACGGTTTGGGTACATTTGACGTGGCTACAGAAGTTAGGGCCTTTTAAGGGTGTCCTGCCTGAGGCCCATTATGGATTTAGAACCGGTCTAGTAATTGTAGACCAATGCGATAATTTGTGCTGCTGATTTCCTAGTCCAGAGTGGCTTTAAGAGGCTCATTGTATCTCTCCTTCATGGATCTATCTATCTATGCCTTTTAAATATTTTAATATGCCAAAATTGTTGTTAATTATAGAGTCTATGGGATTAGAACACAAAGTGATTGAACTGTTGAAGTACATGCATTCTAACATGTTCTGCAAAGTGGGATGCGGTCAAAGGGTGGGTGCTCTGAAACATTTAAACTTCCAATGCACGTATGTCACAGTTGTGTCCTGGCTCCTTTCTTCTTTATATTAATCGTCTAGAGCAGGGTTCTCCAAAGTCAAACCTGGAGGGCCGGATCCATGCCAGATTTTTAAGATAACTACATTCATCTAAATGGGGCTATGCTAAAAAAAACGGAATGGATCCAGCCCTCCATGACAGACTTTGGAGAACCCTGTTCTAGGAGTAGAACCGAGGTGGAGACTGGGCACTCAGACAAATTTAGACTTAAATCAATGTGAGTCCTATTATAGGGGTAAGATTCTCTCTTCATTTCTAAAACTGCAAATGATGCACCTTATATCAAGCCTTACTACCTTTCAAACAATGGCATTAGTCACAATTAACATTAAAAGTATTATATCCGTTAGTAACAGCTTTATTCGATTTGAGTTTCAAATCATAAAAGCATAACGTTCATAAAACATACAATGCAAAAACACAAAATCTCTACAAATTAAGATTAAAATATGATCCTCATCCTTTAGATGCAAATTCCTGTCTAATTATGTTCGTTTCATTGGATTCATCATTGGGAACTATATCGTTACAGCTGAATTGTCCCTAAATTAAAACAATTAATCACAACAGGGTGAATCTATTGAGTCTTTTCCATATGTGAATCAAGGGTAGCTGTTATACAATGGTTCAAATCAGTTAAAAGTGGAGATATTACAACCACTCAATGCCCGGACGCTTCCGTCCATCCGGTGGTTATGCTTAGCAGTTGGTCTTGTTAAGCGAAAGCATGGCATGGTAGGATAAAAGTCATATAGATCCCAGGTGGATAGAGGGCCACCTCCTTTTTGGGGCTGCCAAGTCTGAAGAAATGAAACAACATTTTTGTTCCTGAATTTTACTAAAACCAGGTCACCGGGAATATCGTCTGGGAGGGATCCTAGCCAGCCCACCCTTCTAACTCTCATGATTCTCCCCTCTATAGTGGGGGGCAGGGGTCTATTTTTTGTTAACCAAAAAGTAACCTTATTTAATAGGTCCTGATACCTTTCGGTTTTTCCACTTGTGAGTGCTGGCACACCCGATAGAACGCAGGCAAATGGAGCGGCCTCCGGTGGTAGGTGAATGTGATTAAGTGAACTTAACATATTGCCGTGGTTAGAAACTGACCCCTTATGGAATGTTGGATCTTTACTCCATCCTACTCTGTCGGAAGTGCACTGTACTGGTGTAGGGTTAATGGATACTCTAGAAGTATATGGCACTGGCGTGGGTGAGGCTACAGGTTGTATTTGGACCTTAGTAGTTTGTGCAGATGGCTTGGACACTTCTGTGGTAGCGAGAGACAGGGGAGGGTTAGATTTTATTAAGCTTTTTATGAGTGTCCAACTGGCCTTGATTGTTTCCTCTAATCCCGTGAGCCTGTCCCCTAGAATGTTCATTTTTTCAATCACTGGGGATATTATAGATTTAACCAGATGTTCAATCGGGGCCAGTAATTTTTCATCGATGGAAGGTGCCAAAAAATTTGAATTGTTTAGGTTCAAATTTAAGTTTGAGTTAGAGGCGACCACTGGGCTGACGGGGAAGTGGTAATGGCCAAGAGGGGGCTTGAGCACAATCTCAGTTGTTTCGCCTGGGTTCCCTGATTTGTAATCCCATTTTGCTTTCTTTTAGCCAGAGGATCCTGAGGGGGCGCTATATTTGGGGTGCTATCTTTTGCAGATAGCAAATGGGGGGTGCATGACAGATTATCATTTTGGTGAACAGATGTACTAATCTGGGGATTAGTGCTTGCTGTGTGGTAGTTAGATGCGCCAATTTGCTTTATTCTTGGTTCCAGCGAAGCATAGTTTGTTTTACATATATTAGTTCCTCCAGTAGAGATAGATTTTGTGCTGTGTCAACTACCTGTAAGGGAAATTGCTTGTTGGGTGTTCTGTGTATGAACGGGGATAGTTCTAATCTCTCTATTTCATGGGGTATGGGCAATATTGTCCTGCTTAGATAATGGTCAAGTGTCCCATTCACCGAATCCCTCTGGGGGGTGGTGTTTTGGTTGCCCCCTTGCGAATCATAATGTAGCTCAATTGAACAACAGTGAGTACCGAAAACTGCAGCAGGATCTGGTATGAACAGAGGTCACAGAGTCAAAATACCCGTTTAGGAAAGTCTGTGAATAAAATAGTCCGAGTCATTACCTCCTCATGTTCTGATGCCTAGGGGGGTGGCCCGTCCCATCCTCTTCAGGCCTCTGATGGCCACAGATGGTCCCGCCCTTGTCCCGGGCTCCTCCGGCGCGCGTCCCGCGATGCGGGAGGCGTTCCAATCCTTTCAAGCGCCTCCGGGCGCTGTGGTGTCGTCACAGGTGCGCCCTGACCCCCGGGGCACCTGGGAGTAGTGGTGCCGGGGTGGGGAGCACAGAGAATGCAGGAGCCGTTGCCCTCACGGCTAGTACTGCTGCAAGGTGGGGAGCATGAAGAGTGTAGAAGCCGTTGCCCTCACGGCTGAAACTGCAGCCATGTAAGTCCTGCCCTGACGTTTCCCCCCGCAGCTCCCGGCGCTCCAATCCTTTCAAGCGCCTCCAGGCGCTGCGGTGACGTCACAGGTGCGCCCTGACCCCCGGGGCACCTGGGAGTAGTGGTGCCGGGGTGGGGAGCACAGAGAATGCAGGAGCCTTTGCCCTCACGGCTAGTACTGCTGCAAGGTGGGGAGCATAAAGAGTGTAGAAGCCGTTGCCCTCACGGCTGAAACTGCAGCCAGGTAAGTCCTGCCCTGACGTTTCAGTACTATATCAAGTGAGACACCTCTTGAATGTGTGGATAATTTCTTATACCTGGGAATCATATTTGCATCTAATTTAAACAAGAAGTCAGTGCTTCACCCAATAACAAGTGACGAATTTAGACTTGCAGGAAGGTTCAGGTTTATGCCAGTTGAACAAATGCTGACAGTCATTAGGGCTAATTTTGATCCTATACCATTTGATGGTGCATGACTTTGGGGGTGAATTTAGCATCATTTTAAAGGGAGGAAAATTCCATTCTGAGATGTTTGCTAGGCCTCCTTCCCTGCACTCCAGACTTTTATTTTCATCAAGAGGTAGGGGCCAACTATTTGGAAGTGTCTATTAAGTTAATCCTGTTATTGCTATGGGTGTGGGTAATCCAGCGTCCACCATGTACCTTCATCAAGCCAATGGTTGAAGAAT
Organism: Lissotriton helveticus; assembly: GCF_964261635.1. Taxonomy (NCBI): domain Eukaryota; kingdom Metazoa; phylum Chordata; class Amphibia; order Caudata; family Salamandridae; genus Lissotriton; species Lissotriton helveticus. The sequence continues at coordinate 950,799,742 of NC_136065.1, forward strand.
CCTCTTGATTAAATGCTTGTGTAAAAGTTTGATGTCGATGTATCGAATCACTGTTGTCAAAATCTCCCAATATGGCCTCTCCATCAACCCGTCAGAAGTACATGGTCAGGCAGGTCCTGCGACCTAGGACTGAGGCTACTGATTGACAGATCACAGGTGGGGTGGCACACAAACAGCAGGACAAACCGGTGAACAGGAAAACTCAGATTAGTCCACAGATAAACAGTGACACCAGGATGGTCCTGGGAGATTTGTCCCAATAAAATGCACATAGTCAGAGGGGCCGCGTTTCCGAAACACCATAAAGTTAGATGCTCATGAAGTTGAGAACACTCAGCCAATCAAAACACAACACACACAGTGGTCCTGCGCACCCCATGCCAGACATCTGGACATGTGATCCACGGGCCCTTGTGTCCCTGCAATGTCGAAACCTTCCTGCCTTTGTCATCAGGTGGAAGTAATTTATGGCTTCCTGACTAGGCCTACATTCCATTCCCAAAATAGGACCTATGAATTGTTTTCTGATGCTTCAAGAAATGTATATAAAGAAGTTCCAAATGATTGTACTTTGAGTCAGTCCTCATACCCCAACTCTGTAACTGTGCTCCCGGCCGTAGTGATTGATTAAAACAACTGTTCTTGTTTGGCCAAACACATCTTGTCTTTGTTTTTTCAAGGTAAATTCCTATTCGAGCAACACTTGCTCTGCGCTGGGACAAACAGAGTTATTAACTGTTCCTCAGAAAATTGTGAACAAAGAGAAACAGGTAGGAATGTTAGCAATTTAGTATGACAAGAGACACCACAGAAATTATGCAAGTCTTCCTTAAGGGCACACTTGCCTCTGAAAACAATTGAGCCCTTCTTAAAGTGAGTGAAGTCAGTTTGAACTGCATGTTTTGATAAAGGTAAGATTTGGTATCATTCATCTCATGTTCTCTTTATCTAAGAGGTTGGTATCTTTAGACACTTGTACTTTCTGCCCTTGGCCGTGTGCCAATTAGCCTCTGCAAACTATGACGCATTATTGAATGTAGATTCTATTATACCATGCCTAGGAAGAAAAGAGATCCCTTGCAGAGAGAAGCCCGTTCAGAAGCTGTAGGCCGGCTTTGATCTATCTTTCATTATTTTCAGCAGCAATGATTTGCATGGCTAAGGGTGAATTCCTGGCCTCAGCAGTGAAACACGGGAATGTCGTTCCTGACACACAGCTGAACCAATTATTCACACAGGCGTTCTGGGTTATAAAGGGGAACATGTCATGGTTATACAATAGAATCACTGTAGTTACTAGAGCTGTTTGCTGTATATTTTTATGCCAAATACCCTTATTGTTTTTCTAATTGTAATTGATATAAATAGAACCACTGACTGACTGATGCGTGTTGATGATTTAATTGATTTTTGTGACTAATACATAATTTTTTTTAAATAAGTGAACATTAGCTAAGAATGAATACGTTTTGGTTTTATGTAAACTGTACATTTTATGTATTTTATGTTTTTTTTTAGCTAAAGTAGGCTTCGTTCAAATTGAAATGAAAATGATAAATATTAAATGGAGAACGATGAAGAGATTAATATCCCTTGCATGATTTTGCTTGGGAAATGGAGGATATAAATAGGATTTTAGCTTGCCAGGCTTCCATCAGTGCTTTTTAATCATTTCTAATATAGTTTGCATGCAAGATCTCCGTGAATCTTCACGTCTTTGGACCATCTAACTGATATCAGACAAGCTTATGAGCGTAGACACAAGGAAAGAAGAGTAGTCTTTTCATCTGATGGTGGAAGGGAAAATATATTTTTCAGTGCCTTCGATAATAGTTAATTTTTTGAGATTTTTCCTAAATGCATTCGATGAATCGTTGCAGCCCTGAGAGGTGGGGCAACACTCCTTAAGTTTCTCACAATTCCATATTTAAAATAGATGTTAAATAGATGATTCAGCTGATTTATAGCGGCAACCATACGTTTTATTGTAAAGTGGGAGTGGTATCATATCTCTCAAGTGTCTTCTACATCAGTTCTTGCTCTCCATCACTTTCCTTTCTTGTTGCTCCCTGGTAATGCCTATTCTCTTCACATGTGTCAGTTACCTATTAAACAAGTATTGTTGTGCCTCTTGTGTAATGGGGCAGGAGTACCAGAGCTGACCATTGCCTCTTACAACAGGTGATCAGAACCTGTGCATGTATTTTGTAAGGATGGCTTTGCTACTTTCTTCCAGGCCATGTCTGAGGCTCAGTGGGGAACAGGTGATGGTAGATTTGTAGAGGAGGTGTTTGTTTGTGATCGTTGCGGCTCTTTGGACAGGCCTGTGCCGCTCTTTTCAAGTTACTTTGAAGCCTGGGGCATGCATGGACATACAGACATTACTAAGAAACACCGTGTCAGTTAGAGGAAATATATAGTTTGCTTTTTTCCAAAAGAGGAAGAAACAGCGTAACATTTAACACAGCTGATGCCTTAGCCTAGCTAGCATATATTACATGTTGCTCCTTTAGAATACTACATGGTCTCCATCTTCTAATGGTGATAATAAAAAATGAAACACACCCTTTCCCGACAGAGTAGAGAAATCAAAATATATCATGTAGCGTGTGAAAGATAAACACACATTTGATCAAAGCAAGGAAAGGAAAAGAATTGCATGTATTCTAATTGTGTTACAGAATGTCCTAAAGGGAAATCCTTGTTTAGCAACAAACATGAATCATTTATTTCCATCTTTGTATTCAGTTTGAATGTGTAAAGAAGAAATGTAGATTTGATAAGTTGAGGAAAGAGCAAAAAAAACGGATTATGGTCTTATGCTTTCATTTGTCCTGGAAGGCCATGACCTGGAAAACAGGGCAACTTATTAATAATGTACAAATAGTACAGACGCGTCTCTTTTTGTGCTTATTTATTCATTGTGTGTGGTAGAGCACTGTACAAAGAGGTCAACAAAGAAATCTATACTTCAATTATGAAGATAAGTTGATGCAGCTTGAGCAGGTTAATGTCCATATCATTGATGGAAATTCCATCTACACAGAAACATGGTGTAGCGTGTTCGCAGCCGGGGTACCCACCAATAACCATGTCACACACTGAGCTTAGTATTAAACGTCTTTTTTTCTGCTGTGTGTGGCTGCAAACTCAACATTCTGAAACAAGCTTACATGGCATTGCGCTCTGACACCTACGTCACAGCTCTACGGAGTCCGTTAGGAGCCAACAGGGTTCCGTTCTAAAAGATCCCAAAACACTACATCGCCCCCTCTGTTAAATAAAAAAATTAAAAAATTTAACAACTCATCAACTATATATACATATAATCAAATTTCTTTCATTAACTTTCTTGGTGATTTAATTACTCTGCCTGATCTTGTTACCAGAAGCCCTGAAGCTGTCATCTTCACTGTCAGAGATCTGCAAAGATGGTGAAGAAGTAGCACAAGTTGCTGAGTTCTCAGGTTCAGTTTTTGTTTCACCATCTGGCTCAGAAGACCAATGACGCAAATATTAAAAGTAAGAAGAGTCTCCTGTAACAGACTTCCAAGGACCCTGGGAAGTCACCATATGATCCTTGGTGGACACAATGTGGAAAGAGGCAGCATCATATGGAGCATCAGATTATCTCCTACGCAGCTGGCGGGTGATCACTAGATCTGTCTTAAATTCAGTGATCTTTGTATGTTGCCTCTTGTCAGCATAGGCTTTCATCTTTTCTTTATTAACCAAGTCCTTCATTCTAGTTGTATTATCATCTCCATCTCTTTTATTGGTCCGTTGAGATAACTTGGCTGTCATTGCTCTCCTAAGCATCAAAGTCATAGGGCATTCGCCCGTGGTTGAGTGAGATGTTGAACGATAGAGTCATAGGGTGGAAGTCAACACAGTTTGCAAATTGACCAGCTCCGGAGTTGCACGCTGTGCTGCTTTCTTTAGGGTACTCATAAAATACTCAACAAGATTGTTGGCCTGCAGCAGCAAAGGTGTATTCTTCTGATGCTTTATGTTAAGATGCTCCAGACAGAAAACCTGAATTCTCTACTATTGAATGGCAGACCATTATCGGACTTCAAAATGGCTGGAACGCCCCATGTTGCAAAAATGCCGTCAAGTCTCTCAATGATTCGCTCATGAGTTGTGGTTGAGTGATCCTTTATTAATGGAAATCGAGAGTACCTATCCACAATTACCATCAAGTGATGTCCATTGTTGAGTGGACCAAAGACATTGATGGCTATTCTCTGCCAGGCATGCCTAGGGAGTTCTGACGTGGTAAGAGTATGTTAAGTAATGTTCATATAGAGGCAGTTAAATAAAGGGCAAGCCTTGAGTTTCTTTTCAACACTGTCATCTAAATAAGGAAACCAGATTCAGTACTATAACAGGATTTGGTGACATACCCCCATCAGAAAAGATATTTGGCCAAATAATGTTTATTTAGTCTTGTGGAACTCACACTTATCTACATTCAAAGTCAGACCTGCACCATTCAGTAAGAGACATATCATGCTCCTTTTGTGAAGCTCCGAATATCAAGATGTCATCGCTATAGTTAAATAAATTCACATAAGGCTGTATGACACGTCAAATGGTGTTTCAGAAAAGTTCTGCAGCTGATGACACACCAAAATGGAGTCTTTTATATCTAAACAGACCCACACGTGTAGAAAAGGTTGTAATATACTGTTATACCTGCTGCTCAGCCAGTATGAGTGTGCTGCGTGGAATGTTAGTGCTTGGTGATGCATTGGAATGTTGGGTGCCTGTGAGTTCCGGCTGGAGTATTGGCTGAGCAACAGGGAGCATGCTCCCAGTTGAGCTTAACATCTGGCTTATCCTGGACAGTTACTATTGGAATTCATTACTTAGAACTGAGATAAATAAACCATCTTATATACAATATACGCCCCGGCTCTTGGACTTTTGATTATTACATTTTTGGCAATAACTTTATGGAAGGAACTACATGTGTAAGGTGTTTTAAGGAAGTTAATTTACAGGGAGAACCTTAGAAACTAAGACTACAAGGAAAAGCTTCAAGAGAACAATTGTGAAATTAAAAAGAAGTTTCAAGGTAGTGGAGTCTGCAGAAATCTACGATGCCATAGAGTTCGCCCAACCGATGTTACACCACATCTAACAGCCTTCACTCCAGGGTATTAGTACAGGTGTCCACATGGTTGACTCAGTAGGCACGTACACTAGCAGCAAAAGCTCTAGCTTTAGTTGTCAGCTGCCTGTGTGGACTTTCTGACAGCGTGCACTTAATGGCGGAAGAGACCTGCACTGGGATCGACTTTATTACAAATTTTAGGAACCCGCTGAGGGACGATCCTAGTTTTAAACTATTCTTTCACTGTTTCAGATTGGTGAGTTGCGCTGGTGGAAGTTGTCTGGTCTGATGTGCAACTCATTTTTTTTCCATTTCGAGATGCGACATTGGTTATGGGTGGAGCCGTTATGCCGTTACTGGTGTGGGGCATTTGAATGGGCAGCAAGATGGTGTTGTAGGAGCTCGCACACCCCTTTCCATGCCCATGGGTCGCGTGAAGATACTGCATAGAGGTGGCATAAAGGTGATGCAGAGAGATTGCATGAAGGTGCTGCAGAGATTTCGGCAGCCTCTTCATTGCTTAAAGTAGCACAGCACGCTTTGCAGCATGTACGTACTTTTCCTACGTGCCACCATCTGTTTCTTCGTCATCTTCTTCTTCTCTGATGCCGTAGCCAGTGGGGTCCCATACTATTCAGACAAGTCATAGTGGGAGCACTTCTTAAATTAATTGGCAGGTCACAAAATCTTTATAAGTTTTACCTAATGGTGGGCAAGATCGGCTGCTATTTCGACTGGATGTCACTGGAAGTTTGGGTGATAAGCTCTTCTCTTTTAAGCAATACATCATGTTGTATGGTCAGGTGCGTCTTTTATCTTAATTGAAATATTTTACTTATTGGACACGCTGAAGCTACTAAGGGAGAGGTCAAGTTCACCAGCTTGTTGCACCCAGTGTTGAGTTTGGCAAGAGATTCAGTTTGACACTGTTGTAGGGCATTCAGATGTTCTCAGTGTTGCCCTACCTGTTTGAAGGAATACAGAGAATCATCTCAAGCTACTCTGGGTTTGAGAGATTTCCGGGTGAGGAGTCACTCACCGGAGAGAAGCACTGGTCTCCAGTGTGAGACTGAATGTTGTACTGCTGATTTAATTTGATGAGTTCTATGCTGTACAGCTTGGTTATGCCATCTATTGCTGTATTGTTCTCCTGGCAAGCACTGTAGAGCACTTTGATTATATGTAAATGTTGTCATCAGGGGATGTTGTACTAGATAACTGTTCTGTTATTGTTGGTACGCAAGTTTCCTGTGTGTGGGAATTATTACTGTGATTCTGCCATGTTATAGGGGTTCCTATGACAGTGTGAATCCCATCCTGTGTGCACGTTCTTGTGCATGGAATCATCACCTTTATTACTGTCATGTGGGTTTTATTTTTCTGTTATGGGTACGCAAGTTTTGTCATGCATGGGAATAATTGCTGATGTCATTGGCATGTTGTTGATTTTTCTGACACTTTGGATGACTGTGTGGGGTATGTGTCACCCATTGCTTGCATTATACTATACTCCCTTGTCACTTTGGATGACTGTTTGTGTGTGTGTCACCCTTTGCTTGCATTATGCTAGATGACTGTATGGGGTATGTGTCACGCATTGCTTGCATTATACTTGATTCCCTTGTCTCTTTGGTTGACCGTGTGTGGCGTTATCTTATCTTACCTATTAGTTATTGTGTTGGGATGACTGCGTGTGGATGTCACCCGCTTCTGCTCCTGAGGTTTCGTGTGGATGCAATTTTGTAAGATTATTCTTACCTATTAGTTGTTGTGGTTTGGATGACTGTACGTGGATTAGTTACCCGTTTCTGCTCCAGAGGCTTTGTGTGGATGCAGTTTGGTGAGATTATTCTTACCGATGAGTTGTCATGATTGGGATGACTGTGCGTGGATAAGTCACCCGCTGTTTGCTGTTCTTGTTATATTTGAATGTTGGGTTCTCTGTCAGGGTGCTAGTCACCCTTAACCTTGTGTATGAGTGTGAGAGTTCTTTCTTTTGGTAGGTGATTCAGTGAGTATAGTACTTTTTTGATGGTGTGTGGGCTTGTGTTCATGTTTTGATTTGTATTTATGCTCTTTGTTGATGTCCGCCGCGCCACGTAGGTATAGGTTTTCTCTGTGGGCTGCCTTTCATGCTAGTCTGGCTAACTAGTGTGTTTTGTGGCATGTGGGGTTCAGTATGAGTTATGGGGCATGGTAGAGTGGATGGCTTTCTTCTTATGTTTTGGGAAAAGGGGCGATGTAGGTAACATTTAGTATTTTTCTTGCACATCTCTTTTATCTCTATATGATTTTGCGAATTATGATTTGGTCATCTGGTATTAGCAATATTTTTGATCTTTTATTTATTACTTTTATATGCATGGGTTTTTATCATATCATCTTAACATCTAATATTTTTCCATGCATGTTGTCTAGTTTCTACATCAGTTTGCTTAATCTCCATCTGTCATTCGCAGTACTTTTGCTTTTTTGTTTATTGCGTTTACATGCATGGTTCCTTACGTATATGGGATTTCCTGTCGTCCTTACATCTAATTTGTTTTCATGCATGTTTCTTGTCTCTCTTTATGCAATTGCGAGATGTTCTTTGGGTTGTCACAATGTGTTCTTTTGTTCTGTAAAAGGGGGAGATGTGTTATACCCGCTGCTCAGCCAGTATGAGTGTGCTCTGCGGAATGTTGGTGCATGGCGATGTATTGGAATGTTGGGTGCCTGTGAGTGTCAGTTGGCGTATGGGCTGAGCAGCAGGCAGGCTGCTCCTAGTGGGGCTTAACATCTGGCTTATCCTAGAAGCTTACCAATGGAACTTACTACCTGGAACTAAGATAAATCAACCATCTTATATGCAATATACACCTCAGCTCTTGGACTTCTGATGATTACAAATACCTGCAATCGTCTACAAGTTCCAACTGATGATAACCTTTATTTAAATCAAGGTGAAAGAAAACTGTTGTACCATTTAGTTCCCTTTTAGTTGCGTTATCATGCCAGCAATATGTGGACCTTTATGTTATTCTTCCTCTTTAGGCACTACCTCTATGGGAGAAACCCATAGCAAGGGACAAGTTGACCCCTCAATGAAGTCATTTTTAAGTGATGATTCAAGTTCTTTTTCAACAGCTTCTTGTAAATCAAAATACACTCATCTTTGTCTCTGAGCAACAGGATGGAGATCGTCATTAATGTGTAACTTTACTTTCATTATATTTAGCTTTCCCAAACCATGAAACAATAAAGGAAATTAACTTACTATTTTGTGGTGTGCATTTAGGTTGCAATTAACAGAAATCAGTCCCATATCAGTAGCAGTACTGAAACTGAGCAGACAGGCTCTTGCTGCTGTACCTTGGAGCACATGGATGAGTGCTTACAACTTCATTTTCTTGTGTTTCAATGTTGCTACAAATGAACCTTGACTTTTTTAAGGAAGTAGATGCTACCCCAAGTGTCCACTTTGGTTTTTGATGGCATACGTTACGGTTATGGAGAAAATTAATGATATTTCTCTGCAGGCATCATATATATCAATGTGCTACTGTCGAACATGAAAGTTATCGATCATTCATTTATTTTTAATTATATTTTTGGACAATGTTTGTATGACTTTGGTGGTGCTTTGACACTTTACTACATTGACCAGAGTCCTTAGGGGCGACACCGCCGGTGTGTGAGTAGTGTGCGACCCCACCCCCATTTGTAACTTTAAAGCTCCCTTGAGCAGCCGGCTGACGAGCCTGGGATCCCGCACCTACGCGCCTGAGTGGTACTATACCTGGCAGATATTGGCAGCCATCGGCAACCCCAGTACACGGCCTATCCCTGCTGATGAGGGGTAATACCCCGAAACACGTGTCCAGGGATGGCGAAGACAGCGAAGATAGCAGAAGATCGAAAGATGATGCATCGCGAACACTTTACTACATTGACCAGAGTCCTTAGGGGCGACACCGCCGGTGTGTGAGTAGTGTGCGACCCCACCCCCATTTGTAACTTTAAAGCTCCCTTGAGCAGCCGGCTGACGAGCCTGGGATCCCGCACCTACGCGCCTGAGTGGTACTATACCTGGCAGATATTGGCAGCCATCGGCAACCCCAGTACACGGCCTATCCCTGCTGATGAGGGGTAATACCCCGAAACACGTGTCCAGGGATGGCGAAGACAGCGAAGATAGCAGAAGATCGAAAGATGATGCATCACGAACACTTTACTACATTGACCAGAGTCCTTAGGGGCGACACCGCCGGTGTGTGAGTAGTGTGCGACCCCACCCCCATTTGTAACTTTAAAGCTCCCTTGAGCAGCCGGCTGACGAGCCTGGGATCCCGCACCTACGCGCCTGAGTGGTACTATACCTGGCAGATATTGGCAGCCATCGGCAACCCCAGTACACGGCCTATCCCTGCTGATGAGGGGTAATACCCCGAAACACGTGTCCAGGGATGGCGAAGACAGCGAAGATAGCAGAAGATCGAAAGATGATGCATCGCGAACACTTTACTACATTGACCAGAGTCCTTAGGGGCGACACCGCCGGTGTGTGAGTAGTGTGCGACCCCACCCCCATTTGTAACTTTAAAGCTCCCTTGAGCAGCCGGCTGACGAGCCTGGGATCCCGCACCTACGCGCCTGAGTAGTACTATACCTGGCAGATATTGGCAGCCATCGGCAACCCCAGTACACGGCCTATCCCTGCTGATGAGGGGTAATACCCCGAAACACGTGTCCAGGGATGGCGAAGACAGCGAAGATAGCAGAAGATCGAAAGATGATGCATCGCAAACACTTTACTACATTGACCAGAGTCCTTAGGGGCGACACCGCCGGTGTGTGAGTAGTGTGCGACCCCACCCCCATTTGTAACTTTAAAGCTCCCTTGAGCAGCCGGCTGACGAGCCTGGGATCCCGTACCTACGCGCCTGAGTTGTACTATACCTGGCAGATATTGGCAGCCATCGGCAACCCCAGTACACGGCCTATCCCTGCTGATGAGGGGTAATACCCCGAAACACGTGTCCAGGGATGGCGAAGACAGCGAAGATAGCAGAAGATCGAAAGATGATGCATCGCGAACACTTTACTACATTGACCAGAGTCCTTAGGGGCGACACCGCCGGTGTGTGAGTAGTGTGCGACCCCACCCCCATTTGTAACTTTAAAGCTCCCTTGAGCAGCCGGCTGACGAGCCTGGGATCCCGCACCTACGCGCCTGAGTGGTACTATACCTGGCAGATATTGGCAGCCATCGGCAACCCCAGTACACGGCCTATCCCTGCTGATGAGGGGTAATACCCCGAAACACGTGTCCAGGGATGGCGAAGACAGCGAAGATAGCAGAAGATCGAAAGATGATGCATCGCGAACACTTTACTACATTGACCAGAGTCCTTAGGGGCCACACGGCCGGTGTGTGAGTAGTGTGCGACCCCACCCCCATTTGTAACTTTAAAGCTCCCTTGAGCAGCCGGCTGACAAGCCTGGGATCCCGCACCTACGCGCCTGAGTGGTACTATACCTGGCAGATATTGGCAGCCATCGGCAACCCCAGTACACGGCCTATCCCTGCTGATGAGGGGTAATACCCCGAAACACGTGTCCAGGGATGGCGAAGACAGCGAAGATAGCAGAAGATCGAAAGATGATGCATCGCGAACACTTTACTACATTGACCAGAGTCCTTAGGGGCGACACCGCCGGTGTGTGAGTAGTGTGCGACCCCACCCCCATTTGGTGCTTTGACATGTCAACTTTTCTTTAAATGACATTTTCCGCACATGCGGCTAGTCCGACATGTGCTCTTTTTTCTGAGGCAAACTTTGATACGGTGCAACCATCTGCCTCTCTTTCTCTGGATACTGGGGTGGTCAAACTGTTTGACAATATTTTAGAAGACAATTGACTTCGTTCAGTGTCAATTTGCCTCAATTGATGTCACCGCTTGGAAAGTTCTGGCAGCCATTTTGCCTTTGAGTCTTGATGCACTTGCTTTTTCCTTCACTTTGCCAACTGTCACAAAATAGTTATCATTCCCACAACCATTACAATACGTCGCTATATGGCGATATTTTCAGGTATGCGCGTTGAAAACTGCCAATAACAGTAGCGTGAAGGTGATACAAATTCTGCGAAAACTGACAAAAGGCCCATTAGCAGCAAAAAAACTCATGTTACTCAGCCCAACATTACTTTTTGTTGCCTCTATAGGCAAAAATAGCCTACAAGTGCACCTCCAACGAAAAATAGGAAACAAAACCAGCAGAATGTAGAATGGAGCAGCCAGGGCCAAGTGCAGCACAGACCAACCATCACCCTCCCCCAAAGCCCCCCAACAGCCAGGATGACCTGCCAGAGTCCCAGGGGAAGAGGAATTTCAGGGCTACAATCATGAAAAGAGGCGCATCGCTGGGCAAAAGCAGTGATTCATCACTTATCTTTGCACACTCCTTGCAACACCATGGCCTCCAAAACCTTGAAAGCGCGGACAGTCCCCGGGGACCCGGAGGCCTTGCTGGGACTGGGTCTGGAACCCGGAGTGGGATGCAGAGGTATTGGGGAGTTACTAGGCCATTGCAGTAGACAGTGAGGCATTGGCGATCACCCTTACCTGATGGTGAAGTCTGCCAGGTGGCATTGAGACACATTACTGACTTGTGTGAGAAGACCGCCTGGTGCCCTTTGGAGCTGTGAACGGTAGAGATGCTCCTGCACACCATAGAGAGGTCTGTATCACATAACCTGTGCCCCACTACACCAGGGTGCACGGAGGAGATTACCAATGGTGAGCCATACCTCTCTGCATCACAGGCCGGAGGATATTGCGCTGTCTGGCCGCCGAGGAGGGTGAGGCCCCTGAGCTGCAGCGAGCTCGTGTGGAGGGAGTGCTGCAACTTAACGCCTAAGGGGGCCCTGTTGCATCACCTGCATCAGGTGGTTCCCCAGCGGACTTGGCGGAGACTGCTGTACCGAGACATGTGAATTCCCACCTGGCTGAAGCTCCTGCTGTCTTAGCCACAGATTTGGCGAGAGTGTAGCAGATTGCGCCACAGTGTCAATGTCCAGGTGAGGAGAAGGTGGGATGCGTAGCAGAGGAGGCCCAGGGTTCGAGTCGGGCCAGGTCTTTCACCTGTGGGTGACGCACCCCCAGTGGTGGCTGATCTGCTATGGCAGAACAGAGTCACCCCACTGCTTTCAAGCGGTGCAAGAAGAGGAAACATAACATGATGATAACTTTCTGATGGTCTCATGCTATGTTTCCTTTGTTGGCAGGATGGTGGATGGGGCTGGATTCCAGACTTATCTGTCATTAGTTGCGTCATGGAGTGCCGTACAGTAAATACAGTGCATCCATGGCGTCGCAAGAACGGCGTAGTGAAAAGATTTGCAACAATGTTTTGTCACAGCGATCCAACACTTTTCATGAATGAGGCCCAGGAATGCACCCTATCTTATTGATGGTGTGCATTCCTGCCCTGTAGTTTTGTCACAGGGCAGCGCAGCAACATTCCTTGCAGCGCTGTCCCGCACCAACCCCTTCTGAAATAAGGCCCCAAGTGTTAGCACCATTTTTAAGAACAGCTATTTTCTGGTCTTAAACAACTGCCTCTAACTGGAGTTAGGGGCAGTTTTTTGGGGTTTTGCAGCATACAAGAAATTCCTTGTAAATATTGCGAAGTGGGGTTAACGACAGTTTTTGCACAAGAATGCCTACATTGTACCTCATTTTCGCAGGGCAGCTGAGCAGCATTCCTTGCAGTGCTGTCCAGCACCAAACCCTTCTGAAATGAGGCCCCAAGTGTTAGCACCATTTTTAAGACCAGCTATTTTCTGGTCTTTTAAAAACTGCCTCTAACTGGAGTTAGATGCAGCTTTTTGGTTTTGCACCATACAAGAAATTCTTTGTAAATATTGAGAAGTAGGGTTAGTGACCGTTTTTGCACAGGAATGCCTACCTTGCATCTAATTTTCATTAAGTCCCACTAACAGAAGTGGCAATCTTAAAGATTCACGTTTTCATTGGAAAAATGCTGCTAACTGCAGTTAGTGGCAACTTGTAAATACGATGATGAAAAAAGCCACCTTAACATCAAAAAATTGATGCTATGGTGGCGTTAAGTCATTGTACATTGTAGTGTAGTTCCTATATTCCCAATAGGCTCTGCGCATTGGAATAATATAAACAGCAGTGTAGACGTAGGACTGAGGTCGACTAGGTCTCTACTGACTATATTAGACTTAATTAGTTTTGCCAGCTAGCTCAGAGGTCACTAGAAACTTTCTCGAGTAAACAAGGAGGAGTTTAACTTCCCTGGATAGACAAGACGGGATTAGCTTCTGACCACCATATAACGTGACAACTTTGCTCCCTCAGAATAAAGAGTGTATCTCTAGAGTCGTGTGAAATCAATAGACGGTTATTTCGCTCAGTCAATCGTGCATACTTAGTTTCACCAGAGTGCAGAGAAATAGAGAGACGGGCGTTTTCAATAAAAGGTGTTATTTATTGAGCAGTCTTCTTTCTCATGCAAGAGAAATGAATTGCCACAATTGCAATACTTATCATAAAGTAAAGTGCGTACAGTAAAAGGAGTATTATGAAATAATACTGTAAAAGCATTGATATGAATTCTTAGCCATATGATACTTTAAAATGGATAAAATATATACATAAAAACACTGACTAACGTACTCAACTGGTGCTTCTAATCTACGCCTACCCCGGTGTACCTGACCTAAGCCTAATACGTGGGAAGGAGTAAGTAAGTTGCAGTTTAAGTTAAGTAAGGTCTTTGCCAAGGATCTAAATCAAGAATTCTCTTAAGGGTTTAGTCAGCTCCGTACCTTGGTAATAGAATGTAGGAGGTCTTGTATCTCTCTCTCAGGACTCGATATCCCAGCAACCCGCAAGGGCGGCTGGAAACACCGGAGCTGAATTTTCTCGGCTGGAGAAAAAGACAGCGTCTTTCTCAGTGCATCAAAAGGGAGGGGCGGCTTCCTTCGGCTCCTTGCATCAGCTGGGCTTCCGGTCAAGTAGATAGCCGCTCTGCTCCAAACCACCGTGTGTTTGCTTAAGGCAACGTTGGTATATTTATACCTGAAAGGTGCCGGGTTTGATGTAAGGTTGGACATAAGACGTCACCAAGAACTAACAGTTCTTTCTGACTCTAGGAGTTCTTGTGCAAATCAAAACAAGAGCAGGGGGATTTCCCGGGCTGCTGGAGGCTTGGTTTGTTTAAAGAACGCGTTGTACTTTCTAGGAGTCTAGGGGAGTAGCCTTGCCGTATTTGGACTGCATGGGCTATTACTAAATATGGATATGATTCTTATGCCTTTATAAGGATATTATTTATTATAACCATATAAGGGCATAAATCGGGAATATCAAATTAGGGTCCTAGATAGAAACACAACAACATATGCCCCTAAGAGTTTCTCTCACCATTTGTTGTATAAATGAATCTGACAATGGTCCATCAATAACTCTAATTTGCATAGCTTCCTCATCATTAAATTCGTTGAACGTACAATGTTTGATAATGTACAACTTTTTATTGCTTGGCAAAGCGGTACCTTTATGTATGGCTTGACCATCAGGTTCCCGAACATCAACTTGTAAATTCTTGGCAATGCCTCTGTTGTCTTCATGTGCTTTACTGCGGCTGGAGTTGCACTTTGACTTCACATGCATGAAGCATCAACTGCAACACAGCTATATGCCAATCACTCTTTACCCTGTGCCTCATGGGAACAGTACAGCCAGAACTGCTAAGCCATGTCTTCCCTGGACCGAAAACAAGCATTCTGGGACCGGTTTCGGGCTTACAGCCCTCATCAGCCAGGCTAGCTTGAATCTAGTGGCAAAGTGAGCAAGGGACCCACGTCTGGGCATACCCTGCCAACTTAAGGCGAACAAAGCTAACACAAGGTGATGATGGACGGAGGACTGTTCCTATGAGGCACAGGGTCAAGACTGATTTGCATATAGCTGTGTCTGAACTGGGGTGGCAAAGTGAGCTAAAGAACGATGATGGATTCAATCCAGATCCGTGACTAGGGTGAGTGCCTGAAAAGTTTCCCGCTCCATCCACATCTCCTTGTGTTTGCTTCAAACTCTCTGGGACAGCATAGTCATTCTTCGGGTTACGTATCCCCTATCTCACTGCCATTTGTAGCATCTTTCCAGGTGGGGTAACCGCCAAAAACCACGCCACACACGGAGCATAGTATAACACATCTTTATTCTGCTGCATATCAATGCAGACTCAACATTCTAAAATAAGCTTTCATGGCATTGCACTCTGACACCTACTTCACAGCTCTACAGAGTCCATTAGGAGCCAAAAGTGTTCCATTCTAAAATATCACAAGACACTACACTTGATAATCAAGTTAAATAACAAAGCAATTGTGACACGTGAGTAGGAAAAGCAAAGGATATT
This sequence comes from Lissotriton helveticus, assembly GCF_964261635.1. Classification (NCBI taxonomy): domain Eukaryota; kingdom Metazoa; phylum Chordata; class Amphibia; order Caudata; family Salamandridae; genus Lissotriton; species Lissotriton helveticus. The sequence goes on from NC_136065.1 coordinate 950,815,300, forward strand.
CCAATATACAAATGCACAGGGCTGTCAGATAGTTGAGGAGCTGATATATTATAAGATAAACACAAAGTAGTATTTGAGGAGATAACATGAAAAGTTATGAGTCGTGACATGGTCATCAGGGACTTATTAGGAATCACAGAGAAAGTATCAATAGGGGTCTTTGGCTTATAGATATATAGTGTGGCCATGTAGTGGAGGAGTTGTTAAGCCTACAGGTTATCACAAGGTGAAAGAGAGAGAGAGAACTACAGATGTTTTGAGTGCCCATTTTCCTGCCATTTTTCTGCTCCCTGCTCTTAAGCTTCCCTGACAACCCCTTCCACCTCCCAGGACTATTTATGGAGGCCACTATGTGGCCATGCAGAGGGCACGCCAAAGGGGCCGGTCCACACTGGACCACACACAGCACCAGGAACCCTGGCTCTTCCACCCCACACAGCTACACCACCACTGACCGTTGTGCCCTGGATTCCAGATACACCAGCAACTGCTGCTGCCATGCATTCCCATGCACCACCAGAGGACCGTTCTCCACCAACACTGCCACTTCTCCTGCAGCACCGAAGCAACCAACAACACCAAAGATGCTGTGGGATCAACTGCGCCCACCATGTCAACCGAGACCGCCACAGACAACCTTTGGTGCACACTACTCAATGCATGATCACTCAGCAGACAAGCCATGGAGATCTGGGACATGATTTCATTCCTTACTGCGGAAGTCATGTTCCTCACGAAAACCTGGCTGAACCCCAAGTCTGCACCAGACATCACCACTGCCATCCCCAAAGGCTACAAGATAACTCACCGGGACTGGACCAACAAACAAGAAGGTGGACTTGCCATCATCTACCAAGACACCATCCACTGCATCACATCCACAGACTGCCCAACCCTGATAATGAGATATCTCACATTCTAACTCCACACGGATTGAAAAAATACCATCAGAGACTCCCTCACCTACAGACCTCCAGGGACACGTCACAGCTTCTGCAACACTATCCCTGACCTCATCGTTCCGATCGTACTCTACTTCACGCACTACATCTTCCTATGTAACCTCAACTTCCATTTTAGCCACAAGCAACCGGCCACTGACCCCACCCACATCGCAGGACACACACTTGACCCCATCTTCACCTCCAGCGACAGAGTATAATACAACCATGCCACACAGCTGACCTAAACCGACCAGCATCCACGTCCCCACTCTGGGTTCCACCAACAGCTGCTCCACACCCCCACAGCCCCATGTGCAGAGACTGGAAGAAGATATTAGAGGAGCAGTGGAACAACAACCTCTCCTCCCACTTCCCTGACCTAGTACCTGACCCAGAACAAGGAGCAAAGAAACATCTTCCAGTGGATCACAGAATACAATGACACTATTGTCCCGCACAAACAGCCAAAGCCAAATGGACAACCAAATGATTCAGCTGGTTCACTGAAGAACTTAAATATACCAAGGGCAAGTGACAGCAACTAGAAAGTACGTGGCGCATCAGCAAAAAGACGGAAGACCGCACCACCTTCAAGACAGCACTCAACCAGTACCAACACCTCCTGACACAAACTAAGAAGAACACTCTAGCAGACCACATCGAGGCCAGCACAAACCACAGCAAGGAACTCTTCTCCATCATGAAGGAGTTCTCCAATCCAGATGCCACTGAAAAGTACATTATACTCTTCCTACTATGCAACACCAGAGTAAAATTCTTCAACGCCAAGATCGTGGGCATCTATACAAACTTCGAACACCAACTTTCCACCGCTGATAGTATCAAGCAGCTCGTACCCACAAACACAACCCTGAACACCTGCTCACCAACTGTAACCTCCTCACCATGCAAGACACTATCTCCATCATGAACTTCATTCACTCTGAAGCCCCCACGGATCTCTGCCCCTACCACGTCACCTGCTTCCACACCCTTCGCATGTTCCACAAGATTTTCATTTGGCTCCCAATGTACACCAGAGAGACTGTCTCACAGGCCTACATCACCAGCAGACAGGATTACGGATGCACACACTACATAGGAAGCACCACACGCCTCCGGATGAGACTTCAAGCAATCCAAAACCCAGCAGCAAGACTCATCCTCGAACTCCCCAGAAAGACCCACATCTCACCCCACCTCAAGAATCTATACTGGCTCCCGATTCAGAAGTGATGCCAGTTCAAGATGCTTACCCACACCTTTAAAACCCTGCATAATGAAGGACATACCACCGGCCGACCAGACACCTTAGATCTGCCTCCCTCTTCTTTGTCGCACAACCCCGATCCACCAATCCAACAGCGGAGGTCATATGGTTTCTCACCAGATGACCAAAGCTTGGAAGAACCTTCTCCTGCACTTCGGGACCCCCCCATCACTCCAGCAACTCAGGAAAGAGCTTAAGACCTCAATGTTCGAATGAGGTAAACCACCATGCAGCAGCCAACATTTCCAGCACCTCAAGACCCTCACAGGAGATTTGCTGCGCTCTACAAATGATTGATTGATTGATTTTTTTCCCTGATGTGGGCAAATGTTTTGTCATATCTGTCTTGATGGGTGGTTGTGATACATTCTTTGGGCTGGTTTAGGAGATGACCTTTTAACAGGTATTTATTTCAAATTGTTAGCTTATGTGAAGGCTAGTTGTGAGCTTTCTGCGAAACCGCCTCTCACCCTTTCATCTGAAAGGATAATAGGTTGATTGTCCTTTCACAGCAGATCCCATCATAAAAATCCTAACAAGAGAGACACACCATGCAATAAACAAGATAGAACTGACCTCACAACAAACCACAGTGAATGGGCCCATTTCACAAAACTTTATTCTGACTGATATGGCTTCCTGTACACATATCTCCTTATAAGGATGGAATAACTGACTGCACTGCTTTCCAGGTGCACTGAACAGCTTTCTGTACACATATCCCCCTATAAGGATGGAATAACTGCCTGCACTGCTTTCCAGATGCTGATTTCCAGGTGCAGCCTATAAAGACAAAATATATACAAATTATATTAATCCAGCGAGACTGACAGAAGGAAGACGATAGAGTATTGAATGCTAAGCAGATTTTAGGGTTCAAAAGAGACAAAAGCTACAGGTCTAATTAGTGTGGGTGGTGTCAAGTACACCTCAAGGATCTATCTCACACTGACCATTGCTTACTACGTTGATGAGTTAAATATAAACTGTTGATATTGGCTCACCAGTCAGTTCATGGCACAGCTGATAGTAAACAGCAGTCAGTTCCCCTGGTTAGATCTTGTCCACGGTCACCTTCACCCTTTATATTGATCACCTTGGGATTCTACTCAGAGATCACATCACAAGTTACCAATATCCAGATGATACACAACTGTATTGGAAAGTCTTCTCTGTTCCAGATATTTAACACCTCAAACATTACTTTCACCTCATCAAGGTCTAGATGTTCAGCACCTACATGAAGCTAAAGCGCCACCAACACTGAATTCCCACAGTTCACCAACAACTAGCAGCAACTAGTCTGATCCTGGCTCAATGGCAGAAATCTGAATGGATCTGAAACTAGACTTTCAAAGCAAAGTTTCTTGTCTCATTCTGGTCACACTCTCAAGGAACACACTGCCAAGAAAATCCAATATGGCCTGGTACCAGTACTCTCCACTACAAACAGTGAAACCATTTCTCCCAGAAAGAAACTTCAGAATTGCTAATCAGTGTCTCCTACTTTTGCAAAAGGATGGGAACAGTGTGTGCTGAAAATCGCCTGGGTTGGCTGCCACGTTGAATAGACTCGCTTTCTGCTGCATTTAAGGAATTGCCTGATGCTGTGGGAGTCTTGTTTTGTACCAGTGCAAAATCATCATGAGATAAAGTGGTTGAGCCACTGCTAGGACCAGGGAGCAGCCGCTCTGGACTACATTACCCATAAACCCCTGTAGGACCATCAGCTGTTTGAAATCTGCACTAATTAAGGTCCTCAGGTCCTGCTTCATGGGAGGTGCCCGGTAATGCCTGGGCCAAAGATGGGCCCGTCCTTACCCATCATTGCCAGGAAGAGCCAGTGCAGGGCCACCCCCCCCTTTGATTTTCGAATGAGACATCCTTGCTTATGACTTTATACCTTATGACACTTTTGGGAGTGTTTCATGTTTTGGTTCTTGTGCTGGTGAACCAAGGAAGCCTCTCCACGTGGCACCTGTTGTTGACTCAATCACCTAATTGAGGCTGGGTCCTTGTGGCACAGAGGCAAACTGCATTTGGAGCCAAGGAAATCATCTGTTTTGTACTTTGTTTTGAACAGATTTTCACCTGAATTGACTAGGTAGCTGGCGATTGATTAGCACCTGGATGATGGTGCTAATGCGATAACTGGTTGCAATTTGGCATTAGGAGGTAGGCATGAGCACTTTGCTGCTGCCCCTCACAAGGGGCTGAGAGTAAATTAAGCAGCTGTCAGTTAGCAGTAAGGAGCCCTAGCTCTAATTCTGAGCAAGAACTCAAGTAGCGTCTTACTCCGTGTAAGGCGTGGTAGGGTGCAGGCTTCTTATATCCATCCTGCTATGATTCCAAGGGGGATCCTTATTTGAGGTTAGTCATTAGTAATTGTAATCCCTTTTGAGTAACTGGGTTACTTTGATATTATGGGGAAACAGAAGGCGTTTGAACCTGAACAAGGCATCGCTAAATATAGCAAAGCAACTTGTCTGATTGATAACCAAACTCTAACAGAGACAGACCAGTTAATTGAGGAGGCGGAGTCCACTATATGACATATCACTCCTCAAAATGAAGTCTTTAGGATTGAAGCAAGAAAAGGATCTCCCAAAACTTCTAGCTATTTTAACATTCCAATCACACCACCCAATGTCCAGGACCTGTGCAATCAGAAGTGGAAGGGCCTGCAGCCTTATCCCTTGGCCCATCTAATGTTTTGTCACTATCGATTCCTTCCCTTGTTGGAATCTAAGGTTGGGCTTACAGCCATTAAAAACAGGATTGCACAAGCACATACTCTAACACACTCAACCGGTTGACTAGTGAGTCATGGTCACTTATGTTTCCCTTATCATGGATGTAAAAGCTGAGGCGGGAGAGTTGAAATCAATGCTGGGTATTCTTATGGGTAAAATGGATGGGATCCTGAATTTAAAGGGGTTAATGATGCAGCATGGGTGGCTGCAGATGCCTAGGATTGGAGCTACAAGAGTAGCTACTCCAGTAGCACCAGTGCATAGGCCCATCAATAACATAACAGATCTAGTGACTGAGGGTGAATGTTTGATTTGCTCTGCATTCCATCCACCATCTATGTGTCTTTTTTCCTGTCTCGCCCTAAGTTTGCAGGGTATGCCCAGACATGGGCCCCAGGCTCAAGCTAGCTTGGCTAATGAGAGGTGATGACCCAAAAAAGTCCCAGTATGCTTGTTTTCTGTCCAGGGAGGACCTGGCCTGGCATTTCGGTCAGGACCGTTCCCATGAGCTACAGGAACAAGACTGATTTTCAAATGGCTGGGTCTAAACTGGGGTGGCATGGTGAACAAAATAACGATGGATTTAATCCAGATCTACTGACTGGAGGTGAATGTTTGGTTTTCTATGCATTCGGTCCATCATCTCTGTGTCTTTTATATTTCTCGCCCTAAGTGCGCCGAGTATGCCAAGACGTGCATCCCAGGCTCACTGTGCCACTGGACTCAAGCTAGCCTGGCTGATGAGGGGTGATGCCCTGAAACTGGTCCCAGGATGCTTGTTTCTGGTCCAGGGAGGACCAGACTTGGCAGTTTGGTCTGGACTGTTCCCATGAGGCACAGGGTCCAGACTGATTTGCATATGGCTGGGTCTAAACTTGGGTAGAATGGTGAATCAAAAGAACAATGGATTTACCCCGATCTATTGACTGGGGGTGAATGTTTGATCTGCTCTGCATTCCGTCCATCATCTGTGTGTCTTACTTTCTAAAAGTGGCATTTTCAAACACATAATTTAAAAAAAACATCTTTACTGAAAGGTTTGTTATTAAATTCTGAGTTCAGAGAGCCTAACGTTTATTTCTTTATCTTGTCCCAATGGGAAGTAATACTTGTAAGATGTTACAAAGCATTTTCCATTCTTTCCTATGGGGCAAGATAGCCTTTCAACAGTGAACACGAAATTGGCAGCATTTCACTATTAGGACATGTTACACACACCAGAACATGTCCTACCTTTCACATACACTGCACCCTGCCCAGGGGGGTACCTTGGGCCTACCTTAGGGGTGCCTTACAAGAAAAGGGTTGGTTAGGACCTGGCAGGTGGATGCACGTGCTAAGTCGACATGACAGTTAACAAGCTGCGCGCAGACACTGCAGGAGCAGGTCTGAGATACCTTTTCAGGGCTACTCATGTGGGTGGCATAATCAGTGCTGCAGGCCCACTAGTGGCATTTGATTTGCACCCCCTGGCACAGTGTACTAGGGACTTACCAGTAAATCAAACATGCCAATCAGTGGGAACAAATTGTAATAACAATTTACACAGAGAGCATATGCACTTTAGCACTGATTAGAAGCGGCAAAGTGCCCAGAGTCCTAAAATTAATAACAACATGTCAGGAAAGAAATAGGAGGAAGGAGCAAAATGTTTGGGGATAACCCTGCAAAAAGTCCCAAGTCCAACAATAAGTAAAAAGAAGGCCCCATTTGGAGGCGGTGACTCATTTAATAGCGAATGTAGGAAGGAAAGAAGTACATTAGCCATGACCATAGAAGCAAATTATTCCTCCTTGCTAGCTACCACTAGGAAGGCTTACAAGCTGTCATTGGCCAGGACCAAGAAAGAATGAGAGAATAAGAGATGGCAAGATCTAGTGGAGACATGTGCATCACGGATGATTCTCGTTTTTGGAGGCTAGTGGCCAGAGGTAAGCATACAGCGGGGTTCAAACCTCAAAATTATGCTCCATCTTTTGATTAGTGCAAACATTTTTCAGCCCGATATTATGATGACTGCCGGGTCTGGTGGCTTAGTGAACGAATGCATCCACTGGAGGGGCCTGTGTTCGACCTCATAGTCACAGGTTCAAATCCTGGCGGGTCTACTCAGCCTTTCATCCAGCTGAGGCTGATAAAATGAGTACCATTGAGGTGGGTAAAAATATACATCTGTTATTCAACACCTTGAGATCCATGGGTGATAAGTGCGCTTTGTAAATACACGTGTGTTATGTTATAACACCATAAGTTTGGTCGAAACACCCCTGAATGCCACATTGCTTAATTTTAATTTGCCACTCTTCTATATGGAGAATGTCTTCAACTTTCTGGCCACCTTTTCCATAGGGAGAGCTGCTGGACCAGACAGCATTCCATTGGGTGACTATCGTGATGATCCAGACGTATGGGTAAAACACATACTGGTCTTTTCAAATGAGATAGTCATGTGGGCTCCCAATCCGGCATCCTGGAAGGGAGTGGAGGTGGTACCGGCATATAAAAAGGGGTACAAAAGTCTGCCAGTTAACTTCAGGCCCATCAGTTTAAGTGACTGCCTACAGAAAGTTTTTTTGCCGAATGATACTAGTAAAGATGCAACAATGGGTTGAAAGTAATGGCATCATAAGCCCGCTGCAAGCAGGTTTTAGAACCAAAAACTCCAAAAATTGATCAGTTGTTTAGATTTGCCATTAGATACTGGAAGACAGTTTTGATCGGCAAGGGTGGCATATGTCGCCTTTGTTGATCTTAAATCTGCTTTCTATTTGATGCTACTTTCAAGGCAGTGGTCAGTTCTTGAAGAGATGGCCATGCCTCTTGATATGCAGTCCTTGCTGGTTAGACTACAAAATAACAACTTTGCCTGGGTATGGCGGGGCTTGCAGGGCCAACTAACTTTTACAATATCACTGTTAAAGGACATCTGGAAGGTGTGTGCATAGGTTCATACCCTATTTTCTTTATATATAAATGGATTGGTACACCATCTCTCAAATCTTTAGCGAAGGCCAAGATACCAATATTGTAGTTTGAAGACAACACGTTGTTGATTTCTAAAACACCTAGTGGTATGCAAAGGCTATTAACCAGCTTTAGTGGCTTTTGTCTGAAGCGAGGCCTAGAGATATATGTAGACAAAACTAACTTTATGGTATTTAACCATCCTATGAAGTTTAAGGGAAGGTTGACACTGGGGAATGAACTACTGGAACAGGTAGACTCATTTACATTTCTGGGAATTAAACTCTTATCAAATCTTGCAAGGGGTCCACATATTGATACTGCAACAATAAAGCAAAGTCAAGGTGTTGGTGTGATTTTTAAAGAACATGGTGCCTCTTATAGTAGGCATGTTGCACCTGCTCTGAAAATGTATGAGGCTAAAGCATTAGGGACTGCCTGCTATGGCACGAAGCTTTGGGATTTTGGAGACATCACGGGCATGGTGAATTTGGACAACACATTTGTAAGAGAACTAGTTTCACTTTCAACCAGTACTCCACTGTTTCCCATATATATGGACATAGGTTTGAAAAAGGTAGCCCTCAAAGCCCCCTTTCGCCCTCTCCTTTACCTGTGAAGAATTTGGGCTACTCCAAAGCTGTTGAATTATGCAGCCAATCTAGGTAAGGTAATTAAGATGGATAATGCTATTAAAGTCCATGGCTATGTTCAACCAAGCAGCTATTGAAGGCACTTGGTTTGGCAATCATGGACTTCATCCTGAGGTATCAAAAATTTCCTCGAAGAGTATGTTAAAAAAACACTATTGGGCCTATCCTTTGCAAAAGGAGGAGCATATGGCTGGGGATCAAAGTTGACTGGAGAATTTCTAGACTGCAAGACCACAAATGTGCTAGAGGAGTTTTGGGACCTGAGTACCGCCCTTCCAGATAGGAAGCTATACCACAGTTTAGCATTGCCACACTTCCTCTAAAGGTGTTCACTGCAAAGTGGAAGGGTTCAGTTGATGAGGGATACCTATTTTGCAAGGCCAAAAAGAGTCTGTCCCACATGCGCTCTACGTATACGCCCTGCTTATACCAAGTGTTGCTCCTTTTGGATTACACCAGTGTGTAGGCAGTTGGGCACCGTAAACCATCAGATAGCATTAAGGATATTGAGATCTGATCCACTTCCGTTGTATATCTGCACTGTTGCAAAATTATTGGGTCAGATCTGAGTAAAATGGAGGGCTGCTACTGCTGTAATGTGATTTTACGGTTTAAAAATATTTTAAAATTATATACAGTGACCATCTGTTAATATGATTATTATTCATACTTCTCATATCATGAATCCCTTTCAGGGAATTTTAGAACAATGGAAATAATTACCTGTTATATAATGTGAATGTTGGCTATGCTACTAAATGTGATCTTTTGACTTCGATATAGTGTTGTTTGTATGAGTTTTATGTTATTTATTGATCATGTTTATGGCTTACGTCGAACTAAAGTTATTTGAATTGTATTGGATGGTGGCAAGCCTTGTTTCAGGGCCTCACAGGTTCCACAATGGCCCCCGTAAAGGGCATAAAATATGTAGCAGCAAACCTCAAGGGCCTGAAGAAAAATGTGTGCATTATCTGTACCATGGTGGAAATTCAACGACTGCCCTTCAAGCCAGCACCATCTACAAAACTAGCAGCATCATCGACAAACCCACCACAAGCACGCCTATTTAAATTATATTCTAATGTATTATGCAGCATTTACATAATACTTATTACATCCATGATGGCCACAGAAATGCTCGCCTACATAAATGGCATGCTAAGTCATGTAGGGTGTGTGGTTGGAATAATGATGTTTTTGTTTTGATCCAATGTGGGAAATGTTTCCATGTAGTGTGTGATGACCACTGAGTTGCACTTATCATTTTATAGGATGCAGCACGTTACATTGTATTGGATGATGAAATGTGAGAGACAAATATGCATTTTTATGGTTTCCAGTATTGTGGAAGCTTTGCACAGCTCTGCAAGGTATTTTATGTGAACTAGTTAGCTTAGTTGGTTACTGCACTGGGTTGTCCATTGCGAGATTGTGTATATAATTAGGGTTATGGGGTGGCCTGGTTGGAGGTAGAGAGAAGTGAAGAGATCTGTTGGCATGAGCTGAATGGGGTCCCACTGAAGATTTGAGGTCCCCTTAATTGTTTGGGGCCCCCTCTGTGCCATCAGCGGCTGCAGGTGCCTGTGTTAGGCCCCTGACTTTTGAACGCAACCATTTGGCAACTTTTCCCGGGAGGTGCTGACAATCCTCCGGCCCTGTGGTGCACCCTGCCAAAGCACCTAAGGGGCAACTGCTTCCTTTTTATCATTCAGGAGACTTCTCAACACTTGCCTGTCTTGGGTTTGCTCTCCACTTGCACGCTTCTCAGACCTCGGATATCTGATTTTGAGATGTATTTATTGCTATTCAAGAGTCTGATACTGGAATCACAGCGGGCCTATATGCAAAACAGAGAAGACACATTTGATATCCTGTGGGCAACATTTGTCAAACATGTTTCAGAAGCCTGCTCACAGGACTCTTATATAAACAGGCTTTCACACTAAAACATTGCTTGAACAAAATGTCAGACAACGCTCTGCCCTTTACAATAGGGAGACAATATATGCAGGCGTCCCCAGGGGATATGCAGCTGTTACCCAACGAACAAAGGATGTATGGCGCACATTCGTGGATGTGTTAGATCTCCCAGTAATGCTTTGCGCAGCTAGATCCTTTATTCAAGTACCTCAATCAGTTTTCAAGGATGTCAAAACAACGCGCGCCATATCTGTGTAAACGTTGTCTAGTTTATGATGCGACTTCCCTTTTTATGGTCCGCGGTAGCAAGAACTATGATATTAACGAGCGATTTCTTCTTTTATTTTAGTGCTTTGTTTGAGAGAAGAAAGACATACTTGCAGCTTCATAAAATCTATCAGAGAGGTTTGATAATCTCTGCCCATTCCGTACATCGTTCCTTTAATAGACAGCAAAGTATGATGCACAGAGGCAACAGTGTGAGCGCAATGCCAGAGGTGGTATGTTTAGCGCTATAGCAGATAATTCCTTAATTCAATAGTTTTTGTTATTTTAAATATTTTATTGATTTTCATGCTTAAAACATATCTACGCGATCATAACAATATAAGAATAAGAGATTCAGCATGTCTCTCATAATTTCGGCAATTCAAATTATTACCAAGAGAATATTCATCATATTTCGTCGGAATGAGACATCTTTGTAAATTTCGAGGCCATTCCGGCTAAGGTACACCACTCTCTTGTCAGACAAGCCTCAGTCCATATCATTTTGCCATAGTTCAAACGTCACTGGTCAATGACTACCCTTGATTCTTGCAGCATCTCTTTGAGCTACTACCAGTCCAGTGTCACAGAAGGTTTACGCCACACTGTGGTGTTAATCTGGTCTACCCGACCACTTCTCCCTGAATTGTAACCGGTACACACAGCCCTCCTCAGACCCTATACTTATTGGGCTTTATTCTCAGAGGTAAAGTGGAGTCCCACATGTCCCTTGTTGGGATTTGATTGTATTTTGGGTTGATGTTTGACTTTTACTTTTAAATCTACCTTTTCAGGCTTACCCTCCGCCCACTGAGCAAGTAAATATTTTGGATATCTCATGGGGGTACTTCAGTTAATAGGCAAACTGGGGCAGCGTTTACCACTTTGGGTGCAATGTAGTGTTGACTATACCTTCCACATAAATAGAAATCGGGATCGCCATAATTATTTGATAATATATGGTCGTTTGTGTCCAGATTTTCCCCCATCTTTTCTTTCCTGATGAGGTCTGGCTATTTTATTCTGGGTCAAAACACCATCCACGCAGCAGCGGCCTACGCAGGTAGAAGCGGTGGGGTGGTGGGGCCGAGTTTGGGGGGTATTCAACAGATGACCACAGGGGGAAATTAAATAAATAATTAATTTTCCCTCGGTTTCGTCAGTCGTTATACCCCCCACTCCGCCCCACCTCCCCACTGCTCTTGCCTTCACGGGCCACTGCTGCATCCATGTATATAGCAAACAAGCGTAAACAATGTGCCACCTTAATGGGGATAATGGACTAACTCTGAGGATTCAACATTGTTTGTTAAAAGAAACGCACGTGCATTTGCTTTGTCAATCTCTTTTGTGGTTCTTTGCTCACTGGGGATACTGTGCACATGTTTTTATTGAGATTGACATTTGGAAAGTGTCTTTATATTTATTCTTTTGAATAAATAATAAGATCAATGATTATTAGAAGTCATTGTGGTGGTCTGAAACATGATTGCACAATGACAGCATTAGTTGCAGTTGGTTAGCCATTCATATGTTCTATTGACTGTTTGAATGATACCTACGAGTTCCATTGTTTAGTTTCAGAAATTACACCCAGGACTCGTGGGTTTATGCGCAGCTCTTGTAAGTTTTCCAAGATATAGGTACAATTATCTAAATCCTCGCCAAGAGACGTGAAATGGACAGTGAACAGGACAAGAATATAAACCGAGTTAACGGTAGCAAAATTGTTGAAACCAGCCTACACAGTTGGGCGCCTCATTTGAAAGTGGGGCACGTGACCAAGGGAGTGCACAGTACAGCCAATGAGCTCTCTGCTCAGTAGCTACAATTTCAGATCTGTGGAGGCCAATCCAGCCCTGATACTCAAAATCTGTGGCAGGGGCGCAGCCTTTCGCTTCACAGCAGTCCCACACAGCTGATCGAATATCAACTAAGCTTATGCATTGGAGCTATTTCTTGCCTGCAACCTCTGGAGTCAACTGGAACCTACACCAAAGACAACTAAGCATGTATTCTCTTAAAAGTAGCCTCTGTGAGATATGCACCATCCCACTGACTCGGAGCTCCCAAGAATCAGGTCGTCACACATCCAGTCTATGGGCATGTCTGGCCTAAGCACAGCCACTAAAATAGGATGATCTGATATACTACTGGCAAGTAGATTGGGGGAGATTTACAAGCCCCTTGCACTATTTTTGCGTCACTTTTCCCATGTTAAAAGTGACGCAAAAGTGGCGCAAGGGGCCTGTAAATCTGCCCCATTGCGTCTATGAATATAGAACAGAAGTACCATGGTACCGATGTACACTATGTGCACTTGAATAAAATGATGAGTTCCCCCCATATGCTTCACACCATATATCAACTAGACCCAAGGCAGAGATAAAATATAGCATAGTCTGCCCCTCCCTTCTATCAGCATTCGTAATGGGCATATCTGAGCATCCATTGCTAGATTAGAATCACCATAATGTATAGAATTACATCAGGAAGCTGAATATTCTTCCTAATATTTCCAATGTTATATATTGTAGTTTCCGTAGCAGATAAACTGATGCATCAGTGATTTTTCACAATTCCGTGTGCCCTGTTAGAGCAAAATTGCTCTGTGGGTCAATCAGTCTTTTACCCAGTGCAAAAGGAGCTGCTTCTTAACCAGGATTACTAGAACCAGACACGAACCCGGAGTGGTATAGTTGCAATAAATTCCCTCTGCCTAGTAAAATATATTTTTGACAATCAGGTGTGTTTCCTTGAGCAACACCACATCTAAATTGTGGCACAGAAGCACATCTATCATTACATTTCTCTCAACTGTGTTGCCCAACCCATTAACATTTCACATGAGGAATCTGAGGGGACCCTTCTTATTAGCCATCTTGGAGAACACGAGAAAAGTTTAGCATCCAATGAATGGCACATTGATAACACATTATTTATACACTAATCGATTAAAAGCCCAAAAATCTAAGCATTAAAAAATGTCCCATTTGACCCCCAACTAATGACATTATCTGGTAACCGGAAACATCCTACCTACCCATTTTACAGAGCAGCTCTTACTAAACCTTATAGATACAACTTAAACCGGTGGAAGTAACATAGAGTTCCAAAACATTTGGTCTGCTCGTGGAAGCGAAAGTGCTTAAACAACTTCTCAATCAAAACAAGATATTACATGCACACCACATTGTCATAGCCAGCCAGCATCTTCGCCACCATTGGGGAAGGACGAAGCTTCCAGGAGCACAATACCACAACAATGCCTGTAATAGTTCAGCATGGAGAGCAGGTGACATCTGAACTTTTTCCAGCAAATGTCAAATGCCTTCAGTTATTATGTATGTTTCCCTCTCTCTAGTTTTACATGTTCAGTATCATCCTGGAAGGCAACCTCCTGATCATAAACCATCCGTGACCTCCAGCTAGGTCGTATCCTGGTATCGGGGAGACCTCCTAGGCAAGAAGTCATCCCTGCTCTCCAGAACATTGCCCTGAGCTGCAGACACATAGTTTGTAATTTGGAGTTTTTTATAGCGTAAACTTGACCCGAAAGTATCAGAGCGCATTACATGAGCACCAGTTGTGTTACACAAGGACACATTCATTTCGTTAGGCACGGGGAGATTAAGTGATTTGCCCCAAATCACAGGATGTTGAGCGTCATTGCAGAGACTCGAACCTGGTTGCCAAGATTTGAGATAGACCGTCCTAGCCATTAGGCCACATCTTCTCCCACTTGGGGACTACAGCAACTGTATACAATTTCTGTTCCAGGGCAGCACTGTAACCTTGACTGAAATGCAGTACTTCTCTAATTATAGTTTCAGGTTCCATGTCTTATATAAGGTGAGGCAATAAAACTGAGTTTGGCAGTGGGGATGTGCTAGTAGGATGCAGACAATCATACTTTTCATGTTTATTTTGTTGCTGAGAACATAAGGAATGGTCACATCACATTTTTCTACCATATTTCTAAGAACTGCAAGGGAACCAACCCCAACAGTAGCTATTCAGGGCAGCTGATGGTCTCTGTCTTTGGTTACAGTCGTACTTGGCTCAAGCAGCCTGACTGCCACGTCATTTCATTGTGAGCATGTCTTGTACTCTGAAGAAGACCAACAATCATGCGAGGCCCCAATATTAAGGTACTGCAGCACACTTGACAATGCTCCAGAATCACTAACATAACTAGCTGCATCAATAGGTAGAGGATCAAAGATCCACAATTCCAGCAGATCTTATAACAGCAATCCACATGCATCTTAAATTCAAAGGACCCCTACTCAAGTGCAAGGGGGTTGAGAACCAGACAGAACAATTCCAATTGTTATCAATTGAAGAAACTTCCGTAAGCCAGAAACCCGCATCTTAACTCCCCTACATGAACAAAAGGGCACCGATGGGTTGCTGGCAGTCAAGAGACCTCAAGGTTCCTACAAAAAAGTATTCACAAAATCAAATAAGTCTCACTTGCTACATCATTTTCCCTGCACTCCTTCAGTCCTGGATAGCCTTCAGAGACCAGTGGTCAAAAGACAGCCACCCCGCTCACAGAAGGACAGCCATTCTCAAAGGCAGTAGGGGTGCTGAGGGGGGTATCAGAGTCACTCCACTCCACATAGAAGCCTGGTCAACCAGCCACACACACCTCAGCCCCTGAATTCTGGGGCTCCAGTTTATGGGTAGCACGTTAACTCACAATGATGCAAGTCTCATCCTGCTCATCCACTTCCAGGGCACTTCTTATGGCTCTGGAGTACCCATATAACTCGAGCTTTTTCCCTCTGCTGGGTCCCCCAGATTAGGGCTACTGAGTCTTTTTCTTTCTAAATACAGCTACAGCACAGACAGGGCTGTACGCAGTGCGGCTGTGAGTAGGAGACATAAGAATGGAAACTGTGCTCTACCACACATAGTAGCCACTGGAGGGGCTGATATTATCAAAATGGCTCACCAAGCATAGTAAATCAGCTGGGTCTTGATCAGGGTCTCTGCTAGCTCTGTCCACCTGCCACAGGATCATGGGGAGATTAGATGCCAGGTGCTCCTCTAAATGGTTGGATTCTTACCCATCAGTCATCATTCCAACACTCACCGCTATTTTCTTAGAGCAAAATGCATCCCTTGGTCCATTTTGGATGCAAGGATACATTTTGTGCTAAGAAAATAGTGCTAAATACTGGGAGGAAGTTGAGGAAAGGTTGTGCTGCTATTCGTGTTCTGTCGCATTTAATGCTATTTCTTAGTGCAAAATGTATTAGTTGTGACCATTTTGGATGTAAGGGAGCATCTTTGCACTAAAAAAACTGCTAAATGACGAAATACTCTTCTCACGTAATTACACTGTATCTCTCATAGTTGTGTGTTAATTCCGCGTGATTGCTTAACAGCAAATTATGAGAGTTACACCCACCACTAGAGCTAATAAAAGAATGAATGGTTTCAAAACACAGAGGTTCCTAATGAAGACAACTACACATATTCAGCAGAAATCAAAGGCTGATTCTCCAAATATTATTATCATTGCTTTGTTTGGAAGTACTGGAAACTGACACTGTTCTATTTAACTTACTAATTGTAGTAATTATGTAGCTCACAAATAATGTTGCAATCAGGAGAGCTCTATGCTATGTGTACACCCATTTACAAGCAAAGGAATCATTCTTTGGTCTGGCCTAGGACGGCATTAGCTATTGTGCCAACCGAAGGTAACCAAAAATGAATTAATTAAAAAGAATAGATAGATAGATAGATAGATAGATAGATAGATAGATAGATAGATAGATAGATAGATAGATAGATAGATAGATAGATAGATAGATAGATAGATAGATAGATAGATAGATAGATAGATAGATAGATAGATCTCTTCCATTCTTTATCTGTTTAAGTTATCCTTGTTTGTTTAAACTATACCTTCAGGTTACTCTAATTTCAGAAAATCCATTAGCACATTACTTCGTGCCATTAGGAATGTTATTTTCCAATGATGTGCATTAAAACTAAAAAAAGTTGTCAATATGAGGTCTAAATACACCGGTGTACTGTCAAGCACCTGCAGGTTTCTATTAAAATTATACGTGATGGTTAACCTTTTAGAAAAATTACATTTTCAAAGCAAGCATATTGCTGCCATTTTTAGGCAGTGGCATGTTTCCTCTTTTTTCTTACACCATTCTAGCAACATGAAAATGAAAATAATGAACCATCACTCATTTTCCAAGGACAGACATAATTGTTTAGACAATGCTTGCTTATTTTATCTATCTCAATTATGCATCATCACCTCTTTCCTGGAGGTCATTGTCATGGTTGTTATATTCCGGGTTCTAGATGCAGAACACCATTGAACGATGCATTTTTATTATGTATAGGTCTCACTTTAAAATTCAAAAAGCTCGAAGATTACAAAAAGCGAGGGCGAATGATTGTGAATCTCCTAAATGCCGAGTGTCTTCTTGACGTACATGCTACTTTGAAAACACCGTTACCCAAAGATGAATTACCTCATGTTGAAACAAATAGTTTTTATGTGATAGAAGCAATTATTATTTTAAGACATTTTGAATACAGCAATGTGTAATATGGATAGTATTGCCAGTGTGGTGGGCGAGCATACTATCTTGGAAGTGTCTGAAAACAGCAATTAACAATAGGAGAAAGCTGACAATTTACGGTATTCGGAAGACGGGATACTCAGAAACGTCACAATATCCAACGCGTTTTTGATAGAGTAAGTTAACCCACCAAATGCAGCAGCGCCCAAATCGCTTTATTGTAATAGCCCTGCACCACGGATCAAATTCACAACGCTTTTTGCAGGAGTAAATTACATAAATGCCTGGGGAGGCTGTATTATAACTTGCCACCCGTTTGTTTCTGCTGATTGGGAAACGTGAACCTGCAGTGTAAGATGAATTTCATAGGCAAGCCCACGTTATATGAATGTTGTGTGTTGTTAAATGAAATGGTCAATGAGCCAGGAAACTGCCCATGGAGTGACCAGGGAAGTAAAATGCAAACTAGGATAGCAAGCAAAGAATAACCATCAGTGTATTGACAAATGCTTAAACATGCACTTTCTCACACTTCTCTGAGCATCAATCATACACATACATGAATCAGAGGCGAATTCAAGGTGGTTCCCTATGAAGCTTAAACATTTAAGGTAAAGGCAAAATGAGAAGAAAGAAATATAAATGGAATTTCATAGTCTTACTAACATTAACATTTCCTAATTAAGGTCGATGAACCCATTTTTGTGACCTTTATGAAAATTTCATTTTGTCCACAATGGGGAAATATGTGTTGCTTGCAAGGGAAATCTGGCACACATATGCTAAGGTTACACTAAGAAGCCACCTAGAATTGCCTTTTACTTAAACTGGCTCTTTGTGTATGGCATACACTGTTTTAGTGCACACTTGAGATTGGAAAAATAGTCAAGAGCCTCCAGTAATAAATGACATTCACATATATATTCCAGTATGTGCCATTTTGACATTAGTAGCAAAAGGATTACAAACATCGCGGCTAGTAGGACACAACACACATTATTAGGTTTAAAATACACATATCAATGTTTACTTGTCCAATTCCATACTTAACGAATTGGTCCAATAGTTTAATTAATGATACATTAGGTGGGAGAGTTTAATCCTACAGACTACCGTTTGTTTTCTTATCTCCTGCACATTCTAATTTCGGATTAAGCCTTTCACAAGAAAAGGATTTATTATTACTACTTGCTGTAATCAGTTCTTACAAGTGAGCAGTGGCATAACTGACTGTCCATGCAGTCACTTCACTCCTCTCCATTCAGAGGCGTAGCTAGAGCTTGTGGCGCCCGGGGCTATACCTCAGATTGCCGCCCATAGGCCATAGCATCCGCAGCCCTGTGATTGTGTGATCTTAAGTCTCGGACTCGAACATGTCACACATAGCAATCTGAAACCTTGGCAGCTATGGATGGCACGTGTCATGAAGTCATTTGCTGACTGCCTAACTTGGTTAGTCCCCCCCACTTCTTTTTATAGGACTTGTGCCCACTGCCCTGCCACTCACCAAAGAGACCTCAGGGTCGGACCCCAAGAGCTGGCAGTAGGGTCTTGGAGTCCAGTGAGATGCATCCTCAGAGAGGGGGTGACAAGGAGAGGTGCCAGAGCAGCGGGGGGCACAACGCGGACTCCCTGCTGACACTGCAGACCCCGAGATATGCTGGCGCAGATGGAATATGAAGAAGGACACTCAAAAAGCAAAGATGGATGAAACATCACCGGAGGTGCACAGCATGTGAGACACAGCAGCAGTCTGCCCAGCTCTGTCCTTTGCCCATCCCACACTCTGCCCAGTGCTCACCCCACAGCCTGCCCAGCTCAGCCCATTGCCCATCCCACAGTCTACCCAGCTGTGCCCGGTGCCCCCCGTCAGAGTGTTCACCTCTCACCCATTAGCCTTCTCAGCTAAACATGAAGCTCTGTCTCTGCTTTTAAATTTTTAAATGATGGAGGACTGTGATGAGTGTCTCCCACTCGGAGGTATTCCTCATTCCTTGGCCCCACCCCTGCCCTCGTTATTTCCCATTCTTCACAGCCCCTGTGCTGTACAAAGAGACTGCCCCTCTGGGCTGCCGGTTATTCCTCACTCCCCCTCCTCTCTAGGGCTGCGGCCACGGTAAATGCTTGTTTTGCAGTCATTCTATAGTGCCGCCTCGGTGCTGAGGCACTTTACACGAGGCCCAGGGACACTCCTCTACCTGAGCTGTGCTCTGGGATAAGCACCGTCCATAACAGGCAAGGCGCGACCCTTCGGGCAGCTGGCAGCCTCTCACAAGAGGAGAGCGCGTGACGCCGCGTCACTGCTGCCATGCTGCGCTACATTTCAGCGCGACGGCTTGCCAAACTTCATGCCCAGGGCCGTCATTGGTAGCGCTTTCGCGTGCTACAAGATTGACCGCCCTAGGACTGGAACCACAAACAAGGTACATACGTTGCTTAACAAGCACTAAGAAGGTATGCTTGCTGTTCACACGGGGGCTACGTGGCATGCACTGGCGGCCGGTGGCAGCGGCCTTTATAATTTATTTGGGGACACGGCAAGTGTCCAAATCAATTATAAAGGCCGCTGCTACCGGCCGCCAGGGCAGCACGGCCACTGCCGCCCCCAAAATAGTGCCGGCTGGGGCGGATGGCCCCCCCCCCATGTACCCCACTGTCTCCATTTCACATCCGTGCCCAGACATAAGAAAATATCTACAATTTACTCAAGTTGGAGCAGTTTTCAGAGGGGAAGTCTTGTGCATGATCCTGTTCAGTTTGTCACTGTTTGTTGTGCTGTATTCAGAGGAGTGTCTTCCATTTGTTAGAATCAATCCAGCAAAACCACTCCTGTGAGAGCCCCAAGGGATCTTCATCAGAAGAGGATGCAAGAGAGTGTAATAGTGCTGGCAGACTTCCCTATTACTGCAAAGTAGGCAGAATGACCTTGACTTATTCTTCATGAGATCATGGACTCAATGAATTTCTGGTGAAAGGAAGAGATTAACCGTAGAAAGAGTCCATTCCAAGATGGGAGTCTCTCCATTGGGATTTTCATAAACTTCTAAATCCAAGATGTGGCGCAGCCTGTTCTTTTGAGGTCACTTACTGTGTTTGGCTTATAAAAGACAGCACTTGGAGAGGGTGGATGCATCACAATTAATTTTATACCCAGATTTTTTGTTGTGCACTATTGGTCCTGATTTTTCTCAGCTGATTTGAATAATTGTTTGTGCTTTTTTTCTTTTCTTTTGCTTGGTGAAGCTTTGGTATTTTTGTTTGTTATTTCCCTTTAAGAAGTTTGGATCAACTTCCTTGAGGATCATCTGACTCTGAACCTGTAATCCACTTGGCTCTTTTCTCCCTCTTGATGACATGTGGAGTTTGGTGTCTTGCTGATTATCAGTAATGCATTTTATATTGTCTATCAAGATCCACACAGAAGGCCAAAGTATGCTTTTTAAGTTGAGCCTGAGCCAGCGCGCATGTGCTGCTCTGTGAGGCTTCTTATGTTTACTCCGTTTGGGTCTGACTCCTCCCACAGATTGGATTGGATTTTGTGTGTGACTTTCAATGATGATAGCAAGCAAATGGCTAATGGCGGGCACATGTCCCACCTCTTTTTAAATGTTCACTCCCACTGCGTTTTGCTCTCAGGAGCGAGCCGCGGCGCGCAGGGTGGCAGCTGCATTCCTTGTTTTTTTTTTTATCTCTAGGCTGTTCGGGAATGGGTGCAGCCTGATGGGCAGTGGGGGTTGGGACCTTTTGGAGTGCCTGCTCTTTATCTGCCTACCCCTGACTGCCTGCACATCCACCGCTGCTCTGCGGCTCTAACGACTCGGCATTGTAACCGACTGCTCTGCGATTAAATACCCATGACTGTTGCATGAGTAACTGACTACCGTGTGATGGAGATTAAATTCAATCTCTGACAGTGTCTTCGTTCTCACTGCATGGTGACTCAGTGCACAAATCTGCTATTTGCTGCTATATGACCAGCTACTCTGCCTCACACTGCAACTTCCTCCCTGTTGCTGGCTGAGGATTGACTGCTAGCTCCGTGGGTGACTGAGCGCACAGCTTCACTGGCTTCTCGTGCGCGCTTGTGAATGCTTAGTGATTGCCTGCACATGAGTGCACGGACACTGCGAACATACAACAGCTGCGACAGTCTGACACTGCTTGCACACAAATGCTCTGTCACTGTGTATGGGCGGGTTATGGTGACGGCAGACAACCGAGAAAAAAACGGAAACAACACACTGTCGCAGTCACGCCGGCAGTGGGAGTACCTGCAGGGCAGTGACGTGGGGAGGGGGAGGGGCAGGGTGGGGGGTAGTAATGTATGGATTACGGAGTTTTACAGGTAAGTAAACATTTAAATAAAGAAAACGAATTTTGTTACGCGCACTGCATCACATTTGGGGATGCAGTGCAATCAATGAAATTCGTTTTATTTATTTAAATGTTTACCTACCTGTAAAACTCCGTAATCCATACATTACTATCCCCCACCCTGCCCTTCCCCCTCTCCACGTCACCGCCCTGCAGGTACTCCCACTGCCGGCCGCGGCTGCTGACTGTCGGCTTTCCAACCTGTATGTTCCTTCAAACACTGTCTTTGTAACAGCTGCTCACAGCTACTTTGCAACAACCTCCTCACCGCTCCCAAGTGCTGATGCTGGTCTATCTGCACCACTCACTCAGATCCTCATTTGACATGACAAACTGTACCTTGTCATAGGCCGTCCCGCTCCTCCCTCGCTAGATATTCAACAACTAATGTATATCCGCAAACGCCCGAGTCATTTCTCAGGGCATATGTGGAGAGGCAAGACCTACGTCTCCGTCAGTAATCTACACAACAAGCAACTGAACGTTGCCAACCTCAATTCTCATGAAAAAATAAAAGGTATGCACCTTTGTTTCCAAAAGCAATATAGGTAATCCTCACCTATTCCACTCGATCTAGGTTCTCTCGGTAAATCACACAACTTGGGTCTAGCATCCATGTCTTCCTGCACAAGAAAGACATGTGACTGTCTGCTAAGTGAGCGCACTGACGGCCTCAATTTTCTGAAAGCTTACATGAGTACAAACAAGACTGTCCCACTACGGCTCCTCAGGATGTAACTATTTGCACTAGTGTGCTTTATGAAGTTTAACAAAACACTTCATACTTTAATTCGGATTTATGTTGTTTTACGAAACGTGACAGCTGCTCACACAACACTGTTCTGGACTTTACACAATATAGAACAGTAAATGTTCTGGCACCCAGGATAATGTGCTGCATGGCTAAATACTTATAAGGTCGAAAGACGAAACCTATTGGCTATGCCAATGCTTGTTAACTTGTGGGTTTTCCTTACAACTGCAACCCTCAAAAGATTACATGCATCACTTTTCATGTATTTATAATGTGCAGGATGGCACCGTGGCTAATTGGAGGTGTCACTCTTTCCCAGCCGCGGCCGGCAGTGGGAGTACGTGCAGGGTGGTGACGTGGGGAGGGGGAGGGGCAGGGTGGGGGGTAGTAATGTATGGATTATGGAGCTTCCCAGGTAAGTAAACATTTAAATAAATAAAACGAATTTCGTTGAGTGCACTGCATCCCCAAATGCGATGCAGTGCGCGCAACTAAATTCGTTTTATTTATTTAAATGTTTACTTACCTGTAAAACTCCGTAATCCATACATTACTACCCCCCACCCTGCCCCCCCCTCCCCACGTCACCGCCCTGCAGGTACTCCCACTGCCAGCCATGGCTGCTCTTTCCTAAGGCAATCTGTAAAGGGTTATATGTCGGAACAATGCATGCCTTTACCACAATTGCTGGTACTCCATAATCTTTACAACAAATGTGTCTTTACCACATAGCCCTTTACCATGCATAGGGTTACAACAACATGCCCTAAGGGGAAAGTGCTGGACTTTGGTGCGGTATACTTTACTATTCAAACTCCAGTCTTCACAACAGTAGGGAAAGCGTTGGACTTTAAAGTCCAACGCCACTTTCCCTAAGGCATGTCATTGTATTGATATGTGAGGTAAAGGAATGCATGGTAAAGACACAGTTGTTGTAACAGCATGGTTTGTGATGCGTTGCAAATGCTGTTTCCCTCTGAAAAGTAATTCAAGAAACCTACATCATGATGACTAGTCCTTCACAACCCGCCACAACTTCATCTATGAAAAGAGGGAGTCCCACAATTCTAATAAAGGAAATAGACATGGTGTTTCCATCCGTGTAGCACACCTGGGAGTCCACATATCCATCTCCGTATGGCTTCGACTCTCACTGAGCCAGTTTAATTTTTTTTGGGGGGGTCACGCTTCTCTACAACACTGCAATTCAGTGTTTTTACTCTATGCAGTGCGCACATGTTTCTGCCCACCCCCTTCCTGTTGCATCACCTGCTGATAGTGAAGGTTGGACACAGACAATATTGTCTGTGTTGACTACCAGCAAGCCTGCACCATTTCTTATTCATATTTGAGGACAGATGCAACTTTCCACTATATCCCAGCTTGCAAAGCCCAGCTTGACCCTGGTCATCCACAATGATGGGAGACTAACACAGTCAACAATGGGACATCTGCTGAATGCACAAACACTGTCACCACTGCATCAAATATATGTGTAGGACATCTTAAAGAAGGTGGAAGAGGGGACTCTAACTAAAGACGTTTTGCTTGCCTGGCCTCCGGAGCAATGATGCTAAGTAGAAAACACACTAGGATGCAGGCAGCAGAGCTCTCACTCCAGAAGCTTTGCTGTTACCTTGATTCCTTCTACAGATGCCCACTTATTCCACTGGTTAATATATCCTTAAATGCATGCTTTAAAAGTAGCACAGAGATCATGTAGAGCCACTCCTGAATGTAAATGGTGAAATAACTCCTCGGTGACTTGCAATATAATTATGCCGTGCAGTTGGGCATACATTATTCCTAAATAATTAATCGAATAATGTAATAACAATATGAATTCCTGCACAAAATGTTCTTACTACGCCCTGTAGTGCATATCACAATTTGACTGAAGTTATAATTGGAAAATGTCGTGAAAAGATGCAGTTAACTACTGCTGCATGCAGGTTCTGGCTCACAATGTTCAGTGAAGCCCCAGTACAGATTTGTCACCTGGGTATTGTGACTCTTCTTTCGTTGGAAATGGTGGTCAGACGCTGTGGGATTTCACAAGCGGAGGCTCTTTTCTTCGGCCAGAGAACTGTTACCAAGATACATGGGCAGGAAAAGGGTATGAATGAAAAGAAGATGGAGAAGTCATTAATGAAAGGAAAAATGCAAAATGTGACCTGACCTAGAACAGAGGAATAGAAAAGAAGAATCAATAAACTGAATGGCAATTGAAACAAAAAGTGATTCGAGAATGTGTGAACTTGTTTCAGTAACAATCCACTGAATCTGTTTATCTACGTACGTAATATAGAGGAAAAACAGCCATCCATAGGAAAATCAGCCTCAGCCTACCTAAAAAGCACAGTGCATCCTCTTATAGACAATGCCTTATACAAACAAGAACAAAAGCAGTTCTTAAAGTACTGATGAAGTAGAAAAGAGCAAGAAAAAGTTGGAAAGTGAGTCAAAATGTAGACACTTGGGTCACACCGTGCATAATTTGAGCTGGTTGTTGCAAGTGGGGTGCACCACTTGAGCCTGGTTGTTGCAGGTGGGGCCAACCATCACTCATTTTTGGGGACCAACACTTATTTTATCTCATAAGAATTTCACCCAGATATGAGAGAGGAAAAAACGAAACTGGTGGATTAAAGACACTTGAGATAGAAACAAGAGTATGCCGTTTTCAACGCACCCAACATGCGATAGCACTGAGCAAAACTTTGGGCACTGGCATCTGTTGTTTTATTATTTACAAATCAAGCTCCGAGGAAATGGGCAGTGAAAAATAAGAGCTAGTGCAAGGGGACCAAGAAATCCAGGACAGATAAATGGCAGAAATGATAAAATGCTGAAAAACAATCATGGCTAGACACATATTGCTAGAAAAGAGGGGAACTTTAAAAATAGCTGATAGGGAGTAGAAAACTGTTTTTAAATAGCAGAAATAAGGAACTTAAACGCAAGTAAGAACACATTAATTTTACCGTTACATCCATGTTTATGTGGATTAAAATACCTTCAACTCTTCATAAATGGGAGGGATGGAAGACATTTTAATTATGACCTAGGAATTTGCAAAGATCCGAATTTTTCTCTGCGCATTTTCTCTCAAAATATCCCATTATGCAATTTTACATCATATTTTTTTAAGCAAAAATGTTTGCGAGTTACCAGCGGAAGACTGGTTCATACTAAAAAGGTTTCATTTAAATAGAGACAATGAGGCAGATTAATGTCGGACTTGCGCCACGTTTACGCCGCCGTTGCGTCACGCAACGGCGGCGTAAACGTGGCGCATCCCTGCAACCCATTTACAACGTGACGCATCTAGGCAGATGCGTCACGCTGTAAAGCCCTGCGCCACATGTGGGTGTTCCGGCGCAGGGTGGGCGTTCCGGGGCAGGTGCGCCTCGCAAAAGTGCCGGCGTGATATCTACAAGATTTCACGCAGGCACTTTTAGGCCAATGCTGCGTGAAAACCCTGCGCCTGCTTGAAGCAGGCGTAAGGCTTGACGCAGCATTGGACAGATAGGGCCCCCCAGAGCATTGCTGGAGCTGCGCCGCGCTTGCGACACAACTCCAGCAATGCGCCGCCTTTACGGCACAGATGCGTCACGCATCTGTGCCGTTTTTGCCCCATGGTGCGCCATGGTGCGCCGCATTATAAATGCGGCGCACCATGGGTGGCGGAGCTGCGGCGAACAATAACTGGCGCATCCCTGGGGATGCGCCAGTTATTGTAAATCTGCCCCAATGTATCTTTAAGTCAGTCTCCTGCCTGTAAATTTGTTAGATTTGTTTTGTAAAATGAGAACTCTGTGAAAAAAACTAAAAAACAAGCACGATTCCAGAAGAACACATTTCGCTCCGAAAGTGTAGTTTTGTAAACCTTTCAGGAAATTTAACGAATCGTGCAAAAAACATACACATTTTCACGCCACTAAAAAAACATATTTAAAGACCTCCTTGGGGCCCTGTGACTTCGCAATTGCACTCGTCCTGTAGCGCAGTCCGCTCTATAGTAAGAGAAGCAAGCAAGATTTTGCACCTTCTTAAGTACAATTGGAATATTTTACCCTGCATATGCTGGCACACTAAGAGGAAGCTGCCAAAGTTTTGCAAAAGGAGCATGGCTGAATTGACATGGAATATATTTGTAAGATATGCTGCATATTGCATGTCTTTCCTATAAATATGAATGAACACCTGCATTCCCTAATCGTTTAAAAATTTAACCAGTGGGGCACCAGAGCACACATGATGGGTCTCAATGGTGTCCAACCAGATCTTCAACATTTTTTGGAATGAAGCATGAGTATTTTGTTCACCTATCATCAGATGTATTCCTCTTTAAGTGCCTTTACATTTTTCAAAATTTTGATATATAATGTGCTAGTTTAGCTCACTAAAACTCCACAATAATATAAAGACAGATGGGTTTCTATAAGAACAAGCATTTACAATGCAATAGGTCTCGCATTTACGCAAGTTTATGCTATTGGCATTGTAAATGACAATGCCTGTTATTTTTGTTTTTTAAAATGTAAATAAAAGGCATTGTCATTTACAATGCCAATACCTTAAACTCGCATAAATGCAAGACTTATTGACTTATTGCATTGCAAATACTTGTTTAAGTGTAAAACTGAGTGCACCGCCACTTCAAGGATACCACTCTTGTTTTTTTTAAACTTTAACACTGAGCTCAGTGTCCTTGAAGCGGGGTCGTGCTCATTGTTAAAGTTAAAAAAAAGAAAGGAACCGAGCGCGGTGTCTTTGAAGCTGAGCCGTGCTCAGTTTTACAGTTAAAAAAACCAAACATAGTGCGGTGTTCCTGAAGCAAACACCGCGTTCACTATAAAAGTAAAATATATATATATTTTAAACAGAGCCCGGTGTCCCAGAAGTGGACGCCGCGCTCAGTATTCCATTAAAATAAACTGAGAACAGTGTCCCTAAAGCGGGCATCGCGCTTGGGATATGAATTAAAAAAAAAATAGCAGCCGACATTGTCCCTATAAGTGGCCAAAAACAAAATAGTGCTGCCCCCTAGATAAAGCCGACAGTCTGCGGAGCCAAGTAAAATATCCAGTCGTCATGGGCGGTCACAAATGGAGACAAGGCGGTTACAAGGAGGGACTAACAAACCCCATAATGAATCGGAAGCCAGCATTTACCAAGGACAATGACACCAGCCAATCAAAAATATGGGTGGAGAGAAGGCGAGGCTTACACAGCATACTCGACTACTGCATGCCTCGCTGCCTCTAGGCTCGGCCTAAAAAGAGATGCGGTTTTCATTATTCATGTGTCCTTTTAGATGAAAATGTGCTTCCAGTTATAAGTAGATAAATTAATAGGAGGAAGGTTCATGTGTATATCAGACTATGTAAATATTGCTGTTTCTATCTACATGTAAGACTGTGTATAAAAGGATGGGCCTATGTCTTCTACTAAGAATTTACTAAGTGTCATGTGTAAAAGTATGCATGCACTTCACTACATATTTAGATGTGTGTGTAAGTCCCTATACACAGATATGTTAATTTTATATATGTGTAAAAAATATATATTTCCCTTAAACCTTTGTCCCATCCCAACCTTTCTGTCTATTATTAACTCCCAAACTTCCTTTTAAAATTTCCAACTGCTTTTTAGCCAACTCCCCAACTAACAGAAGCACATGTCTCCTATTCCCAATAACAACTCACCTTTTCTAATTCTCTTCCATTATTTTATCTCTACTCAAAACTCTACTAAACGCACAAAAACTCGAGAGCACAAACTTACCACAACGGATTCACAAGGAAAAAAAGGGAACTATAAATTACTGACCTTCTAACTATTTAACTCTAATCTTGGGTTCCATAGTAGCGTGCTACTCGCTGCAAACTGCTTGCTGCATGGCCTTGTCAAGGGTAGAAAAAGCTAAATCAATTTTAATCCCAAACAAATTGGGTATAAAAATAATAGTAGCACATATTTCTCTGTTCTTAATTGGCCACAAGTAGACCGCATTTTAAGATAATTTGGCACTTGGTATTACCGAAATCTATTGGGAATATTACTAATATAATCTGGGTGCTTTCTCCTCTTGCTGCAGATGTGTGTGTGTAATCCTAGGTCACAGTGTTGAATCTGTAAATGGCTTAAGGGTAGATGGATCGGTTGGAGAGAGTAACATGTAATATATAGGTGAGAGTTTTCTATGTTATGTAAGGTAGCTGGTTAATGCTTTTGTTGGAGCAATCCATATTTTAGCTGCAGGCCACTAGTTACAATTAGGTAAGTGAGTTATGCACCCATTGCGACATATACATGTAAACTACAAGAGATAATTGTTCTTCATTAGCTGTAATTGTAAATAACGTTTAGACCGTTTCTGAATAGTTCCTCATGGGTCACCTCACCCTTCGTGACTCTGCACTTTTCTACCACCTTCATCTGCCCCATTTGTGCCTTTCACAGGAAAATTGTTTCGTCAGCGGTGCACAAAACTGAAAATCCCATTGCCACTGCTGCGTTACGAGCGGCTGTTGATTGTTTTATCAAATGCATCACAATGGAGTCGGACAAAATGGTCTTCCTCGAAAATCGCATAACCAGAAGAGGGAAGGTGAGGATGTATATATAAATATTGATTACAGGAAAAGTTAGAACACACAAAACCCCTATCGACTCTCGCTGTAAATAAGGTAAGCGACTTACATGTCTAACAAATGATCGACAACACCGCCATTCATTTCAAGGTCCACAGGCACAGGCAGCAGCTGATGCTGAAGGGATCATCACCAAATTTCTATTTTTTTCTAAAAATTAAAGTTTTACTCTTCTTTTTTTATATTATTCTATTTTGTTTTCTTTTAGGTATGTGCGGAGAAGATCGGTGCTGAAGCAGTTTGATTTGATGATTAACTCCTCCTACAAGTAGGAGCTCTAACACACACACAGACGGTGTTACTGAGAGGCGAGTTGCTTTGTCTCACAGAATAAGAAAAGTGAGACACTTGCATTGATTTGTGACGCAGATAAGTAGACTGGTCAAAACAAACAGCAGCGCATTTGAAAAGGCAAGCATTTGCAATGAAATCGGACTCGCACTTATGCAAGACCTATTGCTTTGAAAATGGTAGTGATCATGGAAAACGGGGGGCAGCATGGACAACGTGAGTGTGAAGGCACGATAGGCATCACGACAATGGGAGGTACGGCTGTGGCAGAAGGGGGTGTTATTTGAAGGCAGGGACAATGGGAGGGGTGGGAGCAGGCACGAACAATGGGAGGGAGGGGGGAGTAAAGAAGGCACCAAAGCATGTCGTGCCTGCAGTAGGACACCCACCATGGTCAATATAATAAATAGTGGCTTACTCACTAGATAAAGCATGCCGTGTTAGGAGCAAAGTAAAAGGTCATGTCCTTATGGGCAGCAACACATGGAGACAGGGCGGTACTGAGGCGGGACTAACAAGCCTCATAATGAATCAGAAGCCAACGTTTACCAAGGACATTGACACCAGCCAATTACAAATATGGGCGGAGAGTGTGCAATGCTTCCACAGCACTTCCACAACATACCCTGTTACAGCATACCTCGCAGAGCGAGCAGCGCATGTGCTGCAACGCTAGGCTCGACCTAAAAACAAAGACAGTAAAATATCTAGCCCTTGCCTTGACTAATAAATAACAAATGTTATGATTTTCAAGCTATTCACAATGACCATATAGATGATAAATGTACATGTAAAAAAAATTCAGGGAAAACATATTGATCAAATTGTTTAAGTGAGACAAACTACCATAAAAATGATCACAGAGCAGGGGCAAATCAAGAGATGAAAGTGTTTAAATTGTTAGAGAGTTCAAACTTTCAACAACCAACAGGTTAATGATAAGTAAAGGTGAAACGTATGCAGAAAGGTAATGCTATTTATGACAACAGGCTGCTAAAGGGGTGAACAGGACTTCATCACAAAGGCAAAATCTACAGTAAATCTAGGTATGGGAGGAATTGGCAAATTTGATTCAGTGGAATTACATTAAGAGTCCACAAGAATTACAGTGTATACCTCTCAGCACCCTTACAAACTCTGATGTGATTACTGCATAGTATGTACAGTTGCCCAGGGAGAGTATGTAAAAGAACCGAGGGGTATGCATTGTAAGAGCATTTGGTATTTGGCACTGCTGTGCATAGCCTTCGGCGCCCCAACATACTCTGCAGTAATGGCTGCAGAGTATGTAAAGGCACAGAGGGGTGTGCACTGTAGTGATTACTGCAGAGTATGTAAGGGCACTGAGGTATATGCAATGCTGTGCATACACCTTTGTACCCTTACATACTCAGAGTATATAAGCCTTATTTACTCTGAGTATGCAAAGGCCCCAAGGATTATGTGCAGCCGCCCAGTCAGTGGTTTTTCAGGGCCAGAAGGGAGAGCTCTCCCTCTATGTTTAAAAATCACTGCAGATTAAAGTTTAATTTACAATGTTTTTTCAACATAGAAGGACTGCTCCTTCTCCCAGCCCATTTTAGAAACTGTGCTGATTATTTTCGCTGGCGGAGCAGCAGAATTTATTAGTAATTCCATGCTACAAGAGTAAAGCGGAATTACTAAATTCCTGCAATTCCACTGACGTGATTAAAAATTCTGGCCACACCTTAATAAATATAAGTTGAAAACAAGCATTGGTAAGGTCATTACATTTTTTGTAACTAAGGGGCCGATTATGATGGCGGACGGACCTGAGTCCGTCTGCCACCCTAGAGTAGGAGGGACCGTCCGCAGGGGCAGCGGCAATCCCTCCGTGCAAATTGTATTTTTAACAGGTGCTTGAAGCAGCACCCGCCGCAATGTTAAAAATGAAAGTTGTGCATTTGCATGCACAAAGCGGCAGGCACCGCGTGGTGCCTGCCGCTTTGTGGATGCAAATGCAGGGGGGTACCATTGGTACCCACCATGTGCATCCCCCACCCCCCTTCATCCACGGGCCCGCAACGGGCCCCCGAAGTGAAGGTCCGTATGCTTTTCCACGGCGGAAAAGCCGCAGCGGAAAAGCATACATCTAACACCATCCTAATATGGCTGGCGGTGTCTGATAGACACCGCCAGCCATGTTAAAGCTTTTCTGCCGCGGTCGGAAGGTGACCGCGGCGGAAAAGCTGCAGACAGATTTCAAGACCCACCGCCATCCTAATATTGCGGTGGGTCTTTTGAGGCTCCGCTGCGGTTTTCCCGCATCCTCCGGGCCGGCGGTGGCTTCCGCCGGCCCGGAGGATGCGGGAAAACCGCGATCCTAATCTTCCCCTAAGAGTGTTTGTTTACTGCTGACTGAGTTTTGTGGGTGGGTGGGTGGATGGCTGAATTGTTGTATGGATGGTGTTAAATTTGTGCTTTTATGGTGGGAACACAGTGTGTAAAAGATGTGTGCCTGTAACATTAGCCAATACATAGATAAACTTGGCATTATTATTATAACTGGTTCCAGTGCATTATACTCAAACCCATATGCTTGAATAAAATTCAGAGAAGACATGAAAATCTGCCTTTCTAGCATTTATTATTTGGGAAAACTGAAGTGGTATAGAGTAAGAAATAAATGGAAAGAAATGATTTACAATGTAATAATAAAGTGTTAAAAAGGCACTGGTCATGCATGAAGGAATGTCATTGCATTGTAGCCATTCACAATTGTGAGATGCCATAAATGGTCGAACAAGCATACAAAAAGCCAATAGGTTTGGCACTGGCCACCAGCCTTTTGTCAATTCCTGATTTGTTGGTCATGGTTTCTGCAAAACGTTAGTGTTCTAGAAGCTGCTGGGACCTTTTCAGTCTAAAAAAACATATTAGCTGAAGGCAAAAATCAGTTTAGTCACAAAAAACTCACATTACCATAGTACTCCCTGGCACTGAAGGTAACTACTGTGTGTGTGGATGTGCTCCTTGTGAAACGGCAGCATATCTTAACTTATAGGGAAGTCAGACAATGCCGTAAGTGGAACAAACCATTGCTTCTTGATGCATGCTGAATTGGATGGAAGAAACATGTGAATGACCCAACCACAGACTAATGGATGAAGTCTGGCTGAAAACCTATATGAGTATCTATGTTATGCACAACATGTATGTAAAATAAAAGGGTCTTGGCCAAAAAAGATTTAAAAAACTCTTGGTTTAGCATTGGGTTCTAGCCTCTTCCATTTAAGAAAGTAAGAAAGAAGGCAAGACATGGAGCGAAAAGAAAAGATAAAAAGAAAGAACGGGAGAAAGAAAGAAAGAAAGAAAGAAAAAAAAAGAAAGAAAGAAAGAAAGAAAGAAAGAAAAAAAAAGAAATAAAGAATGAATGAATACCAGGTTGCAATACAGAACTGGAGAGTTAACTCAGAATCCACCCACTAAGCTATCTCAGCAGCATGCGAAGGTATCACTAATTCCACTGTAATAAGCTGTCTATCTGGCTCATGAATTTGTACATAATTGCACTCTTAATGAGTTATCTTGCAGCCTTAGAAGTGTCCGTGATTATATTCTAAATGAACTATCTTATCGCTGCATGAATATAAATGTAATTCCATTTTCAGATACAGAAGCACCCATAAGTTTCTAATTTTTTTAAGGGTCACAGTATAAAATATTAGATACTAAAACCCAGATTACATCTCAGCTATTGTTAAATAAAAGTGTTATGACAATGCTTCAAATTAAATAGAATAAATGTCTGTTTTCCTCCTAAGCAAAGTTTATTAAAGAACCATTGATGAAACTGAGTCCATGATAATTGTGTTCTACAGCAGCTATCTAAAGTTTTTTTAATGTAAGAAACCATAATCATTATATTAATTACAGTATTTCCTCAATTATAAATATAAGCAAACAAATATAGAAAACCTCATTCCTTATAGCAGTGATCATATATTACAAATGCATAAACTTTTACCTCCATACATCCTCAAATATTTCATAGTTTACACAAACCTGTAATAATTTAACACATGTACGCATCATAAAACGGGGGATGGTGGAGGACACCAAATGCTCCAAAACCCCACTTCTGAAATTCAGTAGGTTCTTCTTCCTCAGAACAGAATTTTCCCAAAGAGCCGAATACTTTATCAATGATCCAGTTTTTAATGCATAAAGCTTATCACATTCCATCACTTTCACCATTTTAACTTTCCACTGTTCAAACGAGGGTACTGATATTGTTCTAAAATTTTGCAATATTAAAGACTGTCCCACAACCATTTCTATAAACATGTTTTTGCTGAGGGGCAGCAGGTGGAGCCGGCATGACTTGCTGCTGGAGTCGCTGTGATCCATCCCCCTTACGTACATCGCGAACGAGGTCGGCTGTCTCAGCTGGATACACTGCTCAGATATGGCTGCTAAAGTCTTAGTTTTGTCAATGATTCTGTGATTTTGGCATGTTTGTTGGAATACTCTACCACAGTGAAGTGGAGCTGCTAGTGGAGTTAAAGTTAAAAGGACAAGATTGACTTGGGCTGACTTGCTGGAGCGAGGTGCCTGTCCGAAATGTGAAGTCAGACCAGTGGGTGGAGAGAGAGGGCAGAGTGAGCTGCGAGTGGCTGGCTGACCCCCAACATCGCAAGGTAAGCGATCGTCGGCCATGAGGAGTCATGGTGGAAGGCTCAGTCCACGGGATCTAGTGGGGTTCTGTGATAATTTGAGGAAGCATCACTTAAAGTTACCAGCTACTGGTCAAAATGCATCTCCAACCCAGAAGCTAAGGTGACAGGTGGTGGAACGTTGCTTGACCGTAACAGCCTGCAGAAATTTGGGGCATAAATGTCATTGTAAAATGGCCGACAAATGCCTATCCCCCAGCCTGAGACTAATCAGGATAAATCAGAATAGTCAGACCATTCTGCAGCTAATATTACTCCAACTTCCTCATCTGTTAGCCCTTTCCCAATAACGCAGCTAATGACTGAATAGGCAGAAGGGCACAAGTAGGCATTCACAGAAGTACAACAGCCGAGTAAAGATGGAAACACAACTAGAGGTGTAGACACCACTTCTGTTCCTAGTACAGGCCTGGTAGCGAAGGTCAAGGAGTATCCAGTGTTCCATAAAGCAACAGTATGCAGCCAGCTGGATAGGGAGAAGAAAGGGGGTCAAAGCTTGAATATGAATTCTGGATAGAGAGACAACCCTGAGATAATAGATGACAACCCTCAAATGTCAGTCTACCCTGCGAAGGATTAGAGTGTCAGTCTGGGAGAGAACTTTTTTGTCACGGTTGGTCAAGGGGGTCTTCTGCATCTTTAAAGTCACTGTTTGAGATGATTCTAGCAGAAATCCATGAGTCAAAACAGCAACAGGCACAGGTAATCGAAATGTTACAGCAAAGGTTGACTAAGATTGAGCAGAATCTTGAACAAGTTCTGAAAAGGCTACAAGAGGCAGAAAAAAGAATTTCCAACCTGGGAGATAAAGTGGGGTCCTACTATAAAGATGTTCTGGCTGAGCAAAAAAAGGGTTGCTATTTAGAAAGTAAGGTCAAAGAAATGTAGAATTATTCGAGAGACTCGAACCTCAACCTGGTCAATCCAGAATGTGCCTCAGTTGATAGATTCTCTTATTAGGAAATATATTTTAGTGGACTCACCAGACAATTTGATGACCATGAGGGTACATTGGGTCCCAGTGCAACAACCAGTGAACGTGAAATGTCTATGAACAATTTTGTTAAATTTTTCAGATTACGGACTGAAAAGCAGATTTTGCTGGCAGCGATTCACAAAAAATGATTTCTGCTAGCAATCACAGGGGCTGGCATTGAAAAACCTGTCTAGAAAATTCAAACTTTTGGGGGTGCAAGCCGTGATGATTCAGCTCCAAAGATGAAAGTTCTTGTTAACATCCAATTTCATGTGTTCTCGGAGGTAGAGGAAGCCCAGGCATTTCTCTCTAAAATGTATGAATCTTGAATTGTGAAAATGTGTGTTGGTATTGTCCTGAGAATTGAGGGAACAGTCACTACCAGGTTTAACTGTTGGCCATGACTAAAGATTCAGTAGGATGTGAGGGTGGCTACACAACACACATTAAGTGCACCACTTGAGGGCAGCGAATATTGGGAGAAGGTGGGTAAACCCCAGATCCAAGTGTGAGGTGGGGCATGGGTATTGCGGTGGGGGGCTGTTGAAAAGAGCAGGGCAAAAATGAGTCTTAATTGTTTGAAGCTGACACTGAATAAGTAAGTAGATGGGCAGTGACAAGTGTATTAACTACAAAAAATCAGGAGATGTGGTAGTTAAAAAACTGGTTGATGCAATATATTAATGTTATCACGTGCAATGTGAAAGGTTTGGGGAACAGGCGTAAATGTGATGCAGTGTTGATATGACTTTCTTCATTCATTCCTGATGTAATTTATTTACAGTAAATGCATGATAAGTGTAACGTTCTGAAAATCTGTTTGCCAGGAAGGTTCCCGCAAGCCTATTTCGCCTCAGGAGGTGTGGCAATGAGGGGTGTAGCAATTCTGTTTTCAAATTCAGGGGGGTAGCAAATAAAGAAGATAGAGAGGGACAACAATGGCAGGTGGATCTGGGTGGAGGATCAAGTCTAGGATAGAGTGATCAACTTTGTAAATTATTATGACCCTGTGATGGATGAGCCCCAATCATTAGAACACATCTATAATTTGGCTATGAAGGCAGAGAGGATGATAATCACAGGAGGAGAGTTTGTTTTTAAACAAAGCTTAAAAACAAAGTCACCTCAACTAAGACAAAAAAGCAGCTGAAGCCAAAAACAGCCAAGCTAATGAAAAGAATGAAGCTGGATTTTAGGTTAGTAGATCCTTGGCAGATGGATCATCCAGAATCTTTACAATATACGGGTTACTCGAATAGATTTGGATCTTCCTCTCGGTTAGATTTTTTCCTTATGACAAATACAGTGAAATGGGGCGCTGTGAAATTTGTAGCAAACTTATTTTATGATCTTACAATAGCTTCTTTTGAAAATGAAAATGAAAATGGGGTGGTGTGGAAATTGTAGCAAACTTATTTTCTGATCATTGCTTGAATTCATGAACCTCGAATAACATGTAACAGAATAACCCAACATGTTTTGTCTTACTAATTTCCCTTTATTTTGACATTTGGGGTGTCCTAGCGAGGCTTGCCTATGTGTTTACTAAAACCCAATAACGATTGTCACTAAAAATGGCCGCTGCTTGGCGGGGTTTCTGCTGCGCATGCGTTAGTCACACTCACGTGACGTGACGTACTTGCAGTTCTGGTGGGAATCTTTGCGCCTGCGCATTAGCATTAAGATGGCCGCTTTGTGTACTCACATGGTGAAGCTTGCGCTGCTGCTTTTGTGTTATTGTTTATTTGCACTAAAACATAATGCCATAGTTTTTATAAAGTAAAGGGGTATAGAGTAGATATTCATGGTATACAGTGTATTCATTTATTTCTATGTTTTAATTTGTTCTCGCTTACTTTTCATGTATCGTAAACCGTGGGCCTGGGAGGGAGTCTAAACCCCATCTTGGAAGTCCCTACTGCGCATGTCACCTTGGCAGAGGGAAGAAAACCTTGTACCAGTGGAACTCAGCCAGCTGGCAGCCACAGCCAAGATGCTCCTGAGAAAGTGACCTGCGACCCAGCAGAACGAAGCTGAACTGTCCTGCAAAAGCAACAATTGTAAATAATCCATTGTATTCTGTAGAACATCTCATGGGAACCCCAAATTCAATAGGCGGTCCCAGACTATGTTAATGCAGGCTTGTAGAAATGAAATGTGATTGGTGTGTTGACCTATCCTACTTGGGGACCAATCGAAATTGCGGATTCTGACACTTGCAACACTTGGGGGGTGGTACACTGACCCGAAAACAGTATAACTAGCCTAGGTTTAGCTAGAGAAATTGTCCGACTTGTCCGAATAGCTGACCTGTCACTGACCCAACGCACTCAATAGGTGACTGATACAGAGGGCTGCGGAGCACTCTGTCCGAAATTTCTATAGACTCAAGAGGTTTTGCAGAAAACCTTAAAGTGCTGGCGGAGCACTTTGCTGGGGAAATCGATAACCCAATCGGGGTTCTGGCTGATAGTTGCAGAGAGGGTGGAGCGCAGGCGTTTCTTCCAAACTGCGGGTGCTGGTCGTACCTTGGTGGTCCTGTCCTGATCCTAATCTGGGTTTCCTGTCCTGTCCTGGAGTGTCCATTCTGCACCTGCTGTCCTACTCGTTACTGTCCTCCCTTGGGGTCCCTCCCGTTCTTAACTGACCTGTGGCCAGGGTTGGTCTTCACACCATTCTAGGTAAATATAGTCCTGAAACTCTATACTGCACTTTTTATTTTTCTGTCTTTCGCTTTAATAAAGACATACTTTGCATATATTGATTTTCCATGCTTTTCCGCAAACTACTGAATGAAAAAGCTCATACATTGTTAATTATTTTCTTAGCATGTTCCTACGTTTCCCTTCCTTTAAGCACAATTCTCCATACCGTTCATGAAAGTAGATGTGTTTTATAATTTTCTCTATTAAGCTGACTGAAGTGATGTTTCTAAAATTATAGCGTGTCCCACTTTTTTCCTTCCCTATAGTGGTATAGCATTCCAAATTCTCGCAATATAAACCAAGTCCTTTTCTATACCCATTTATCTGAAGTATTCTCCAGTAGTAACATTCTAAAGTGTTCCATAATTTTCCCGTCTATAGTTATTCATTCTGAAATTCAATCACTGAAAATTCTGATTAGCATGTTCCCTGTTCTTACCTTCCTTTAGACTCGTAAATGGTTAGCTTGATTTATTTCCTTTATGGATACGTGCTCTTTATTATCTTGGTTATTGATTGTTTACTTGTTGTAAATCTTATGCTTTCCGAATCTGAACTTTAGATAAAGGTTTTAAAACTTCTTGAGTTTGTATTTATTACCTGAGTGCAAATATAGAAAGTGTTTTTGTATCTGCCTTTCTTTTACAGCTAGCTCCCTGATAAGTTGTGGTCATAGGTACCCGTAATGGTGGATTGGTAAGTCGGGACAGTAGAAATAAATAGAAAGGAACAAGGGTTGCTGGTAGTAGAGCGTAAGGTCGCCTGATTAATGAATAATGGTGTATTGAAATATATGGGCCCGATAGGTGTATGGTAAAATTGTTAGCCGGGTGACCTGCGCGCTCTATCAGTAATTTTCTGGTAGCAGAGGATGGTTAGGGACTAGCTAAAGTTAGGTAGGACTAGTTAAGATAGGTAGGCAGGTCGGATGCTGCTAAATGGTTATTTGCTGCTAACTGTGAACATTTTATTGCTATCAGATCAATCGATCACATGAAATGTTTTTGCTTTGAAAATTATGAAATGTTTTAAATTGTTTTTCTTGCTGCTATATTGATATATGTATTAACAAACCTCGTTAGTGATTGTTATATGTTTGTCTGCAATCCCCGGGGAATTGAATAGCGGGTGGTGAGAAGAATCCACGCCGTGAGGTCATTGGCTTGAGGAAAATTGGTGCAGGTTAGGCAGAACTGGAAGCACTAATTAGGGTTTTCTGAATGTAATGTTCGAATAATTGATAGCAACAAGTTCGCTGGCAAAACTTCTATTGTGATATAACCTAGTAAGGGTCACACGGAAGGAGTAGCAGGTTCGTCGGAGCTTGGGTGATAGCAAAAGGGTTCGCTAGTGAAACTTTAAACTTAGTAAAATATCCCAAAAAGAAGTGGATGAGTCAAAGAAGTAGCAGGTTCCCTAATGCTTGAATGAAGGGTAGGCAGAAGAGATCTATCCGTAGCGTATGAAAAGTAGACAGAAGAGGTTTACTTGCAGTAAAACGTATCTTTCCTTTCTAGACACTCGAGTACAGTGGTGAATGTGTTTACGTTGTTGAATAACTAAAGCACTTGCACTTTAAAAGAGAAATCTAGTTTCCGTTACCTTGTGAAGGAGGGAGTCAGTTGCTGAGCTGCTCTGACGTCACTCTGTGCCGCGCTGGTATTGGTAGAGACAGCGGGTGTGTAACGGAGCTGGAATTGTAAAGGAGGGGTGAGTGCCGAAGCGTGAGAACCTGTCTTGCGAAAAGGCCGCGCACCCATTGGTCGAGATTATTTGAAACCGTGCATTTGATTGGTTGCACGAAAATAAAAGATGCATTTGGTTTGGGAGTGATTTTGTAAACAAAGTCGCTTGTAGGAAGTTATATGTGGCATACATATAGGCCAGTGACTATACCTGATCCAAGACATTTAGGGTTTGAAAACGATCAGTGGAAAGGTCATAACACCAGTATTATGTATGGAAATAAGAGAAAATTGACCCTTGTAAATAAAGTGAAGAATTATTTCAAGAAAGACAAACCTATTAAAACTAGAGAAGGTGTTGTCATACCGCCACCTAATACTCCTGCATCTTTCATGATGTTTGATAAGGGGTACCATTCATGTGTATGGTTGGAAAACTGGGCGGAGTACACAAAGGATGACGGAATTTTGGCTTTTCCGTTAGAAGGTACATTTAATGGCAGAATTCTATTCAATTTGAGAACCCAAATGAATGATTTACATCCCAGACCCAGATTGACACAGTACGAAGCATTAGAGGAATGCGAGATAGAGGCTTTCGAGAGAGACAAGCCCCGAATGGATAAAGGTTTAACCAAATGGTATCCGAAACTGAAACAAGAAACCCGAGATAAAAAGATGAAACAATGGAGACAGAACATGATAGTAGGAGGACTGTATCCTATGATGGCACTAGGAGAACCTGTGGGAGAGAAAAAGGCAGAAAAGACCAAACACAGGGTAACTAGTGGGGAATCAGATGACGATTATTTGGAGGACTTGTTCATGAAGAATCCGCCTCCTTATAATGAAGGACCCAGATCCTCTAGTGTAGGGGATGCTTCCCAAAAACCCCCTTATCAGGAAGGGACTAGATCTGTAAATGTAAGAGACAGCTGTCAAATACCTTCCTATAACGAGGGCCTAGGACCCATAGGTGCCAGAGATACCTGTCTAAGACCACCGTTTAGTAAAGAGTCAAGATACTCAGGTGAGAGAGACTTCTGTCCAAGACCTCTTTACGAGGGTGAGGCAAGACCCTCAAGCACAGGAAATCCGTTCTCAAGGCCTAATTATGGTGAAGGACCGAGCATAACGCATCCCACTGCCCCGAGTTATGCTCCAACTTTGACTCCACAGGTATTGCATGAGAATTCCTTGGAAAGGATATTGCAGGAAAAGGAGCGAGAGGCTCTAGCCAAACAAAGAACCGAAATAATTCAGAAAATCTCCCAGTTAAATACAAGCCCTGAAGCCTTGACAATCCCAGTAACTATTGGACCAGTTGTTCCTTTGTATGGGGATAGACAGGGGAGTCCAAAGGCTCCGATCATTACCCCAACTGTAGTGCAGACAAGAAAAGAGCCCTTAATTATAGATGATCAGACGATTGAATGTGAATCTGAGGTTTCTTTAATGGATTTGCCGATTAGGGACCCAGGAAGGAGTTCGCAGAGGAGACATAATCCTTTCAATACGGGAGAGATTCAAATGGAATCGACTTTAGGTACTAAAAGTGTCACAGTAGTGACCCCTGAAGAGATTGAGAGATGGAGTCGAGAATTAGAGAGACAAAATCCTCAGTCAAAACCCTTAGATATTTACAAGTTGAGAATAGAATTGGAAGAATTGATAGCAGGAAATGTGGGGTTAGACAGACTAAATACCTATTCCGAGGAAGAGCTTCTGTTTATCTGTAAAAGTCTTACCCGTAATACCCGAGTGTTCCATGAGAAATTAACAGACACAGCAGCCTGTATGGGAATAGATATTGGGAAATCAAAGCCATTACAGAAACCCTACAGAGCAGAATTCTCAGACAAAGACCTAGAGAATATGAATGTGTCAGGAAAGAAGGTACAGATCAAGGAATTGTTGAACGTGTTGCAAAAATGGGGAGACTTAGAAAAGTGGAAAGCCAGGTGGGCAAAGAAAAAGGAAGAGATTAGATCCAAACAGACGACTTCTGAGTTCGTTTTAAAGGAAGCTGACAAGCCAGAACAGTTATATCCTATGCGAGAAGTGCCAGGTGGAAAGTATGTGCACGTTCCATGGTCCAGACAGGATATTGTGTCCTTTACTAATGACTTTCCGAAATTACGAGAAAAACCCGTGGAGTGGTACAGACAGGTAGAAAGGTTTGTGAAAGTACAAAAATGCCTGTGGAAAGATTTAGATGGGTTTTTCGATATCGTAGTTCCCGTAGATTTGTGGACAGAATGTAAAATTGCCATTGGTTGACCTAGCAAGGAATACCCGAGGAACCCTACTACAGGAGTTCCTTCCGATGAGGTAATGAAAAAATACAATCAGGTAATGTTACACCTGAAGGGAAAGGTGCCTGCAAAGGAAAATGATTGGACCAGAATAGATAGAACTACACAGGAAAGAAATGAGACTGTGCATTCCTTTTATGAAAGACTATTACAGGTGTTCAAAACATACAGCGCCATAGATAATATTGAGATGAAGGATATGACCCACTTCATTTAGAGGTTTGTAAACGGTTTAAGACCTGAAATTTGCCAGTGGATCAAAGACAATAAAATTTGTTGGCAGTTTAAGAAAATAGATGAAGTTTTGCGATACGCAAAGTACTGCGAAGACGAGATGGCAGACAAGCGAAAGGCTTTGAAGGAAAAGGTCATGTGGGCACAAGTAAAATTAGCAGAACAGCAAGAAAAGCAATTGGGTAAAATGAATAATAATTCCCAAAATCAAGGTTCTGGGGGTGGAGGGAAGCCCAAAGTGAAAATGAGTCAAGAGGAAGCCAAAAAGAAGTTCCCCTGTCATGGGTGCGGACAGATAGGGCACTGGAGAGACGAGTGTCCATACGCACAAAATAATAACCCCCCCCACTCATGATTTAAATCCACAGATGCAGAATGAAAAACCAAGAAAGACCCAGCAACAGGTAAAATCGAGTCAGTTGCCTCGTGCACCTAGACCGAATTTTAAGGGAAAGACACCGCAGGGTGAAGACTTAGAAATTTGGGAAGGAAAGGAGGATAGAAATGCAGCAACTTCGCAATTTTTGTTGAATGATACTTTCCTCTGTGACGATCAATACTGACGGGGTCTGAGGGGGGAGGACGAGGAGTGCGTACTTGGCGCCTCCTTGCCGGTAGACCAGTCAGGGCCATATATTGAAGGAAAGGTTGAAGGCAATGATGTCACCTTTCTGTTGGAC
Source organism: Lissotriton helveticus (assembly GCF_964261635.1). Taxonomy (NCBI): domain Eukaryota; kingdom Metazoa; phylum Chordata; class Amphibia; order Caudata; family Salamandridae; genus Lissotriton; species Lissotriton helveticus. The sequence goes on from NC_136065.1 coordinate 950,858,007, forward strand.
ACTGGGGCTACCCGTTCTACTGTAAGAACAGCAGACGTTCCAAACCTACCCCTCTCGGGAGAAGCCATCCAAGTAGTGGGTGTATCTAATCAATTGATTAGTACCCCAGTTACTGAGCCCATGGAGATTACAATAGGGAATTTCAAAGAAATGCATAGATGTGTAGTTTGTGATTCCAGTCCAGTAAACTTACTGGGACGTGATTTGTTGTGCAAAATAATTTGTACCATCTTTTGCTCACCAAAGGGCGTCGAAATTCAAACCCCAGACGAAGATGGAATATACAAATTAATGTTAATAAGACCTGACTCAGAAATTAAGAGACTGACAATAAAAGACTTACCTGAAGAACTCCAACAGACAGTGAAGCCAGAAGTATGGGATTTTACTGGAAAAGATGTAGGACTAATGGCAAATGTAGACCCAATTAAAATAGCCATAAAAGAAGATGCAGTTTACCCAAATACTAAACAGTACAAAATGAGTGCAGTAGTGAAGGCAGGAGTTGCCATTGAAATAAAAAGACTGTTAGAAGCGAACATCATACAAGAAGTGTTGAGTAGTCCATGTAACTCACCCATAATTGGAATCAAGAAACCTAGTGGTAAGTACAGAGTAGTGCAGGACCTGAGAAAGGTAAACAAAATCGTTGTTCCTTGCTGTCCTATTGTTCCGAACCCAGCAGTAATCCTGTACCAAATCCCATGGAATGCTGAATGGTTCACGTGATTGACCTATGTCATGCATTCTTCTCGATCCCATTGCATCCAGACAGCAAATTTCTTTTCTCATTTGAATTCGACAGTCACGTGTTCGTCTGGAATCGCGTCTGTCGAATTCAAATGGAATCGCGTCCCTCAAGGGTATACGGAAAGCCCCTCAATCTTTAATCAGATTCTGAAAAAGTGCCTTGAATCTTTGGTTTTACCTGGAGAATCAGTTTTGGTGCAATATATAGACGACCTCTTGGTGGCGTCTAAAAGTCAGAAAGATTGTGTGACGGACACCATTGCCTTACTGAACCATTTAGGTGAAGGAGGACATAAAGTATCCCCTGACAAACTACAGTTCTGTACCAATTCAGTAAAATATCTGGAGCACTAGATAGTAAAGGGAGTCAGGAAAGTTACTTCAGAAAGAATCAGAATAATTCGAAACATGCAATTACCCAATACTCAGAAAGAAGTCAGAATGTTCCTTGGAGTCGTAGGTTACTGCAGGCAATGGATTGTGGGATTTGCAGTCCTAGCAAAACCGTTGATAAAAATGACAAAGAAAGGAGCAAAGGACCCAGTGGAATGGGATGAGGAAAGCTTAACAGCATTTACGAAATTATGAGAATGTCTATGTACAGCCCCTGCTTTGGGAATGCCTGATTATTCGAAAGAATTAGCACTGTTTTGTGACACACGAGATAATTGTGCACTGTCAGTCCTAACTCAAGCGCATGGTTTGACTAGACGTCCAGTAGCATATTACTCTGCTACCTTGGATCCAGTGGCTGCTGGATTGCCCGGATGTCTGAAAGCAGTAGCTGCAACTTGCATGAGTCTTGAGCAGAGTGAATCCATCGTTATGGGACATCCTGTAACTGTGTATGTTCCACATGCAGTTGTGATCTTATTGACACGAACCAAAACCCAGTATCTCACCCCTAGTCAGCTGACTAAATATGAGAGGATTCTTGTAGGTGCTGCAAATGTAGTCATTACTCGGTGTAACATATTGAATCCAGCTACCCTATTGCCAGACTCACTGATTGCAGAAGCAAAGGGAGAGGTCGAGCATGATTGCATTGACCTAACTGAGTTCAGTACTAAACCACGCCCAGATATCAAGGAAATGCCCCTGCCTGTAGAAGATTATGAGCTGTTTGTATATGGCTCATGTCTGAGACACGAAAGTGGAGGCCTAAGTGCTGCTTATGCTGTAGTCACGGTATCACGCACTATAGAAGCATCCTATCTATTTGGAGTAAAGTCTGCACAAGTAGCCGAATTGGTTGCATTGGCAAGAGCATGTAAAAATAAAAGAGTAACCGTATATACTGACAGTCAATATGGTTACGGAGTTGTGCATGACTTCGGCCAATTGTGGCTGCAAAGAGAGTTTCTGACTTCTTCAGGTACTCCTATCAGAAATGGGAAAGTGGTTCAGGAATTACTGGACGCAATCCAGTTACCAAAAGAATTGGCAGTGGTCAAGTGTGCTGCTCACAAATCTGGCGATGACAATGTGACAGTAGGTAATCGATATACTGACCAAGTAGCCCAACATTGTGCCAGACATCGAATGTCTGTCAATATCAAATTGGGGGGATACAGAAACAGCTGCCAACTTATGGTGTTTGAGAATGTACCGACATGGGAGGAACTGAGAGATTTACAGAGTGCAGCAGGACCAAAGGAGAAGAGAAGATGGAGAAAGTTTGGTTGTCAACAGAGAAACGAGGATGGTGTCATTGTTGGCCCTGATGGTATGCCTGTGTTGCCTGACAGCTTGCTTGCTTCTATGGCCAGGTTAATACATGGGGATGCACACACTGGTAGGGATGCCATGGTTCGTGTTTTTAAACAGACATGGTTCAGCTCGAGGTTCAGGAAAGTAGCAGAGTCACTCTGCCAGAGGTGCTTGACATGTCAGCAATTCAATGCTGGAAAGAAAACAGTAGTTGCACTAGGTAAAATTGGGAAAGCAGGAGGTCCTTTTACAAGATTACAAATAGACTTCATTCAGTTACCCCTTCGTAAAGGAATGAGATACGTCCTTGTCATTGTTTCCCTATTTTCAAAATGGGTAGAGGCTTACCCGGCAAAGAAAAATGATGCTATCACTGTGGTCAAATTGTTACTGCGAGAGCTAATACCTAGGTACAGGGTCCCAGTCACAATTGAATCAGACAGAGGTGGGCATTTTCAGAATGAAATAATTGGTCAGATCTGTGAAGCATTCAAAATTACACAAAAACTGCACTGTGCATATCGTCCAGAGGCTTCTGGAGTGGTGGAGCACCTGAATGGCACTATCAAGTCGAGATTAGGGAAGATGTGTGAATCTACTGGCATGAACTGGATAGAGGCTTTACCTCTTGTTCTGATGGGAATCCGAAGTATTCCAGACCAAAATACAGGCCTGAGCCCCCATGAGATCCTAATGGGAAGAGTAATGAGACAAGCATGGGTACCGGGACACAAACTGATAAGCATTTCTGATGATTTGGTACTTGAGTACTGCAAGCAACTGGGTGACCAAGTGCGTTCTATCTCTCGCCAGATTGGGGAAGACGCCGTCGCCAGTCCAGCAACTCCAGTCCATAAATTGATTCCAGGTGATTGGGTGGTACTCAAGAAACACACTCGTTCAAGTTGCCTTGCACCGAAGTGGGGAAAACCAAGACAAGTGATTCTGGTGACCACAACAGCGGTGAAGTGTGCTGGTTGTCCGAAGTGGATCCATGTCAGCCATACCAAGAAGGTGACCGAAGACGAAGAAACTGACGCTGAAGGTTGTCCAGCTGAGGGGTCTCCAGACATTGGTCCTGAAGTAGCTGATGACAAACAACCGAGCACCAGTCAAGATGAGTGGATACCCATAATCGACCTGACAGTTGATCCCATAAGAACCAGAAGCCAGACCTATGCAGACAGAGAGTGGAATAGCGAAGAGGAGACAGGAATAGAAGGAGACAATCAGATTATCGAAATCCATGTCAAATCTGATGAGGAAGAAGAGCATATAGGGACAGAACAGGTGATTGACACACCTCCAAGAACTCCTGAAATTGAAAAGGGACAGATAGGAATTAGGGCGAGAGTTCAAGCGGAAGAAAATCAAAGGTTCGAAGTGCTTGAACAGGATCAGATAGAAATAGACGAATGTGTTCAGGACACAGAAATTGAAAAGTCCATAAGTCAAATCCAGTCTACACCTGAACAAGGTCAGCTTATCAACCAGGCAGAAGAAACTGAAGTAAGACCTGGAACTAGTCAGATAGAAAGGGAGGAAGCAGAAGCAGAAGTGCCACAATCAAACGAGAATAAAAGAGCATTAGAAGAAAGCCAAACCACAGTGCCAGTCAAAAGATTCAAGAAAAAGAATATAGAACCAAGATATATCAAAAGACTGAGATTGAGACTGAAAACAGTAGAAGAGAAGCTTGAACAAAGAAAACAAGGCTCCAGTAAGACTGAGCAAACTGGAGAGAACTCCAAGCGAAGGAGCGAACGCATAAAAAGACTAAACGAAAAGTATCAGGATCCTGAATGGACTTACCTGGTGTTGGAGGAATTTGAGGATCTTGATATAACTGACGAAAGTGAGGAAGAATTGACTGCTGACCATTCTGCCGAAGAAGAAGAACCAACCTGAAATTGCCCAGTGTAAGCTACCTGTGCAAAGTTGCAAAGAGGGGTTGGAAAACTTCTTTTGAGCGAAAATGTCTGATTCAAGTGTGAATGGAAGACCTAGACGTAATTGCTGTAAAACATGCTGTAAAGTATGTATATGTAGTGTAGCCTCAGTGTTAATATTATGGATAGGACTAACCATTACTATTCCTTATATGATGAGCAAAAGTACTAATACTGACACTACAGAGACTGTGACAAAAATGCAGAAGAAGTGACATCACAAAGTGTAGAAGGACATGAGAAAGCACTTGGCATTAGACAAACTAAATCGGACTTAGAAGCACCAGATGAGGAAGGACTACATTATCACGGAATCAAGAACAAGACTCATTTAAACGTATTCGCTAACCTCTTAGTGCATTATGTAGAAACCATGGAAATAGAAGACTGTTACGTTTGCATGAAGCTACCTACTTCTGTAGCTGAGGGAGTGACATACCATCACTTGCCACTAACATATGAAATTTCCTGTAGTATTTTAGCTAGCTTATTCTATAAAAGAGGACCATTACAGTACTAGTGCTCTAACTCAGACGTGATATTTTCTGAACTTCCTATACGTGGAAATCTGAACCCTGTACATATAAAAAGTGATGTAACACGTTATATGGGAGAATATTTTCTGACTATAGGTACCATAGATTTAGGTGAAGCACACAGAGATAACTTGACCTGTTCATTACATGAACAAGAGAAAATGTTCCTAAACATGGCAGAGAAAAGAAGAGAACGTTTCCAAAGAAAAGCGAATGATGAAAGGCAGAAAACTCCAAAGTGGGCTGTAAACATGGGAAGCACCTCAAATGGTGGGGCTAGTCCTGCTTTGTTGCTGGATTTTGAGAGAAAAGGGAAACTTTGTCTTCACCGAGAAAAGACTAGTTATTATAATAAGATTTTCATTGGTTCCAGTCAATGTCAACACAACTACAAGGTAATTGGAGGTTGGGGTTTCAAAAATGGGTCAGAACCTGTGTTTCCCGGAATTTATTACATATGTGGAAACAAGGCTTATTTCAAATTGCCGGATCACTGGTATGGAAGCTGCTATTTTGGAATTGCCTTCCCGAAAATATACCATGTGAATGAAATTGCTGGAACCAATGATAACACTAACAGTTTAGTGCGTAGTAAAAGAGAAAGTGTAGGTGAAATAGTGGGTAGTATATTTAGTGCATTGATACCTGCAGTGGAAGTGGTTCTGAACACACACAGAATTTGCAAATTGTCAACAATAGTGGATCGGTTGTCTACTGACGCTGCTAGTGGATTTCTGATGGTCAATACGAAATGGTCGCGATCAGATCTATGGTTTTGCAGAACAGACTTGCTCTTGACACCTTATTAGCAAAAGAGGGTGGACTCTGCCGAATGTTGAAAGCGCAACATTGTTGCACTTACATACCTGATAAAAGTGTTGAACTCAAAAGGTATGTGAGGAACATTACAAATTTGGAAAAGGAACTCAAACCACTGGAGGTTGATAGTGCCTGGAAGAGACTTACTGATGGTCTCTCCGCTGTAGGACATTGGTTTTCTAATTTAGGTAAAGGTTTATTGTTTAAGGTACTGATGCCAATTGCAGTAATAGGTTTTATTATATTCCTCATATTTGTCTGTTGCAAATGTCGCAAACACCAAAAGAAATATACTGTGAATAAGAGAGGTGTGAAACGGAGTGTGGATGAACTTGAATTAGAGGAACTGAATAATCAGATTTATAAAAGGGTGAAGAATTCTCACCCTAACAAAGAAATGAAAGAAAAGTTGAATCGAATGTTGGAAGAAATTGAAATGGACAAAGTGTGAGAAAAGTTGGCATCTGATTCCATTGGTTTTGTGATGATAGTAAATATCATCAAAGAGGGGATTGATGGAGCAAGGATTCGCACGTTACGCGACTTGCTTGATTTCATGAACCTCGAATAACATGTAACAGAATAACCCAACATGTTTTGTCTTACTAATTTCCCTTTATTTTGACATTTGGGGTGTCCTAGCGAGGCTTGCCTATGTGTTTACTAAAACCCAATAACGCTTGTCACTAAAAATGGCCGCTGCTTGGCGGGGTTTCTGCTGCGCATGCGTTAGTCACACTCACGTGACGTGACGTACTTGCAGTTCTGGTGGGAATCTTTGCGCCTGCGCATTAGCATTAAGATGGCTGCTTTGTGTACTCACATGGTGAAGCTTGCGCTGCTGCTTTTGTGTTATTGTTTATTTGCACTAAAACATAATACCATAGTTTTTATAAAGTAAAGGGGTATAGAGTAGATATTCTTGGTATACTGTGTATTCATTTATTTCTATGTTTTAATTTGTTCTCGCTTACTTTTCATGTATCGTAAACCGTGGGCCTGGGAGGGAGTCTAAACGCCGTCTTGGAAGTCCTTACTGCGCATGTCACCTTGGCAGAGGGAAGAAAACCTTGTACCAGTGGAACTCAGCCAGCTGGCAGCCACAGCCAAGATGCTCCTGAGAAAATGACCTGCGACCCAGCAGAACGAAGATGAACTGTCCTGCAAAAGCAACAATTGTATATAATCCATTGTATTCTGTAAAACATCTCATGGGAACCCCAAATTCAATAGGCGGTCCCAGACTATGTTAATGCAGGCTTGTAGAAATTAAATGTGATTGGTGTGTTGACCTATCCTACTTGGGGACCAATCGAAATTGGGGATTCTGACACTTGCAACATTTGGGGGGTGGTACACTGACCCGAAAACAAAATAACTAGCCTAGGTTTAGCTAGAGAAATTGTCCGACTTGTCCGAATAGCTGACCTGTCACTGACCCAACGCACTCAATAGGTGACTGATACAGAGGGCTGCGGAGCACTCTGTCCGAAATTTCTATAGACTCAAGAGGTTTTGCAGAAAACCTTAAAGTGCTGGCGGAGCACTTTGCTGGGGAAATCGATAACCCAATCGGGGTTCTGGCTGATAGTTGCAGAGAGGGTGGAGCGCAGGCGTTTCTTCCAAACTGCGGGTGCTGGTCGTACCTTGGTGGTCCTGTCCTGATCCTAATCTGGGTTTCCTGTCCTGTCCTTGGGTGTCCATTCTGCACCTGCTGTCCTACTCGTGACTGTCCTCCCTTGGGGTCCCTCCCGTTCTTAACTGACCTGTGGCCAGGGTTGGTCTTCACACCATTCTAGGTAAATATAGTGCTGAACTCTATACTGCACTTTCTATTTTTCTGTATTTCGCTTTAATAAAGACATACTTTGCATATATTGATTTTCCATGCTGTTCCGCAAACTACTGAATGAAAAAGCTCATACATTGTTGATTATTTTCTTAGCATGTTCCTATGTTTCCCTTCCTTTAAGCACAATTCTCCATACCGTTCATGAAAGTAGATGTGTTTTATAATTTTCTCTATTAAGCTGACTGAAGTGATGTTTACAAAATTATAGCGTGTCCCACTTTTTTCCTTCCCTATAGTGGTATAGCATTCCAAATTCTCGCAATATAAACCAAGTCCTTTTCTATACCCATTTATCTGAAGTATTCTCCAGTAGTAACATTCTAAAGTGTTCCATAATTTTCCCGTCTATAGTTATTCATTCTGAAATTCAATCACTGAAAATTCTGATTAGCATGTTCCCTGTTCTTACCTTCCTTTAGACTCGTAAATGGTTAGCTTGATTTTTTCCTTTATGGATACGTGCTCCTTATTATCTTGGTTATTGATTGTTTACTTGTTGTAAATCTTATGCTTTCTGAATCTGAACTTTAGATAAAGGTTTTAAAACTTCTTGAGTTTGTGTTTATTACCTGAGTGCAAATATAGAAAGTGTTTTTGTATCTGCCTTTCTTTTACAGCTAGCTCCCTGATCCGTTGTGGTCATAGGTACCCGTAATGGTGGATTGGTAAGTCGGGTACAGTAGAAATAAATAGAAAGGAACAAGGGTTGCTGGTAGTAGAGCGTAAGGTCGCCTGATTAATGAATAATGGTGTATTGAAATATATGGGCCCGATAAGTGTATGGTAAAATTGTTAGCCGGGTGACCTGTGCGCTCTATCAATACCGCCCAATAAGTTTGTTAAACTCGGACTACAAGCTTTATATGAAAATGTGGGCTCAACGGGTTGCTTTAGCAGCCCAGGTGATGATAAATAGAGACCAGAATGGGTTCCTGCTCAATAGATTTATGTCAGCTAATAAACATTTTTTTGATGCAAGCAATAGACTATTTTTCAGTAAATAATTAGACAACAGCAATTTTGATGATGGACGCTGGAAAAGCATTTGATTTAGTAAATTGTCAGGCGTTATTTTATATTTTAGAGAAATTTGGATTGCCAGCTCAATTTTTAAGCATGTTGAAGAACCTATGTGTGGGGGCAGAGGCTACGATTATTGTAAACTCTAAGGAGGCGGAGAGAGTTAAGATAAATTGTGGCACCCAACAGGGGTGCCATTTGTTCCCAATTCGTTTTACATTTTTTATCAAGTCTTTAGCAATTAGGATTTAAAATAATGAGTTCATTATGCCACCTATTGAAGGAATGTCTAAAATCAAGCTGCTCACTGATGATATTATTTTATATTTAGAAGTGCATAATGTTAATATACAACACTTGATAGATGAAATCACGGGTATACGAGTGTAGGAATGAGACAAAAACTGAATTTATATTGTTTAATGTATCTGATTCGGATCTCCCACCTAGTTCACAATTGATTCCTCAGTGCTCCATACATTATCTAGGAATTCATCTCACTCACAACTTCTCTCAACTTTTTGAATTAAATTATGGTGCAACTTTTAATAAGAGTAAAGTGTTGCTTGAGAGACTCTTTTGCCACTCACATTGCTTGGAAGAGTTGCTTTAATCACAATGTTGATCCTGTCGATACTGCTATTTCCTTTTATAAATCTCCCTTTATGGATTTCTAATTCCCATTTTAAGGAAACCGGCATTATTCTTCAAAAATGTATATGGCAAAATAAAGAGTCCAGGGTAAAGATGACAATTTTACAACTGGATGTAGCATGGGGGATTGGCTCTTACTCATCTCAGGACATACTACCAGGCAGCTCTTTTGAACAATCTGATACAGCTCTTGATCACAGCTACTGGATTTTTTAGAGAGAGTCTGTAGAGAAACAGAATGTAAACCAACTGTAGGTGAATGGCAGTATATTTGCAAGATGGGGTATAAATCTTTTAGAGCAGCCAATTTTTGGAGGATGGCATTTCTTCCAAGGTTGCAAGTGTTTTATACACTGCAAAGGCTTCACAGAATATTTCTATCTCAACCCAATCATTGTTTTTGATGTAATGCAAGTGATAGAGAGATATGGACCACACCTTCCTTTCATTTCCTAGGCTGCAGCAATTTTGGAATGAGATGTTTTCTGAAATTCACGAAATGGTTCAAACAAGTATACTATCCGAGCTTACATTGGTATTATTGGCACTTCTCATTTAGTGGGTAGGATCAATAAGTACTCTCAATGTTTTATCGTATTAGCAGTGGCACATTAGATAATTCTGTAATATTGGAAAAAATCTATTTTGGAAGAGGCATATGCAAGAAGAGTGGGGGCCCTCCCGAAGTAGGTTAGCAACTTTGGGCGGATTGAATGGATTCAGAACTTTCCCCTTCTGTAGTTGGTGAATGGGTTAGTCAATTAAATACAGAGCTGTTGATGGATTGTGGATTGTACTAGGATTAATGGTACTTTAATAGAACAGATGCACTTTATATGACAGATGCATGTCAAGAACTCCAATGGAGCAATGCTGTCAATGAAAACGATCAAGGCGTTTTTAATGCACAAGAGTGTTGTATTGTTATTCTATGTCCATTTATGCGTAACATGCTTTCCCCCCTCAGTGATGTATTTAATGGTTTGTGATTGGCAACATGAGAAGGTTGATTGCACTTTAGTGGCATAAATGCAGTTTAAATGTCAGTTTCATGCCTGGAGTATTTGTATTTGTATTTTGTATTTGTATTTGTAAAGCGCGACATTCATCCCGAAGGACATCAATGCGCTGGGAAGCATGCAATGTAGCGTAAGAGACAGAATGTTTGATTTCGTCATAGGTTGTTTTTGTTTGAAAGCTGGTCAGCTCAGAATTTTGGAAACGGGAACGTTTTTAGCTTCTTTCTGAAGAGCAGATGTTCATCTGTCAGGCGAAGATCAAGTGGGATGTCATTCTATGGGATCGCTGCTGACTTAGAAAAGAAGCGATCTCCATCCTAGTTCTGGTAGTGCGTTTAACTTTAGCCAGGGCCAGATGGCGAGATCTCAGATTGCGTGACAGGCATGAAATGTAATTGTGCCATGCAGGACTTGTGGGCCTGTATTATGCAATTAGGGTTCTATGAGCATAGCACAGGAGCTTGCATTTGGCTCATTTTCACATTGGTAGCCAGTGTAGTTCCTTCATGCTGTCAGATGCTGAGCTGTATCTAGGTTTATTGCAGACCATTATAGCAGCCGCATTTTGGACTACTTGTATGCGAGAGAAAAGGTAGTCAGACGTGCCCATATAAAGTGCGTTTCCGTAGTCCAGTCGACTTAGAAAGAGGGCTTGGGGCCTAGGTGACTGTCTTTCGACAGTTCAGAGGAATCCAAGGAAAAAGTCTTCGGAAAAGTTTCATTGTGGCAAAGCTTTTCCCGCATAGGGTGTGTATTTGATCCTGCATGGATATGGCGTCATCGAATAGAATGCCAACATTTTTTGCTATGTGTTCGGGTTCTGAGGCAATTCCCAGCACTTGAGGCCACCAGCTACTGTCCCAGTTTGAGTGTGCCCCTCCGAAGAGCAGGATCTCGGATTTAAATAGAAAAAGCACAATTGACCAGGTTGAGTGTAGACTATACGGCAAAACTCTATGTGTTAACACTTCTAAATAAACAATGTATCAATCAATTTATTTGAAACATATTATTTTTATTGTTGATTGTTTTTTCCTTTTTTCTTTTCTTTTATCAAAAATATAAATTTGATGTGATGATCATGGATAAAATTAGTACATTCTATATACACAATATTCCATCTGTACCATGTATTTCCAGTTAAACAGTATTTTTCAATTAGTCAGTATCTGTTTAGATTAATACATTTTTAATAAGGAATAAAAAATAGACAACATGATTGCTAGTAATATACAGAATAATCAAAAAGACACAAATCATCAAATCCGAGATACTAATTGAATAGAATATTGATAAAGTCACTGGTAATGATGTGCAGACCAACGCTTTTCGGCCACTGCTTTGCTCAGGATTTCTGTTTTACCAGTAATTTTCTATAGAAAAGAAATTGTGTATCAGTTATCTAGAGTGAGAACACATAGAAATAATAAAGCATATACTGTCTACCAAATTAAAGGGTATAAATGGGACATCAATCTAAAACCAAACAGAGCTACCTTCCACCATCCACTCGTGCATACAGAGAATCAACCTGTTTACATTCTTCCATTATGTATATATGTACAGAAAATATTTTTTCCAGAGATATGTATGATCACTTCATACATTCTTCATTATCTATACTATTGATGCTCTAAGCAATCAGAAATCTCACAGTAATCAGCATCCATAGGGCTACTAGTGGGTTATGTCAAGTATAGAGAGTTAATACTGAATATTTACACTAAATCTAATTAGTTTAGCAGCCTGAGACGGGCAAATGTAGATCTGCATTTACCTGTTGTGCCTAATCTTGTAGTTTTTCTCATGCGGGTCAAGAATTCAGTTGGCTTGATCCAAAATGGCTATCGATCTATAGATCAAAAGATATTTGTTGGTATCTCTTGTGGATTAGCATATCTTTCTATCTGACATTTCTGCTAATTAGTTACCCTCCATTAAGATAAATAGCTAGTACTGTTCATAGACTGTAGGGCCTAATTGCAGGGGATCAGTCTATAATATAAACAATGCAGAGATCTGTATCACAGGACTGGATCTATTTACCTGTAGCCCCCTTTTTTTTTACCAACTAATTTTCCTATTTAGAGTCCAAATTCATTTCCATTATGCATAGATTGGCGAGCAAAGGAATCCTACACTCCCAGGTATCTAGGTATAAAATAAACTCTATGCATGTTTTTCTATTAAATAAGAGCTGGTCTCAATAGTTAGATCTAGTACCAATGTCACCAATCTCCTGTTCGGTCTAATATAGAGATGAACTGATATATAGAGATTTACCTAGTGCTTTGTACTTCCGTGCAGATTCCTAAAATTTACCTCTTTTTTGCTTAAAGGGCCAGTTGAGGGAATGTGTTTCCCTCTGTCTCCTCTTCATACGATATCTCAGTGGTGTGACTGGAATTACAAATGAGGGCAACATAAGTACTCCCATATTTGATACAGTTCCTATCTATGTATAAAAATGTATTGCCAACAAGTGATGTTCCTTAAATATACTGGGGAGCTCATTCCTGATAGATGTATATTGAGGCGGTTCGTTTCTTGTTCTTCAAGTTTATTCTATACATTGCTCTTGAAAAAATGCAACATGGAGTGATTAGTTCTCTCTAATTTGTAATACTCTCCTAATACTATTATTCCTAGTATTAACTAAGATAAACTAAAAAGATATTCTGCAGTTACTTGAATTACGTAGTGTCTGTTGCTCGATGGCACCCATATTACATGACGTGATTGACAAAGGATTGGATCCCTCTCTGTTAGACCTTGGAACCTTTTACCGCACCTTTAAAAATTAACAATTTTCACGATGAAACCCGGAATATGCCCATTACCAAACTTGTTTTTAAAAACATAATTCGCATGAGGCTATGTTGAGATATTCCCTAAGTTTGATTTGCCTGAAGCTACGTACCATTGTAGTGTAAATGATATACATGACACTATCTCCCTTATGCTAATGGTGATGTATTATAATACTTATGCCCCTAGCTTTTCTCCCGACATATGTTCAAGGCCGAAGTCGAGGTAGTGCGTTAAATTCGTGCCATATTTTAACTACAGTACCAGTATGTTTCCAATATTTAGGTTATAGCTTTACTGACAGAACCAAACCAAGTCCTTAATATTTAGACATAGGGCTCTAGCGAAGCACCAAGCCCCCTCTTCCTAAAAACATCTGGGCGCGTTCTTGGAGCCAGGTCGACGTGGGCTCTCTGTCCGCCAAACTTTCTGCATCCAGTCCGGACCTCCATGGGTTGTCATCTTTCGCACAAGCCGACTCCATTAATTCCTGGCTCCTGTCAGGCTGCGACTCTGTCGCCCCCCTCAGGCAGGTGTCCTCCAGGCGCGCTAACGACGCGAACCGCTGGTTCAATGATGAACTCAAGACCCTAAAACTAACTGTGCGCCATGCAGAGCGGACCTGGAGGCGAGAGTACTGCCCCAACCTCAAAACCCAGTACACCATCCTCCTGTCTCAATACGAAAAAATCTATCTTGGCTACTAAGACGGCTTATTTCTCTACAAAAATCCTGGCTGCCGAAAATCCGCCTAGAGAAATCTTTTCCATTGTTCATGACCTCGCTTACTCTGACAGAGCCACCCTCAAACCCTCCCCTTCTCAGGATCTGTGTGACTCCCTTAATACTTATTTTTTAGATAAAATCTCAAACATTAAATCAAACATTCCTCCCCCCCCCTCCTTCGTCGACCCTCAATGTCCGCCAGCTGGAGCACGTCTTGTCTCCTTCCCCCTCCTGACTGAAGATGCTTTCCTCTCCCTCCTCCCTTTGGTCAAATCAGGTTCCCCCCTAGACCCCTGTCCTGCCCACATCCTCAGGCACATCTACTCGATCTGTGTGCAGCCTCCTCTCAAATTTCTCAATAACTCACTGTCCCAGGGCATTGTTATTAAACCTCTTAAATCTGCCATCATTGTTCCCATTCTCCAAAAACCGGGCGCTGACCCCTCCGCACTTGTCAACTACCGCCCCATCTCATTACTGCCCTTCTTGGGGAAGGTACTGGAGCACCATGTGACCAGAACACTCAGTACCTATGTGGAGGAGAACGGGGTGTTAGCCCCCCGTCAGGCTGGTTTCCGTCCCGCACACTCCACGGAGTCCGTGGTGTTATCGGTCCTCGACAACCTCAGAGAGGGCATTGACACCAACCATCCCCAGGCCCTGGCCCTCCTCGACCTCTCCACCGCCTTCGACACGGTTGACCATTCCATCTTACTCTCTCGTGTCAGGGCGGCGGGGGTTGGCGGCTCGGCCTTGGTCTGGCTGTCCTCCTTCCTGAGGGACCGTACCAAGGCAGTGCGCCTGGGCAACTTTTCGGCCGACCTCCGGAAAGTTCAATGCGCGGTCCCTCAAGGCTCCTCCCTTTCCCCTCTTTTATTTAACTTGTATATTGCCCCTCTCATTTTTGCCCTTCAGCAAATGGAGGTCTCCGTCTATAACTATGCGGATGACCTTCAGCTTATTTATAACCTATCCCCTTCCCCTGAGTCCATGGTTAATTTCCAGTCTATCATGATCTTTATCCAGGACTGGATGAATCACAACCACCTCAAGTTAAACCCAGATAAAACAGAACTGGTTTTGACAGGTGGTTGCTCCAGTCCCTGGACTTCTCTCTTCTGGCCCCCTTCCCTAGGTTCCCCCCCTTCTCCATCTTCCTCTGTGAAAACACTTGGGATCAAGCTGAACAACCAACTCACTCTGCACTCCCAGGTCAGCCTAGTGGTGTCCTCTTCTTTTCTTTCACTTCGCACCATTCGCAAAGTTTCCCATTTCTTCTCTTTCTCTGCTTTAAAACTTATCGTTCTGGCGATGGTAATCTCGTGCCTAGATTACGGCAAAGCTCTATACTGTGGCATGCCAGCCTACAGCATGCGTCGACTACAGTTGGATCAAAACCAGGCTGCCCGCCTGGTTTATAATCTGGCCAAATTTCACCACGTCTCTCCGCTCCTCAAATCCTTGCACTGGCTCCCCATCCGAGAGCGAGCTCAGTTCAAGATGGGATGTATCACAATTCAGGCCCGGGTCGGCGCAGCCCCTGCGTTCATCTCCTTGGAAATCAAAGCCTACGCCCCCGCCAGGGAACTGCGCTCATCTTCCCAACAATTGTTGACAGTTCCCCGCTTTAGGCGTAAAAAGTGGGGGGGGCACGAAATTTTCCACACTTGCCCCTGCCTTTTGGAACTCTCTCCCTGCTCACCTCAGATCTTTTACTCAATATGCACTCTTCCGAAAGGAGCTAAAAACTTTCCTTTTTTCACAAGCCTTTCCTTTATAAATCCTTTTCTTTGCTTTTCTCCTGATCTTCCTGTCTCTCTAGGTTCTGTACACCACAGCGCCATGAAACCGCCAGGTGAACGTGCGCTCTATAAATGCTTTAAACTCAAACTCTAGCGTTACCGTTCCCAACTATTGTTATTATCCTGGCTATCTTACATATCGATTGGCATCTACCAATGTACTCGGTCCTCGCTACGGGGTTCTAATCGTTACTTACTTGTATGCCTCGTCTCGGCGCTTGCAAAGTTACTGGCATTTCATTTCGCATGGAAATGAGGCTCGTGTTACTTCCTGCTTTAAATATCCTAACGCGTGATTGGTCTGACGCGATGTCGAGAGTATACATGCTCTATAGCGGGGAATCTACGGCAAGTACGGGCATCATATTGAAGAAGGTGCAACCTGTCCATGTGAATAATAGATACAAACATTTCTAGTTAAAAAGATGGCAGGGAAAATACTCGTTGTTATCAAAATTTAGATAGATATTTTGTCACTTGCTAGACTAATTTTATCTGCTATCCCAAACATTTACCCAGCACATTGCGTGCACATTTCTCATTTTAGTCCTGGGTATTGGGTATGGCTACCGAAATGTAATTTTCAGTCAGATTTTATACACAATGCTAATTAAAATATACCACAAGTTGAACCCTGCTTCTATCCGGTCTCTAAATATTTCTAATGAGTGTACTCATTTCATATATTTGGAAATGAATTTGTATAGGCACTAAAATGACCTCATCTCATGTTTAGTGAGGATTAGTCGCCATCTTGATGTATGTTATTTAATTAGGAGGCGACCAGAATGTTCAACCCTTCAATGAGCGTCAAGGTCTACAAGGGGTTATGTCTACATGTTAGTAAAATGTGTATTTAAAGGAAAATGCCACATCTTGTTAGACTCCAACCAGCCCAAGCACTGCAGGAACGTAGCATGCACCAATCCCCTTGACTTGCCCCTTGGACCCCCACAGGTCAAAAACTGTGTCGGCACCAATGGACCCGAAAAGAGGGTGGTAATGTTGAGGAGACACCAAGTCTTCCACCCTTTGGCGATGAAAAGGACACAGCTTCCGCCTGCTTTACGCTTCTGCACCACTGTAAATGGGGAGACAAAACAATCCCTTCATGTACCTCTGCAGTAATAATACCACCAACCCTCAAGGATCATGCATTGAAATACACATAACATCCCCTTCTTACCGCTAGAATGTGCAGGCTTAGCTTCGTAAAGAAAAGGAATCTGCAATGAGGACTGTACAATTTGCAGGGAGTGGAGGGAGCTTTCGCCAATAAAACAAACGAGGGGAAAAAGGTCTACTACGGTATAAACACCGCCTGAAAAAACCCCTTCGTTTTAGTCTCAAAAAGGTCACGGGGTAGGACTCAGTAAACCCCCACCAAACCCAGCACTGTCTTCGCGGAGTGACCCAAAACGTCACTTCCGCACAAAACGAGGCAGAAAACAATACCAGCAAAGACGCGCTGGAACCGCCGGAGCATCGTCAAAGTACGCGTTGAATCTGTGTCAACACATGAGAATACATCTCCGTGCAACGCGAGTGTATTCGGGGGCCCCCGAACACACCAAAAGCAAATAAGAGTGCTGGGATGGTATTTAAAGGTATACAAAAAGGGAAGGAAAACCCGGGAACCCAGAACTACCTTACTAACTGAGGGTACAGGACGGGGATAAAATGGGAAACAGCAATACCTCTCACGAGCCCGTGAGAAGGTAAAAAATAAGCAAAGGGACTTCCTGAAAGCTGGGAAATCCTCGAAACAGGAACAAAACGGCAGCCAACAACCAGGGAAGGAATCCAAACACTGGCAATATCAAGCATCGAGGTAAAGGTAGGACCACCTTTTATCCTACTCCCTTTGTCATGTGATGTCAAAGCATGATCACAAAGGAGGGACTAACCCGATTCCTAACAGTACCCCCCCCCAATGATCCTCCCCACTGGTCGGGGCTTCGAGGGGTGTTGTCTGTGGAACAGTCTAACCAATCTCGGGGCGTGCACCCCCCCTGCTGGTTCCCATGTTCTGTCCTCCTTAGTGTACCCTTTCCAGTCCACCAGGTACAAAAGGCGCCCCCTGACCCGTTTTGAATCTAGAATAGCCTGAACCTCAAATTCCTCCTGCCCATCCACCAATACAGGAGGCGGAGGCGGTAAGACTTGGACTGAGGGGATATAGGGTTTAAGCAAGGAGGTATGAAAAACGGGGTGTACCCTATAGTCCTGTGGTAAACTGAGCTTCATCGCTACGGGGTTAACAACCTGTAGTATGGAAAAAGGACCCACATATCGGGGCTGCAACTTACGAGATCCCTGCAATCTCAGATTACGGGAAGCCAGCCATACAAGATCCCCTATCTTGTATGCCGGAGCATCTACTCGATGTTTATCAGCCTGAGCTTTCATCGCCCCCTTTGCTTCTATGAGGCTGTCCCTGGCGGTGTGCCATATGCCTCTCAATTGCTCACACACATCATCGATGGCTGGCACGCGACCCGTGGGCTGTAAAGCTACTGCTCTAGGATGATACCCGAGAGAACAGTAAAAGGGTGTCATGCCCAAAGCGGAATGCACACTGTTGTTATAAGCGAATTCCGCAATGGGCAGAGCAGTTACCCAATCACAGGACAAGGATCTTATCAAACACCGTAGGTATTGTTCCAATGTCTGATTAGTGCGTTCAGTCTGACCATCAGACTGAGGATGGTAAGCCGAAGATAAACGTATCTCGGTTTTAAGCACCTGACACAGTTCAGTCCAAAAATGTGAGATGAACTGCGCCCCCCTGTCCGATACGATCACCAATGGCAACCCATGTAACCGCACAACTGAAGACATAAACACCACCGCCATCTCCTTTGCTGAAGGGAGTTTAGGAAGCGGTATAAAGTGGGCCATCTTGGTGAATAGATCTACCACCACCAATATAGCGGTACAACCAGCAACTAAGGGCAGATCTGTTACAAAATCCATACTCAAAGTATGCCATGGACCAGGAGGTACCTCCAAAGGCTGTAAGAGTCCTGAGGGTTTACAATGCGAGGGCTTGCTGATCGCACACACAGGGCAAGCACTCACATATCCCTGGACATCCTTAGTCATGGACTCCCACCAGAACCACCTCGTACACATCTCCTTGGTCTTCCTTATTCCTGGATGGGCAGCCAAGGCAGAGGAATGACACCACTCCAATACCTCATCTCTCAGCACAGGTGGAACAAACAACCTATCTTCGTGATACAAAAGCCCATCTTTCATGGATATCTGGGGTATAGACAACCAAGGCGTCAGATCTTCCTGGTTCAACTGTTCTTTCACGAGGGCAGGAAAGTCTCCCGCAACCAGAACCCCGATTATCTTTTCCCCCGCTATCATTGCCCTGCTTTCCTTCACTACGCCTTCATCCTTTGCCTCCACATGTATTCGGGAAAGAGCATCAGATTTCGCCTGTTGGGCTGCAGGCCTGTATGTTATAATGAAGTCATATTCATTAAAGAACAGAACCCATCTCATCTGGCGAGGTGTCAAGGCCCTGGCAGAACGAAAGAATTCTAAATTCTTATGGTCGGTGTAGATGGTGATCACATGTCTAGCACCCCATAAATAATGCCGCCATTCCTCAAATGCCAGTTTGACCGCCAGCAGTTCTCGTTCTGCCACAGTGTAATTACGTTCTGCTGGCAACAAGGTTTTCGAAAAGAACGCAATCGGATGCATGTGGCCAGTGTCTTCATCCCGCTGTGACAATACCCCTCCTACCGCACACGAAGAAGCATCAGTTTCTACGAAATACGGCATGGCAGGGTCAGGGTGCACCAGTACAGGTGCAGACACGAACTGTCTTAGCAACGTACGAAAAGCTTCCTGAGTCTCATTTGACCAATCAAAAAGGACGCCCTTCCTCAAAAGGCGAGTCATCGGAGCCACAATGTCAGAGAAATGCAGTATAAATCGCCGATAAAAATTGGCGAAACCTAGCAGCACCTGTATTTGCTTCACATTGGTTGGAACTGGCCAGGTCTCTATAGCCCGAATCTTTTTCGGGTCCATTCGAATACCCGCTGCAGATATTACAAACCCCAAAAACTCTACTTCGGGTGTACTAAACTGGCACTTCTCCAACTTAGCATATAAATGATGTTCCTGCAAAGTTTTCAAGACCTGTAACACATGTTTGGTGTGGTCGAGCTCTTTCTCTGTATATATCAGGATGTCATCCAAATATACTATGACTGTCTGATCCAGATACTGGCCTAGGACTTCATTGATAAAAAACTGGAACGCCGCTGGCGCATTACACAAGCCAAACGGCATTACTGTGTACTCAAACAGTCCGTACTTTGTCTTAAATGCCGTCTTCCACTCATCTCCTGGCCGGACCCGTATGAGATGGTATGCGCCCCGCAGGTCCAACTTGGTGAATACGGTCGCCTTGCGGAGCTGGTCTAACAACACGGAGATGAGTGGAAGAGGGTACCGGTTTTTGATAGTAGCCGAGTTCAACGTTCTATAGTCAACGCATGCCCTCAAAGACCCCTCCTTCTTTGGTATGAAAAATATAGCCGATGACACTGGCGAAGAAGAAGGGCGTATGTAACCCAAAAGTAACATCTCGTCTATATACGTTTTTAAATGGGCCTCCTCCGGCTCAGACAATGCGTAAACCCGGCTGCACGGTAAGGGTGCTCCCGGTATCAGATCGATCTTACAGTCATACGACCTATGCGGAGGAAGGCCTTGGGCACACACCGTATCAAACACATCCTCATAAGCGGAGTACTGGGGAGGAATAACACTCTTTTCAATCATGGCGCAAGACAAGGGGTTGATCTGTTCCGCTGCCACAATATAGCAATTACTCAAACAGTGTACCGAGTCCAACGTTACCAATCTCTTTACCCAATCAATCCTCGGGTTATGTCTTTGCAACCACGGGACCCCTAGTACCAACCCAAAAGAAGGGGCGTCGATTAAGTCAAAGACCACACTTTCCACGTGTCCGTTCTCGCACAAAAAACCAAGGGGAACAGTCTGTCTAGTGATACACCCTGATGTCAACTCTGTCCCATCAATCGCCCTTACCGGCTCGGGTTGTTCCTTCAATTGACAAGGAATCATCAACTTCTCAGCCATCGAGATGTCTATAAAGTTGCCAGTGGCCCCAGAATCCAATAGTACCGACACAGGAATACGTTTCTGCGCTGAAAGCAGTAAGTGAGCGCTGATCACAAAATGTCTTGGAGCTTGATCTAAGGCCCCTACCACCTCGTACTGCTCACTTCTGTCTTTCCCTGAACATTGATCCACTTGTATGCACGCCACCTTTTTACCAAACCCTACCCCTGAAGGTTTCACAGGGCATTCACGTGCAAAATGGCCCCCCTGTCCACAATAAAGACACAGATTCAGCTCTCTTCTTCTTTTCTTTTCCTCTGAAGTCAAAGGTCCCCTAACTCCACCTATTTCCATGGGTTCCGGAGCTGTTCTGCTTTCCCCTGTTGACTTCACCTCTGGTTTCACATAACCACCACGGGAAGACTGGAACCGGGTACGTTCTCCCCGCCGTTCCGTCATCCTATGATTCAATTTCACCACAAGATCCATAAACGCTGTACAATCCTCAGGCGGATCCACCACCTGTGACACTGTGTCTTTTAATTCCTCGCAAAGACCCTTATAAAACAGAGACGTCCTTTTCTCGATTGGCCAATGCGTCTCGGCTACTAATCGATTGAAGTTGGCTATATAAGACAATAAGTCCTGCCTGCCCTGCCGTAGTTTCAACAATTCAGCATCGCTGGCCTGCATAAACGCATGCTTAGCAAACAGACCCCGCATTAATTCTTTAAATGCCGGATAGTTATACAGCACACGGTCATTGCTTTCTACCAAAGGTATTGCCCATTGGGCCGCGTTGCCAGCCAGATATGACAGTATAAAAGCAACCTTAGCAGAGTCATCGGGAAAGGCATTCGTTTTACACATAAAGTGTAGCTGACACTGGTTCATGAAGGTGCCAAACTTATTGCTCTCTCCTGTGAACCTCTCCGGGGGGGCCAGGGGGACTGCCACGGGTGTCGTCACTGTTACTGCAATGGGGTTACTGCCACTCGTGGTACTTGTTCCCGCCCCTCCAGTAAATGGGAACGAAGACGGCTGTACAACAGATCCTGTTCCCCTACTCGATGCTTGTTCTCTAGCCCTGACAGCCACCAGTTCCTGTTTCAGTCCTACATTCTCCTGCTTTAACTCCTGCACCTGTGCCTGGAGTGTATGCACGGCTCCCATGATGTCATGCAAAGTAAGACCACCCGTTGCCCCGTCTATCGGATTCCCGTCCTCATCCATGCTAGTCCAGGCAGTGCTATTTTATCGTGGGCTTGATATTCTGTTAGACTCCAACCAGCCCAAGCACTGCAGGAACGTAGCATGCACCAATCCCCTTGACTTGCCCCTTGGACCCCCACAGGTCAAAAACTGTGTGGGCACCAATGGACCCGAAAAGAGGGTGGTAATGTTGAGGAGACACCAAGTCTTCCACCCTTTGGCGATGAAAAGGACACAGCTCCCGCCTGCTTTACGCTTCTGCACCACTGTAAATGGGGAGACAAAACAATCCCTTCATGTACCTCTGCAGTAATAATACCACCAACCCTCAAGGATCATGCATTGAAATACACATAACATCCCCTTCTTACCGCTAGAATGTGCAGGCTTAGCTTCGTAAAGAAAAGGAATCTGCAATGAGGACTGTACAATTTGCAGGGAGTGGAGGGAGCTTTCGCCAATAAAACAAACGAGGGGAAAAAGGTCTACTACGGTATAAACACCGCCTGAAAAAACCCCTTCGTTTTAGTCTCAAAAAGGTCACGGGGTAGGACTTAGTAAACCCCCACCAAACCCAGCACTGTCTTCGCGGAGTGACCCAAAACGTCACTTCCGCACAAAACGAGGCAGAAAGCAATACCAGCAAAGACGCGCTGGAACCGCCGGAGCTCCGTCAAAGTACGCGTTGAATCTGTGTCAACACATGAGAATACATCTCCGTGCAACGCGAGTGTATTCGGGGGCCCCCGAACACACCAAAAGCAAATAAGAGTGCTGGGATGGTATTTAAAGGTATACAAAAAGGGAAGGAAAACCCGGGAACCCAGAACTACCTTACTAACTGAGGGGACAGGACGGGGATAAAACGGGAAACAGCAATACCTCTCACGAGCCCGTGAGAAGGTAAAAAATAAGCAAAGGGACTTCCTGAAAGCTGGGAAATCCTCGAAACAGGAACAAAACGGCAGCCAACAACCAGGGAAGGAATCCAAACACTGGCAATATCAAGCATCGAGGTAAAGGTAGGACCACCTTTTATCCTACTCCCTTTGTCATGTGATGTCAAAGCATGATCACAAAGGAGGGACTAACCCGATTCCTAACACATCTGTTTTTTTCTGCCTTTAGTTTTTCTTAGGTCCTAATCCTAAGTGTATAAGATTTTTTATAGTAACTGGTATGACATAACCACAAGGATATACAAATCCTTTTCTACTGAATGGCCTGTTCCCAAGGTATTTCGAGGTTTAACCCTTTCTTGCATGTCTCTAATACAGAAATCCAATATACTTCTCTAATTTTTCTGATTTTGTCTGTATCCTTGCTTTTTTTCTGGTTGATCCTCTCTAGGATATACCATTGCATCTCCTCTGGTGCATGGTGTTTGTCCAAATAATGAGTGACCATAGGGGCCATTGTTTTACTTGTTCTTATAGCTGACCTATGTTCCGTCAAGCGGACATTCATGGCCCTTCCTATTTGCCCTACATACCCTTTTTGACAAGGGCATAGTATCAGATATACTACATTTGTAGTTCTGCAATTGTTCAAGTTCACAGGTGCAATGACATGATTGTTAAAATGTAGAGTAGGTCCCTCAATGGCCATAGTGCATGATTTGCAATTATAGCACTTATATGTACCTGTCACTGGTTTCATGGTTGTGACATTTAGTTGTTTAGGAATGGTATTTTGATTCATGCGAGACCTTACAATATGATCTTTCATGGATTTGTTGCGCTTGTAGGCAAACATAGGCTTTGGGATCATATCTTCTTTTGGTGTATTTACATTAAGTATGTGCCAACTTGCACATACTGCTTGTTTAATTCTCTCATTAAGCGTAGAATGCCTTGTTACCAAAACCAATCCTGGGACCTTTTTCTCTTTAGTGGACACTAGTAGGTGTTGACGGTCGTAAAACCGAGCCCTTTTGAAGGAGTCTCGTATGATTTTTTTCGGGTAGCCTTTGGCTATGAATTTCAGTTTCATTGTTTCAGCCCTGCTGTCATAATCGGTGATATTAGTGCAGTTACATCTGAGGCGTAAAAACTCCCCAAACGGTACACTATTTTTCTGGAACGAAGGGTGAAAACTATCGTCATGGAGGAGTGTGTTCCTGGCGGTGGGTTTAACGAATAAGTCCACCACCAGGATACCACTCTCATGTTTGATCACAATGTCCAGATATTCAACCCTTTCTGTATCAATGTGGTTGGTAAATCGTATGTTGTTGTCACATAGGTTAATCCATTCCATAAACTGATACAAGTTGTCTATGCCATCATCTCAGATGAAGAAGACATCATCTATGAATCGTGACCATTTGGATCTCGGATTTACCAGCATTTACCTTGAGGCAGTGATCCGTCATCCAGGTTGCGATCTCGGTGAGGCAGTTTATTAGGTTGCTCTTAGTGTTAGCGTTGGCCAGTCTGTTATCAAGAGGGATCAGTAATTGGTTATCATCTGCATGTTCGCTAGGGAAAAAATATATATATATTAAAAAGAGTAGGGCTTAGAGAGGCTAACTGTGGGACTCCATACTTGATACTCTTAGGAGTGGGAGAGCGGGGGCCCAATAGAATTTTTTGGGTTCTGTTTTTCAGAAAGGATGCAAACCATGAGAGGCCTTTTGAGTGTAGTCCTTTCTTGTAAAAGATTTGAAGTAAATTGTTATGAGACACAGTGTAGAAGGCCACCGTGAGGTCCAGGAGGATCAGTGCTAGGGGTCTGCCTTGATCCAATAGGGATCTAATGTTGTCAGATATTGCGAGAAGCGAGGCCTCAGTACTGTTATTGGTTCTATAACCAGTCTGGGAGGGATCTAAAAGGTTATTGGTTTCGAAAAATGTGGTGAGTTGCCAATTTTCTAATCTCTCTAAGACTTTGGATAGATATGGTAACTGTAAAATTGGGTGATAGTTTGCTGTATTGTAAATTTCTAGGCTTGATTTTTTGAGTATTGGCTGGGCAAAGATGTTGATGGAAGCAAAGGTTATATCTGTAATGCACGTGAGACTTTATTGCATTTTTATATCCATCATTATTTAAAATGCATTGCTCTCCTGTGATGTCAAAAATTAGTATTAACTAGTGCACATAATTATGAGATGCTTTTCTTTATCCTGCTCAATAAAAAATACTTCTTTAAAAAGGTTTTTGCCATTCTTTGAGCTCAGCCCTCTGAATGAAAGATAGCTTTGTAGAATTATCTGAGGATCATCTGGAAATTCTCCAATTACAGGCACAGTCATATAATATGTCTCAAGTTACCCTCCACCTGTGGGGGAACATCTAAAGCAAATTAATGGAACTTGTGACTTGATTTTATTTAGGAAAGCTGATTTTCTATAGAATATCCACTTAGTAAAAATGTGCTCCTTTATGAGTGGAAAGATGATGGCTTCTTATTGTGTTCCATGTCTCAACCAAGAATGTCAATTTCTCGGCTGCCTGCCATTTATGAGCCATTCTTGGAAATCCATGATTCTCTTATGCCATTGATCTTAATTTTCCAGAATCTTACTGACCTGTTTGTGGTTGTTTTTATAGGGTCTTCAACCGTTCTCATCCTTACGAATTTCTGGCCAATGTTCTTTAAAAAGTATGAAATTCGATTATAAAATATAACATAGAACCTTTAAAGAATTCTAATATGTGTGCAAATACTGGGCCGTGTTTTCCAGCTGTCCTGAATTAAAAGTCCACAGAGTGACAGTATCTATTAATTCTCCCTCTTTGCCATTTATTCCTTTCTAAGAGGGGTTGTTGCTCTAGTGTAATCTCGTCTAGCCGAGTGAATACTTTGAAACATGTAATAGAGTAATACCTAAATATTTTCTTTTTTAAAACCCATAAAATTGTTTTATATCAAACTTTTGGGGTAATTTAGTCAAGCGCACAAAGTCCACAACTTTGTATTCTGTGAGCATCTGACACATAACATCATTATCTAATATAATATGTATTGAATGTATGCTATAAAAACAGGAGAACAAATGTGATAAATTCACAAAATTATTTTGTTTCACATTAATCAAGGCCAACTTCCCACCAACTGTTCATTTATACCATATTCAGTGCCAGCCCATAAGTTGTATTAAACCAAATAAATACAGAAAAGCATTCTAAAACATTTAGTGGGCAAAACAACAAGTACAGCATATGAAAAGTTAAGTAGGGATTAAACCAGCATTCTAATAAGTGCAATTCTAGCTCTAACAGAGGCAGGAAAGGACTTCCATTTTATAAATAGAGATTTTTTTTTATCTATGGGTGGTATAAACTTGAACTCAAATAAATCATCAACAGCCATGTTTGTGCATATTCCCTAATACTTCTTTGGCCTCAAGCTAATATATGGCTGCAGCTCTGAAACTAAATAAAGCCTCTTATCTCCTGAAATTGCAAAAAGATACTAAAAATTATGTGCTATGCTCTGTCCTATGTCCGGGTCTTTAAAAAAGCATGATATCATCAGCATACAATTTGATTTGGGACATTTTGTTAATTGGTACTTTAATTGACATGTCGCTTCTTATGGCACTAGCAAGAGGCTCAATTAAAGAAAGCAGTTTATAATGGACATCTCTGTCCAGTTCTCCATTTATCTTTGCAGCAGCTGATGTCAATAGAGTCCCCAGTCAATCAAGCATTGGAGATTGGATAATCCCCCAATAAACTGGGAAGGAAACCCAAATGCTTTTAAAAAAAGTAATGAAGAAAAGGCTTTCCCAATTTGCAAGATCAGAAGCTTTTTTAGCAATAATAAAAATATCTGAGATGGGATCTGTTTACTATTAAACAAATCTAATGCTTCGATTAAATATTTGGTGTTATTAGATAAATGTCTACCAGCTATAAAACCATTCTGATCTTCATTTATAATTTGACCCGCAACTTGAGCCACTCTACTGGCCAACGGTTTTTGTATTATTTTGTAATCTGTCTTCAAAAGATTAATCGGTATATGGGAGTTTAGATTTTCAATATTGTTATCTTTCTCAAGGAAGCTCACCCCTATGGCACATTAAAGGAGGGTGGACTTCTCTATTTCCTCAGTATGAGATTTGCTGGTTTCAAAATATGTTGATTTAAGATTTTTTTAAATCTTTTTCAAAAACTCAGCTGGAAACCCATTTTCACCACTCGAATTCCCATTTTCTAGAGATTTAGCCACAGCATCATCTTTTTACAGATTGAATGATTTAACCAAACCTTGCCCAGAACTCCGAGTCAATGTCAGGACTAGCAGAATTAATAAAAAAAGATTGCAGCTTAGGCGTATCTAATTTTTGATTTGTGTCAGTAGCCATAGTTAATTTTAGAATGCTGAAAAACCATATCCTCAATGATTTTATGAGTATTCATGTCAGCATCAAAAAGTGAACTAATTATAACTCTCCTCACATACTCTCTCCATATAAAGTTTACTAGTCAAATAGATATCCTTATGATGGTGACCTCATCTCCTGTTTTGCTCACTCGAGACCTTGACGATTGCAGCTATTCTTATGACTCAAATAGCGATCATGGGCGAGTTTTAGCTAATTTTCCAAATTGTTCTTTATCTGTCAAGATTTACTTATTTCCGCCATATCTTTAGTTATTATAGTTTTTTAATGGTGGCCTTGAATGCATCCCATACTATCTGAATACTTGCCAAATTCTCATTCAGCAAAAAAACTGAGTTATTTCTATTTAAATTTCTGAAAGTCAAAGTTCCTCTTCCAAATGCAGCTTATTAAACAACTATCTATAAGTGGACTGAGGCTTCTGAATACCCGCAATATGCATTTCTACAATTGAATGGTCCAAAAAACCATTTGGTTTGTGCTTATGATGCTTAAGTATGAGATCTGAAGGTATAAAAACAAATTCAGCCTCGCTTCTTACTTATATGCTGCAGATACATAATTGTACTCCCGCCAATTTGAGAATTTATCTATACAGGGAACCACCAAATTTTGGCTCTTTTGGTAGTTCAATAGTGCATTAGTTGTTCACTTGTATTCTATCAGTGATAAATAACTGATGAATGTAGGCTTGGATGCTGGAGAAAATCAAAGTCACTTCCTAAAATTGCCGAACCTGGAATAACCATGATTGGCTGATACCAATCAAAAAGTGGTGCTGGATGATATTCAACAGAGGCATTTGTTGTAGCGACCACAAATCATAAGCCATCAACCAAACCATTAATCTATGTCCACCTATCCTCTTTATCTACATGGGACGCAATAATATTAATCTGTAGTTGATTATTGATGTATATAGCAACCCCAGTATGGGCTGCTCCTGATAATGAAAGGCATTTGAAACCTGCCCATTTGTGAAACATTAACAAATCTCCAATTTTATAGTGCTTTACATGAGTCTCTTGAATAAGGATTATATCTGGAGAGTGGCTTATAACCCATTTTTGATGGCTTTCATCTTGTGCTTGTTATTCAAACTCTTTACATAACTAATATAATCTTCGAGTTGTTTCTAACCATCTTCGTTTTAGAGCATCAAATCCCCTAAAAATATACATCCAACCATTATACAGTTTACCATAATCAATAAATATAAAAACAGCATTGATATAAAGTGCATAACTATCTCACAACAGGAGAGCCAATTTTAAATATATGACTTAAAAAAATTTACAAATAGGGAATGTGTCCATTAACAATATGAAAACTGCAGGGAGGACAAAGTAGATCGCGTATTCAATGACAAAGAATGGGAAAAAGCCCTAGAGTATCCCAAGAAAGTCTCCAGAAATGCGCGCTTTAGGAACATCCAATTCAACATTCTAATTAGAGCATACCTCACCCCAAAGCGCCTTCAACGCTTCTACCCGGACACACACTTCGCCTGCCCCCGATGCCAGCACCCCGAAGCAGATTTTAAACACATGTTCTGGGATTGCCCAATTCTGCACCATTACTGGGACCGGGTACACCATATCCTCTGGGAGACAACCAACAATTTAACCCTCTCCTCATGGGAAGCTAACGCCCTCGGTATGTTCCGCAGGCGGAAAACCGAGAAGGTGCAATGTCGCTTTGTTTCCTTAGCCATTCTCTTAGCAAAAAGAGGAATTGCCATGCACTGGTGGGCCCCTGCAGGGCCCCCAGAGGCAGCTTGGATAGGGGCTATGAAGAAATGGGGCGCGGCGGAAGAGTGGCTACGGGAGGAAGAAGTGCGAGGAACACGAAAACACCACATTCCCCTAGAGTGGGCGCAACTGCTGCACCAATTTACTCACGAAACAGCACAACCACCCTCAATGACACCTTCCCCCTCACAATCCACATGGGTATCCCCTCAGAAGCTGGAAGAAGAGAACGCAGGCCCAGACAGGGACACATAAGACGAACAATATGGCAAATAGGCATGGATCCCAATAGATTACATACAGCGCGATGTCCACAGTTCCCACCCAGGGGGCCGATATAGTACCACAGGCAATTATCTCAGCAAGTTGTCTTCCACCAGTAGCTCTGCACCAGATACCCCCAGTTCACCCCCAGTTCGCCCTCACGGTTCATGGTTTCTTCCCCACACCGAAGATCTAAAATCCGACAACATCTAGTTGGAAACATGAATACTCAACACCAAGCGAGAAGATACCATAAGGGAACACAGTGAGGACATAGGCAGGCCTCTAACCCAGACACTGTTGTATCCAGTCATGGACTCATGCATGCCCTTTCACCTTACCTGGGGTCGATCATAAATTAACCTCAAGGCGATTATTATGCTACATCGAAAATGTGAAAACATGTACAAGAGCTTTTCCTTCTCATTTGGTTGTGAATTCTTGCCGACTACTAGTCGAAAATCAATGTACTTGCGAGATGCAATATTTTACTTTGTCGATTTACTCAATGAGAGGATATACAAAAACCAAATAAAAAAATTTGAAAGAAAAAAAAAGTATGAAAACTGCAAATATGTAGAATTTATACTTATTGTATTGCACTGCAACACCGGCCTATTTTACATTGCAACCTTATACCTAATATGGCATCTATACCTTTTGACTCAATTCATACAGGGATAATTTTGCTACATGGCCTGTCCTACCTAAACTAACTGTTTGTAAACATTGTGAAAAATTATATAAAATGCATACATCATTGAGTAATGGAAGGAATTAACATATTCTGATAAATTGATCAGTTGACTGCCTACTATTAAAACTGTGAGTGCTCCCATATTGTAATCTTCTCATTCCCGTCCCACTCACCCCTCCCTCCCCAGCTTTCCTGCTTATCAGGAATACATCCTCTATAAATCCGAGTGAACCAACAAACTAGCACTATGTTGCAGTGACGTGGCTTTCCTATTCCATGACTCCTTAGTTACCAAACTCCCACCACCCAGCATAATTCTTCTTCAAGCCATTGAGAACTGCTGTAATTCATTCATCAAAACAATTGTACTTCTTCCATAGACCCAAGCAAATGAAATTGGCCTTTCTACAGAACTTTCAGCTCTGTGGCTTGGACAATAGGAGCCTGAACTCCTACTGAACGAAGGGATGGTAACAGCAATTTAAAGTCTCTTCGTCTATGAGCTGAATCAATAATTATATATAGGAGGCAGCTCCTAGATACCCCTTGGGTGATAAGCATACTTTGCAAAACCTCATTACATAACATTAACACAACATCGCAGAAGATCCTAAACGAAAATTCATTATGAATGTCGAAGGCCTTCTCACATAAGGCTTCATACAGTGTGATTTCCATAATCCTTAATCCAGCAAAATTGACTAACATTGTTTGAGGATACATTGCATTAGGTGAAATGTGAGAAGGCACTATATTTGCCCACATAATTGTTAAATCTTGCAAAAAATCTGGGAGGACATAGCTTTGAATAGAAGCCTCCACATAAGACATTGTCCCAGATGCATCTTCCTTATGCTCAAGGATCTCCATTAGTCTCAAGTTTGATCTTCTGGAATGATTTACAAGCTCCTCCAGTTTATTTCGAAGTCACATAATTGTCTTCCATAGTGATCCACCAGCTCAGAAGTCTTTGAGAGTTTATTTTCACAGTTGAAACTCGCTGCTCCATTTCCACTCTGCTCAAGATCTGTGATGTCTTGTCGTCCATCTTCCCAGATCTGGTGTTGCTTAATCTTCTCCATCAGTTTTTCCTTCACAATTGTAGGCATTTCTCCATCTTTTATCTTATTATGCTGCTTTACAGTTCCAAACAGTGTGCACCCTTCAAATTGCTTATCTACGTTGAACTGTCTACTGCTGAAATTAACTCAGTAGACACCCGAGCAGATACCTCATGATGTGTGGTTCACACAGAATCTTGAGACACAACGTCCCCAAAAAAGTCTAAAGGGACTTATAAGCTACGGCCCCCAGAAGATCTCCTGGTTCCCCCGCTTCTTTCTTAGTGACTGCTTGTCACCTCTTTGAGTGTTTGTAACATTAGTATAACACTGGAACTAGCAAGAGAGTTAATATTCCGCATGTTTAAATCTTATAACTTAGAGTCTGAATCTCCTATTTCCCTGACCGCTGCCCCTTTCAACATCGCTGTTCCTTGAGGAACGGACAAAGCAAACTTGATATGTTTATCCAGTGCCTTTATCTCCAGAGCCTCTGCAGGCCTGCCAATAGATTAGTCGGGATTGCCTCACCTGCTAAGCACAGAGAACCTTCTTTCAACCTTCCATAATTAATTCTTCAATATTTGCACACCACCTGGGGCCATCTCCAGTCTGTAGCAGCCCTATGCTGTGTGCTTTACTGACAGACGTTGCTACTTTAATTGTCTTCTGACTCCTTAGGGGCTTGGAAGGCATGCTTTGAAGTGAAGCTCTTGAAGTCTTGATGCTCAAGGAGACGTTATTCATTCATCTAGCTGCTACTTTGGCAGGAAGCAGCACTTTTACACTGTGGCACAGCCGGGATATGAGTTCTTCAGTTTAGTAATCTTAATAGCTTATTAATCTCATGTGCAATGAAAAGGAGCCCAAAATGGAAACGCCCCTACTGGCAGTCTTTTTGATAACAGCGGTTAGGAGAGCAACAAGGTTTGCTTACCAACTAAGCCATGCAAGTGCAGATAGCTTTGTTGAGCTTTCATGCTTCCTTCAACTACGACAAAATGTATAGTCTGCATTCAAGATGAATGCAGATGCAATGGCCACCCCATACTGCCTTGGTGATACTGAGGTGGGGTCCAAATGCCATGGTTTTTGCTGCTATTATGCTGCTGCAGCTCCACTTTTACCATGAGACAGTGAGCGATGGAGGGATCCTGGCACTCACTGTCATAATCCCATGCAGCCATGGGACATATGCTCCTTGACACTCCTGAATGTTCCTCATCCATGCAACGTATCGGGAAACTCCATCAGCACCACACACTGATACGTGCCACCCACTGCCTCACATCACATTGCGGTGTACTCTCATTGCACTCAGTAAGGGGGATGTTGTGAGAAGTGTTGTGAACCAGATGCTATGAGTGACATTCCATAGGCTGGGTAATCTCATCTTTCTCAAAGGATGAGGCTGAAAGAATCTCTTCTCTTTTTGTAACGGTACTGAATGAAGCGAGCAACGACTAAATCAGGAGTCTAAAATACCACTGCGCTAGCTTCAGTCACTGACTCCGAGTGCGTGGGTGTGACAGAGAAGTCTGGATTTTACTGCCCAACATTCTGGTCCATGCCCTTCCATCATTCCCATGTGTCCTGCCAGGTCTTTGGATTATTAATTCACATTCTATATTATTGAAGCTTTCGGTTTCTTTAATATGTTGTAATAGATAGATAGAATTACACTTCATTGTGCACAGAAAAAGGAGGATAACTTAATCCAAAAGAGTTTCAAATGGACACAATCTGGTATGATGTTGGACAGCAGTAGCCAGAAAACAAATGCCAATCTAACAGAAATTTACAACAGCATTGGCAAGAGACAGAAATTGACAAAGCTGGATTGTGCCCTGTGCTCACATCAAAAGTGTCCTATCACATTAGGCAATAAACACAAAGACAACACTAAAGTAATTATACTGTAAAAACTAGAACAATGGCGCTGAAGTGAAGTACCTTGTTTGAGTAGGTGCCACAGTCACTCAAAATGAAGTTAACCAGTAGCTTAATTTGGTTACCCCATTGCCTCAGGCTATATGATGTAGTGGGTGGAAGCAAAATGTTAATAAAACAACAACAGATCAATAGATGAACAGAGGTAATTGAAAGGCCCTTTAAGTAAGTACATTATACATATAATTGTAATAAAATGAATAGGTCTTCACTAACCCCAGAACTAAAAGCACACAGAGGGCCTCATTAACAAAGCTATTTCCTCTCATTTGCAATATACACCTTTTGTATGCCCACCAGGTTTGTGAAACATAATAGGTTTGAATTCACAAAACTCTAGTTTGAAATGTAGGCATAGTAATGCCTACGTCTGCATGCAAGATATTAAGCCACATTCTTGTAATAATACACATTATGAATTTACTATCAGTGGATATAAGTGTATCCATGGAGAGGCACCCAAAATGTACAATAGAAGCTCCAAAATCGCTATGATAAGTTGGGAAGGACGGTCACTAGCAGTGAAATGCGGATTCCGTTGCACACCTGCAAAAGTGCAAGTCAGACGCGAGGAAGCTCATTCACAAAAGAAAACAAGAAACCCTAATTAAGGTAACTACAAAACAAGGGTGCTCAGAGTAACACCACCGCTGCCTCTAAGAAAGTCACACACCATACACAGGTCACTCACTGGAGCTGAAAATACTGCCCCATATACGGATGATTACAGTGAATTGCACACAAGTGACAAATGCAAAGAATAAGAAGCAACAAAATAGGCGATGTGACCAGCCACGGCCAGTGCAGGTAAGAGCGGTGGGGCCAGGTGCAGGGGATTTCGACAGAGGACGACAAGGAAAAATTTATTATTTATTGAATTTTCCCTCGTCATAGTCCGTCGAAATCTCCCCCCACCTGGCCCCACTGCCCCACCGCTCTTAGTTGTATGGGCCACGACTGGACGTGACACCAGAATCAAACAACAATAGCACCAACAAAAGAGTCATCACAAGTCATATATTGCAAAAAACTGAAAACTAAATCATACAAATCCAAAGTTGCACCAAATGAAAGGTACCCCTGGAAGAGAAGGTTCTGTGGAAAAGAGAAAAGTGTAGGCCCCAAACTATGTATTTTGGCCATGTTGAGATATTTTTTAAACCATTGTGTTAATCTCAACTTCATTTAATTTTCTAGAAGATTTATAGGATGCATTTAGAAGAAATCATGTCTTCATCTAAACAATCCAGGGGCCTGAAATCTTTTCTACCATCTCTTAGTTCTTTTCGGTCCTAAAAAATTAGCATACCCTGGAACTGCATGAGGTTTGTTTCTTTACAGAATTAGTGTTAAATATAAAATACTGTCTGTCTCTGTAAATTAATTATTTGGCCAGTATGGCCTAATCTTGCAGCTACCAGAAAACGAATCCCACTGTTACTGTGCCTATGGTGTTCTAAAGTATCAATAAAATTCGATAAGAATCTAGAACAAGCACAATGTGTGATTAGCACTATAAACACAAATACATTTCATCTCTAAATACTCCTATAAAGTATGGGGGCAGACTATCATAATAGAAATTGGTGCAAATCCACAAAGACTACCTCAATAGCCACATCATTCGGGTCAATGCCGAATGACACTTTGTCAACTGCCCCCAATCGAAATAGGGTTCATTGCATAGATTACTGTTAGAAATGGGGTCTCTAGTCAGCAGTGGTCTGCACCCTGTCCACATAGGGACCCTCACTCTAGTCAGGAGAGTCACACAGCTAAGATAGCCCTTGCTCACCCTCTTGGTATCTTTGCATGAGCAGTCAGGTTTATCTCAGAGGCAATGTGTAAAGCATGTATACATTTGCACACAGTGACATGGTGAAAAAACTACAAAATGAGTCCACAGTTTAGAAGAATAGCCAATATGTGTCTGAATAAAACAAGACCAAAATGACAAAAAATCCAACATACAGAAGCCAAGATATCACTTTTCAAAAGTCAAATAAGTTCAGTCCATAGAACTTTATGGATGCATTTCTTTTAGCACAAATTACCTTGGATGTGTCAACATTCAAAGACGAAAGAGGTGCAGGGGAGGTGAGGCGCCGGAAAAGCAATGCGAGACAAATATTCCTTACTCCTAAGGGAGGTGATGCAGCAGTTCCTTACTGCTATGCAGGGGAGCTGATGTGTTGGTTCCTTACTGTCATGGGAGGTGATGCACTGATCTCCAGACACGCGGCTTTGGTTCCATACTACTGGGCAACATCGATGAAGAGACGGCGTCCAGGGACGATGCGTCTAAAATCCAGATGCACTGCATCAATGCAATGGCGGCGATGCAGGCGCTTCATAAGTTTCACATCCGCAATGAGGTAATGCGTCTAATCTTCAGCTGTAAAGCAGGGGCTGCGTCAGAGTCAGAGTGGGTGCCACTACGC
The DNA here is from genome assembly GCF_964261635.1 of Lissotriton helveticus. NCBI lineage: Eukaryota > Metazoa > Chordata > Amphibia > Caudata > Salamandridae > Lissotriton > Lissotriton helveticus. The sequence goes on from NC_136065.1 coordinate 950,893,503, forward strand.
CGTTGACACAGTGCTCAGGCTGTGATTATTTTTCAGCTGCAAAGCAGGTGTTGCATTGATTCTTTCATATGCATAAAAAAAGGTGAGAGATCCTGTTGGGGTGATGAGCGGCGGATCATTCAAAATAGAAAACAAAACTAGGGGACCCCTCACACCATAGATGCATCTGCTATTTTAAGGAGGCTACGAAATGGTTCCTTATCTCTCAATGTCAACACTTATTGGAGATTTTACTCTACTTCTTATTTATATATAGAGATATCTTCCCGCTAGTGTACCACACTTGCATGCATATAAGTTTCAAAACTCCAAATAGCAATGAATGTACAAATTGGAACAGAAACGGAAAAGTAAAAAAAAAAAGACACTAAAAAACACATCTATGTGGACTGGTCTGACCCAACAATTATATTAATACAAAGGGCAAGACAAGAGTTTACATAAATAGAAACTTATATGCAGGCAGTCCTTTCACTACCAGGACAGGAGCAGCAAATAGCAGGCTAGCTCAACAAAGCAACATGTAGGATGGCAGTCCCTTCCGCAGCACCCAGCTCTTCTTCCTGGCAGAATATCCTTAGTCCAAAACTGTTCTGATTTTGGAGTGTCAGAGGTCCAATACTTATACCCCTTTCTGCCTTTGAAGTAGGCAAACTTCAAAGGGAAGTCTTTGTAGTGCACAAGACCCTGCCTTTCCCTGACCTGGCTCTAGATACACTACAGGGGGTGGAGAAAGCTTTATTCGAGCACAGGGACAGCCCTATTCAGGTGTCAGTTTCACCTCCTCTAAGCACTCTAGTTCATGAGGATCAATCAGTCTGGTGATGGTCCATCAGGGTATGCAAGGCACACCTCAGCTCCCTTTGTGTGACTGTCTAGAGTTAATGCACGAGAGCTCAACTGTGAGCCAGACAAGACGTGCAATCTACAGACAGGCAGAGGCACAGAATGGTTAAACAAGAAAATGCTCACTTTCTGAAAGTGGCATTTTCAAACAAGCAATTTAAAAACCAACTTCACCAAAAGATGTATTTTTAAATTGCGAGATCAGAGACCCACACTCCAAGTCTCTACCAATAGGAAATTACACTTCAAAGATATTTCAAGGCAATCCCAATGTTACACTCTGGGACAGATGGTCCGTGCAATAGTGAAAAAAATGTGTAGTAGTCCACTATTAGGACATATAAAATACACCTGTACATGTCCTAGGGAAGGTTTGGGCCTGGCAAGTAGGTGCACTTGCCAGGTCAAAATGGCAATGTACAACTGTACACACAGAAACTGCAGTGGCAGGTCTGAGACATGTTTACAGGGCTACTCATGTGGGTGGCACAACCAGTGCCGCATGCCTACTAGTATCATTTGATTTACAGTCCTTGGACTCACAAAGTTGCACTTTATTAGGAACTTACTAGTTAATCAACAATACAATTTAGAGCACTTGCACGTTAGCACTGCTCAGCAGTGGTAAAGTGCCCAGAGTCCTAAAACAGTCAACATTTAAGTCAGAACAATACAGGAGGAAGGCAATAAGTTTGGGGATACCCCTGCAAAAAGGGCCAGGTCCAACTATTATGGATTTTGATTTTGTTTTAAAGAACAGTTTACTGGGTAAAAAAGATTATTCCACAAGCACTTTTTATCAGCCTTCTCGTTTATCTAGCCAATTTTATCTATCCAATGAGAAAGCAGAGAGAAATCCTAATTGCGTATCATGGTTTAGGTGACATTGATTAGACCTCTCGAGCTTCGCTTGCTAGAGCACTGACGTCATACAATCTCTCAAAGCAATTACTGTGCCATTGCAGAAGGTGCTGTATCTGATTTCTACAGTACACTCTGTAAGACATAATTAACTATGTTCCCAATGAAATCTAATAGCTGTTGAAAGGCTTCCTGATCATCTGTACAGCATTGCTAAATCTTTTAGTGAACCACACAATATGGCATTAAGGTTACTATACTTTTTGTAATGTATAAAACTATTGGAATGTCTAACAGCAAACCGATTGAAAAACGTCACAATTATTATGAAAATAGGCATAGGATATGAACACTGTGAACATTAGCTTCTTTTTCTGAAAAGCCTCTTACCTTGAACAATAATGATGAGATTCTCCTTTAAACAAAATACATGCTATTACTCAAAACAATTCAAACTCTCCACTAGATTTTAGGTATGGCCTACAGGCCACTTTAGATGTCATGCCAGCCACATGTTTTTCAAAAGAGTCATAGAAAAGGAGATGCATATAGGAGTAAGCCATCTTTATTTATTGAGCAGCACACATCACTCAAAGTATGCTCACTCCTAACCCAGCACATAGTATAGAACACAGCATCTGCTCACTTCAACAAATTTCATACCTTGACTTTGAGTGACTTTTTTCTTGTGTATGTATAAATACACCTAAAAAGTAGTTCCGCACTATTAACCATTTTAAGGCACTTGTATGTCCCACTGACTGCTAGTCCCTATTTATAGTAGGGTGTCTTCACTTACTATAATAAAAATCAAGAATTGTATTGAATTCTGCAATACTAACTAATTCTCATAAACTACATTGGCATATTCATTCATCTGATGGAAAACAAGCGCAATTCATTAAAATTGCGAAAGAGTATATGGAAATGTATATGTTCAAGCCACATCCCCTTAGCTTTATGATGGTCATTTCAAGGACTCATATCTGGATCGAAGGGTAGTAATGATCAGAGATACCACACCTTCATGAAAGTATTTTAAGGCTGTGCCATCTGACATGAGAGAGCCATCTAGTAACAATGGAAGGTTATGTAGGTTTGTGGAGACTTCAGTTGAGTCTAACTCAAGAGGGGCTCATTATAACTACGTACAGTAGTACAGCTCTGTGAAAGCATTTTGAGGATTTTGCATCTCACTTGAAGGGGATATCTAGTAACAACTTGAGGTACTGCAGGTTTTTGAATGCCTAGCCAGGCTCAAGTAAAATCCATAGTAAAATACATATGTATGTATATGAACCTTTCATCAACTATATTTCTCTATTGCTTTGGTCAACTAACATCAACACTTTGCTTCTTCCTACCACAGCACACGGCATTTGCCTATTCTTAGCAGAGCACACAGCCTATGGCATGGGCTTTAATATAGGCAACTGCAAGTATAGACCCACAAGTATAGTGCCGCTGAAAATACAGTTAGGAGTAGGGCTGAAGGCACTTGAATTTACCAGTGGCTGCTAATAGGCATGCATACTATAATGTAATCACAATTGCACAATAGCATTTAAGACATTTATTCACAGTTGCAATGTTGACTCATCATCTTTAACAAGCTTTTTGAAGGACATATATATCTGATAGAAAACACGCGCAGATCATTCAAGCCACAAAAGTATATATGGAAATGTTTATATTAAAGCCACCACCCCTCAGCTTTGGGATGGTCATATGAAGCACTTTCATCTAACTGGAGAGGGGCAACCACTTGAAGTAGTGCAGTGTGGCGAAGACTTCAAGCAGTTGTATCTGACTCGAGAGGGGTACCTAGTGACCACTTGAGGTACTGGAGCTTTATAATATATGTTAAGTAGTTGCTGCTTGTCTCAAGAAGGGCATGTAGTAAAGTCTTGGAGATCAGCAGCAGTTAAAGACTTCAAGCTGTTGCTTCTGACTTGAAAGGGACATCTAGTAATGATTTGAAGTACGGAAGCTATGTGAAAGCCAAACCTATTGACTCTGCCAAGGATGCACACATGTACTTCGCTGCTCTCATTTGATTTTAAATCTGAATGCGCATGTTCGGTGAGAAATGTATTGTTGTCATTGATACGTAGTGGGTTGTTGTAAGAAATTCAACCAGACCCTCCTCATTCTGTGCACGAGGCATATAGGATTATGACCCCGTGAAGGTGGGGCAGGCTCCTTTTCACGTCTGGGCAAAGCTAAGCAAATATTCTTCAGTATCCCGTGGGGCTCAGGTCAGACTTCATTCTTGATGGTACCTACATCTGACCATCAATGTTGGTTCACCAAAATACCAGTGGTAGCGAGAGTGACATCATGTGACGTTTAACCTCTCACCTAATGACGTGAGAGGAAATTAATTTGACCCTTGACCCTTTTAGCATTAAAGGAAATACTGCTACTGAGGTCAAACAACCCACAATTGTGCAAGAATAAAACATACGTAAAAGATGAAGAAAAGAATAAAAAAAGTTGCAAAATTAAACATATATTAAATAGGGCGTTGAAATAATAAGGCAGGGACTCTGTCATGAGCACATAAGGTGGGTAAGATGCACAGTCCCATCACCAACTAACCAGATGACCATCAACATTTCCATGATGAGCCTGAAAGTCTCACAAACAACCCCAAACGCCTAGGCATGATGCCAAATACCGAAACATCGCTGCAGGCGCCTAGTAAGAGCCACCAATAGACAGGCACATCGTCAGATGTTCATGCATGGTCTTAAACCGCTAGCCTCAGCCTTAAGTACGCAGACACTCCTTGCAATGGCCTGGCACAGCCCCACGTTCCCAGGCACAAATATGATTACATGCTTCCCTCACACATGCCTCATTACACAATGAACAACAGCAGTTCAGCTTAACCGGAAAAGAATATAACAAGAGCAACAGTGCTGTAAAATCGTCTGGTGCGGTTTAGGCTGCTGCAAACCACCTATGCAAGGTCCAACCTCTCAAATTCCAATTGCCAGGCCACAAAAAGAGCGGACTAAAACCTGTGGTGGAGAGAACAGGACAAGTGCCAACCATGTTAAATGCAAACCGAGCACCGTTTTATTTACGGCAATCGATAGTCACTGCACAGCCAGACCGAGTCCAGTGTAGTGACTGCTCATTCTTCATGTTTGTCCAACAAAAGGGCCCAGACATGCTATTGATGGATCAACATCACTGTGGGGAGGGAAGCATGGGAGGAAAAAAGAGGTTTATATGGTCCAAATTGTAGTGAGCTATCCATGGGTTGTACGCAAGGGTCACAGGAGCTATTTATAAAGCATGCTGACAAGGGAACAGGTGGACACGAGTTAATGTGATGCAGGTTTAACCTGGCCAGTCAGACAGACCTACAGCACAGCACCGAGCCTGCAGTGCAAGAACCTCTTGACAATGACAGTTTCCCAGCTGCAGTGCTGACAGGTGTCTGTCCAAGCCACCAGGAACACTGCAAGTAGGGCTGCTCTAGGCTCTGCAGCACCTCCAGGTGACACTCAAGGAGGTCGGGCGAGCAATAACACATTTTGATATATAAGCAGTGCTTAGTTTGCAAAACAAATAAGTGGCAGGACTTTCCACAGGAGGACACTGCAGATTGCATCACACACTGCCCCTGTCATGCTGCCAATAACAGGTACAACACAACTGCTAACCATCACATTTCTACAGGGGTGACAATTCAGACTGTTTCAGCCCCCCCCCCTTCCCCCCTCACCCCCGCAGCTATTAGAATGGCTTGGGTGGCAGGTAATAGTCATTTTTAATTTATATTGAATTATTAATTAACTATTGTTGTGGTCATCTCTGAATTAGCCAGATAGCACCAACTTATGGCAGACTGTCACAAGTCCCGGTGCTGACAGTTAAGTGCTGGTGCTGAGTGCCAGAAAGCAACGGCTCAAGCTAAGCACTGACTTTCATGCAACAGGCACAAGTATCACAAGAGCACAAATAATTGTTTCTAAAAATTACTGCTTATTTTGTCATCATGCAAATCTTTAAGCTTCAATACTTGCTGGAGAGAATCTCATCCACTAAATATGGCATATTTGCCTTGGCATTTGCTTAAACATATCACAAAAAAAGTCCCCAGACCAGCTCTTGGCAAAACATATTGTATCTTCTTAAATGTTCAAAGGCCGTGGATACCTAATGACACTTGCAGGTAGAGAGCCTTTGTGTGCACTAGTTTGTAACAATGTAAAACAGTTTCAGTGCATCATTGTTGTCATGTAATTGTGTCCATAGAAACACCAAAGAAGTCGTGCTTGGGGCACATTACATATTGTGCGTATGGTCCCTGTTCCTGCCACGACACACCTTTAAACGTGTGTGCAGGCACAGACTGGGACATTGTGCCACACTACAATCAAGTTGCTGCCCTGAGCACAGTTGGAAACTCACACCAGCCCTGGGGGCAGCGCATTACTAAAAGAGAGAACGCTGTTTGAAGCCACCAGTTTGCCTTTCACTGTGCAAACAGCAAAGTGACCAGCTTTTTAATGAGGCAGTGAGTGACCATCATGCAGCGGTGTGTCTGGGTGACCTAGGGAACCTCCAGTCCCACGTGTTGCATATCAAATCATATACAGTTCTGCACAACAGATCTAGATAGATACCAATATCTGCATGAAAGCATGCTGCCTGAAAATTCAAATGTAGGAAAAATGATTTTATAATAGTCGACGATTGTACAGTGTAATCAAAGCAAGTACATATTTTTCACTGCACATACATATTTCGCCTCTTTAAATTCCTGCACAAAAACTCAACAGGAATTTGGCTGAACTTAAATTCCCCTCATTGCAGTGCTTTAAACGGACCGGTACAATCCGGTACTGAGACCCGGCACTTTTTTAATTTGAGATGGAGAGTACCTGTACTACTCAAGAGAGATCTAATACTTTTAATTTGAGAGTACCGGTACTTGTCAGAAACAAGCAGGTACTCTGATACTTAGTACATGCACTTATATTTTTCAATTTCAAGCACTGACTCACTTTACCAATGCACTAATTCAAAAAGAAAGTGAAGAGCCAATATTTGATCAGTGATTGTTTGATCCTCTTCAGTGTTCTCACACCAAAACAAGCATTTAGGTGCCAGAAATAAAAACAAAAACAATGATGCTTTACTTACACTTTGACATACAATTGGATACCGTATGCGATTGATTCCGCCAGCAAACACCGCAAAACACAGCGCACTATGGAATGAGAAGTTCAGCAGCATGTGCCATCCTTTTCTACTGATCCGAATTGTGCTGTAAAAAATAAAATAATTAATTGCATCAAGGGTCTCATCTGAACCGCCAAAAGAAATTCAACCAACTCTCTGGAGGAAACTTCCCTCTTCCGCCCTTTTCACTTCCCGTGGCTTTATAACACACAAAAACACAAGTCGACTAAGCTTTGCAAATGGAGAGCATTAATTGAAGATTAGAAGTGGAATTAATTGCATTGACTTAATCTGATCTTTAAATCTATCAGTTTTTACTATATCAAAACACAAGAATTTACATTTTTATCAACTTTAAACACCCTGTGTGTGTGTGACTGCCTGAAGTGGAAAATGATAAATGCCAAATGACTTTAAATGCAAAAAGTAGGTCGTATCGCTAAAACTGCCTTTGCTCAAGCAAAGCATTATTGGCTTTCAGCTTGTGATCTTTCAGAGAATATCAGAGGACATCTCACGAGGCGAGTAGGGAAGGGGTGGGGGCAGAGTTACAAAGGCTGCTTATGAAAGATTCTAATAACAAAAGACTTGTGCGCAGGCAGTGTCCGCGTCTGCAGACACCAGCTGAGGTCGTGACGCACAGTCGGAATAACGTTTCTTAAATTTCTTTTTTTTTCTCTAGTTCAAAGCAAAAAAAGAAAACATTAAAGCTGTGATGCAGTTCATTTCAGTGGTATCCAATCTACCTGGAAGAGGACAGGATTGATGTCTCCTGTTTGCGAGATATACATATACACACACCAATTGTAGTCTAGATGTATTTACATATGCAGTGTTGATTCACAAAGGCATCTATGAGTATGTGAACTACTACTCCTTTAGTAGTAATTCAAGTAGTACTACTTGATTAATGTCTTTTTGAATCGGCTCAGGAACATTCAAATGCAGGAGAAATGTTTTTATAATAGTCGATAGTACACTGCAATCAAAGCAAGTACATATTTTTCGCAGCACATACATGTTTCAGTTAAAGTGCAAAGATAGAACAATCCTTCATCTACACTAATAGTATAACACTATTCTCTTAATATTCCAATTTCATATTTTATAATTTGCAGTGAATTTGCAAAGGAATTTAAGAGTGCATGAAGTAGTACATAATTATAACTCCTTCCCTGGATGGGTCTCTTTGTGTTTCTCCTGAAATTCTAACATGGGCATTCTTCTCCTGACACTATGTTGGAAATAAAACGTTAAACAAATCAGAATCATTTTTGGGCATTACCATTTCTAAAAATTAGTCATCTACATTTTTTGACTACTTAATTCAAATTTATCTCTGTCTATGATAGTCCCAGGAGAGGTTGTAATTGCTAATCGGTAAAACGATGGAGAGAAAAAAATGTATGCTGCAAATTCACAAACGCATGACTCCTGATATTTTCATTCTGAAAGATTTAATGCACACAATATTACACTTTCTGCCTGTAAAACAGTTCCTATAAGCTATATTGTAAGTATTGATTGGTGTAAAGGCTTTCTGTGAAGTGAAACAGATCCAACAGTTATAAATCAGTACACCTCTTAAAAGTAGCCAATGGTAGCAGCTACTGCCTGACTTGGTCCTGGCTAACCATGTTATTGCTCCGGGCCATAAAGGCAGCTGAAGGAAAGGAATCATTTTCTGTGGTTTCAATTCACTTCCCACTAACACCTTTGTAGGAAATAAGAGGCTATTGAGAGGGAATAAGTGGGACTAAGGGTCAATACTGTCAGGTCAATAGATTCCTAATGTCACTTTTGCCGTCCCTGGCATTTTGGTGAATTGATGACTTCCAAGGACAAGTACAGAGTTATGTACAGCAATGGTCAGTGTTGCTAAAGCATCAAAGATGTCACATTGTGACTGCTTCAGGGGACGTGGTTTCACAAATAAAAAAGGTTTTACAAATTCAAACAGGATGAGGTAGGTAATGTGATGTAAATAGGGTCACTCAAGTGGGTATTGCTTGGGAGGAGGGGGATACAACACAATCCCTTATCGGAAGCAGGGATGTTGCTTCATATACAGTGGTTGCAAGAATCAAGCCAACATTATCATGGAAGCTCTTGAATGTTTGTTTACAAACTTCACTTCAGATGCTTCCTTAAGATTACCTGGTGCAGTCAAGGATGGATTGAACGTATTTCAGAGCAGTGGCCCCAGCGGAAAGGGCTATCAGCTGCCATGGTTTATACAACTAATCGTTGGTTGATGGAGTGAAAGGTTAAGGAAAGGTATGAAAGGTCTGGTGGGAAAACAGTGAGAATTCAATCCCTTTAGGTACCATTAATTCTTGTACTAAATAATATTTAATATACAGCACCCCAACACCGACATTATTTAGATTTATACAAATTGGTCAGTCTTCTCCCAATGTTTAGAACTAGTTTTCTCTCCAGTTTCCATCACTGGGACTTTCAGTGTTGGCTTAGTTTCCGGCTCCCGTTAACAAAAATGGCCTCCCAGGAGCCCAAAACCGGTCCCTACCCTTGAGGCCCACCGGGGAAATGCCCGGTGCCGGCTATGGCCAGTCCGGCCCTGGCAAAAATGCCCCCTTTTATCCAAAATAAATGTAAGGTTCCATTTGGCACTTAGAAGTAGAGTTAAATGAAACAGAACATTAATAGAGAGAGCAAGCAGCCGCTCACGCTCATTAAATGTGCACCTGCAGTGAGATTTACCCCGAATTTCTCCCAGCACCTAGTGCTAGTTTTGTGGGGCAAAGTACATCCTTCTGTCCAAAATGGACACATGGATGCATTTTGCGCTAAGATAGTAGAGCTAAATGCAACAGAACATAAACAGCAGTGCTAGCAGCTTGCACACCCACTAAATGTGATCTCACAGTAGGCAGCCGTGGCCGGTAGTGGGAGTACCGGCCGGGTGGTGACGTGGAGAGGGGCAGGGTGGGGGGTAGTAATGTATGGATTACGGACTTTAAAAGGTAAGTAAACATAAAAATAAATGAAACGAATTTCGTTGCACACACTGTATCGCATTTGGTGATGCAGTGTGTGCAATGAAATTCGCGACATCTGATTACAGTGGAGCTGGTTTATGATGTTGTGTGAATGTGATGAAGTGGTGTGGTTTGAAAATACCTCTGGGAAACTCACTGATACTTACTTTAGTCCTGGTGCCCCAGGGTATGTTTTAAAAATTATGAGTGGATAATATTATAAGACTAGTGATTGCTTCTTGATTATCCTTGGTCCACATGTTTCAACTTTCTCGAAAAAATTAAAGGAGCTTTCTTCAGGCCCTCTCTACGATAAATAAAGGTGAAATTGAAAAAAGTGAGTGGTAAAAGATATTTTAACTACGTGTTAATGCATTTTTTGCTAAGTTGTGAATGATATGCTTTGTGGACTGACCGTATATTTGGGTCCACTGTTGTGCATGTGCCTGTTGAGAAAAATGGGACAACACGATACAATACAACACACAACATTTAAATATGCAGTTTGTAATTCATTGAGGATTTTTACCAAGTTCATTCTGCTATCGTCATCGTGGTTACAGAAACATTCAGTTTCAGATATACATGTGACGCCTTTCATACGTATGTCATACACACAACATTGGTATGCTTGTGTCCGATTTGGTGTGCATGCCATGATTAGCTCTTTGATAAAATAATACGCTGCGTGGGGTGTAATTTCTTTACCTGGATTAACTGATTTGACCCGAATTTGAAGTTCACCAATACCACAAGTAGGAAGAGCGTCATGTACTTAGACCTGGACATCACTCATGCCAATGGGAAAATGGAGACCAAGCCAAAACAATGTCTAAGAATTCACTACTTCATTACACTAGTTTCCATCTACGGACACTTAGGAAAAATCTACCCTAGGGACAATACTTAAGGCTGCGCAGAAATTGCAGTAATCTGCAAGAGTTTAAAGAACAGGCACATATGCTTTCTTCTAAATTAAAACAACGTGGCTATCCGGACAGAATCACTGACAAAGCAAAGAAAAGGGCACGCAATCAAAACAGAGAGCGTCTACGGGAACAGAAAACACGAGCAGAACCAACTATCCCCCTCACTTGCGTGACCACTTACAATCCAGTTTCCAGCCAAGTATCCCACATCATCCATAAACACTGGAAGATACTTAACACCGGTAACCAAAAGTGAGAGAAACCCTTGTTTTCTTATTGCAGAGGAAAAAGTCTCAAGGACAGCTTGGTATACACTAGACCTCAACAACACACCAAACAAATCAATACCATACACAATGCGTGGGGACTCTCAAAAGTAACCGGACACTACCCATGCGGTGACTGCAGTGTGTGTCATCTGACAAAGGCCACAAAAACACTGAACGTAAAACCAGGTAAAGTGTGGTAAATCCGCAAGCACACAAACTGCCACACAACCAATGCCATATACCTCATCACATGTCCTTGTGGGCTACCGTATATAGGCATGACTAGCCAGAGAGTATAACATGTATCTGTGAACACAGAAGCAACATCCGGTGCAGACCCAACACAACATGCATGACAAACCACTTTTTGAAAAAGGGCCATACAACTAATGACATGGAATTGTTCGTGGTGGAACAACTTGAACCAACCAGAAATAATGTAAAACAACAACTCCTGGAAAAAGAACAGCGATGGATCTACCGCTTGTCCACTCACACCCACGGTTTGAATGACAATATACCCTTGAACAGTCTGAGCAGATAAGACATCCTCTTCTATTTTTATAGGAGGTTCTATTGTTTTGACCATACCATTGTGGTAAAGAAAAAATCCAGTGCAAATTCCTACAGCACTCCAGGTCCTATTTATTTGACCGTTCCTCTTATAAAATGCACACTGTTCAGCTCGTGCTAAATTTGTCAAATACCAACCGGTGCTATCTTGGCAAACACGGACTAGTCAGTCTGTGTCTCTCCATTACAATCGTAAAAGATTATTGCATGCCATACCAATATGGTAAAGTAAATATCCCCTTTATTTTTCCCACTATTTTCATAAATCATTCTTTAAACTTAGTAATTTTGACAAGGTGTATACATTGTAGCTCGTGCAAATCTGAGAATGCCTTCACATTACAAACATAACAGAATAGTGAAGAATATACTGACAAATGTTCTCTTAGATTTTCCACCCCTCCCGGGAAGAGATCGGCAAGGAATTTAGCGTAAGTAACGCAATTATCAAAATGTGACTTATTTAAGGGCAATTACACTAATGGCATTGAACAGCCCATGGACTGAGATTATCACAAAATTCATTGATAATCCTGCATGCACTCGGCACATTTCAGCCGGCTCCACGTGTTTTTTTTTCACCGCCATTAGGGGTGACTATCACATAATTAACTAGACAGCTGACACCACGCGCAGCACGTTCTTTAATTAAAGAGCTCGACATAGCATGCACACCAAATCGGACACAAGCATGCCAATGTTGTATGTATGACATACGTATGAAAGGCGCCACTTGTATATCTGACACTGAATGTTTCTGTAACCACGATGACGATAACAGAATGAACTTTGTAAAAATCCACAATTAATTGCAAACTGTATATTTTAAATGTTGTGTATTGCATTGTATCGTCTTGTCCCATTTTTCTCTACAGGCACACACACAACAGTGGACCCAAATTTATGGTCAGTCCATGAAGCATATAATGCACACCTTAGCGAGTGTGAAAAAAATGCGTTAATACATGGTTAAAACAATTTTTACCATTCGCTTTTTTCACTTTCACCTTTATTTAACATAGAGAGGTCATGAAGAAAGTTCCTTTAATTTTTTCGAGAGAGCTGAAACACGTAGACCAAGGATAATCAAGTTGCAATCATCGGTCTTATAATATTATCCACTTATAATTTTTTAAAACATACCCTGGGCCACCAGGAATAAAGTAAGTATTAGTGAGTTTCCCAGATGTATTTTCAAACCACACCACTTCATCGCGTTCACACAACATCAAAAACCAGCTCCACTGTAATCAGGTGTCGCAACACAGTTGAGTAGCATTCGGCTACTTAGCTGGGAACCCGATGATGCAGCATGACACCAACTAGGTTGGTGTGTGAGGACTCTTTTAACAAACCCTTGTGGTGCCAGACACTACAGCAGACCAGCCATTTCACTGTGGACCGTCTAAGTTGTTTATCATATATTTACCTGGGGACAAGGATGGCCCGCAATCTGTCCTATCTCTCTTTTTTGGTTTCTCAATCATAGAAATATACATGCAGGAAAAGCAATATCAAAATAGTAAAAATCCCATAAATCAAAATCCACTATATAAAGATGCCTCAATGAAAATATGTTTGAAAAACATTACTCCTAAGCGGCACACATTATATATTTTGTTATCAGTAAATGACATTGAACATCAGGATACGCCTAAAGAGATACAAATGTAATATAAAGCATCCACTGTTTCACAATTGGTAGATGATATAGAACAATATAGAGATTGTTTACATTCTCCTACTGTTTGTTGAAACTAATCCATCATGAATAGAATACTTTAAAATGAAGCGATGCAATCATCCCACCAAAACTTAGTTACTTTGCAACACATTTTCAAAACCTTTGCCATTCATAAGCCTACTGATCCTGAACACCAAAACTGCCAGGAAAGACAGCAACACAATGACTGGTAGGAAGACAAGAATAAGGTAGCCCAACAAAATGGAAAAATGGTGTCTCCGAGATTGATGTCAGAAAAAGAACACCAGTTAGTGTTTGTACATGTCTTATAATGTTGATGATGCATGTCCTGCTTTCAGGTGGTTCTTGGGACACCAGATCAGTGGGTTCACACCTGAGATAGAACCAACCTCAGCGATGAACGAGTGCAGATGGATGTTTGAACCTTGGTAATGATACAGCAGAGTGCCTACAGGTATTTGGGCATAAACTGGGACGACTCAGCTCTATGCTAGGGTCTCTCAAACTGGCTACTGCTTTGGTCAACTGGGCATTGGATCACAAAAAGTTAGAATCAAGGGATAGAACAAGTGGTTGGTGCAATCAACGACAGTACATCTTCAAATTTGAAACCCATTTATTAAGGTTGAGGCATATTTCTCCTCACAGGTGCTATTCTGTGAAAGCCATCCCTTGCACCCTTCATGGAAAGCACTGTTGGCCTGGTGCTCACTTCGCACCAGGTAGGTACAATCTCCATGGATTCACCACTAGAAAGATCACTTGAACATTCTTCTCAGACAGAATCTGTAGACAAAGGCAGATTAAGAATTTGTTGGTCTACGTATAGTGTCTCTGTGGGTTGTATACATCCTCCATTTTGCACTCACTATTTCATTGCAAAAGGGTATCCTTAATCACCTACGGGTATCTCTAATACTCGGTTCAGACACATTTCCAAAGTTCACAATAGTTATTGCAAAATTATTGCTGTAAGAAACGGGATCTCTGGCTGGCCAAGGCTTGCGCCAGAGTCAGTCAGAGACCACCACTTCCACGTCAGGGCAAGGGAGTCACACACCAAGATAACCCCTGCTCACCCTCTAGGTAACGTGACGCGAGCAGCCAGGCTAAACTTAGAGGCTGTGTAGGTTAAGTGTTTGCGCGCGCACCCAGCAACAACACCCAAGGCCCACCACAAAGGAAACTCCACACAAGGTTATATAAAAATAGCCTTTGTATTATACCAAAACACATTAGATAAGAACACATATTTTACAATGTGCCTACAGGCACGGGCAGAATTTACAGGGGATATGTACAAGACAGGGCCACCTGGACCACTGTCAGGAATCATCACTTTTTAGGAATAGTAATTAGCACATAGAACACTTATAGAACCAAATAGAAAATGTAGCACACAACCAGTGATTACTGGTAAAGGGTAAGTACCTCCTACGCAACCCTAACCACCTTAGGAAAATATTGCGCAGGGAACCAAAACCTCACTAGCAACACCTGTACTAGGAGAAAAACAACCACCTAAGTATCACCAACATTTAGGGGTATAAGCATAGGAACATTACACATGATGCATTAACATTCAGCGGTGTAGGGAAAGAAAACACATGATGCATCAAAACACATTCAGAGGTGTATGCAAGGAAACACACATGATGCATCAAAACACATTCAGAGGTGCAAGGAAAGAAAACACATGATGCATCAAAACACATTCAGAGGTGCAAGCACAAGCAATTGCGCAAAACTCACATGAGCCACAACCTGTGGCAGTCCCTAGGCCCTCTGGCCTTGTTGGGGCTAGGACGCCCTGTGTCCCAGTGTCAGGGGCCTAAATGTGGCAGCTGCCCACAAAGTGCTGGGCAGCTGAAAATACTGATGGGCCAACGCTGGAGCCTCGAAGGCTCTGGCCAAAAGCACTGTCCCCAAGAGCCTCGCTGGGCTCTACAACAACGCAATGCTCCTGTGCCTCTCTGGGGCTCTAAAACAACAATGGGGCCCTGGAGCCTCGGAGCTCCTAATTACCAATGCCCCCGTGGAGCCTTTTTGGCTCTAACAATGAAGAAATGCCCCCTGAGCCCTCTCAGGGCTCTACACAAGAATGGTCGTTGTTGGAGCCTCGATGGACTCAAAAACACGCAATGCCCAGAGCCCTCGTGGGCTCTCAAGAAATGTCACTGAGCCCCTCAGGACTCGGAAACCAACAAAAGTGCCCCCGGAGCCTCTCTTAGGCTCGCACACGAAGGAATGCCTGGAGAAAAAAGCCAGCACACTGGGGGAGTGGGCACCGGCAATGTGCCCCGGCGTCCCCCTCTCTTTCCCACCAACAACAACGGGGCTTCGACCTCACACCCCCTCCTCCCGGCTCAGCTCCACTCACCGGTGTGCCTAGAATGCAGCGCACCTCTTCTCCTTCGCGGGGGTGCCAGTAGAGCTCCCGCTCCTCGGGGCTCTCTCCTTTTCGGTCCTCTCTTGCTCCGGTCCCCTGGGCGGCGATCTCCTTCTCTTTGACAAGTGCACCGGGGCGCAGAGTAGGCTCCTGCTGCTCCGGTGCTCAAAACAGCCGCGACTCTTCCGTGGGAGGCGGGGTAGGCTCCCGCCCTCCTACTTCCGGTTCCGGTTGTCCCGGAGGCCCGCCCCGGCCTGCCTGACTTCCTGGTCGCGGGCCGGGCGGCGATGATCGGTTGTCCTGGGCTGCGGCGGTGATCTCTTCTGCCAAAAGAGGGGTGGGCACCCTCTCTAATTTAAATATAAGGCGAGGTAGGCACTCGCTCGGGGCAATAAAAACGGCCACAGTTGCGGCGTGGGCAGCCGCGAACAAGCAGCAACACGCAGAGTGGGCACCTGCTTTCCCCCACGCACAATGCGGGGTAAATAACCGCTCCCAAGCACTAAAAGACAGCGCCCCCCGGCGCTATAAGCAGAAATCAAGCGCTCCCAGCGCTTAAGGGAACAAAAAGTCCAGCAAAGTTCTTTTAGGCAGGGAGGGGGGCAAGGCTGGGCCCAGAGCCAGCTCACTGGGCCTCCAGGCAGGGAGGCAGTCCAAGTGGCGGTCCTCCTGGTGCCCAGCACAGCAACAGCCCCCCCTCAGACAGGATCCTGGAAGAGAACAGGTTGTGTGGGGACACAGACCCATTTTTATACTACTAAATCCTTTGTCTGTAGGTGCAGGGTGGGGGAGAAACCAGTCGCAGCTGGTTTTGGAGCACCCTTGATGGCTCAACCACCCCTTTCATTCACTAGGGAGGCTATGGTCGTTAGACGCACCACAGGGGGCGGAGCCAGCATTGTGTGGGGAAAGCCCAGCCCCATTCAGGAACCAGGTGCAGCCCTCCCTCACATCACTCATGCTGATCTCTCCACTCACCACTGGGCATCCAGACTTCCTGGAGCCAGGCTTGCCAGCCAGCTCCAGCCAATCACATTCCAGCACCCTCACTGCACACACACACCCATGTCTAGAAGTGGCACTTCTCCACTAGACACATACATGCAGCATACATCATCACGCAGCATTCAATCTCACGAGTTCGCACATACCATACTCGAGCCTGCACACCTCACGCATCAGGAGCTACCAGGGACACAGATATTCCCCATGCATTCCTATGGGAGGGCAGGCCAACCTTACTCCACGCACGCACTTTACCTTGGGACCCAGGTAAAAACTGCGCCAAGCCAGAAATCATGAACGCCAGGTCGCCATCAAAAGCCAAAGTTCAGGGGTGAACCAGCCACAAAGGCCCGGGTCCAACAATTGCATATTGTGTTCACAAACATTCACAGTAATTAAAGCATAAAAACACAAAGTGCCCAAGTCATTCACAGGTTATTGGTCTTCATTTTAGAAGGGGTGGATACTAGGCTTCACTGTGGGTGCAAGGAACAATAGACGCTGCCTACCACGATCTGCAATAGGAGATTCAGATGGGCATACCTCCTTGGAAATTCATGGTGAAAAGACCAATTAAGTGTTTTACCAATCCCTAGCCATATCCAGACTGGATTATGGGAGAGCAACCCTAACAGGTTTACTAAAATCAAGTGTGGTATCACTCAAGGCTACTCTGAATGCAAAGGCAAGACTAATAACAGGAATTAGGTGCTTTAGCCACTTCAAGCCTGCTCAGTCTAAAGTCTCTCTACTGGCTTCCAGTTGAAGCAAGGATCCATATGAAGATAGCAAGCTTGACATATGAAGCCTTGCACCATGATACACCAAAGTGCCTCAAAGACAAGCTCAAGATACCATGGGCAGCTGCTCCCTAAAAAGGGTCAGCTCCCTCTGGATGGAACCACTGAGATTAAAAAAAGAAGCCCTACGCTTGCACTTTCTCTGGCACCACGCTGAGAATATGGAACGCTCTCCCTCCGGATGTTCAGTCTAACCCACTGATGAACCGTTTCAAGAAATAGGTTAAGAGGATTTTGCTAGACAGATTCTTAACATATCACACGTTTTTAAGTTGGGCTCTAAACACATTCTCTTAGACCACAAACTCTCTCTTGTGATTATTTTGCTTTATCTTTTAGGTGATGTCATCTGTTATTTAACAGGTTTTGAGCGTTGCAGACTGCAGCTCTCTGATACTTTTGGTCATGCTCGCACTTTATAAAACTCTCTTAATTAAATAAAATAAGAAACTCAAATTATGTTCTATGCTCAAAATGAAGAGCATACTGGAAATGATGGAGCTTAGAGGAACTTCTTGCTAAAGAAGCAGATAGATGGAGACAGATGTTGAGAATTTCAATTGTTGTGAGCAATTGTGCAGATAGGACTGAAACCTCTCATAGCTGCATAACTCATCCCCAGCAGTTCCTCCAATAGGTTCAATATGGAGACATTATTAACAATGTTGATTGCTGCTGATGGGTCATGGAGAATGAGATCAGATTTGTCTTTGTAAAGGAAGTACAGCTCATTCTCTACTACTTGTTGCATGCTGTCACATTGTTGCATCTGGACCTAAAACCCAACTACAACTCAACCAGTACGTTTTTTCTTTGATTAACTTGTTTAGCTGTTTGTGGTGTAACTTTCAAGGTTTGGACATACATGTGAGGATTTAAACCATTCAGAAGTTATTCAGGGGCTTCGGGCCTAGTTTTGTGTCAATCAGAACCTACATCTCCTATTATAAGTATTGACGACATGGTTCAAGTAGGTGTGAGTCTCTCACAATCCTTTTGCAATTAAATCTGTGAAGTAAAATAATAGTCTCAGAGCCACAACAGTGTTACATACATTTCTGTGATTTATGATAATATATTTGAACCATTACAGTTGGTTTTTTGGGCAGAAGTCTTTCGTTGTGAGTTGGTTTTCATGGTTGCAATAGAGAGCTCAATTGTTTTCACTGTGTTAATGGATAAATGTGGGTTAAAACTCACAGTTCTCTTTGGTATTGACAATATCTAGAGCTAAATGGAATTAGTGGACTTTCTCACAATGTTAAAGACAATCTACAGATGATTTTCTGCTGAGTTAAGTTTCCATTACAAGGAAGGGTGCAAAGATGCATTTTGTAAATTTGAAAAGGTCACTTAGATTCAGCTTTAAGTGTTGCTTATGCCACGGGCATTCTGCAGCCCAGAGAAATTATTATTATTATTTTCTCCATTCTTTGGTAAACCATTGAGATGACATGTTATTGTTCTGACTTTTTAGTGTTAGCAGTACATGTTTGTCTGCTACCTCCATCACTTAGTTATAATGATCTACAATTAAGTTTGTTTGATATTCAACTGAATGTATCATTAGATTAGAGATTATGTAATCTAGAACAGGCTAGTCATTGCAATGAAAGTTTCTAACCCAGATATTTTTTTTCTCAAATGACATCAAGTGCGTGTTTTGGAGCAAAGGAGGCAAAATGTAACAAGGGAATGATCAAACCAGTCAAATGGAATTGGGGTATGAATCTTGTTGGACTTGGACTTGGTCATTTCTGCAGTTTTACAAGAGAGTTGAGAGGTGCACTCAGTGAAGTCAATGATACGAAAAGTACATAGATTTTGTCAATCTTCAATTCTTTCTTTAATGGGTTCTTTGTTTTCACTTTTTTAAAAATGCACAGGCACAGCCAACGCGTTTCATTCCCATTAGTGCCTTGGGAATTTCGTCAGGGCTTGAGAATGAATCATTCAAATCCGATGATCCAAGATGTAGAATCACCTTCAAATTTGATGCGGTAAGAGTATAGTCTGTGGATTGACCCAGATATTCCTGGACAGTATAGATGTAACGTTCCAGAAGTTGTTTTCTGATCGTAATTCCACAGGTGGGCCACCACAAAATTTGGAAAAAAACAAAAATCTGTTCCGGACCCCCTTTGAGAGTCAGTGTAGCGAGGGGGACGGTGGTACAAGCTGGTTATCGGGTAACATTCAAGCCGGTAGTCAAACTTAGATCTTGAAACGCGGGACCTGTGATAGGGTATCCGCGATCTCCTGCTCCTCCAAGTGGAATCCTGGTAGCCTTTGGTCATTTCTGCAGGGTTATCCCCAAATGTGTTGCCTTCCCTTCTAATTTTTTACAAATCTCAACTGTGTCTTTTTTTTCGGAGATCAGAAGATCTAGGATCACACTCTTATCCTGCATGAGTGCTTAAGCAATGTTCATCAAAGTAATTATCGATTAGGACATGCTTCTCCAAAGAGTATCTCATGAGCTAATGGTAGCTCCCCAACTATGTTTAAGTAGCTCTCTTATGTGCAGTCTAGCAAGTTAGAAGCTTGGCTAAATGAATATATATATACATCAAAATTACAAAGTGTGTATTCAAGACAAAAAAGTGTGGTTTTCAAAAATTTTTATCCGAGAGAAATTGTTCAATTTCCAAAATATATGTATATTTAAAAGATATCTAAAGCTGATGTTTGAGTGATAAATCATGCAGTGTTTGCTGGACTTATTGCTAATATCAGTACCTCGGTGCCAAGAGTATCACAGCTATGGCTGGTATGTATTACCCACGATACGTTCCACATTGAAAAAGACTATTTTCTATTACTGCTGGCAACTGTGCCTGATGGACTGAAGTGATCACTGCTAGTAATGTTGCATATGATGGCCAAATATGTAATCTTGTGTGTTGTAATTATAGTTACAACAATAATAATATCAGTAACATAAGATCATTTGTATTGCATATTGTGTAGCTCTTATTACAAAAAGGTTAGCAATCCCTGGTTTAGAAAGAAAAACAATTGTGTTCTCATTAAAGTCATCCAGTGTGAGTTGAAGCCACCAAGAAGATTCTGTTTGTCGTGGAACGTGATCTTTCTGCAATGAGTTCTATTAGTTATTCCATGAACAAGAGGTTACTACCCACAGCATGGGTACTCGCAACATCTTCACTGGGGATATAAAATCTGGTATGTGGTGTTCCCAAGGACTGCACTGAGGCCAGCAAAGTGGGAGAGGGTCTTTGCAGGGAAGGGGATAAGTTGGGCATAATGGGAAGCGAAACATGCATATGGTGTAGTCCGTGAATCATGGAGTTATTTTGAGGGTTGCATTCCATACAGCCCACTAAATTAAGCCTCAAGTCTCTACAAGAGTCATACATTTGACAATACTTTGTTATGTTGTTTCTAAGCTGCTATCCCTCCACTGCTTCTTGTGGTAAGCCTTCCCGGCTTGCTAATGCTACCTTGCGAGAGTCAAGTGTAAAAAGGAAGCAACTTGATTAATGAATTGGAATGACATAGAATTGCACAATGTGAAAATAGAAAACCTGGGATCAATCCCAGCTTCCCCACTTGACCAAATTGTGTGATCCTAGGCAATTGTTTTATTTCACTTTGCCTCCTTTTTCTTCATCATCATATATAAGAGGACCTTGAAATACATGAGTTTTGGATGGGCGCTGTACAAAACCTTTCCTTGTGTTTGATTTAATAAAGTATAAAGTTGTCCATGTATAATGACAACACATCCCACCAGAGAGGTCCACACGACAATTGGCTTGCTTCTTTGCTCACTATTGGCATTGTTGTCAGAGTGTGAGGTATGAACATTTCTACATTTCTTTTTTAAAACTATCACTTTAAAAAAATGCTTCTTAATGCACTGATATCATTTGATGTACCAAAGTGAAATGCTTCAGCATGGTAATGAAGTACACTTTTTTGAATTTTAAATAGGCTTTTATCATATTTGTACATGTATGATGGTATATGCCTTTAAAGCAAATGTGTTGCTAAAGTTAGTGGTGCAGGACATATTATTTGCTTCTTTTATTTTACTTCATTTGGGTGTAAATAAATACTTAACTGCTTATTTAACATCTTTCTGAATGTTAGTGCTCTCTCAAGTAATTACATGCTAAAGACTTAGGGCCATATGCATCAACACATTTTCCCATAGACACAGAATGGGCAAAACCCTTTGATGCATCTGACCTTTACACTTTTAGGGAGTACAACATATATTAGGACACTCTGTAATAATGATTTTATCGTTCATTTTTTGTATAATGTGGTATATAGATAGTTGTTACATTTTTTCACTAATGTTTCAGGAGCGCAGCGTATTAACTTATAGTGGGTTGAGCAATCCGATACTGGCATACACAGGGTGACCACAACATTATACTGTACTGATTACAAATGATAGAAAGATGACAAACTAATAGAGCTACTGGGCACAGAACCACAATGCCCCATGAACTGTAACCCTTGAGACTATATAAATTGGTAGAGATTACAAATAAACTGGAGTCTATTTTCATACATTAGTGGAATAGGATTAGCATTTTGTCCATTTGAATGGAGCATCATTGCATGATATTGTATTCGAAGCAGTGGTGGTTACTCTTCAGGAGCGTTTGAGCATTGTCCTGCCACCTGAGACCTGAACATACAGTATACATTACCAATATTAACTGCCCCATATTTACTTAGGCTGAGTTAGAGTTCTGACTGCAGTCACGTAGAGCAGGAAGTGTAGCCTCCTGCTAGCACTGCTCAAGAGAGTGACAGAGGCGGCTGTAAGAATGTGCGCATGTAAGGCTGGTCTAATACTTGGGCCCTACTAAATAGGCATGCACACTTTGAAGTCTCTGAACAGACTCTGTATCAGAGAGTTAGGTGGACTGTGATGGCAGTCTCCATTCTCCAAAGGAGTGTTGAGGTGCCCATGCCCAGACTAATCCTGAGGCTTTGCCCATACGCTTTTTCCAGAGCAGCATTGGGATTGGCTGGGCAGGTGGAAAGCAGAAGCTACGGAGAGGATCCTCTCACAAAGAATAAAGATCACCGCTTGTCTGTTCGGATCATGAACAGTGCCTGGACATAAACACAGAGTTTGGTAGCACAGCTCCAGGGTCACTGCAGTAAACATATTTTTCTTAAAAGGCAGGTGAGAGAAAAGTATTTCGTTTTCAGTGTCATAATGTGGTGTTGCACCAACTTTGCAACTGGGGAATCATGATCGAGTCCCGGCTTCGGCTGAACATCCTGTGATTCTGGGAAATCTGGGAAATCACTTAATATCCTCATGCCTGAAAAGAAGGAATTGGATCTTGTGTAATTTAGCTAGTGTTCTTGCAGAGTGCACCAGTCAATTTCATTAGGCTGAATTTGCAACATATATGCAAACAATAGTCATATACACTTGCCTTTTGAACTTTGGAACTGTCTTTTATGCCCCGCACTTTTAAATCTCAACAACCACCACTGATCTGAAGACTCCGTGTCCTCTACTTTGGTATTCTACACAAGTCTGTCATGTGTGTGCACCAGGTTAACTGGCTAAATGCTTCCAATTGCGCCAACCATCCATGATTTTGAAAATATCTCTTGCTAACCTACAAGCATCTCATGCTCATAAACGTAAAAGATTTGAAGGCAGATTGCACCTTGTACCGAGCTCTTCCCTGTTGAACTCCCTTTATCACACATCAAGGCCCTCGTTTGCAGGAGGCCAGTGCTGCCGGAGTGTCACTTTTTATGACAGACCGGTGGCGCAGGTCTCTCAATCATATCTATGAGGCAACGCAAAGCCACCCTGGATGGCGCATTGCATGGCCTAATAGATATTGTCTTACTCTATGTCAAGGAGGCGTTCTATGTGTGTTGCTGCGAGTGTTCCCACTCAACACCCATGCGATTTGACACAGCTCCAGATTTACAAAATCAGGTAAACCTGGGGCAGCACCAAAAACTTGCGCCTCCCTAGAGCAGGCGTAACTAGAAGAAATTTTTACATTTAACCTAGTTTCTTCCTTTTTCCACGTGTGCTGCATTTCTGCAGCACACATAGAATGAGGAAAATGCCTCTTGAGATTGTTTTTGTGCAGGAAGTTGCCTCTTCCTGAACAAGAACAATCCTGCCAACCACACCCCTTGAACGCACTTGAACCATGGTGCAATAATTCCCGTGTTGGTGCTCGGTTGCAAGTTGTGTTCCAGCTGAAAGGACAGGAATGCACAATATCTCGTAAATACAGTGCATTGGGGTAGGGCAGTGCTGCAAAATACTTTCAGCGCTGCCCAATGCCATTTCTTTGTAAATACGGCCCTGAGTATTGAAGCAGACTTCTTAAATTTCAGAAGCAACCTCAAAGCTCACCTTTTCTGCGCAATAAATTAACTAGTTCCCTCAGATTTCAGCAAAGCTCCTCTCTGATTCTTACTCATGCTTACTTTCATTATTTTGCCAGCGTGACGCCTAAGATTTGTATATTATTGTATCCTAGTCTTCAAAGATTTGATGTGATGAGAACTTGGAAATAAATAAATATAGTTCTTCAAGTCTCAAGGCAAATATTAAGGATGAAACGCATAACCCACAGCTTTCTACCATTTTAGCAAAATTGATATGAAAGTTCTGCTGTCTCTCTTATGTCTCCAACATATGCTTTGGAAACCGCCATTTTTTCCACTTACTTGAGAATGCTTTTGACGTGTACTACAGATGTGGCACCAGTGCACAACACCATGAACATTTTGTTGTCTTTTTTACTCTCCCCAAAGTCCTCATATTGTGCTGTATATTAGTGGTGAAGATACTGAGGAGTGCTTTGACAGACTAACTACATTGATAAAGAAAGACATGTCTCTAGAGGGCCTTCCAAGTGCCTCCACCAAGACTTTAAATATTTGTAATTGCTTCAATTGCACCAATGCAACTGGTCCTCGAGCAATGAAAGACTTTTGGGATTGCTTACTCTTGCCATGTCTTGTATGGTGTCGACCACATAGTGGTGGTCGGTCACTATCAGGCACTGCTGTCTGATAGTGATGTGATAGTTAAAAGAATGGTATGAAATACCATAATATTTATTATCAACGTGCTGCCAGGGCTGGTCACAATTATGTAAAAAATGCCCAAAATACATTAAAGAAGAGCATCATTATGCCAGGGATATCCACCATCGTGGCAAGAATAAGAATAAGCAAAATATATCAAGAATGAACATTGCTATGCAACTGTGACCATAATGCCACATATTAGCACAATTTTACCAGTGGACCAGAAGTGCCAATATATAAATGATGCTGTCACTTATGCTAAGAATACCTTGCCGAGGATGGTTTCCATTAGACCATGGGAATCATTATCTTTTGGATAGCCTCGATAATAACTGTAATTAAAACAAAATGCACCATTGAGTTGGGTAACAATAAGCAAACGTTATTCATCAAAAAGAAACACAGAGGTAAACATGTTCTTTACAAACACATATTATGTAATGTGATGTTAAGGATGAGCACTTTTTGCCGGATTCAATATTTTTCCATGGATAACTTCGGGAGGGAGAGGTATGGCTTAGTGTAGAACCGTTATTATGACATGGCCCAAGGAATAATGCCCTGGCAAAAACAAGCACACATGGGCGCGCACACAACCATTCACTCAAGTAGACACAACCAGATGCATTCACAAACACATGCATGCAAATAGACGCACCCTCATGTAGCCAGAAACACATAATCTATTAACCTTTAACTTGTCTTTATAGGCTGGAATCTCCATAGGTTATGCCACCCATTTATAACCAGCCATGAAGGAACGGCTTGGCCACAAGAAAACGAGGAAGCAGTCATAGTTGATAGCTTCCAATTTGTACAGTAAAGTCCCTGACTCCACTGGTCAAGGCTGAGACTATTACAAGCAGAGTTAATACCTGCTAGTATTGCCTGTGCAAGAGCTGCTGCATACACTACTTTTCACGGAGGTACGCTTCTGGGCAGCTAACATGCACACCGGGTCAGGAAGGAAACTCTGGAAAATATTTAATATTTCAACATGTGAGAAAATGGGCTTTTGATTGATCGTTGTGAGAACCATTCTCACGTAACAATCACAATCCAGAGTAAACCATAAAAGTCACTGAATTAACATGTGCTTAATCCTCTTGCAGTCTGGCACAATAGTACTCAGGCTGATCTTAGAGGCACTGTGTTAAATATTTATGCAGCATACACACAGTAATAAAGCAAAAACCCAACACAAGAAGCAGAAAGTGCTAACTGTGGTTATCAAATTGCAAAGAAAGGGAACAAAGTCAGTCAACGCACAGTTCAAAACAAGGATTTTGAAAGGAGGAGCTCATTTAATGCCAACCAAGGGTTGAGGACCTGGGATGCACCTCTTGGGGATCAGGAACTCACTCCAGCAGAGGCCAGAAGGGCTCAGACAGGTCCAATTGCAGGTCCAGGCAGGATCCGTTGAAGTAGGTCAGGTGGGCAGTTGCAGGGAGGCCTCTGGAGTTTGTTGTGTCCCTGTAGCTCAGAACAGGAGGTTAGCCATTTAACCCTTGGATTTACTCTGGTAGTTCTGGGTTCAAGGAGATGGTCCCCTCTCCTTCAAGCAACAAGGCAGGCCTTAAGCATCAGGGCAGTCCTCTGAAGAACAAACCAGGCCTCAAGCAGGAAAGCAGTCCTCTGGTAGCAGCAGGCAGTCCTCTAAGAAACAAATCAGGCTTCAGCAGCAGGGCAGTCCTCTGGAGTACAAAATATTCATTCTGTAGTCTTTCAGAGGTCCAGTAGTGTACAGAAAAGTGTATGTGAGGGTGCACTATTTTACCTCATGCCAGCTTTGAAGTGGAAGAAACCTCTGGAGTTCCTCCCTCCAAACAGATGGCTCTGGAATTTCCTTCCTCCCTGCCCAGATCTCAAGATGGCTGGAGGTGACAAGCCTGGTGTCAAGGTCTTTGTGAGTGTGCTGAGGAAGCTCCTTTGAAATATAAGTGGGGTGGGGAACAGCTTAGCCCTTTCCATGTTGGTAGGATTTCACTCTCCCAGCTACACCGTGGTCCTTTTGTTCACTGTCTGGGCCCAATATCTATTTCTGATTAGAAAGCAGTTAACAGGCACAGGCAGCTGTAAAGTCCTTGAAGGCATCAGAATGTTTATAGCAGGAAAATGGCAAAGTTCTGAAAATGGCATTTTCAAATCTGTAATCTAAAATCCAACTTTACCATTAAAGAGGATTTTAAATTACAATGTATTTAATTCCAAACAGGGTATTCTACCTGCTACCAAATAAATGTTAGCACTTATTATAGGTAATCAACCCAATGTTGTCCCATGGGAGAGGTAGGCCTCACAGTAGTTAAAACAATGTACAAGTTTTTCACTGCCGTAACAAGTAAAACTTAAAAGTACATGCCCAAATACAATTCACCCTGCCCTATGCGCTATTTAGGGCCTCCCTAGGGGTGACATATGCATTTAAAAAGGGAGATTTGGCCTGGCAAAAGGTTTAGTTTGCTAGGTCACGTTGGCTGTTACAACTGCACTACAGGCTTCAATGGTGGATCTGAACCATGTTTTAATTGGCTACTTAAGTGGGTGGCTCAAAAGGTGCTGCAGGTCTACTACTAGCGTCTAATTTACAGGCCATGGGTAGAAGTTGTACCACTTTACTAGGGATTTATGAATAAAATACATTTGCCAATTAGGTGTAAGTCTATTGTACCATGTTTCAAGGAGCAAGTACAAACACTTTACCACTGGTTAGCAGTGGCAAAGTGCACAGAGTCCTAAATGCTAACAAAAGCGGATTCAGAAAGAATGAGGAGTGGAGGCAAAGGTTTGGGAGTGATGCTGCAGAGAGAGCCAAGTCCAAAACAAGGTTATTTAGAATGCAATGTAAAATTTATCAAACAGTAATTTGAAAAATATTAGGGACCTAATTAAGCAGCTGAAAGACCTTAATATAAGAACTCAACAACACATCTACAAAGGACTAGAATGTGACACTTATACAAAGGAAACAATCCTTACATTTAAATGCAGTGCTCAAGTGCTAGTGAATATTTGTGTACAAGTTTTGATAAACAAAGTGCAATCAAGCATGAACAAGAATGGGGAGGTGACATAGATGTAGTAGTAGCAAACTATTCTGTCATTTGATTTATAAGTCCAAGTGGTTTCACTGTTTGTAGGTCAACTTGTATAACAGTTGATGTTTGAAACCTTGTGTCTATAGATTCTGGGTAAAGTAGTGAACAGCAATAATTAGTATTAATCTGATTGAAGGTACTCCTGCAAATCAAAGTCTGTTAGAAATACATAAGCGGCCATGTTGTTTTTATTTCTGTACCTTAATACAACCCTTGGTGTTGCTGGTCAGCGTATTGATGGCTTCATGGGTAGAGTCTGAAAAGAATCCATCAGTGTTCACTGTTCATACTTCTCAAATTCTCAGAATGATCGACCTGAGGTCTGATGGGAATCAAAATCCTTGAAAAGGGGGGCTAGACAGCAAAAGCGTAACAACATGAATCATTAAGCTATGGAAAGGAGAAATGGCTATTATACTATCCCTGGACACTCAGCATTTGAAATTCTCCTCCCCTTGAAGAAGCCAATGGTCACTTATTTATTTATTTGTATTTAACTTATAAGGTGCACAGCTACCCGCAGTGGGTTTCCCGGCGCCAAGGGAGAGATTAGGAGAGGGGAAAAAGAGCAACCATAAGTCATTACTGAAGAGAGCAACCATAAGTCATTACTGAAAGAGCCACGCTTTAAGTCCCTTGCGGAAACGAAGAAAATTGGTTTCAGTTTTTAAAACAACAGGCAAAGCATTCCAGAACTTCGGACCCAGGTAGGAGAAAGAGTGGCCGCCCATCTTCACCAGCCTGAATCTCGGGATCACAAAATCACCTTTCCCAGAGGATCTCAAGGAACGACTGGGATGGTAGGCTTGGATGAGGTCATGTGGATGAGGTCATTGCTTCAAAAAGCAAATGGTGTGTAACTCCCACCCAGAATGACTTGTATTCCCATGAATAAACCATGAAGAAGAAGGACTGGATAATGGTGGCCAGGGGATAAAAAGGAAGGAAATCGGAAGAATTGCGGACGGTGAAGTCCCAGTTAAGACCTTACACCTAGAGGACAAAAAGGAGGCAATGACATGGAAAAGTCTAAAAAAAATTGTATGTTTGAAAGACTTTAGAACATGAAGAATCTGTCAATCAATGATAGAAAGACGGGGATATGATGGAGCATTCGGGAACCTGCCTGTTGCCGTTTCGAGTCTGGGTGAGGGACTGCTGACTAACCTTGCCGCCTGCCCGCCTGCCTCCCGCTGCCCGCTCCCACCACCAACAGGGGACGCGCTGGCTGTTGCTTGGAGTGCAGGCTAGGGAAACTACAAGCCCCACCAGCCCAGAGAGCACCACGTGATCTATCGGAGCGCCAGGAGGCGCATAAAAATACCGTCAGCCCTGCTGAGCGGTGGGGAGCATTCGGGAACCTGCCTGTTGCCGTTTCGAGTCTGGGTGAGGGACTGCTGACCAACCTTGCCGCCTGCCCGCCTGCCCGCCTGCCTCCCGCTGCCCGCTCCCACCACCAACAGGGGACGCACTGGCTGTTGCGTGGAGTGCAGGCTAGGGAAACTACAAGCCCCACCAGCCCAGAGAGCACCACGTGATCTATCGGAGCGCCAGGAGGCGCATAAAAATACCGTCAGCCCTGCTGAGCGGTGGGGAGCATTCGGGAACCTGCCTGTTGCCGTTTCGAGTCTGGGTGAGGGAATGCTGACCAACCTTGCCGCCTGCCCGCCTGCCTCCCACTGCCCGCTCCCACCACCAACAGGGGACACGCTGGCTGTTGCGTGGAGTGCAGGCTAGGGAAACTACAAGCCCCACCAGCCCAGAGAGCACCACGTGATCTATCGGAGCGCCAGGAGGTGCATAAAAATACCGTCAGCCCTGCTGAGCGGTGGGGAGCATTCGGGAACCTGCCTGTTGCCGTTTCGAGTCTGGGTGAGGGACTGCTGACCAACCTTGCCGCCTGCCCGCCTGCCCGCCTGTCTCCCGCTGCCCGCTCCCACCACCAACAGGGGACGCGCTGGCTGTTGCGTGGAGTGCAGGCTAGGGAAACTACAAGCCCCACCAGCCCAGAGAGCACCACGTGATCTATCGGAGCGCCAGGAGGTGCATAAAAATACCGTCAGCCCTGCTGAGCGGTGGGGAGCATTCGGGAACCTGCCTGTTGCCGTTTCGAGTCTGGGTGAGGGACTGCTGACCAACCTTGCTGCCTGCCCACCTGCCCACCTGCCTCCCGCTGCCCGCTCCCACCACCAACAGGGGACGCGCTGGCTGTTGCATGGAGTGCAGGCTAAGGAAACTACAAGCCCCACCAGCCCAGAGAGCACCACGTGATCTATCGGAGCGCCAGGAGGCGCATAAAAATACCGTCAGCCCTCCCTTGCAGGACGCGAGCGGGACGCCGGGCTAAGCCCGGGCAAAGGGCGGGCCCTCTGTGGCCCTCCGAGGCCTGAGGAGGACGGCACGGGCCACATCCCTTGGCTCCCTGATTACACAAGGTACAGAGATGTTCTTCATTATTTATTGACCTTTCATGAACTATTTTCCCACGGCGAAAGTCACCAACACTGAATATATTCCATCAAGAATGATGCAAAACCCATTTCCACTGCGGGGTACGGGGAAGGGGATGGTAAATGAAACTCCGAGAAGGAAGACACTGTCCCCTCTAGGAGAAGTTGACTCTGATGTATCTTTCCAACTCTTAGATAGTATGCAATCTCCTCCATTAACCTTGGGATCATCGCAAACTTTGTCTTATTGGGAGGAACTAAATGCATTGTGTGGTACTAATTTCGCTCCAGTAGCATCCCCCTGCCCTCTAAAAATCTCCTGTATCGATACTCCTGTTGGCAGACCGTGCGAACCATCTCCACCATCTAACAAGGTTAACTCCCAAGCCGCTGCACTGTCACAGGTTTCAAGCATTAAAAGGAAATATGACCATGGAACTCAAGGCAAAATACAGAAACTCTGCCTTGGTCTCACATCGCCCGTCACGATACCCACCGCATCTAAGGGGGATGTTGATAGTTTGAATGACCAAGTACCATTGCCCCAGTTGCCACTATTATTTCAGTTTGAACAAATGCTAAGATCCATAATAGCACCCCTGATAGAAAAAATTTATATCTTGGGGGATAGGCTGTCAAATATAGAGACAACCATCAAAATCAACTCCTTACCTCCTATACAGACGGTAATACCTAAGTGTCCCAACCTACCCACTGCATCAGAAGCCCCTATGCCAATTAACACCAGGAAAAATGTTCAAACCGAAAGTCAAAAGTCTAAAATATCACCCCTAACTCCTACTAAAATTGCCCCCAAACTTGTATTAACAAAACACCCTGTGGTTAGAGCAGAGCGAAATAGTGTAGCTCGTATTCATTTACCTCCGGAAGCCGCACCTTTTGTGCTTGTCCTTTCGGGAATACCGGCACCCACTTACGGGAAACCCGAAAGACACCAGGACCTTTTAAATAAGGTCATATTCTGGCTAAATAAAAACAGACCCCTCCGACCCAATCAAGACGGTGGAATTCTAAGTGTTAGAAGGGTGGGCTGGCTAGGGCCACTACCCAAAGAAATCTCTGGGGACCTAATTCTAGTTAAATTCAAGAATCGGAACATTGTCCCCCACCTACGATCTTCCCAGCCTAAAGATGGAGACGGCCCCATTTCTATCTGGGACTTGTACGATTTCTACCCAAGTACCCCACATATCCCTCCACTTAGATCAATGACAGCATACAAACATCAGATGGAAAGTGGACTTCGTGCTTTTACGGATAATAGCTCTCCCACCCGCAATAGATTTGACTTACTGTATAAACATTGTAATTTCTGAAGGGACAACCCAACGCATTAACCAAAAACTGTAAATGCTAACCTTATGTATAGTGCGATGTAATTAACGAATTGTCCCAATAGGCTGGGCATACGCTCTTTTAACCTGTAGATATATTATTGATTGTATGTTTTTTCTTCATGTTTGTTTGTATGCTTTTATGATTTTTTAAATCAAAAATCGAATAAAGCCAAGTGACTGACTGATGGTAGCAGAGTGTGGCTGGAGATCCCACTTTTCAGTTCTCTAAGCACAATTTCAAGACGATTAGGCCGAAGATTGGAGAGATGTCAGACTAGGTGGATCAACACCCACCACGCCCCTCAGTTTGCACACTTTAAGGTTAGCAAGCTATTGGCTTGCCAAAAAAGTGATACGGCACAAAACTCAGACTGGATAAAGGCAGCTTTTTAAATATATACCTAAACTATGGACCTCTCATTTTTTAAATCTCAAATGCAAGAATTGTGTCTTGCAAAGTTCCCAAACTAGGGGGCCGATTATGATATTTGACGGACCTGAGTCCGTCCGCCAGCATAGAGTAGGAGGGACCGTCCGCAGGGGCTGCGGCGGTCCCTCCGTGCAGATTAGGATGTGACCGCCAGGGTGGCAGTCACATCCTCAATCTTTAACATTGCGGCGGGTGCAGCTTCAAGCTGCACCCGCCGCAATGTTAAAAATGCATGCATGGCATTTGCGTGCACAAAGCAGCAGGCACCGCGCGGTGCCTGCCGCTTTGTTCACGCAAATGTAGGGGGGTACCATAGGTACCCCCATGTGCACCCCCCACCCCCCCCCTTCACCCAGGGGGCCCACAACAGGCCCCCGAAGTGAAAATCCGTATGCTTTTCCACGGCGGAAAAGCCACCGTGGAAAAGCATACTTTGTACTCCATCCTAATATGGATGGCGGTGTTTGATAGACACCACCAGCCATGTTACTGCTTTTCCGCCGCGGTTGGAAGGCGACCGCGGCAGAAAAGCGGAGGACAGATTGTAAGACCCACCAGCCATCCTAATTTGGCGGTGGGTCTTTCAAGCCTCCGCGGTGGATTTCCCGCATCCTCCGGGCCGGCGGTGGCTTCCGCCGGCCCGGTGGATGCGGGAAATCCGTCATCGTAATAGGCCCCTATGTTAGCAGTCAGTGGTGGTACCAACTTATGTGAACATTGAATTCACCCTCCAACAAATCCATTTCTCTCCTCAATTCACTTTCCAAGATGCCTGGTTGTTTGTATAGCACTTTTCACCCTAAGTGGGATGAGTATGTCCAGATGTGGGTCCCTTGCTCACTGTGCCACTGGGTTCAAGCTAGCCTGGCTGATGAAGGGTAATACCCTGAAACAGATCCCAGGGTGCTTGTTACCGGTCAAGGGAGGACCTCGCTTGGCAGTTCTGTCTTGACTATTCCCATGAGGCACAAGGTCAAGACTGATTTGCATATGGCTGGGTCTAAACTGGGGTGGCATGGTGACCAAAAGAACGATGAATTTAACCCAGATCTCTTGACTGGGGTGAATGTATGATTCATTCAGCATTCCGTCCATCATTTGTTTGCATTGCACTTTTCATCCTAAGAGGGATGGGTATGCCCAGACATGGGTCCCTTGCTCACTGTGCCACTGGATTCAAGCTAGCCTAGTAATAATCAGGATCTAGTCCCAGGATCCTTGCTTCCGGTCTAGGGGGGACCTGGCTTGGCAGTTCGGTCTGGACTGTTCCCATGAGGCACAGAGTCAACTCTGATTTGCATATGGCTGGGTCTAAACTGGGATGGCATGGTGAGCAAAAGAGTGATGGATTTAACCCAGATCTCTTGACTTGGGGTGAATGTATGATTTATTCTGCATTCCGTCAATCATTTGTTTGTGTAGCACTGGTATGGATTCATGGCACTGGCTTTAAGAATGGACTCAGGAAGGAATATGATGGAGTGAACACAGGATACATTTAAAGAGGGGAATGTGACACTGTAACTGGGTGCCTGTGGCAGATGGAGAGCAGCAGGTAGAAGGTGTACAAAAATGACTCCCTCTTTTGGCATATATTGATCTCCAAATGGCTTATGATACAGATGTTTTAGAATGTGCAGTAGATCCTCCCACGTTGGAAGCAATTCATGCACTAGCAACATCACATATTGCAAGAGTGATGTTTGGAAAGCATTGCCAGCAGACATAGGTATTCCCATTGCATAGAGGCATATGGTACAGATGTCATTCCATTTGTGCTTCAATTGGCTTTATTATGGACTGCACGGAGCAGCACAGGATGCTCCAGGGCAAAGAGTGTGATGCTGATGCTTGAACAGTTAGAAGCATTGAAGGGATTTTTCAGCACAAGCAACTAGCAATGAGTGTATGATTTTGGGGGGTGTTAGAAATTGAGTTTCTGGTTGGCAGAGGTATGCACCTTGTCCAAGCAGGAATTGCAATCCTTATCGGGGTAAGACAGATACACGCCATAAATTAATCTGTGTTCACCCTCTGGTAGCTTGGCACATAGCAGGCAGGCTTAATTTAAGAGGCAATGAGGAAAGTATTTGTGCAACACTTCAAACAGTAAAGTAGTGAAAACACCACAAAAAGACTCCACACCAGTTTAGAGAAATATATTATGAATTTACAAATAAAACAACACCAATGCAACAAAAATCCCATAAATAGAAGTCGAGGTATAAACTTTTAAAGGTGAAAAGTGCAATAGCAGTTGGAAGCAATAAGCCTCCATGGCCATGATCTAATTACACTGGACCAGGGCATAGTCAAGAGTTCAGACTGACCACAATGAAGCATGGGCTGGTTATAGGAGCCATGCAAGGCATGTTGAACAAAGTACCTTGATCCTCATCGCAAGAGCGAGATGCCGGGTACAGCCAAGTGATGCATTGGTGTAAATACTGCAGTCCAGGCGGAGTGTCAATTTTCTCCACGCAATGATGGTGATGCACTGGTTCTGATGATGAAGTGCTGAAGCTGGGATGCGTGGGTTTTGCAGCTGATGTGCCGGTTTTCTCCATGCAGTTGAGGGGATGAGTTGATCGTCTTTCACTGCAGCGAAGGCGATGCAGTGGTTCTGTTGCATCGCTTCTGGAGGTTATGCACTGGTTCCCGCAACAGTGGCAATGCATTGATTCTGCTTCATGCAGCAGAGGATGTGTCAGTTCAACTGGAGCAAGCATCTGGATCCACTTCCAATGGACCAGGCACCTGAGCAGGAGGTGAGACTTTGATATCAAAATAGGAGCCAAGCCAGCCTGGGTTCAAGCAAGAGACCAGTTCTTCCTAAGCAGGGGCAGAGGGTAGCAGGCAGCAGGGCAGCACAGCAGAAAAGCAGTTCTTCCTGAGCAGCAGTCCAACTTAGTGGCAGTCCTTGTAGCTGCACAGCATTCCTACTTCTGGCAGAGTTTCTTTACAGGTCCAGCATTGTCTGATTTGGTGGGGTCAGTGCCTTTGAATGAAGTGGAGATGGATTCAAAGAGGGGCTTTGAAGTACACAAAGGTCCTCCCTTCCTTCCAAGCCCTGGCTTTAGACTCACTATAGGGGGTATGTAATCCTGTGCGTGGGGACAGGACACTCCCAGTCAGCTCCTCCCTCCAATCCTGACCAGGATGGCCTTCAGGATGCAGATGGCCACAGAGATAAGAGCAGAGAAATGCCATCTTTTTTAAAGTGCCATTTCTAAAATAGTATTTTTAAATCCAAAATTACCATTCCAATGATACTAAAGATGAGGAGGCTACTCCTTCTCAAGCAGGAATTACAGCTTAAAAGTGTAATAAGGTATTCTCAATGTTAACCTATAATAGATTTTTTCTTAAATCAATTGAGCTTTACAAGTGTGAAATAAATTAACTAGATGGTGATAAATTTGGGAATTATATTTACCCAAAAGTTTAAATATTGCTTGGACAAGCGGATACATATTTTTAGAAAGCACTGACAGCCAGCATGTAGGTACATTGTAGAGTCCGAAACTGCTCTACCTTGCCAGACTGTGCACATCCTTCTTTTCTTGAAACAGTTATGCTCAATGGTGCTCTTATGTGGGTGCTGAAGAGGGTTTATATTTCTGATATTGCATGTACAGGGACCTCTGAAGGAACTGTGGTACGGTAGTCCATTTTTTGCCTCCGCTCTCTTCTTTGAGCGTCCATTGCTGCAAAACACAGCTGGGCTACATTTTAGTGTAACTTGTTACACCGCCAGAGGCACCAACAGTCATATTTGTGAAAATGTATTGAACTGATGCATGGTCATGATGGTAGTCTCTTGGGGGCTTATTTAAAAGCCCCTTGCTCCACTGATGCGTCACTTTTTGTAACGCACCGGCGATGCAACCTGCTGTCCCATATTTACAAGGTTACATAAAGCCACCCTGCATGGCTTTTCTTGTCCTTGTTTATATGGCCCCTTTACACGCAACACTTTGCGTGAAATGGTAGTGCCATGGGTGTTGCTGTGTATGTTCCCACGCAAAACCCATGCCTTCTGCCACATTTCAAGATTTTCAAGAAATTGAAACCTGAAAATGCATCAGAATACTATGCCTCCCCAGGGGAGGCTTAGGAAGGCGCAACAATGAGAATTTTTTTCCTCTTTCTATAGGTGCTGCATTTTGCAGCACAAATAAGAAGAGGAAATCACGTCTTGTGATTGTTTTTGTGCAGGTAGGTGTCCCTTCCTGTACAAAACAATCATCCTTGTGACGCAGGCACACTTGCACCATTGTGCAAGGGTGCCAGCGTTGGCACATGGCAG
Organism: Lissotriton helveticus; assembly: GCF_964261635.1. NCBI lineage: Eukaryota > Metazoa > Chordata > Amphibia > Caudata > Salamandridae > Lissotriton > Lissotriton helveticus. Next base: position 950,929,797 of record NC_136065.1, read on the forward strand.
ATAATTGTGCGCCAGCGCAGGGCAGAGCAAAGGGATCCGTCATATCTTTGTAGATATTACGCATCCCTTTGCTTCAGAAATAACACGGCACACGACACACAATGGCTTGCGGCACCGCGCTGCATTAACTTTTTCACAATACAGCCCTTGGAATGGGGAAACAATGATGCATCTTTACTGGTTTTAAGTGAAGTCATGAGTTGTACAAGGTCGATGGTTCTTTGAAGGTCAGGTTATCAGCACTGCTCTAGGATGGCACTAAGGGGTAAGGATAACTCCCCCCCTTGGCTTGTGAAAAGGTTGATGTGGCAATGTAGGCATAAGTATGACCATTGCCCAATCTGTATCCCACAGAATATATCTGCAACTAGATGGATTAGGGTCTGCAGGTTGAACTAAGATAGGGCAATGGGATCGATGGCACAACCCATGATAGTGTCTGTTACATGTTGTCCACAAATTCAAGCTCGCTCTACTGCTGCACTTCTTGGGTATGGCTGGCATCATCAGCGTAAGATCATGTGGTGCTAATCATTATGTGCCTGACCACTCTGCATGTTAGATATTCTTCTTCATGAAATGTTTCAGTTTGCACTTGGTCTCTTCTTCTGCTATTCCAATTTTGTTGTGTTTTTCGCAATATTTTGTTGTTAAATCCAGTAAGTATCCTGACTCTTCTGAGGCCTTGCTAAACTCACATATTCCAACACTGAGCTCTCAACTTCCTGACAAGGTAAAGCTCATCATGGCTAGCATAGCGGTAATAATATTTATGTATCTACTATTTAGTACAGAGGTCCATGCTTTGCATACAAGTTATTGGTAGTTTTGACACTGCTTGCTAGTATAGCATGTATGAAATATTTTCAGTTGCTTACCCCACGTCCCTGAGTCCTTGCATATAAGGGACACTTTTTTGAGTTTAGTTCCCCACTAGCGGCAATCCAAGTGGTGTTGTGCATCTGATGTTAGATGCAAAAGGCGATTGTGCCTAATTTCACATTCGAAGTCGGCACAGACGGCAGACGGCAAAGTGAATTTGTAGAGGGAACACAATGTAGAACATGCAATAATATGGAGTAATACAGGTTGTGATGCGGATGTTACAATGGGGATTACCACACATTACTCAATTTTTATAGGAAGTAGTTTCCCACAATACATTTTGGCTAGTTATGGGAGACTGTTATGTGTCTTCTTGATTTAATAATAACATGAATTTCCATGCTGTGGTATTTTTTTATTCAAATTAAATTGTTAAAGACCTTAAGGAGTTGAAATTAGCAATTGTTTATTTACTGATTTTCACTAGGTGGCACAAGAGTTGAAATACACACTTTTTTTTTATTCAAATTTGATCAGGTCTCTAAAGTATGTTTCATACAGTTTGCACTTTTATTTCTTCAGAGCGCTTGCTATAATTTAAAATGCCAGCTTTGCATGATTGTATTGGTTAAGTTCTTTATCAGTGTTTTTATGCTTTGCTCATGATATAAAAAACATCCAGGTGGGGTTATGGTATGTAGAAAATTGGTGTGGGAGCACACTGCTTCACCTCCCAGCAGGGTCGCCTCTAAGCATCATGGTAGATGCAGTCCGACAAGAGAGGACACTTGCAAAGTCTTTAGAGTGTTTCACCAGGTGGGTGCAGATTAGTGCTGGCCATCTCTGGACACGTGTTTCTAGATTATTATCTGTCATCAGCAGAGATTAGGCATTATTTGGGGTTGCTGAGCAGGCTGCCGTATCCTTGGAACGTAGTATCTCTCCAGGCACGCAGGTGCCTCTCCACGTGCTCGTCAGCCCACAGCGGTTATGGTTTGTGATGGGCATCTCATTTCATCAAAGACGTATGTTTTATAGCTTGCTTCCTTTTCAGGCATTATTGTGCAAGTCGAAGGGAAAGTTTCATTGCAATTTTGTATTTGTCTTCAAATGTGTGTGCGTGTGCGCGTGTGCATGTGTGTGTGGGAGTGTGTGTGTTTAGCGCTTCTTATGAGTTGTGACATTATCAGAATCATACCATCTAAAAAACACAGTAATTTCTTTGTTTTTTTAAACTACAAATTAGAATCATTGATGAACGGTTGGATTTCATTATTACTTGTCCCTTGTAGGAAAGTACCAAACCATTGACTTCAATCATGTTTTGTTCTTTAGTAGAGTCAAAGAAATGAGATTAAATGTTTCCTCAACTGCAAACAGTTTTGCAGAACACTGGGATTTTTTGGGGCCGAGGGCTTGGCAGCGGTAAGAATAAAAGAAATCGGTTTACATTGTTCCGTACAACTTTCTTACGTGGTCCGCTCATAGTGTGGGAATATATTTACTTCAAGTGTAGCACGATGGTGTTGCTTTTTATAATTGAAATACAGTCAGATCTTGTTGTTTACCTTCTCGAAGCACTTAGTTTTCCCATTTAATGCTTTGTTTTCCCACTTACTGCTTTGTGCAAAGGGTACGTGTTCACTAAAAGCTTACATCATGGGTGAATCTGGCTTCTTGAAGGCTTTTGTTGACATTTTAAAATACCCTTTTAAAATTAACAATGTGTTAGGAAGCAATATCTATTTGCTTACAAATTGTGTTTTTAAATAGGGAATAAACATTGAAAGTAATTTTACTCTAGCAGCTGTGCAACATAGTCTTCTGTATAGCTGTCAGTAGTGGTAGGGGGGCTCAATTCTAAGGCAGGACTGGAGGCTCCGATTATACTTCTCAATCTTTACTACTCGTAAAAAAAACAGCAGCTATGAGGCTTTGAACCACGCCTCTAACAAACCCACCAATCAACAGTGGTCATCATATACAAAATAGAGAGGCACCATCTTTCTGCCTCTTTGTTTGCTGCTCCGCAGTCAAGATATGTGCCTCTCTATTTTGTCAATTCTTGATGTAATGTTCATGCTTTAAAACAGTGGATTGCAAATATATGCATAGCGGCTTTGCCGCTCATTCCTCTTGTTCAGTCCCTTTAATTGCCGGTCCCCAACGGAGTACTGCGCCTGTTTGCTTTCCTTAAGACCACTTTTTGGTCTCCCCCGGTTTCCTTCTTGCCGCATGTTGCGCCTCACGCTTAGCATTATATTCTTTCTCCCCTTCAGTTTTATTTGCATTGTAAATTTTTTTCCCCGGTGCCTTCTACACCATTTGTCCGTCCCTTTCCCTCAACACGCCTCACGCTCAGCTGCACTACAGGCAGCAGCCCCACCCGGGAGCGATGTTGCTGGTGTGCGTGCGCAGCCCCTATGGGGCTGCGCACGCGCACCTCTGTGCAAGCCTGCCTGAGCTCAACTCATGCTTGGCAGCTTCCCACAAGCATTGCGGGAGCCGCCTCTCCCCGGGCTGCAATAATAGGGGTTTAACTGCAATGCTTCAGTTACTGGGGCAACTCTCCATCCACAGTCAGCTGAATTCAGATGATTGGACTGCTCTTTCCTCCCCAGCATAAGTCCTGCTCAGCACTAGTGGTAACGTTTTAAGCCTGCAGCCAGCCATTTGCTCCCTGTGATGCCCTGTCTCTGAGCTGAACAGGGCTGTAATGATTAGGAATTTGGTCTTCCACACTTATTTTCCATATGTATAATTATATAATTCTCTCTTGGTTGACCTTGGCTTCCCCCTCTGGTTTTGCTTCTCTTGCCAGGACGTCAGTTTATGAGAGCAATGATCGAGGTCTGGCAGTCTATGGCCCTGATGAGAATGAGGATTACTATTATGATGATGGCATGGAGGCCATTATTGACACATCAGTTCAGAAATCTTTGGACAAGGACCTCAGCTCAGCTCTCCTTCCCATTTCTCAATGCTTAGACAAGCTGGCAGGGCCTTCCTCCACAACTCCACCCTCAGGGACCCCCCTCCTTCTTCCTCCCCTTCTGCTCCCTCTTGGCCTCATGTGAAGGTGATTGCTAGAGTGAGTGAAGAGACTTTACCTGACCATGCATACAATGTATGCGCACCTGCAAATTTCGTTGCGCGCAATGCATCCCCAAATGCAATGCAGTGCGCGCAACGAAATTTGTTTGATTTATTTAAATGTTTACTTACCTGCAAACCTCCATTATCAATATATTAATAACCCCCACCCTGCCCCTCCCCCTCCCCTCATCACCGCCCTGGCAGGTACTCCCCTAACGACCGCGGCTGCCCCTCCCCCCTCTTTTCCTTCAGCCCTTGTTCCAGTCACAGACGCAGGCACGAATACTTTTTCCTCTCAAGGATCCCAAGCACGCAAACGCTCCAAAAAACACAAATGCTCTGTTTCCCCTTCTTTGGTTTCTCCCTTCACTTTTGACAATGTCTGTAATTCATAGTTTCAAAATATGACCATTTTCCTCGTACTGTATCATAGCAAGCTGTAAAGACTATTTTCTCATACAATCTTCAAATATCCTGCCACCCCTCAAATCAAACCTCATTTCGCATCCAAGGCCAAACTGTTTGAGGTTTAAGTTCTATAAAGGTTACTAGTAATATTTTGGACTGTGGTAAATTTGTGGGAGGTGGGTGGCTATTACAAACAAGGACCTTTTAAACATGAATCATGGACAGCTTTTGAAATCTGCCTGCAGTTTGCAGTAATTATTTAAATCATCAGCGTCCACTCACCTCACCCGCATGCCAATTGTAATTAAATGAGTAACATCGGGTCAGTTAATAATAAAACCTGGTAATTACTGTGTGGCGGAGCGTCACGAATGAACAACACTGACAAATGACTGCACTATCATGTCGGTCACACAAAGTGGTCTGGTTTAAAAATGTGCAGCGAGAGTCTGGCTGTAATTCACATCCTGGCTTCCACTGTGCAGGACTGCTGGTCATGAAGGACCGTGTCTTGCTGGGCTTTTGGACATGAGAGTGGAGTCGAGCAGGTGTCTGGACATGGGGGGGGCTCCTAACCAAAGAAATACTGATGTTTTTTTAATGTGGCAACTGGCGCCGACCCACTGCAAATGCAGGGTGGGGGGCATGCAAATGTTACCTCTTCAAGTTCCACAGCAGTCCAGAGTCAATCGTTTTCAGGGTACTACTGAAAGAGGAAAATTGTCACCAACCATACAGTCTGGGTGGAAACCCATGTCAGTGAGTGCCTTCAACGCTGATCCACTATTGAGAACCAAAAATGCTACTACAAGTTTTCCTATGTGTGGACGGGGAACAGGCTGTTTTCCCTACAGCCTGTTCTGCATACAAGAGCTCCATGAAGGCTAATGTGTAGCAAACTGTAGCGGTGATTGCAGACACACTAATTTGTCTTTGGTCAGCACACTCCTTTCTTAGGCATTCTTAACATACATTGGCCAAGCTTCTGTTACTCAAGATGCCGCACATCCCAAACACCGCATTGCTATTGGAAGGGCGAGATTTTGATCGATACCTTATCACTATTGATCTAAACCCCGATCTGGTCGACTGAACCTTTGTTGCCTGTCATTGAAGGAAGAAAGTGCCTCTCTTACCAAGTTAGTTCACCCAATAAAGGACTCCGCTCCAAAAGATCACAAACAACTTCTAGCTTTCAAAAGTTTATTGTAAGGTTAGGATAAGCTGCAAATACAGGCATCTCAGAATGAGATTCACGAGATACACAGGTCCAACTACATACATGTGCTCTCTGAAAGCCCTCAGACGAGCAACGGAAATTACCAGCACAAGTTCTAAGAATAATAAAGCTATCAGCATTGACGCATATTGAGATCTCTCCTTCATTTAAGTTGGAGGAAAACATACAGGTTAGGCTGTCCCTACCCTGCTCTAGATGGTATCCCTACTTAACCAAGTCTCAACCTAACAAAAGGTGTCAGCAGTGAATGACCCCCAAGGGAAGTCACTCACTCTTAGTCTCTTGGTGAAAACCTATAGTTCTCCAGTCATGACCCCTCTCTGCCTACCCATCCGCTCTCTAAAGGGTCCTCAGGCATCTGCTCTAACTCCACCCAGGGGTGCTGTCCCTAATACAAAACAGTCAACAACATTTGAGACGCCCCTCGTGAGACGCCCCTCACGTGGTGTAGCTTCTGGCTTTTTCCATGCTGCTTTGTATTGGGCCTCATACGTTGGAGTTGACCTTGCTTCTCAGACTCTTCTCCGGCCCGCTGATACCCCTTAAAACATTCCGGAACCCTCCTCCATGTCTGGGCCGTCTACTGAACAGACCTCTATTCATTTTATTAATAATCGGATCCTCCCTTTTCTCTTGCAGACAGACATCTGCAGCCAAGATCCCAACTCTCATAGACTTCCAAAAAGTTTCGCAACATTTCTCGGCCCAGACATGTACGTGTAAATCAATGTTAAAACAATTCAGGCCTACAACATTTCTCATAATGATTATAGCATTCAACTTCTTCATTAATTAAAGCATGTTAATACTCTTATTCTATTATTCAGTAAACACATCTATAAATCATGGCCCATTAATGCAATGACCAAAACATTAGTGCAATCTATGTCGTGAAAAGAAACACCTTCCCTTCTAGCTCTGGCCCTGAGGCCTACCACATTCTGCGTTTAACCACATGCCATCTTACATTTTAGCAGCTACACGACATAGATTTCAGGAATAATCACATCTAATAAAATCATATAGTGTCACACATTTCTATATTAGTTCCACTTCTACTTAAATCTCTACATTAGCTATACATTCAGAATATAATTGCAGATACTACTAGCACTCATGGCATTTCTCCTCATGATTTGTGCTTACTACGGGTAAGTGTGATGCACTCATACATTTAGGTCAGTTGCGCTCTCTCAGTTCCCCCCTTTGATGACCTCTCGGGGTCATCACTAACATTTAAACTGTAGTTATTGCTAGCATAACTTGTCTCTGCGTTTCCAGAGCCCTCAGACTCCTGTACTGATTATCTTGTATGGCAGCCAATCTCTGCAGCTGCTCTCTTTGGGCCCTTTCTAACCTTCTTGCTCTGTACCATTTGAATACCCTCACCAATCCCCACAGTATGATCCCACAGATCAATATTATGATGATAGGTTTTAGTATATACCACACAAAGCTTTTGCCTAAGGTGGAGATCCACCCTCCAACTTCACTCATTCCGTGGCCCACCTTTTCCCAGACATTTTCTCTACTCAAGTCTTCGATCTCCTTGTGAATATCAGTTATGTTCCTAATAACTTTCTCAAGGGGCTTCGAATTGTCTGGAATGTAAGTACAACATTCCTGGACCTTCAAAGCCTTACAGACTCCGCCCTCTTTTGCTAGTAGGACGTCTAACGCAAGACGGTTCTGAAGAACCATAGCCCTTATCGATTGCATCTCTCCTTCTACCAGCATTAAGGACTGAGCAGTGCTGGCAGACAACCTGTCGACGACTGTTGCCAGTCGTCTAATTTTAACATCATTAAGGATTAGTCCCAAAAGAGGGAACATAGCTCCAAAGACATCTCCAACCATTTCTGCATCTCCTATATCTCTCCTTCCCCTCGATGATGTCTTGCCCTCGATGATCTCTAAGTCTTGTGCATGATATATTTTGGGGAAGACAATTGCTAGGTAACATGATCCATACCAGTTGTCAGGTAGTCTCACGTAGGCATTTCTTCCACATACAAAATACACATTTGGAATCACTTGCATTCCCTTCAGGAAATCTTTAGTATAGTACTCTATATTGAAAGCATGTTCACAGCTGACTTCTCCCACGTATACATTTTCATAATACGTTTTGGCTCGGTGAAGACATAGCTTTCCTTTCTGCGTCTTATCTAAAGCTATTGGACCACTACTACCCTTTCTCTTGTGTGCTTTCTCTTCCTCGGTCCAATCTGTTTTCCATTGTCCTGATTTTTTCAAAATCTTTTGTCTCCTGTAACGATCATCCACCTGCCCTATGAACTTCTTCTCGACTTCTGACACTTTGCATGTCAGGTTATTTCTACGGGCATGTGAAGTATCTAAGGTAATCCAAGGAATGAAGAACTTGGCCAATCTGTCTTCACTCTTCCAGTAATCCCATTTGTTCATCTGCTTATAATTTGGGACTTCTGGCAACACTGAATCATAGTTGGAGAAATAGTATTCAAAACTATCTCTCCCATAAAATATACTAAGCAGTAAGCTACATGTAATGCCATATGTCAGCGGGAGGTGATGATATCTAATGCCTTCATCTACAGACGCCGGCAACTGCATGCAGACGTAACAGTCCTTAACCTCCATGGCATCCACGTATTCATATAAGAGTTTAGCATAAGCATTTGACCTAAAGTCTCCTTGGGACTCATCTACGTGTAACCTGCGGGCTTCTGCAGCTAATAACGCTTTCTCTTGAGTGTTTTCCCTTTTCTCACCAGCAACAGTGGGTGTAAGCGTTTCTACAGATTTCACATCAGTTACCTTCGCCTCTTCCTCATGTCCCTTTACATAAGAAATTGTTACCACTAAAGCTATTAATATTATCACTCCTACTATTAGTGTACCTATTATACATTTAGCTCTGCGGTTCTGGGTGCCGGCTTCCATTTCGTCAGACAATATAGCTCTCTCTTATCTTGGCACAAAGTTCTTTTCTTCACGTTCCTTTACAGTCTCTTTTTACTCCTTTTGTCTTTAGAATCCACACAACTGGAAGCTGACAACCTTCTTCGCAAAAGTCCTTTAACAGTTCAATAAAGACAACCCTAGCCCTTCTCCATCATCTCAAGGGAAATTCCCTAATATTCTCTGCTTCCTGGGCGCTAGGTAATCTTCTTTTTCTCTGCTCGCTTTATTTACAAAGTCCTTTAAGCATCTACTATCAAGTTTGTGCCTGCAGCTTCGATAGCAAAGTTCAGTATTTCCAAACGAAGATTGTGCTCTTCATGGGCTGTTATCGTTGTACCAAAGTCGGGGAATTGCAATTCTGAAAGAAACATGTGTTTTAACTTGCTGAGGCGGGGAGGTCTGGGGAGCATGAATGTTAGTGACCCTTCTTGTTCGACTCCGGGTACCAACAGTCGTATTTCCACGGTGACGATGGGCTCAGAACTGGACACCACCACCGCTCGAATCCTCCCTGTCTCCTGTTTCGAAGACATTTGTCGCCAAATATGTCCACTCAGGTGTGGAGTATCTTCTGCTAGGCACACGCACTCTTCTTGACCTTCTTCGGTCCGGTGCTTCAGCGCCCTGAGCACCTTCTTCCGGGTCTGAGTCTTCTGATATCGGAGGGAGGGTTATCTCTGGAGTTGACCTCAGGCTAGAGCTCCTTCTTTGCGGCCAATTAGCTTCTCCACGTGCCCTTCTACTCCTTCTTCTTCTTGTCTGTTCTCGCTCTCTGTCAGACCTGTCAGTGTCTGACTCGTACTCCCAGCTACTTTCTCCTTCTGTAGCGTCGTCTGTTTCGCTGTTGTACTGACCGTCCTCAGCTTGGTCAGACTCGTTCCCTGCTTCCGCTGGCACCTCTACAGCTTGGCTAGCCCCCTCTATGGCTTCTCGGTCCTCTGCTGGACGTCTATCCGAGAGAGGAGCTGTTTCTTCCCGAGGTGCTGGAACCCTTCGCGTATGTGACGCGTGGATCCAATTGGGCAGGCCTCCCACCTTTACAGCCGTATTCGCGATCAGGATGATCTGGAAGGGCCCACGCCAACGAACATCCAAGCAGCTTCTTCTCACATGTTTTTTCACCAGGACCCAGTCCCCAGGGTACAGGTCATGGCACGGGCCCTGGCACGATGGAACCTCGGCAGCCTGCACCTGAAGGGACACAGAATGAATGGCGTCAGACAGCCCCTTACAATAGTCCAGGATCATATCATCTGTGATATTTAACAGTGCAGTAGTTGGGACAGATGGCAGCCTCATTGCTCTCCCCATTAACACCTCATGTGGTGACAACCCCGTTCTTCTGTCTGGGGTACTACGAAGGCTCATGAGGACCAATGGCAGGGCGTCAGGCCAACTCAGGGTCGTTGAGGAACACACTTTTGCAATTCTGGCTTTGATCGTGCCATTGATCTGCTCCACAATTCCTGAGGCTTCTGGTCGGTAACTGCAATGCAATTTCTGATCTATGTTCAGAGCCGCACAAATCATCTTCACAAGCTCGCTGTTGAAATGCGTTCCCCTATCTGATTCCAAAGAGGCCGGCACCCCGAAGCGCGGAATGAGTTCCCTAAGCAGTAACTTGGCCACTGTGAGGGTGTCGCACCTACGTGTAGGGTATGCCTCAACCCATCTGGAGAATACACAAACAACCACCAGGACATAGCGGAGGCGGTTGCACCTCGGCATTTCAATGAAATCTATCTGCATTCGATTGAATGGACCTCCAGACCTTCCTATGTGACTCAGTGCAACTGGTGTTCTTTTCCCTACGTTCAGCTGCTGACAGGTCACACAACGCTGGCACACTGCTTCTGCTGCTATTCTAAACTTAGGATTGTACCAAGTCTGTCTAAACACTCTCAGCATAGCGTCTCTCCCTAGGTGTACGGGACCATGTATGTGTCTGGCCATTGGGCTCACCATCTCATTGGGCAACACTGCTCTGCCGTCTGCTGAGACCCAAAAATGGGACTCACCCACTACACATCCTGCCTTTTCCCATGTTTCTTTTTCAAAATCAGGAGCATTTTCTTGCATGTTTGCCAGTTCGTCCCAAGTATCAACAGTTTCCAATATCATGGCTAATTCGGTCCTTACATTTATTCCACCCACTTCCACCTCTGTGAAAGAGTACCCTTGTTCCGCGCAATACCGCGCGACTTCGTCGGCATATCTATTGCCTTTCGAGACGAAGTCCTCATTTCTGGTATGTGCGGTGCACTTTACAACTGCGATACCTGCTGGACATTGCAACGCCTCTAACAACAGGCGCACAAACTCTCCATTGCGAATGGGAGAGCCTGAAGAGGTCATGAACCCTCTTTGAGACCATAACTGCCCGTAATCATGAACCACCCCATAACCATATTGGCTGTCGGTGTATATGGTGACTCGAATTTGATTGCTTGCCAAGCAAGCACGTGTCAAGGCAATAATCTCGGCTACCTGAGCGGAGTGTACTCCTTCCAGGCACCCAGCTTCTACAACTCCAGTAATTGTACAAACAGCATAAGCTGCTCTCAACTGCCCAACTTCGTCTCTTACACATGAGCCATCGACAAAGAAAATTTCGTCTGGGTCGGTCAGTGGCTCATCTACGATGTCGGGTCTGGGTTTGGTGCATAGTTCAGTCACATCGAGGCAGTCATGGTCTGTACATTCATCATCATCCTCGATATCATTTGGGAGTGGCATCAAGGTGGCAGGGTTCAAAACAGAGCATCTCCTGAGGGTCACATTCTCTGCAGCAAGAATAACTTGCTCATAGCGCGTGAGCCTGCTGTTGGTCAGATGCTGTGTTTTGGTCCTGGTCATCAACAGTTCAACAGAATGGGGCACGCACACCTCTAACGGGTGCCCCATGACGATATTTTCACATCTCTCAATGCTGACACCCGTTGCAGCAACGGATTTGAGACATCCGGGCAACGCTGCGGCTACTGGGTCTAAAGTAGCCGAGAAATAAGCAACTGGTCTACGGGCATTCCCATGGATTTGGACTAACACAGACAACGCGCAACCTTCTCTCTCACAACAGTAAAGCAAAAATAGTTTATTGTAATCAGGCATTCCCAATGCCGGAGCACGACACAGGTCCTCTCGCAGCTGTAGGAATGCCATCAAACAGTCTTTGTCCCATGGTACCGGATCGCTCACCTCCTTATGCGTCAGTTTTTGCAAGGGCTTTGCTTTCAGTGAAAAGTTCGCGATCCACTGTCGGCAATAACCCACCATCCCTAAGAACATCCTGACCTCTCTCTGTGTCTTAGGCGCATTCATTTTCATGATCGCCTCTATCCTGTCTGGTGACACCTTTCGTTTGCCTTTCTCTATTCTGTGTCCCAAGTACTGCACTTCTGTCAGGCAGTACTGCAACTTTCCCGGGGACACCTTGTGCCCATTGGCAGCTAGGTGATTTAACAAAGCAATGGAGTCCTCCCTGCAAGCTTCTTCTGTTTCTGACGCCACGAGGAGGTCGTCTATGTACTGGACCAGAACTGACTTCTGGGGCAGCACTAGACTTTCAAGATTTTTCTTCAAAAGCTGGTTAAAGATCGATGGGCTCTCTGTATACCCCTGAGGAATACGACACCATGTTAGGACGCGACCTTCCAGCTTAAATGCGAAAAGAAAATGGCTTTCTTCGTCCAGAGGGATCGAAAAGAAAGCCTGACAAAGATCAATCACAGTGAACCACTCAGCTTGGAATGGAATCTGAAACAGTATCACTGATGGATTCGGTACCACTGGACAACACGAAACGACTATGTTATTAATCTTTCGAAGGTCCTGTACTATCCGGAATTTCCCATTTGGTTTCTGCAGACCCATAATCGGGGAGTTGCATGGACTACCCACGATTTCTTTCAGTATTCCCTGTTTAATCATGGACTCGATCACGGGCTTTATGCCTGCAATCGTTTCTGGAGTCAATTTATATTGGGGTGTTCTTGGGAACTCAGCATGCGGTTTCACTACAATTTTCACTGGGTCCACCCCTTTGACCAATCCAATCTCTTCCCCAGTGAAGTCCCATACTTCTGGTGCCACTGTCTCTCTCAAGTCCCAGGGGAGCTCATCTACTGTCAAAGTAGGGTACAGCTCCACGCATATTCTTGAGTTTGCAACTTTGAAGTCTGCGTCATCATCATTGGTCAATACCTCCACTCCCTGAGGTGTACAGTATATTGTACAATTCAATTTACACAACAGGTCTCGGCCTAGCAGACACACAGGACTTGAATCGCAAACCACAAACTGGTGCTCATCGCTGTACTTCCCTATTTTCACCTGTACCGGTTCTGTCAATTGGCTGGTTATTCTCCTGTTTGCGACCCCCACCACTTGTATGGTCTCTCCAGACATGGGCAGGTCTGGAACTGCAGCTGATCTGATCGTGGACCTAGTGGCTCCTGTGTCCACCAGAAATGTCGTGGGGCACCCTGCTACTTCTGCTTCGACATAGGGTCCCCTCTGGTCCACCTCCAAGGCTGCCCCGAGGGTGCAGTCTTCTCTTTCCACTCTCTGTCCGGTTAATGGGTCCACATAATAGCACTCTTCTCCTTCTACAAACAGGGGCATCTGTCTATAGGTCTTACCCATATTCCCTACTCGGGGAGGTTGCGGGAACTGGGCTCGGGGAGGAGCCCCCCCCCCTTTGAGCACCTTTCCCTGGTATGGCGTCACCCCTCTCGTAGGCGCTCTCTGGACCTCTTCCTCCTCTTCCTCTTGTTCTCCTATCTCTACATTGTAGGGACACTCGCGTTTCCAATGCCCCACCTCGTTACACTGGTGGCACCTAGTCGTTTTCTTCAGGGCAGCTATGTCTATTCTGGGTCTAAAGGTGGAACTCTCCTCATTGCCCTTGTTCTGACTGTACTGCTTCTTTCCTCCTGTACCTGTTCCTTGCTGCTGTTGCTGCTGTCCCCCCTTCCCTGCTGCCTGCATCTGTACCACCATCAATTTTTCTTTTAGTTTCTTAGCCTTGGAGTCTATCTCATCACAGCAGTACCTGGCATATCTCAGTATTTCGTCTAGGGGTCTATTTTGCCAACAAATCAAGTGTTGCTGAATCATTAAACTAATATCCGGTCTCAGTCCCAGGACGAACTTGGACACAAATTGCCCTATGTCTTTTGGATCCATTACATCCAAGCCGCTATACTGTTTAAACGCCTTCAGCAATCTCTCATAATATTCGTGGACTGTCTCTTTGGGTTCCTGTCTGGTTCGGTCTATTTTGACCCAATCTATGTCTTGCATTGGCACTTTCTCTTTCAGCCAAGTCATCACTCTCTCGAATTTTGCCATCACAATCTCGGACGGCCCATTAGTCTTAGCATCTCTCTCCGGCTCCGTTGTGGGCCACTCAGCGCTAACCTTGCATGCTGTCCACAGATCTCCTGGTACTACAATGTCAAACAGCGTGTTCAGATCTATCCATAGGACCTTTGAGATTTTTACAAATCTCTCAACTTGCTTGTACCACTCCACTGGGCTTTCCCGCAATTTGGGGAAGGAGGTGGTAAAAGCAGCTAAATCTCCCCTACTCCAAGGGACATGCACATAATTCCCATTTGCGACTTCACGCAAAGGGTATGCTTCTATTCCCTGCAGCCTTCCTGGTGTCGTACCAAGCGTGCTTCTCCTGACGGTCCCTTTCTTGGACCACCTCTCTTCCCACTTATCTAGTGCCCTCCATGTCCTTATTCCAGTGATCAGTTCCCTTATATGCGTTTTCAGCCCGATCGTTCTCCTCTCATCTAGGTCTCGATCTGTATAATGTAGCCTGTGGTTACCCTGTAATGCTTTGGTTCTTGACAGGTCCACCATATATTTGCCTGCTAGTTCGACTAACTTCTCATGGATTGCTCTCGCTTTTCGAGTGATGTCCTTTGCCATATACAGTATTTCATCCTGCTCATACATTTCCATTCTTTCTAAAGGCAGGGTACCATCTATCATGTCATCCAGGTCTGACCTTAAGCTGGCGACATCGAGTCTCTTAGCTTTTATCTCAGCTCGCAATACGTCTTTCGAAGGGGGCTCACTGGTCTCCCTACCATTCCAACTCCGAGCTCTACGTTTGGGCTCGGGAGAGTTAATGAGTGCTCTCCCTTGCTCCCATCTCTCCAGGTCCCATGCTCGGCCATCCGATCTTGGAAGGTGATGGAACACGGGCCTGTTACCCCCACTCTCTCCTGCTTCTCTTCTTTCACCGTACGCCTCTCTGTTATTTTCCCTCTGGTCGCTACTCTCCCTTTGCCTAGTATCGCTCAGTATCCGATACGATCCTTCCTGGTTCCCCATATTCCCTGGGCTGCGCTCGTGTCCGTCATCACAGGGACTATGGTGCGACCTCTCACAACTCCCATTCAGTTCTCTGGTGCCGGGCACACAGTGGGTACACTTAAAGCTGTTTCTGTACTCTTGCGTTCTCCTCTCCCCTTCACTGAGTATTGGGCGCGCCACCCCTCCACTCCCGGGGCCCCCGTTTTCCAGGTCCGTTCTATCTCCACTCCGGGCCCAATGGGTGACTCCCCTACTATCTCTCTCTCTCCAGTCCCACTCCGGGCTGCTCTCCCCAGCCCCGCAGTGAGTCCGAGCTCTGCTGTCCTGACTTTCCCTTTCAGCTTCTGCAGCTATGATGCTCTTGTGAGCCTCCACTGCCTCATCCCACTTCTTCATGTACTCATTTAGCTCTTGAAAGGATTTTCGTCCAGATCCCCTCAGATCCACTGGCCATCTAGGGCCCCCAGGATCCCCTCCTGGATCCCCTGCTGTGTGCATCGGGGTGCTCCACTCTCTGGGTATCGGCATCTGACTTGGGGAATTGATCGTATCGTTCCTCCTTGCCGTCTCTGCTCTTTCTCCGTCCTTCCGTACCCGTTCTTCCCCTCTTGCTCTCTCTGGGTCATATATCGATACTATAGGACCTATGGTAACAGGTACCTGTAGTGCAGCTGGTAATCCGTAGGATGTGGCGCACTCCGTTTCCGGCGCTCTTTGTACCACAAACCTCCCGACTACCTGTTGCACCTGACTAGGCTGGGACAGCTCTTTCTTTGCCTCAGGATCCCACTCTGAACTGGGAAGCGGTCCATGCTCTCCTGCATTGCCCCCCTTTTCTCTTTCACTATGCTCGACCTCTCCCCCTGCTCTATTATACGGGGGTGGCCTGTCTGTCAATAATCTGTTTATCAGGCTGTCCTCTGTTTCGCTCTCATCATCTTCTTCTAGGGGGCTTTTATTTCCGGGCACCTCTAACACTGGGTACAGTTTATTTACTTCCATGTTATGCACTCTCCATCTTTTAGCATCCGCATCCCACCTGGCATCCTGCACTGCCCTTACCGATCGTTTCACCCTTTCCTGTCGTCTGTTCATATTTTTTTCATGCGCTGCCCTAATCCATGCATCAAGGGCTTCAAACTGGGTCGGTCTAGGCAAGGGTCTCATTGAGGTCATGACTGATTTTAATCGATGTAACACCTCTAATCTGAACGTCCCGTACTTCGGGAACGTCAGTTCCTCATTTCCTTCCGTAATCTTACTCCACTCTGATATCCAAAGGATC
Organism: Lissotriton helveticus; assembly: GCF_964261635.1. NCBI lineage: Eukaryota > Metazoa > Chordata > Amphibia > Caudata > Salamandridae > Lissotriton > Lissotriton helveticus. The sequence goes on from NC_136065.1 coordinate 950,945,930, forward strand.
GTATGCAGCCCAACATTCACTGCCATGTAACGAGCCGGCGTACCCTCCGGCGGGGCTTCTTCCCCTTCATCCGATCCCCGCTTCTCTTTTTTAAACGCCGCTCTCAGCCATTTAAAACACTTCATAATTATGCGCACAATATCCAGCCTCGCTACTCTGTTTACTTCCTGATGACAATCCACCAATCCTGTCGCGGCTTTGCTAACTTGGCCTATCGCAGCGCGGTCTTTCTCCGGTCGGCCAATCCCAGCTCGACACTTTCTGACGTCTTTGCTAGCTGGCCTATCACAGCGCGGTCTTTCTCCGGTCAGCCAATCACTGCGCGACACTTCCTGACGTCACTTTTCTCCGCTTCGCAGCAGCACCCCTCCTTTCTCAACTCGTCTCCCGGTCATGCATGCGTCCCATTCATACACCGAAAAATGACTACTTCCGACCAAGCGGTCACTTCCCTCGACTGTACGTCCACAGTCTATATGTAATTGTCAACACAACTGACGAAATGTCTATCGTCTCTCTGATAGGTTGCTTACACACACAGTAACCTCCGACCAGCGTCCGTTACTCACGCACTCACTCTTACGTTCCCCCTATCTCGGTCTTTCGGGTGATCAATGGTACCTCATGACCCCCTTCACACTATTTGACAATTACTCTGGGTGTCCGATACACCCGAACCACTTAAGCTCTCCTTGAACTTAAGATTTCCACCGGTTGCGCGCGCTCACAACCTGTTCCACAGTCACTCTACAGACATTCAACTCCGCCAGACATTACAACATAGATACAATACAAAAACACCGCAATCTAACACGCATGACCCTTTATACTCACTCTCGACCGATACTGCTGCTTTTTCTGTCTCACGTCATCCGGATCTTCTTCGGCGGGCGGTTCTTCCGATCATCGATCTCTAGGGGCCTTGGGGTAAGCTAACCTGGCCTAGGTCACCGTCCTCAAGAAGGCAACCATCCTCTATAGCTACCAACTGGAAGGGCGAGATTTTGATCGATACCTTATCACTATTGATCTAAACCCCGATCTGGTCGACTGAACCTTTGTTGCCTGTCATTGAAGGAAGAAAGTGCCTCTCTTACCAAGTTAGTTCACCCAATAAAGGACTCCGCTCCAAAAGATCACAAACAACTTCTAGCTTTCAAAAGTTTATTGTAAGGTTAGGATAAGCTGCAAATACAGGCATCTCAGAATGAGATTCACGAGATACACAGGTCCAACTACATACATGTGCTCTCTGAAAGCCCTCAGACGAGCAACGGAAATTACCAGCACAAGTTCTAAGAATAATAAAGCTATCAGCATTGACGCATATTGAGATCTCTCCTTCATTTAAGTTGGAGGAAAACATACAGGTTAGGCTGTCCCTACCCTGCTCTAGATGGTATCCCTACTTAACCAAGTCTCAACCTAACAAAAGGTGTCAGCAGTGAATGACCCCCAAGGGAAGTCACTCACTCTTAGTCTCTTGGTGAAAACCTATAGTTCTCCAGTCATGACCCCTCTCTGCCTACCCATCCGCTCTCTAAAGGGTCCTCAGGCATCTGCTCTAACTCCACCCAGGGGTGCTGTCCCTAATACAAAACAGTCAACAACATTTGAGACGCCCCTCGTGAGACGCCCCTCACGTGGTGTAGCTTCTGGCTTTTTCCATGCTGCTTTGTATTGGGCCTCATACGTTGGAGTTGACCTTGCTTCTCAGACTCTTCTCCGGCCCGCTGATACCCCTTAAAACATTCCGGAACCCTCCTCCATGTCTGGGCCGTCTACTGAACAGACCTCTATTCATTTTATTAATAATCGGATCCTCCCTTTTCTCTTGCAGACAGACATCTGCAGCCAAGATCCCAACTCTCATAGACTTCCAAAAAGTTTCGCAACATTTCTCGGCCCAGACATGTACGTGTAAATCAATGTTAAAACAATTCAGGCCTACAACATTTCTCATAATGATTATAGCATTCAACTTCTTCATTAATTAAAGCATGTTAATACTCTTATTCTATTATTCAGTAAACACATCTATAAATCATGGCCCATTAATGCAATGACCAAAACATTAGTGCAATCTATGTCGTGAAAAGAAACACCTTCCCTTCTAGCTCTGGCCCTGAGGCCTACCACATTCTGCGTTTAACCACATGCCATCTTACATTTTAGCAGCTACACGACATAGATTTCAGGAATAATCACATCTAATAAAATCATATAGTGTCACACATTTCTATATTAGTTCCACTTCTACTTAAATCTCTACATTAGCTATACATTCAGAATATAATTGCAGATACTACTAGCACTCATGGCATTTCTCCTCATGATTTGTGCTTACTACGGGTAAGTGTGATGCACTCATACATTTAGGTCAGTTGCGCTCTCTCACTATGCTGTACAATGGACTGATCTAAAATGTGGATGGCAATGGCAACAAAGAAATGCTGAAGGAGGCTGACCTCTTCCCCTAATCTATGTGTTCTGTTCTGTGGGATGATACAAAATGTGAATGATACTCCAGCAACGCAATGGCTTATGTGGGCTGACTCAATATGGGTGGTGGAATGCACACCTTTGTACTCAGTCTTTTCTTCTTTAATTAAATACTCAATCTCTTCATCACAATATCGGCGTGCAAACTTGATCGCGCTTCACCCAGTGCGCTTGAAATACATCAAACAAAAAGGAACCGGGGTAGATTCCAAACAAGAGGCGCGAACAAGAGTTGTTTTAAAATGCAGCAGTGCCGGAAGGAGTTTGTCTCAAGCTTGGATGGGAGTTTGAGGTAGTGTGGGAGAAATAGTCACGGTAAGCACACTTTCGTCCGAGGGTCGGATAAGCATTGTTGGTAAAAGAAAGACATTCAGGGTAAATGGGGTGATGGGCACAGTCCAGCGTTTTGATAATGGTGTAATAAAATATGTAGGGGACAATATGGTATTGTATGGTGTCGAAAACTGCATGAGCTCCCAGTGAGATTATATTTTAGCAACAGGGGGTGTATGTGCTTGATGTTCTTTATGATGTAATGGGGAACACAAAATGAAAAAAACCTGTAAGAGACATGTGGTGTTTTAGGAGTGGGATGATGTCACTGATCGTCTTTTTTGATGTATTTGTATTTTAGATATCCCCGAAGAAGGGAATAATTACCGAAATGCATTGGATTACAATACAATACAATACAACAACATTTGTAGAGCGTGCTACTTACCCGTGAGGGTCTCAAGGTGCTGGGGGGGGCTGCTACTGATCGAAGAGCCAGGTCTTGAGAAGTCTTCTGAAGGTCGGTAGGTCCTGGGTCTGTCGTAGGTGGGTGGGGAGAGAGTTCCAGGTCTTGGCGGCGAGGTAGGAGAAGGATCTGCCGCCGGCGGTGGATTTCCGGATGCAAGGGGTTGTGGCGAGGGCGTGGCTGGCCGAGCGGAGGCTGCGGGTGGGGGTGTGGAAGCTGAGTCGGTCGTTGAGGTATTTGGGTCCGGTGTCGTGGAGGGCCTTGTGTGCGTGGATGAGAAGCTTGAAGGTGATCCTCTTGTTGACGGGGAGCCAGTGTAGGTCTCTCATTCTTATTACTAATAAATATTGTGACTAGTGGAAACGTTTTACTCTTCTGTGCTTCATCAAAGACCTTTTTAAGGGGAGTTGCATGTATGAAATGAATTGAAAAAACTAAGAAAATGGTTGAAAAAATAACGGATGAAAAATAGACAAAATAGAGTTTAAAGTTGAGACTTTGATTCATTTGATGCATCCATGGCTGTGCATCTTGTTTGTTTGGAATCTACCCCGGTTCCTTTTTGTTTTATGTGGGCTGACCCCAGCATTCTCTCTGTGCCTACTCACTCAACTAGCAGAAGTGCCACATGGGTGTTCACTCACACAGAAGTAGCTATAATAATAATAATAATAATAATAATAATAATAAAACCATTTATAAAGCGCCTGGTTACACAAAAACAGTGTGTCCCCTATGCAATGCTAATATCAAAATATAGGAAGGATAGAGCTTCTTGTAAATGGGGAATAACCTAGGGAATTGGTGCTACTGGATCAATTCCATAATCAATCAAGCAATCATTCAATCAATCGCGTTGTCTTTATTCAGTTTAAAGTTATGAAAACCAAACCAAACAATAACAACAAGGTACATTAGAATGATATAAGTCTTAAAACAGCCAGCATGTTAATGGATAGATCGGAAGTTACAGTTGCCTAGGATTCGTGATATTCCGACCACCAGTAAGAAAACCAGCGTTCACAACTGATCAGGGGTGTGGCCTAATGGCTAGAGCTGTCGCCCTCGAAGCTGGGGAACCGGGTTTGAGTCTCGGCAGGGACTCTCAGCATCCGTTGATTCTAGGCAAATCACTTCGATCTCCCCGTGTTTAACAAACAATGTTATGTTTGAATGTGGCTGTCTTTAACGCTCGTGTAAAGCGCTCTCATACCTTCGGGTCTAGATCGCGCTATATAAAACTCCCCCCCCCAAAAAAAATCAAGTATGACCATTTAAACCTGTGTTCATAAATAAGTGTGGGCCTATATTTTGCAAAGCATTCTTACTAACAGTATCAAGAATAGCTTGTGAATATGAATGAAAAACTGACAGAAAAATGCAGTGTGGACTGTCTGGATACTCTAGCACAAGGGTAGGGGAAATAATGCTCGGGAAGACCAAAGCTCTTTAGAAAATTTAAAAGAATGTGAAGTGTACTTAATCAAAAAGGAGTTAACAGAAGCTTGTGCCTAGCGTCACAACCCCAGAGAAGCTAAAGCCTACTGGAGGGAACCGTTTTTAGAAGTGTAAACAAGCTTACATTGGGTTTCTAAAACTTGAAAATCAACGTCATTAATCGCTTTCAATCTAGGAATGCACTTTTGACATAAGTACATGTCTTGTTTGGTAATTACACAGGGTTTGTCAAACAAATTCTTGATGTCCTAGGCTCAAAAAAAAGAAATATGTATAGAATTAGGCCAAGGAATATTCCAGACGCCATCTAAAGAAAGACTTAAAAGAAGAGGCCAATGTTGAATGCCATCGTCCTCCAGATAAACTTGCCTGAGCTCCTCTTAGCAGATATAGCTGAGGCAACTGTGAGGTCCTGCTAAAAGTCTCCGGAAAAAAAAAAAATCGTCAAATTGAAAATGATAGACATTAACATATATCCCCTAAATCCTGCTCCATAACGAGCAAGAGGCATTCAGCTCTAGAAGCTCTTAAGATAATTCAATTACTTCCAGTATGGATCATCATCTTACAAACTGTTGCCTTCTAAATTATAAAAGGTGGTGCCTCTTTGTTAGGGAATCGAAAGTGATTCATAGGTAAGAAAATGACGCTGCAATGCTAGTGACTAGGCGTTTAATACTATAAGATCTAGTTTGGGTCGAATTAAGCCGGCTAATCATAGTAAAATGTCTTGGTGAAATTAATGGAGAGTTCAAGACTATCCCTGAAAGTCACAAAATAGTGCAATTGACTCTTAATGCTATTTGCTGGTCTTGATATTAAAACAGTCACCTGCATAGAGTAAAATTGGTTTTGTGTGAGTGCCTACTATAGGCATATCCTTAATGTGCATGGTCAAAAATGCCCCTAAATCATTGGTGTATAAAATGTTGAGGAAAGGTGCAAGAATACACCCTAGCCAGACACCTACACTTAAATCAACAGAATGTCAACATCCTCCTCAAGTCCCCTACCTAACTCGGACGAGAGGTCAGAATGCAAAAAGTATAAGAAAGTCACAATTTCTTTCAGTGTTTTAGGCGATTTTCTCTCCATACATTTCTGCAGTTTTTATCTGCCCAAATATGCGCAGGGAAAAATATTGTTATTGCAGTTGAAACAATCTCAGTTGAAACAAACTCTTTGTAACTCCTCTCCTTCCCACAACATCTAAATTAAAATGCAATTTACAATCTGGCCCTGTGTCTCGTTACTAATGATTTATGATGTATTGAGTACAAAAGCTCTGAGCAACATCAAACACAGTTGTACCAGACCTAAAAAGTTTTGAATGTAAATATTGAGAGCTGCGTATCATATAAAAAGTGCTAAAGGGTGCTTGAGAAAACCCGCTTTACCTACTTAATTCAGTGTGAGAGCATTTATTCTACAGCAAATCTAAGACCTGCAATGATTTCACAGGGATCAAACTTTTTCAGCGTACAAAACTTCATTTTCGAAGACTGATGCAGCGTTTCTGGAAAGTGTCTGAAAAGGTGCGACCATTTGATGTGCCTAGTTGCACCTTCTGTTGATTAAAACGTGAAGGAAACAAGGAATCCACACAGGGCTTTGGCACAGAGATTTAGTAGACAGCAGAGCAGTTGATTCAGAAGACCAGTGTTTAAGCAATGAGTTCTCAGCATTTTCTAATTATTTTTTATTCCTCATGCGAGAGAACTGTGGGTGCTCAAAAAACAGCTACCTTGAGAATTTGATGAGATGTATAGAACTGGGCAGTTGCCCTAAATGCGGCTGGGTTGGCCTTCTGGAAACTATTTCAAGTTAAAAAAGGAAGCTCCTGTGTATTATATCACACCTTCCACAAATGGAGTGTCTGAGGTGTGGGAATTTGCAGTTTATATATCGAGTAAGAGCAGGGCTGGACTGGCTGTAACGTAGGGTGACCAGAATTGTAAAGCTAAAAAAACGGAATATTTAATGGAAATAGAAGAAGGACTACAGTTTTACTTCAAGTGAACGCATAGATTGACAGCGCTCCTCAGAAGAGAATTACAGAACAGGCAGTAACAACATACATAAAATATACATTTTCAACCCAGAAGCTTAACTGTTAATTAACTTGCTTGCTTGAAACAACTGCTAACTATCCCTGCTTTGTAAGACTTAAAAAGCACCTCTTGACCTTTTCCGTTGACCCTCTCTAAAAACCGGGACAGGAGCGAAATTTCCTGAAATCAGCAAGGACAGCTGGTCAAAAACCGGGACCGTCCGGGCAAATCCAGGACGCATGTGTACTGTCCTTCGTGTAATAAGGACACAGGATACAGGTAGCTTGGTTGCATACACTTTATTCCTGACTCTTCCCTGTCTGTCCCTACTCTAACTAACCCCTTTCCTGTTATCCCGGCACCTCCCTTTCCTGTCCCTCCCACGTCTCCACCCTCTAACCACTAGACTGCTGCTGACCACATTACAGCCTGGTCACCCTATGTAATGGGCATCTGGTTTTTCCCTGGGAGGCTGGAAGGGTGGGGACCGGTGTTCTTACTAGGGGCGGTTTTGCAGAGGAGCTGCAATATCGGACCCCAGTGCCAAAACAGCAAGCAAGCATAATCCACTCACTTTCATTTCCTGCCTCCCGGGGCAAGCCAGTGCTTCACACTTGCACCCCCCCCCCTTCTCCCACAAACTAACTTATAGTGGTCAGGCTTGCTCGCCACGGACCGTACATGGGGCCTGGTCCGACAAAATTACAAGGGCTGCTCTAGGTTCACCGCCTGGCCCTGACTGAGAGAGCAACCCGCACTTTGGCGAGCAAAGTGAAGGGGCATAAAATGTACTTTGCCCACATCTGCCAAAATGCCTTGAGATTTCAACTGAGAAGGATTCTAGGACGTCTCGCATCCAAAATTACTCATTCAGCCCACCCCATTTAGACTCCTCCAAGTAGGACTTTCACATCTTTGAAGAGTGCTTGTGTTGCCCATCCTTCCAAACTAATCAAACGACAAATAAAACTTAGGGCACAAGTAGTTAATACACAGGAAAAATGGCTGTACGTTCATTTGAAGTCTATCACCAGGTGGAAAGGGGACAGCTTCCAACAAAGCGACTGAATTGCAAGAAGATCGCACGGATATATATAAGGATATTATCAAACATTTGCCTCAGAAGTCATTTATTTTGGAAGACTGTGTATTCAAGCTTGTTATTGGTCTAGAACTGATCACTGGTAAACATGGTTGGGTGACTAGGTGAGCCAGGGTATATCAGACTAATGGCCATTCTTTGAACATGGTGTTGTGGTAAGGAGGAACACTGTACATTTAACATGACGTACGGCCTTGTACTTTCACTGTGCCAAGGCCTTACTATATTGGTGCAAGCAGAGACCCTCCAACACGTTTTATGCAGTACTGTCGCTAGACCCTAAAGCTGAGTAGCCAAATTGCATATGTCAATTCGAGATTTGCATTTTGGTCAAGCGATATATATGAGCAGCGGTGGCTCCTCCGCTTTGTGGCGGAGCGTCGCCACACTGCTTTTGAGCAGTGTAAAGGAGAGGAAATATAAAATGATAACTTTGAGTTATTATAATTTTATGTTTCCTTTGCGGGCGGATGGGCGGGACTGATCTGCTCTAGAAGCAGGGGAGGAGTGGTTTGCCCACTCTCGGTCTGCCCAAACCAGCCATGGGCACTTTCGCCATTCTCCATGCAGGCTGCGTTACAGCAGGCATGGAGAACAAGCCCATGCCCCTATTCCCTGGTTGCAGCATTGGCCAGGGGAGCCTGGGTGCTTACTAAGCATGGGCGGATTTTGCGGATCCACGATTCACGAATTTGCGGATTCACGGATCGTGGATCCGCAAAATCCGCGGATTTTGCGGATCGGCGGATTTGGGGGCGGGGCTTCCTCGAGTGTGTGGGCGGGGCCAAACGGACGGGGCTTCCATGCGAGCGCACATGCCTCTTGTGTGTATAAAAGGTCAGAGACCGATCAGAGCAGCAGATTAAGAGACAGAAGCTCCTGGTCACAGGAACAGCACGGGGATAGCGCTCGTGAAAGTCAAAGATGCAAATGCCTCTGGCCTGCATCGCAGCGGATTTTCGATGGTATATTTGGGAAGAAGGCACACCTGCCCAGCCTCCACAACGCTCACGATTGTTTTTGGGCTGATGAATGAGTCACTGAATTTAAGCTTCAACTAGGGCACATGCTTTATTGATATCTGCAAGTGTTTCCTGTTGAGATTTATTTTTTGTGCCAGGACCGTCGTGCCAGAATGAACCCTGCCCTTCATATTTATTCAAGAAGACACCACCGTTTGACACCACCGTTTTTCCCCAACAAAAGTTCAAAGCCTAATTTACGATGGCGCCGGCAAGCTGCCAGCGCCATCCTGAAAAAGTTACTTAATTAGCTTCAACAGGAAGCTCCAACTGATAAAATAAAGCAGGCGCTCGAGCCCCTGCTTTATCTTATCTATTAGAGCTTCCTGTTGAAGCTAATTAAGTAACTATTTGAGGATGGCGCTGGCAGCTTGCCGGCGCCATCGTAAATTAGGCTTTGAACTTTTGACCGCGGAATCCGCCGCTCGCGGATTGCGGATTTTCGGTAAATTCGCGAGAGTTCGCGGACCGCGAATTTACCGAAAATCCGCAAAATCCGCGATCGGAGCGGATTTTGCGCTCATGCTTAGTGCTTACCAATCACAACGCTGCATTGCAACATTGTGATTGGTCAGGGGAGCCTGGCTGCTCTTTCTTGATCCTGGCTTCCTGTCCCAGGAGGAGTGCAGGAGCTAGGAGCAGAGACCGACCCGGCGGTAAGGTAAGTGTCTAATTTTTATTTTTTTTGTTTTACATCGAACAACTCGCCCCTCTCACCCCACCTGCTCCTGCCCCGCCACCCGCTAATCATACCGGCTGCCAATGTATACGAGTCACATTCAAAGATAATGCAAGTAATGGCTGCCTCAGGCTCCTCACAGCCACAATCAATTTTAGGCATTTCGTACAGGCAGCGCCATTCTGGAAACTGGGGGCCGTATACATCAGGGACTTACGAAAGACTGTCTGCTCCAGCCCCTTACTGGGTCAACAAAGGGATGCAACGAGAAAAAAATAGCCGGCAGGCATGCTCTTACCTGTGATGTACAATATAGGTGATGATGGAAGCGAACAGGCACAACAACATGACCGCCGTACATGCATAAACCACGGGGTGCAGGAAGTCCCCTGGGTACGGGGGGATGGAGATCAATGTGTTGAAATCCTTTGGAGGAAGAGAAAAAAACATAATATCAGCATTGCACCGCACCCGCTGTAATCTCTGCGTAATTGCCGTGATCATGCATAAATGCTTTTCTCCTGTTTGCAGGCTTTATATGCATCGCGCAGAAAAGTGATGACACAGCTTTCGTTTCAATAAACATCCGTATTGTACCACATCTCTGTTAAAGATTCATACCGCCAATGCTTTTAAACAGCTTTTCAACATATTTGCCGGGAAATTGAACAGAGGACGCATAATTGTTTGAACAAGCAATTAGTCTTACGGGCCAGGCGCCAAACACCTGTGTCCCTCATCTCTTGATTCCTTCCACAGTTCAAGTTCTTGGCTCTCAAGTTCATTTTGTGAATGTCGGGCTTTCAAAAGTGGTAAGTCGAAATACTTTTCAAATTTCGCGTTTTGTTTTTCTTATACCACGGCAATCTATCTGTATGGTGTGTTTGTAAAGTATTGCATTTGCCTTAAACTCCTGTAGTCCCATTTAAAACCTCTAAGGTCAGAGGTTTACCACCACAAGCCCATACAGCCCCTGAGGCGAAAGGAGCCCTCCCCCTCCAGGGGCCCTAAGAATTATATCAGTGATTCTAAACCTGTTATCTGAGGACCCCCTGGAGGTCTGCGAATCCTGCTTGGGTCTGGGACTTTTTTTTCTCCAAAATATAATAATATTAAAATGAATTTATTACAATTAATAAACAATATGCAAAATAAAGAAGCAACATAGTTGAGCATTAGTTTAGTGTATACTTGTTTTTGCATATTGTTTTGAGGCGAAAATAATACAAATTGCTTAGGATGGTTGCCCCCAGCTTCCTCAGACTCAGCAGGGTTGCCCGGTTTCCAGTATTGATTCAGCGGGGGACCACAGAGGTCAAAATATGAGGATCCCCTGGTCTATGCATTTCTGAGAAGTATGGGAGTCTAAGGGGCCCTTCGCCACATTCTGCAGGGTAGCCTTATCATTTTCCGTCACATCACTGCCTCAGGCCCATTTCAATGTATTTACTAGCAACAAACTGAGACAGAGGGTTACCGACATTTATGCAACCAATACTGCACAGAAATTGACAGCGTTGTACAGCAAGGCAAATAATTATACAGCACTATATCGTCTACGTACAGTCATCTAAAGCTGTCATCAGTAATGTGCGCACTAAGTATGTCTTGTTTGCATGACACTAAATATGCAATTAGTATCTTCTGTGAATTTTGTATTCAAGGCACACTCTTTTAATATGAGTAATTGTGTGACAAACAGGTATTACGCATTGAAATATCATAAAGTATAGCTTTTTCCCATTGTTTGCACCTGTTTTCATTTAGCTTCAGAATTTCACACAGAGTAATGTCAAACTTTTTTGCATGACTTTAGTTGACCTGGTTTAATGTGAAATCCTAGGGGTATCTGCACTGCTCCAACCCTGGTAATTGCACTTTGACTACACCATCAGGGATTGCAGACTACATAACGTAGAGCTGTTTCAGTGCTGCACACAAGTATACTTTCAGCCAATAATCATTTTCAGTGTAAAAATTAATCAACACTAATGTTTGGGGCACTTTAGATTTTATGTAAAATCAGACTGAGGAAAATACAAGGTGATATACTGGTATTTTAGAAAATACCACAATTAGATAAATATTTGTGGGTCGGTGAGGAATTCCACTCTGCCATCCGAGTTCGCAGAGTTTTGCCCACTCCGCGCTCAGCGCGGAGATCCAAAAAACTCTGAGAAGCAAAGTATTTCCTCTTGCACAACTCGCCAACATTAAATAGGCGAGTGGGGAAAATCATACCCTAGACCACCTCCCAGTGAGAGTAAATAATCTATTTAAGTGTCAGAAAGAAGCAGCACCCACTTGTGCTGTGCATCCTGCCGTTTGCAATGATTTTGAATCATGGGAAAAACTTCTGGGTGCTAAACATCAGCACGAGCAGTGCGATTTACCACACTCTGCCCCTTGCAAAACTCTGTGGAGCAAAGCTGAGTTTTTTCGTCACTTCGCGATCTTCCACATAGCGGAACTCCGCAAACTCTGCCCAGGTACACATTAAAAAACTGAAAATGTGACTGCTCCATTTAAGAAATATTGCAGTAACATTGCAGTAACATTAATACGGCCTGCTACCACCAACATTTCAATGCTGTTATTTACAGCCTCTACCACACCATGTGGATTGGGAGAAGGAGAGAGGAAGAGGATGTGGACACGGGACACTGCAGATGTTCCCTCCTTCCTCCTCCTCTGGATCATTGTGTCACAGGAGACACAGAAGGAGGGAAGAGGGAAGTCTTATCAGCTCCTGTGTCTGAAGAAATACAGGTTGGTAGATCTGAGAGGGAATAAGGGCTGATTTAATCCCCCCTTCATAGCAGTTAACTGCTGTGGCCATGCAACTGGCTGCAGCTGTTGGACATCCTTTTTTTTTTTTAAATTATTTTATTGAGAGTTCATACCAGTACATACATATTCATATATGCATACATAAATACAAAAATACAAAAATAAATACGAAGAATTATGCAATCAAGTAAAAGGACAGAAAGAATAAAAAGAATAATAAACAGTGAATGAATGGTAAACAGTAAACAATAAACCATGGACAGATTAGATAGCTACAGTGCCAGTAAATCATTCATTTGCAGTTTGCTTTGCTGTCCTCCAGATAGCAACTGGGGCCCAAAGTCGTTTACCCATATCCCTTATCTTAGCTCCCTTTAAATCATATAGTGCTTCCTCGATGTTATGTATACCTAGCATTCTGCACATCCACATTTGGAATGTAGGAGCTTCTGTATCCTTCCAGGCTGCACTAATTAAGATCCTAAGGACTGCTACAGAAATTAAAACTAGAGCTTCGTCCTCAGTACACATATTTAATTTCACATCACATCCAATTATTATCAGGGTAGGGGATAGATTGATTTTAACGTCGAGTAACACCTCTAAAAACCGCACTATTTCATTTTTAATACTTTTTAGTTTTTCACACCCATGGAACATATGTATAAGATCGGCTGGACCATTTCCACATCTGGGGCAGTTGCTATCTGCCGCTTTCCCCCAAGAGAATAATTTTTCAGGAGTATAATATAGATTGAATAGCGTTTTATAGTGTTGGGCCCTGAGATTCGAAGAGCGCAGAAACCTCTTATCCATATGCCTTGTCAAGGTCTACTTCGGGATCCCCCAATTTTTTGGACCAGGCGGTTTCCATTTTTCCCATATCATCCATTGATACATCATTAAATATTTTATATATGTCCTTAATTCTATGCCCCCCCGACTTCAGGTACTCAATTAATTCAAATCTCCCAAGCAAAGTGATACGTGGCCTAATTGATTTAATCCTATTAACAATCTGTAAGTATTTAAACTCTTGATAACCTTGTGGGGAATAGTGTTGTGTAAGTTCTTCGAGTGTTCTACAGTGATCTCTAATCATTATTTGTCCCAGCTCCACAATGCCCTGACCCTCCCAATGGCGCCACGCTCCATCCCTGCTAAGGTTTGGAAAGAGTGTTGAGTTCCAAAGCGGTGTTCTCTGATGGATAGTGGGTATATCTAGGATTTTTTAAACATTTTTCCATATATACCATACGTCTTCAAGCGTTTTAAATCCAATTTCCTTGTAGTAACTCCTCTGAGTTCTCCTTAATAGGAGCCCTACAGCTTCACTTCCCACCAAAAGCTGAAAAATTGATGGTATCACCGCCTGCCTGAGGGTTGGACCCCCCGAATGAAGTAGAATACCCATGTCTATGAAGTGACATGCGAAATGATAGCTCTTGATATCTGGCAATCCCAACCCTCCTCTATCTTGTGGTAGTGACATATATCTATTTGATCGCCTTATTTTACCATATTGCCACACAAATTTCATGAATATAGCCTCAATCTTTTTTATAATCTTCTCGTCGATTTTAAATGGGATTGACCTTAATTTATAGAGCACCTTGGGAAACATTGTCATTTTTATAACGTCGGCCCTTCCAATCAATGATAGCTGTAATGAATCCATTCTTTTTAATTCTGTTTCCATCGAATGGATAAGCGGTGTATAGTTATCTTCTATTATTCTTCCTGGTTCTGCATTTATTGTTATTCCCAAGTAGACTACAGATTCTATGGATCTACCATCCAACTTGACTATTTTTTTAGAGCATAATATTTGTGTTTTGTCCACATTTAATTGGTAACCCGACACTTCTCCAAACTGGCCGGTTGTTTTAACTACCTCCTTCATAGCTAGCCCTGGGTCTTTTGTGATGACTGCTAAGTCATCGGCATATGCGAGAAGTTTTGTCTGAAAACCGTTTGATATTACTGGTTTAATAACCGCACTGTTCATTAATTGTGTGATTAAAGGGTCTATGTAGAGCGCGAACGGGATTGGAGAGCATGGGCAACCCTGTCTCGTACCCCTTGTTATGTTAATCCTATCTGATCTTTCCCCCATTGATTGGATTCTTGCCGTAGGTGATGAATACATAGCCTGTATGGCTTGACAAAATCTAGGACCAAATCCCCTTGCCTCCAAAACCTTCCATAGAAAACTCCATCTGACGCGATCAAATGCCTTCTCCGCGTCGAGGAGGATCATTGCAACCCCCTCCCCCCTAGCAGCACCGATGTCAAATATGGTGATAGCTCTCCTAATATGATCTGTGGTGCCCCTTCCTGGGATAAACCCATGCTGCCAGGGGGAAACCAAGGACGCAATAATCCTCCCCATGCGAGTGGCCATCATTTTTGCATATAGCTTGTTATCACTGTTGATCAATGATATTGGTCTGTAGGAGCCCGGATTGGTCTTTGGTTTTCCTTTTTTGTGAAAGATCACTATATTAGTTTCTTGCCAAGACTCCGGTATTATTCCGGTATTCATAACGCCATTAAATAGATCTAAAAGCATTGACGTTGTTTCTTCCGTTAGACTTTTGTATAGCTCTACCGGTATAGCATCTGGGCCCGCAGCCTTACCGCTTGCCAGGTCTTGCAGAGCTTCCAATACCTCTGACAGTGTGATATCTTGTTCCAGGGATTCGATCTGGACCGGTTTTAACTTACTACCCATGTCTAGCCAGCTTATATTTTGGGCCTCTACACCTGCTTCCTCCTGATATAAATCTTGATAGAATTTCCTAAACACCTCCAGAATTTCACCTGATTAATCGTATATTTGGCCCTGAAGTTCAATTTGTGTCACTATGTTTTTACTTGCCACCTGTCTGATACGTAGGGCCAGGGCTCTACCTGCTTGCTCACCAGTTTCATAAAGGCGTGATCTCTGTGCCTGATAATTTGCGGCCGCCTTTCTTGCTAGTTGTTTCTGAATTTCTGCTTTTAGGGAGTTTACTCTATGTAGACTCTCGACAGATTGAGCACCTACAGTTATATCTTGTCTGTGTTGTGTCTCTGCCTCGCTCAACTTACCCATCAATACTTCCCTTTCCCTGTTAATCTTTTTCCATATGTTGGTAGTATAGCTTATGGTCTCTTCTCTTAATCCTGCCTTGAAGCTATCCCATACCACTCCCCTTGATGCACTATACCTATTAGCATCAAAAAAGGCCTGGGACCACGTTTTCATATGAGCGATGTAGTCCATATCTGCTAATAGTTTTTTTATTAAATGTCCACGGCCTAGGAGCCTTATGTGGTTTATTGATGACCATATTTAGGACCAGGGGATTGTGATCTGACATGATTTTAGGAAGCTTATTTATTTGGACACTCTTCAGCAGGGTGGTCGAGATCATGAAATAATCCAATTTTGAATATTTATTAAAGGGATGTGAAAAATAAGTAAACCCTGGATCTCCAATCAATAGCTTTCCCCAGACATCTTCTAAGCCATGTGACTGGTTGAACTTTAAAGGCTATGAATTGCTGTCATGTACATCCCAGACTTCTATGATAAGAGGTGTGGCCATAATTGGGAAAGTGGGGTTAGGGGGTGCCAAAAGGTGTAAGGCGGACTCACTAGGAAGATGGGCAATGTGTGAAATGAATTTAGGTATCACTATCTGCTCGGTATATGGATCTAACACAGACGAGTCAGAAGTCTTTAGTCACATTGAAAATGAACTAACCGACTGGCATACCCCCATAGTATTATGTGGGGATCTTAACATTTCAGCTAATTTCACGGATGGTAGCCCATACTTAGGTAGGAAGCCAAGGGTGTTTAGAGCAATAACCTCAATGATGCAGTCACATGGCAGCTGTTGGACATCCAAAGCAGGATTAGTGAAAGACTTTGAAGGTTCGGACCCATGGAGGGTTTCAAACCACATTGAGCCTCCGGCAGGAGTTTTTAAAATGAGGATATTCTGCCTTAATTAGGTGGAATATTTTAGTGGCCTAATAGCCCTGTGTAGCTGGCTATAAAGGTGATTAGAGGTCTGCTGTCTTTCTATAGGCACTCACCTTCGGCTTGGGGCTATAACAAAGGAGCGGATCCTTAATGGCTGGTATAGCCCAGTATAGTGTGTCATAAGTCTATATATTATCATAGTAGATATGCAACTACTGCCCTACACTGTCTGTCCGATGTGTCACAGTCTTACTCTGAAGAGAACAATTTAGAGTTTGTGTTTCTCTCTACATGTTCGTCTTTGAAGTAGATAACAAGATTTTCATTACAAACTCTGTCTGTGGTATGTTTTGGGTGGTAGAACCTCTGTTGATTTGAAGAATCCTTAGGGCGGGGAAAGTGAGAAAAATGCTTGATACCACACGTAGTCCACACTGCTATGAAAGGCAGCAACTTTGCAGAATTGTTGGGTGTCATCAACTTCTTTGTTCCATCTTGATGAATAATTGAACAGAAGCAGATTCCTCATTATTACAAAAGTTCCTAAGGAGATCATTCTACATGAATGTGTAGATTTCTATAGAAGGTATTTCAAAACCTTAAGGTCCATTCTGTGAGCTGCAGACCTCAAGGGTCTTTACTTAGTGCAAAGAGAGGATGTACTCAATGTCTAGAGGCAGAGCTACATTTAAAATTATTTCTTAACCTCAAGTAATGATGTATTTAAACCAGAAAATGTGTGTTTCCTAAAGAATAGGCCTATTTTTAGGTCTGAATCCAATACTAAGGACAATCACATATAATTCAAACTTGGTTTAGAACAATAATTTAATTTTAGTTTTTTTAACAACATTCAATTTAATTCATAGTCAATTGTTCCCATTTGCAGCACCTGGTAGTGGCTGAGCTGGGCCACCCCCTTTTATCTTCCCTTTCTCGCTTGGCACTCTCTTATTCATGAGAAAGCGCATGAGTCCAGGTAAAGGATGCAGTTTTACTAGTGTAGGCCTGACAATGCATTTACAAATGCTCTCTGATTTAAATGATTGTTATACTACAAGGTCTTTTTAGGTCGAGCCTGGGCAGCACATACGCTGCTCTGAGAGGCATGCTGTATTCGAGTATGGACTTGAAGCTCCACCCACTCTCTGACGATATTTGTATTGGCTTGTGTCATCGTTCTTTGTAAATGCTGGCTTCTGATTTGTTAAATAGGCATGTTAGTCCCTCCTTAGTACTGCCTTGTCTTAATTTGTAACCTCCTATGTGGACTGGCCCTTTTACTCCTTTTGTTACACAGTATGTCTGTAAGCACTATTTTCTTTAATAAGCTTCTCCTACTGTAGGCACGACATGCTTTCCTGCAACATTAAGCGCAACATGCGTGCTTTCACTTTCCAAGCAGCCCAGGACAATGGCGACCACTTCTTTGAAACGAAATAGGTCTCGCATTTACAAGAGTTCGAGCTATTGGCATTGTAAATGACAATGCCTATAATTTATGTGTTAATAATTAAAGCAGATAAATAAAAGGCATTGTCATTTACAACGCAAGTAGCTTAAACTCTCGCAAATGCGAGAACTAATGGATTGGAAATTCTTATTTGTAATGTGTGATTAGGTACTGCAACTCGTTTATATTTTAACATATTGTATTTGATGCATTTGAGTTCATTATCCTTACACTTATTTGTTGACATTGACGTGACAGTTAAATGTGCTCTTATGCATTTTTTATATGGCCGAAGCAAGCTTTCTTTAGCTGATTGAACAAGGAACTTAGATTGACCTGAAAGCAGCTCTGAATGGCTTTTTATGAAATTATCATATTACATTTTGAGAAGTCAACCACAGCCCAAACCTACAGTAACTCATTTGAAGAAGTCATTGAAGCATTAGTTTACACACTAGGACTCAGGGCAAAAGTCAGGCTGACGTCATTAGTTGGGCTTGAAAGTCTTCATCACTGTAATGTTTGATTCGTTTGGAAATTTAATATGAGGAATTAACTTATGTCTTAAGCATTGCGATAATTTTAGGTCCAGCACCTCCATAACCCGACATAAAGACAGGAGCTACAGGGAGAATCCTAGTGTGGCACCACATTTCCGCATAAGCCTTGGAAAATACCTTTCTTTATGTACAGGGAGCACTCCAGAAGCCAATAGGAGTACTGATGATCCTCACTTTTTTCATGTATATCTTCTATGACATATATCAATTTACCATTGTCATTACGTTTAGCCAATATTATTTGTGATTTTATTTGAACTTTCAAAGGCCTAAACTAAGCAGAATACAGAATAAGAACTCGAATATTGTAAAACTGACGATTTATCCCCAGATATAATATTTGCAAAAGTAATCAGATAATTTTTTACTCCAATCTGAGTCAAGCCCACAGGGTTTAATATGCAGAGTTATAATTTGTATAGGGCTCCTTTAAGTGTGGCATGATCCTCACCAGCTCTGCAAGTTAGTGGAGGCACCTGCCTCTGCCTATGAATGTAACATCATTTTCTGGTGGGAATGGATGTCAAGTCAACAAAATGTGAGGAGTAGTGAAAGGACCACATCTTATTTTAAATGCAATTTGATACATCTCATGGAAATACCTTATTACCTTCAACAGTGGTGACATTAAAGGAAATTACATTATTGAATTTTAAAACAGCTACAAGAAAGGCATTTTACAATAATATTAGGCAATACATTAAAGCAGAGAAATCTCTTTAAGTGTTTACCCATATATAAAGCCGAAAGTTGCATTTTATGGCCGGGGCAGAACAATGACTGGCCAGGAGGCATGCCTCAATCGGCCCAACCATCAAATGCTGAGGTACAATAAGGTACAACCATGTAATTCATAGACGTAAACTCATATGCCCAGACATAAGCTCTAACTTGAAATCACATCATTGTATACCCATGCCAACTTACACCTGCTTAGGCGGAGCCTCCTTGTTCCTAGTCACACTTCACTTCTGTATACCCACATATAGCCTGACATGCTCCAGTATCACCTCCCGAAAAGGTGCGCAGATTCTGTTTTCTCTCAAAATCAGTGTGCACACAGGCTGCATGGGCCTAAACCATGGGCAAAGATTGGTCTGAAAACTATGCAGGTGCTCAGTTCACAAAGGATGTCCAATGGTGCTATTCTAGCAACATCATGTTTAGTTGAATTACTGACTTGTGTACTGTGAACATAGAGTGAAATATGCAACTCCTACTACTACTAATATTAATACCAATAATAATATACTTTGGTTTAACATGTACTAAATGAATTAGGCATTTATAGACCACTACTCACAAAATCCACTGCCAATTTGTCAATTTAGTAATACTAAGAGTCACTGCTGGAAAGTGGCCCTCTCTGCATGGTCACCCCTGCCACCCCAAACGTTCTACCTTCCTCTTCCACTTTTTTTTACCTTGTTTTTGTTTGCTTTAGGATTCTGTTCATTTTATGACTGCTAACCAGTGCTAAATTGCCAGTGCCCTCTCCCTAAAACATGATAACTGTTAGACCTGTCATCCTTAGGGTGGTCTTACGCAAATTTTTGCCAGCTTCTCTCCAGTTTTTGCTGCATCTTTTGTTCACCTTAGAACTCAGAGCACTTTACCAATGCTGACCATTTCTAAAGTGAATGTGCGTCTCCCCTAAAAATTTGGACATTGGTGTATACCCATTTGGCATATTTAATTTACTTGTAAGTCTGTTGTAAAGTGGTCTACCATATAACTAGGGCCTGTAACCTAAATGTTACTAGTGTGCCTTGAGCACTGATTGTGCCACCCATACAAGTAGCCTTTCAAACCTGTCTTAGGCCTGCCATTGAAAAATCTGTTTGTGCACTTTACTGCTACTTTGACTTGGCATTTAAAACCACTTGCCAAGTCTTGAACTCCCCTTTTATTGCACAGAAGTCATTCCTAAGGTGCAGTGTAAGGAAAAGGCAAGACATGTACTTTTAAGTTTCACATGTCCTGGCAGGGACAAACACCAAAATTCATTTTTCACTACTCTGAGGCCTACTCCTCTCATTGGCCAGCATTGGGAATTCCTTAATACACTTTAAGATGTAATTCTGGATTAGAAAGGAGTAGCTGCATCATGTCTCATCTCTTTGAAATGGTAATGATATATCTTCTTTACAGGTAAAGTTGAATTTAACATTACTATTTTAGAATTGTCACTTGTAGAAACTGGACATTTCTCTGCTCCTACTGCTCTGTGTGCCTTGCAGCCTGTCTCCAATAAACATCTGGGGTGGGTGACAGCTACATTTTGTGCATCCCCTCTAGACAGTCGCAAATGCAGGAAGGGTGCCTGTGACAGAGAACTCATCTATGTTCATCTGCATTCTTATAGCTCTTCCTAGGCAGGAACATTGGGGTTGGGCGGGCACTTATACCTGAATAGGCAGTGTAAAACAATTAAATTAATAAAACGAATTTCGTAGCGCGCCCTGCATTGCATTTTGCGATGCAGGGCACGGAACGAAATTCGTTTTATTAATTTAATTGTTTACTTACCTGTAATCATCCATATTCCGGGGTTTATCACCCCCCACCGTGCCCCTCCCCCGCCCCGCCTGCCTGCCCCACCGCAACTCCCTCCACGGGCCGCGGCTGGGTGTAAGTACTGGGCCTCTGACCCTACCAAGAAAGTATTCTACTTGACCCGTGAAGAACCCTGCCAGGAATTAAGACTGCTGTGCTCCAAGGGTTGCCACTCTGCTTGACTGCTGCTCTGGAAGAACTGCTTTCCTGTTTTGCTGTGCTGCGGCCTGCTGATCTCTGCCCTGCTGTGGACAAGGACTGGGCCCATCTCACTTGAATCCAGTGTGACTCCAAGGCCTTGCTGGCTTGCACCCTGTTTTGAAGTCTCTGGGCAATTAAAGGCTTCCTTCAACGTTGCAACAGCACCTGGACTCTGCCATCTGTGAGTCCTGCCCTGCCAAGTGGTACCAATCCAGTCCTGGGCCCTTGAAAGGTGACCTCTGCTGGCTTGCCCTTTGATGCCGACGTAGGGGGTGATCAGCAATATCACTTTGTGGACTGCGTGGCTTGATGATGATGGACAGTGTGGGTCAACGATGAAGCAGCGATTGCATTGTAAAAGGGTTTCTCCAACAATGTCTACATTAGTCTGCACGGATAGGAACTGACACATCGAATATTCAACATCAATGCTTCCTCCATCCATGGTACTTTTTCAGCCAGACCCATGTGAGTCCTGCAGCAAGCTGTCCTCTATCGCGGATAGCCTGAACTTTGGATTTAAACCGGTTCAGCGTGACCTCAAGCAAACCCCTAAGCACAATTTGCTTTTAAGCACTACATTTGGATTTAATCTGTTTTTCTAATCCTGTGTGTAGTACTTCTGTTGTGTTTTCATTGTGTTACTGTGTGCCTTGCACAAATACTTTACACAATGCCTTTTTAGATACTCCTGACTGCCCTGTGCAAAGCTACCAGAGGGTGAGCCCAGATTATCTTTTAGTGTGTATCTAGCTTACCCTGACTAGAGAGGTGGTTCCGGCTTGTACAGGATTCATAGTCTGACAACCAGTACCCCATTTCTAGAAGTAACATTGTCTCACACCCAATTGACATAATTAATTTACTTATACGTCCTAGTAAAGTGCACTACATGTGCCTAGAGCCTGTAAATTAAATACTACTAAGGGGTCTGCAGCACCGATTGTGCCACTCACTTAAGTAGCCCTTTTACCATGTCTCAAGCCTGCCATTGCAGAGCCTGTGTGTGTAATTTACACTACCATGTCAACCTGGCAAAAGAAACCTTTTGCTGGGCCCAAATTTTCCATTTTATACATATAAGTCACCTCTAAGTTAGTCCCTGGACAACCGAGAGGCCAGGGTGCAATGTATTTTTAAAGGCAGGATATGTACATTTTACATGTCCTGGTAGTGAAAAATTCCCAATGTCATTTTTCACTTCTGCAAGACCTATCTCTTCAATAGGACAACATTGGGATTCTGTTATTACATTTTGGAATCCTAATTTAAAATCCTACCTTATTGTGAAGTCAGATTTTAAATTACAATTCGGAAAATTCTGCTTTTAGATTTTGAGCATTTTCTTACTTTACTTAATTTGGTGCCTGCTGTCTGTCTCTGATCATGTGTCTGGGGTGTGTGACAGCTGGGCTTCATGTTTTCTCCCTAGACAGCAACACACAATGGGAGCTAAGGTGTGATGTGATGGGCGATCCTGGGAGGATGAGAGAGACCCAGCCCCACTTACACCTGAATAGGCTATGTGCTTCACCCACACAAAGGGAAGCATAACCCCCTGTAGTGAGACTGGAGCAGGGGAGGTAGGACTTCTCTGCACTTCAACTACCCGTCTTTGAAGTCTCTCCTACTGCAAAGGCCCAACTGTGTATAAGTACTGGACCTCTGACACCACCACTTCAGTACACTTGTGGACCTCTGAAGCCTCTGGCAGGAAGAGGAGCTGCTGTGCTACTGAAGAACTGCCACTCTGTTGGACTGCTGCTTTGCTGGATTCCTAGCTTGCTGTGCTACCCTGCTGCCTGCTGTTCCCCTGCCTGTGTGAGGAGGACTGCACCTGCATCACTTAAACCCAGAGTGACTTGCTGGTTTGCCTCCTGATCTGAAGTTTCACGGATGCAAAAGACATCCAACTCTTCTGCTGTTGCACCTGGACTTTGCCATCTGTGAGTCTGCCCTGTCAAGTGAAGCCACCCCAGTCCTGGATCCTAGGAAGTGAGGCCTAAGGTGCTGCTTCAACAAAATCCATGCATCCTCTCCGAATCCAGCACATCGATGCCATTGCATGGATCGGAACCGGCGCATCAGCCCTGTTGCGTGACCAGAACTGGTGCGTCACCTCTTCTGTGAGGATCAACATTGATGCATCGTCTTCAGAACCGGCTCTGCTCAATGCTCACTCTGGCTCGAGGACTTCACATCTCCACCAACGACAGCCTCAATGACGAAGCCAAGAACTCTGCATCACAGCCCCTGCACTCATTGGAACAGACACATCCCCACTGTTGCGTGGATCAAGATCAGTGCATCGCCACCATAGCGTTAATCAACACTGATGCATCGCTTCAGGTTGCACCCTGCATCTTCTTTGACTTCAACACAGCCAGGATCAAAGTACTTTTGGTCAGTGATCTAACTTCGCCCATGCATCTGAACCACATCCATTGTGGTCAGCCTGAACATTTGACTTTGTCCGGATTCTTCACAACCAGATATCACAAGTAAGCGTGTATTGCTTTTAAGCATTATTTTATAGTTTATTCTTTAAAAAATCATATCTCAAGCTCTACTTATTGTATATTTGTTGCTTAGGTCTATTTGATTTATTAAAATAGGCTCTTTTTTTGTAACCCAGAGTGGAATCTTTTTGTGTGGTGTTTTCACAGTTTTACTGTTTTAAGTATTATACAAATACTTTACACATTGTCTGCTTGACTCCTCTGTGCCAAGCTACCAGAGGGTGAGCACAGGTTAATTTAGGGTTTGCCTGCTTCTTACCTTGACAAGAATTGTGGTTGCTGCTTGACTAGGGCTCATAGCCCAGTCAACCCACAACCCAATATCTAACAGTCACTATTCCACAATCTCGGTGGTAGTTGAAGAACACGAGGCTGAGCCTGCCCTCTAGGAATCAAAATTGTAACTGCATGCAGTCAATACAGACTTCTGTAGCCATTATTCATTGTACAGTGCTATTGTACTAGCTTTAGAAACGTTTATTTTATAGGAGGTATAAAGGGTGCACAATCTGCTTGTGAAAATTGCATTTTTTGACTCCACTGCATCAACTGCAAAGGATGCATACACTGGGACTTCACAGATACATGCAGTTAGTTGTGTGTTTGATAGACTTTTATTAAAGTGTCACATAGCCTGCTTTCAAGCATTTGCATACAATTCTACCAAGGCTTTCCAAGCCTGATCATTAGCAGTACCTGTTTTCACTTATTGAGTAGAGAGAGGCAATTTATTCCAAAGCACAGCAAGCCAAACCTTCAATGCCACTCAATTTCCACAACACTGAAGATTACAAAGGTCCCCAAGGCACATGAGTCTGACCTTATGCAATGCTGCATTCTCACACTAAAATGGATGACTAAGCTCTGTACGTCATTCCTAGCTCCCAGGCTTTTCGAAATGCACACAGATCAAACAGTTAAAGATGAGACAGGGACATATACCTCAGTCACTGGAATGAAATAAACTGGAAATCAAGATTGATAACCTGCACCTCTTTGCCCAGTTTATTCTATTTCTCTTCTTTGGTTATCGGTGCATTTCAAGATTTGCTTAGGCAGACACATATCATTCAGTCACTAGGTCGGTCTGTTCACTAAGAATGCCTGTTAGTGGTGTGTGACTTTCATCAGCCCCTAGCTCTGCATGTGCTGCAGAGTCTCACAAAACTAGCATGTAGTTGCTGATTGCATATGCAGGCCCGGACTTTCCTTTAACAAATTACTCATTAGAGTTGCTTTAATTGCCATTTCTTCTGGTAAAGCGAATGATAACTAGATCACCTGAATGCCGTAAATTTGTAACTGAAAGACCAGGTTAGAGAAGAGGTGGGCTGTTGAAATTAAATGATATATAACAGTGGAAACTCTGATGGCATGCTGAATATTCTTCCTCCTGATCTCTCTGTTTTAAAATACTGGAAAAAAGTCGTGACCTCCTTTTTGCTGTGACAGCAGACACTGAGAAAGTACAGCTTACACGCTGCAACCCTCACTCTGATAACGACAACCGATTGTTTATCATTTAGTGCACATAGTTATACATCTACCTTCTCAAGGTAGATGGCTGCCACCAAATACTGCTCAAGGGAAATGGTAGTCCTTTTTTCTCTGGGGAGAAAAGTTATGGTCAAGAATCTCCAAATCCTACAATCGTAACGGAGGGCTCACGTTATCTGGGGATATATGTCACAGCTAATCCCGACCTCTTTTATACACACAATCTCATGGGCCCACTCACACACCTACAGACTGACGTACGTCATTGGAGGTCTCTACTCCTGTCCCCACTTGGTCGTGCAGCCCTTTTTAAAATGATGGATTTGCCTCAGTTCCTTTACATCCTACAGAATACACCATATAACGTCCCTGATGCCTACTTCAAAATGGTAGAACATGAGCTTAGGACACCTACTCTTGGATGGAGGGCCCCCACGAATTGCGGTCCACAAACTCACCCGGAGTTGGTATGAGGGAGGAATCGTGCTACCCAATATACAAGCATACTATTGGGCCGCGCAGTTATCGGTAATCAACCAATGGGTCTATCTCCCACACTATGAACCTTCATGCCAGGTGTATAGATGGCTCATGAACCCAGGGGGCTATAAAACTGCCCTATACACAAATCCAAAGCGTCAACACCTCACAGGCCCGACAGTACAAACAATCTCCCTGTGGCATCGAGTAACAAAGAAACAGGGATTGCTCAACAAAGTGACTCGGGCCACCCCCTCTGGGAGGTGGAGAGAGTGGAAAGTCTTGGCTCCTGTTCGGTGTTCAACAAATGGGACACAATCGGAATATCCAGGGTTGGTGATCTGTGGGCGAGGGTGAAAATCCTCCCATTCTTCGATTTGCAAAAAGAATATGCGATGTCGGAATCTGAGATAAGGCATGCGCTGAAGGCAATTATCAAACCCGTCCAAGACCTGCAGTAGGCCTCCCCTTTGGAGGGCAGGCTATTCGCTGACCATTTGGAGTGAAGAGCCATCTCCTTGACGTACCAAAAATAATCAATAATGTAGCAGATCCTCTCACACGGCTCCACACACTCTGGCAAACTGACTTGGGAGGCCTAGAAGACAAGCACTGGCAAGAAGCACTCTCTTCCCCATGGGAAATAGCTATCACGTAGCGACTTAGACTGGCACAGCTTAAAATACTTCACCGCACATATTTCTCCTGTGACACCTTCGTTAAAATGGGAGGTAGGAACAATGCACATTATAAACGATTATGCATACAAGAGGGTGCATACTGCTATATACCATGGGAATGCATAGTAATCCAACGGTACTGGGAAGTGGTGGTGTCCGAGATGTGAGAGGTATGTGAGAGGGATCTTCCTCAGCATCCCAAGTTGTGCCTTATTAATGTGTGGGAGGTAAAAAACACGACCTGTATGGAGCAGACTTAGGTTATACTGGGACTCGCAATAGCGAAATGAAAAATTGGCCAAAGGTAGAGAGCAGATGAATCACCAATTTTAGAAGAGTGGCAACAAGATATGGCTGGCTGAAAAAGTGATGTATGAAAGCAGGGGTTGCCCCCAGAAATGGGACAGAATATGAGAGAACAGGAACGTTTATAGGGGCAATAGTTGTACCCCACCCTCCATGTGAGGGACACGATTAGGCTGGCGGTGGGGCATTGTAGATGAAAACATTGAGGACATTTAAAGGGTCCCTAATGCTTACATTTTGACTGTGGGAAGCAACTTGAAATACGTTTCTTTTTGGCTGAAGTATGTAATGATCACCACTAACATCTGCTGTATGACTCTCAAATGTTAATAAAACGATGTTTAAAAAAAGACTCCAATTCCTGAGAAACTCCTTACCAATTTGCCCCTTCAGAACAACCAATGATTTTAAGGTCACAACAAGTGCAAATACTAGAAGCAGATAGTAACGTTGAGGATATTTAATAGCAATCAACGTAGCACTAGAACAGTTAAAGTGCTCAAGCAGCTGTGCCCTCAACTACAAGGCTAGAAGATGGGTCCTTTATCCATCAGGCTGATTGAAGAGAAACAAACTGCACCTGTGCATTGATGGTACTTTTCCATTTCTACATTCACATAAAACGTTAGCTTGTCTTTCGATGTGAGGCATAGCATAAGGCATTTTGCCGGTGTGTGTACTCCTGCGCTATCTGTAAGTGGGAGAACATAGAGGGACATGGGGCAGAGGATTACAGTTAAGGCAGCTCCAGGGTGCAGCCTATGGACGCTGCTAACAATAACATTCTTACTGGAAGGAAGAAGATTAAAGAGTGTAGATGGTGCTTTGCACCTCCTGACACAGGAAAAGGCCCAATTCAGTACAGCACATCTAGAGGTGGTCTTGAAAGCCCATTCCAGAGAAGATAGGTGGATGGAGGAGAGAGTACCTTCTTTCTGATGCAATGAGACGGATCTTACAAAAGATAAATTGGGAAGTATTTTACTTCAACATGTACATTATTGAAATCTGAAGTGTGATGCAAGATTGTAAACTTCTACATATTACAACGGTTTACAAAATATGGTATAAAACCATTATGGAAAACCTACAAAAGTCAACAAAATGTGCTTCTAGTAATGGCTAAGAGTGATGCATGACCTGAAGAATCGCTGAGTGTTCGCCAATATACTACATCCCTAAATCAACCATTTTCCTTACTGTGCTACCCACACCACTCTACAAAACCTCACAAAGGTGAAATGAAATGAAAAATCATGAACCACCCCTTGCAAAATGTTACACAAAGTCCCTAAACCTTCACTTAAACCATGGGTCTGAACCACAAACTGCCAGGAAGATAAGCTGGAAACCATGTGGGTCACGGTTACCAACAGAGAAACAGGCAGATTGAAAAGGCTCAGCCACCAGTACCTGTATTGCTGCTAATACATTTTTGCCTTTTTGCCACCAAAACAGGGAGACTTTTAAAAAAGTGGCATAGGCAGATTCAAGAGAAGCCTACCCTGCACTGCATACATTCAGCCACAATCTTTAAGCATCCTACCTCTACCAAACAGCACTACATTCTTAATTGATTAGTACAATACATGCTTTATTTAATTATTATAAAGTCGAAACGCTATCAGAAACATGGGTGAAGCAGAAAGAAGGTAAGCTTAAAGGGAAATGACACATACTACCATTTTTCCTTCTAGCCATGGGCAGCACAGGTGATCTGCTTTGTTTGAAGTGCAGCCATCATGTATATAACAGCTTTGAGATTAGCTGAATATTGCGCATAAATCAATGACACAAAAGTGATGTTCATGCACCAACGCCATTTAATACATTTCATACAGGTTGGCGACCTAGTAACTGTTTGCAGCTGATAGTCATTATTTTATTAGAGAGATGCAGGAACACAATTCACAACCCCACGCGATCACTATTAAAACATTGCGGCCCTGATTACAAGTTTAGGTGCTAGTTATCGCACCTGGTAAATAACAAACCCACGGAGACGTTATTTATCAAATGTGATACATACCACATATGACGAGTAGTTGGGGAATAACAAGTGGATTTGGTGTTTAACACACCAAAATCCGCATGATATGGTAAATACTGTATGTCTTGCCATCTTAAATTTTAGCAGGGCTGACGTGCTGAAATTTAACAATGATTGAGTTATTTCACTCACAAGGCAGTAACATCCATCTCCAAATCCCATCTGGCTAATACATTCTACCTACTTGGAAGGCAACGGATAGCCGCCAAGGGTTCAGATTACTATGTATGACATTTTCATAATTTCAGAATAATAATGAGTGACAACGGCTATGAGTGAGACACTCTCTCACGAGCAAAGTCCAGCAATGAAGATGAGGGAAACATATAAATATCAGAAATTACACCTATTTTTTTTTTTTTTTTTTTTTTTTTAGAACAGTCATCGGAAAGACCGTGTGCAGTTATGAATATTTGAATTACAACGATTAGCAAGCCAGCAATGCAAAACATCACGACATATCCCTCCCCTCCCACCTTTATCAGAAAATAAACCCCGTTACTCTTCACCCATTCCATTTCAACGGTCATCATCGGACTGAAATTACACCTATTTGAGCTACGAGAAACTTTAAGAAGATCTTAAAACTGTTGCAAAGCACCAGAAATGGAAGAGCACTAACCGGAGCCAGACTGTGTGACTGCAGTTCTCAGTAAGAGATATACCTGTCAAGTTTTCAGTTGGCTTATGTGTGGACATTTTCATGATTTTAGAATGTGTATGCGTGACATTTTAATCCTTAATGTGTGACACTTTGAGAGACACTTTATCCGAAGTGGAACAAAGCAGTTATATTCCTGTAATGTAATAGAATGAGTAATTGCCGACCTGTATTGTGCAGCTTGGACACGTTCACACCATAATTAAGATCATGATCCAGAGGCAAATAAAAAATAAAGCAGGCTTTATTGGTGTCCTCGAGATAGGAGGACCGATGGACTGGAGAATGCGGCCACTCTAAAGCTATTATGATTTTTCATTTGGTGCTTTATAGCAAACAAGGGACATTATACTGATGCGTAGATACTTTCAGCATCCATGCCATGAATAGAGCCTGATCTGTTTAAGTCTGGGAAAACGTTTTGTATTGTACTGCTTATTTATTTCATGAGTCAGATTTAAAAAATAATACAAACCACACCAAAGTCGAAGTGAAACCTTTCTTTTTCTCCGCAGTTATATATCGAGCGAGCTCAACCAAAAGGTATTATATAGTGCTTTACAAGAGCTGCAGCTAAATTACAGAAGGTTACATGTATTTGTTTTTCTTTGGGGCACAGGGAGATTAAGTGAATTGTCCAGAATCACAGGATCTTGAGCTGGCGCCGAGACTCAAACCTGTTTCTCCAGTTCTAAATTCAGCAGTTCAGGCCCAAAAACTTCCTCTTTTTAATAGCAGAAACACATGGAGGTATAGTGATTGGATCTCCGAGGGAGAATTGTTCGCTTTTCTAATGAACATTCCCATACATATATTCAATACATTAAGCAACAGGGGTGATCAAAATGCAGGTTTTAGGAAAACATGTTGTCTTACTTTATTTGTTGGCCCATGAGATGAACTGCTCCATGCTCATGCGGCGTGGGGTTTGTCCCATAGGTGATCATCCAATACAATGGGCGTAATCTGACTTCCTAAATGTGTGTGCAACTGCAAAAGGCATGTTAATGATATAATCACACCGGAAAAACAGTAAACCTCTTCCTGTTGCCTCACTCAGCATCAGCACATTGGGAAATCACCAGTAAAATCTGGTGCTCAAGACCCAAGAGGCCTGCACGCAGCCAAAACAAAACAAATCAGCCCATACACTGACATGCACAGCTAACTCCCGGAACTATACGGCACAGGTGATGGCAATAAAAAAGGAAGCTGCCGCCCACCACCTCAGTGTGGATGGCCAATCAACTCACTGCATTGTCGCTGCTATGTTCATTTACCACACATGGCGCTGACATGCCATGTGGTCAACGATAATCACTATAAGGTCAGTGCACTGGCAGGTCAGATTATGAGTAAAGGTGAAAGTGTGCTTCAGACAGCAGACTTTCAGACAGCACAGAGCACACTCATTAGCACCGAACTAGCAGCCGCGGTGGGTAATGGGTGTACCTGCGGGGCGGTGACGTGGGGGGGGGGGTCAGGGTGGGGGGGTTTGTAATCTATGGATTACAGAGCTTTACAGGTAAGTGAACATTTAAATTAATAAAACGAATTTCGTTGTGTGCACTGCATCACCAAATGCGATGCAGTGCATGCAACAAAATTCCTTTTATTTATTTAAATGTTTACTTACCTGTAAAGCTCCATAATCCATAGATTACTACCCCCCACCCTGCCCCTCCCCCTCCCCACGTCACCGCCCTGCAGGTACACCCATTACCGACCGCGGCTGCGAACTAGTAGGGGTGGGCAGCAAACTCCGCTCGGCCGGTGGAGTTCTCAGAGTTTTGCCAACTATGTTCTGTGCTTGGAGCGCAGAGTTTGGCAAGAACTCTGGCACCCGCCGGCGGTGTGGAGTTTACTGACAGGGTCGCCGCTCACCTCTATCTGTCGCAGGACCCCAAAGCAGCAGGGCCCTTTCCTGACCTCTAAATTATCACATATTTTCCCTCTGCCTGTTTGCATGCAGAAGGAAGACCGAACATGCCATGGAGACTGAGCACCAACCCCCTTTGACCTTTCCCCGACACTGAATACACGACCACGTTGTCTGAACCTTGACACTTCTCCTACCTCCTTTCCTCCTGGAAGCCCCTTGCTGTATGTTAAACCGGAGTAAATAGGGACCTGGGGGGCTGTTGTATCCCTGGAGGGGGTGCCGCCTCTCTTCAGGCTCCCGGGGGTGCAGGGTGGATGGCTCCCTGGACCTCCAAGCCCTACCCTGTACAAACCAGGACGATCTGCAGCCACTACCACAACCGGTCAGTATGGTACATTCCATTCTCTTAAGAAAATGAAACCTCACCTCCAGCAAAGATATCATGCAGCTGCAGCCCGCCAGGCCTGTGTTGAGTAAGCACCTACTGAAGCTATCACCCGGCCAACTAGTGCAATCCACTCTGCCCCGCCATAAAGAACTGCAACCCAGTTTACTTTCTTCAGACTGGGACACAATAGAAGTTTTCAGCTCTGCCTGCCACATTACCAGATCTCGAGCAGCAGTGTCTGGGCAGGGGGTGTAGGGCAGAGAAAGCCCATAACTTAAGAAGGATGAACATCTGCACTACAAGTAAGTCCTCTTCCAAACCCATGCAGTGGATGAATATCCGAAACTACAGTTGTCGTTGATTGCCCTGGGATCAGATCTCGGGACATTGCAAAGGTAATTATCATATCAAATAAATCTGAGAATTTTCTAGATCACTTCCTCCCCCCACAAGAAAAAAATAAATAAAACCATATTCACAATACTGGCTGCTCTGCACACCATCTCACTAAGTTGAACTATCTCCCAAATCTCTTCAAATCCTCATATGTGTGAGTGGTAAAGTTTGTGGCTTTAGGTGATGTATATTTAATATGATGTGTATTGCCATCCTCCCTTGGAGAATCCCAATCCAGGGTGAGCACTTATTTCTGCTACCAGTGGTGGGGAAAATGTGTACCCATACCAAGTTCTCTCGGCTCTGTGGTGGGGTTTGGGATGCCCCCTAACAAATGTTGTATGGTTAGGATTTGATGTTCGCTTTACCGGGTGCATAGATGGGCTCAGCAGAAACCACGCCTTCCCAACTGCCTCCCACTCCCCCTCTGGTGCATCTTTGTAGCTGGCAGGAGTGCTAACCTTCCCTTCATTCCTAAACCTGCACAAAAAGCGCTCACCATAGATCTTCCGCATCCTGTGGTCACCATGTGTTGGTGCAGGAGCCCTGTTTAGCAAAGCCCCTCCACCCTGCTGGGGCTATGGGTTTTTCTGGGTCGTGGGAAGACAGATTATTATTATTATTTCCACTTATAGAGGGCAATACTACCCAACGGGTTTCCCAGCACTAAGCATAGGTAGAAGTGTTGCTTGGCCCTAAGTGAAAAAATGTAAATAACCAAGGGGCATATTATCAACGCTGTGCAAAAAATATCGCACAGCGTTGATAACGTGGAAAAATCTATCGCCGATTTCACATCACCTGTTAGCAGCGTATTCTCAGCGCTAAAGCCAACAGGCGATGTGAAATCGTTGATAGGTCGCATTAGCGAGTGAAAACAAGTGCTGTTTTCATGCGCTAATGTGTGCCTTGATGATATGGGAGGTTGGATTCAGCTTTATGATCCACCCCCTCATGTTAGTAATGCCTAACATGTACTAAAATCAGGCGTTGGGAGACCTGCGATAGACGCGTTTATCACAGGTCTCCTTCTCCCAAGGCCTGCCTTGTGAATAAGTCAATCCCACCTCCAACCACATTTTACATGTGGTTGGACGTGGGAACGCCCACCCTGCATCTCATTAGCGTTATTCATCGCCCCTAGCGTGGGGGCGATGAATAACGCATGAAATGCATCGCTAACCGGAGTTAGCGACGCATTGATAATAGGGCGATAATTAATTCATGCGTTAGCAACCAGAAAAGGTCGCTAACACATGAATTAAGGCCCTTTCCAGCTTTAAAATGAAAGCATAGAGTTTTAAATTGCATTCTCTTTTTAATTGGAAGCCTGTGCAATTCGTGAAGAAGAGGAGGAGCCGGGGAATACTTCGAAAGCAGAGAAAGGAGTCTTGCAGCTTAATTCTGCACAACCTGCAGACAGCAAATACAGGCCTTGATAATTCCCAGGTAGAGAGCATTACTGTAATCCATGTGTGAGAGTATCAGGGCCTGAATCAGTGTTCTTTGTGTCGAGTGAGGAATGCCACAAATAATCTTGCCCACCCACTTCATCACAGGAACACAAGTGGATGCCACTTTGTCCACTTAGGGATGGATGCATGGACAGAGTTTCATCCAGCTAAAATCCCAAGCTTTTTACTTTGGGGGATAAAGTTGGAAGAATCCCCAAAGACTCAGGCCAGTATTGATGACCCCAGAGCTGTGGATTGCTACCTAAAACAATAACGTCGGTTTTATCACTGTTAAGTTTAAGTAAGTTACTTTCCATCGAGGAAGAAACTCGTCTTAGACTGAGGTTAAGGGAATCAGGGTTGTGCCCCTGTGAGGATGACAAAGGAAACATTTTTTGTGTGTTATCTGCGTAGGAAAACAAAGTCAAGCTGCAGGTCTCTACCACATGAGAAAAAGGGTGAACACAAAGGTCGAACAGCATAGGGTTCAGCGCAGAACCTTGGGTACACCAGAGCTCGGCACAAATCTCTGACCTTGCATCTGATGAAAAAATTTGAAATGACCTATCTTTTAAGAAAGATGACAGCCAAGCTAGGGCTGCTCCCTCAAAGCCCAGAGTCATCAATCTATTAGGATGGAGTGGGACACTGTATCGAAGGCCGCGCTAAGATCCAATAGGATTGCATGGCTGTTCCACCCTCATCCAGGAGTCATTTTAGATGTTCTGTGACTCGCAAGAGGACAGACTCTGTGCTGTGTCTAGATCTAAAACCCGAGTGGGAAGAGTGAAGATGTTGCTGGGCTTCCAAAAAGTTTCCACATGAGTTTACGTGCATTTCCCAAATTTTGGACAAGACAGGTAGCAGAGAAATGACTCTAAGATTAGCCCAGTTGATTGGATCGAGATTGGACTTCTTTAAAAGTGGAAGGATTGTAGCGTGTTTCCAGGACTATGGAACACAGAGTGTGTAAAGTGATGAATTGAGCAAATCCAGCACCACTTGCATCAAGTCAGGATCAAGAAACTCCAACTTGGCTGGAGGAAGTGGGCCTAAGGTAGAGCCTGATTTAATTGAATGCAGGATGGACAGAAATCTAGAAATGTCCACCTTAGTCCTCAACATGTATTCTTGCCCTGGTGTTTACCACCAGTTGCAATTGAATAGTGGCGACCTTGGACACAAAAAAATGAGCTAGTTCTGTGCATTGAGAGTGGGACAGAAGAGGTGCAGGGGACACATTACTAGGTTTAGACAATTCTTTGACCACATGAAAAAATGTCTTACGGCACTTCTGAGAGTTGGTTGCTTGTGCTGCTCTGCACAATTCATGATGTTTGTTGATAGCCATTTTATATTCGGCTTTAGCCTCCGGCTGATGGGGGCGCAGAACCATCTCCATCCTAGTTCCTACAAGCCAAAATATCTTTTTTTACTTTATATTTTTTTAATCCTCTCAAGGTTCCCATTCCCCTGTGGGTCTCTCTGCTTGGGAAGAAATGTGTTTTTACGATGTGAAGCACTGTGATTAAGTGCAGTGTGGTGAGTTGGTGCTCATAGAATACAGAATACTAAACAGAAGAGCCAACCACACACAACCATTAGACAAAACTTCTGATGTTCATGCTGCATCATCAGTGAAATGCAGAAGTGCAACATAACAGTAATTCTGGCTGGCAGCAGTAATTGGTGAAGATTACATATTTGTGCTGTGTTTTCATGGCTAATTAGGTCCTTACTATCCAGTGACATGTTGGCGGGAACATTTTCTGAGGTGTGTCTAGCATACACGGGAAGGTCAGGGACCTGAAAATGTGTGACTTGGTATTTTAGTGCGGTGATGCAGACCACCACAGTGAAATGCATTAGACTAACACCTGATGCATGGTACGTGGCAGGGCAACACATGAAATCTCTTGGGTTATTGTAAATTAAGAGGCTTACACAGGAGTATGATTGAGAATGCATTATTTTGAATGGCACCCATTTGATCGCCAATAAAGAATGAGATGTAACTCCAAGCCACTGAGAGCTAGTCACTGAAGTAATGTCCCCTGTTCACAATTCAAGTTAAATATGTTAATTTCTCCATTGTGTGTCAAATTAAGTCTCCAGCTATGTGTCACCAATACACACATACACGCACACACACATATAATGCTTACAAATGCACAGAATAAAAAAAGGTGAACCAAAGATTTTTGGTGCAAACCTGCATAATGACATTTAAGTAGAGATTGTGCACAAGGTTAACAATATGGCACACCCATTAAAAAGGGCAGAGGACCTGTAGAAACATTATTATGACACAACATGCAGGATCTGCAACCCTTTGCCATCATCGAGGACTGTGGTAAGTGACATTTCTTTGCATAGCTTGATATTCTACTTTTTCCCTACCTTGATACGTTGTCAACTATCTGGTGTTTTTCCTTCAGTAAGCTTGCTGCTCAATATTTTTTATCTCATTTTAAGAAACCCCTCTTAGTCATAATAGCCTGCTTCTATGCTTTTCAGTTTAGGAGTTGGGGTGATCACCAGACCATTCCTTTTCTCCAGTGTATGGTTTCTTTTAGGCCTGGGTGAAATGTGCGCATTTTCCTTCGCCGAAATGATGCAAATTCAAGAAAAATGGTGAGAGAATTAACACAATGTTAATCTGAGTAACATTGTATGTGACACGAACAACAGGTGCTTGTGTTCCGTTCGTTCACTTTGTTCCCCTGCCCCTGAAGACCGATTTTTTCTGAATGCAATCTCAAATATATAATGTGGCAAGTTTCACCCAGGCCTAGTTTCTTCCCTAGAGGGAATCTCCTCTATTCTGTTTCCTTTGTTGCTGCCATCTCTATTGTCAGTGAGAGAAGATGCAGGCTATGCCAGACGTCAGTAGTTAGCACACCTAGACTAGCATTAAGAAGGGGAGCAACTGGGGCTCTGGCAGTAGGTCCGTAAAATCAGGTTAGACTAGCCTGAGTACTTTTCAATGTGGCAGAACTTCTGCTTGGCTCCAGCTTCCATCATTAAGCACCAGATTAACTAATGGACCCTTCACCCAGCATTTAGTTGATTCATCATCATCCTTTGGATATTAAGGAGCTCTGCACATTAATTACTGACACAGAAGACACTGGTCTAGAAATATAATAAATGGAGATTTGTAAGAGTGGTGGAATCTGGGAATCATATGAGAAGTCTTGCTGCGATGAACTGTGGAAAGAAGTCAAGTTTATCTGCATGCAGGACTCAGCTTGACAAGAGAAGTCCACCTCATACCAGGACCACATGCCCAAGGCTAAACTGACTGGGCTATCTGTTTTGAGGATATCAGCTGTATAATTGGCCAGGTAAAAGAATTGCCAAATACATTTACTGCAGACCTGCAAGCATTGGTATAACCATCTCATCCATCTCATGCCTATATGGTGCCTTTGTCTCCCATTTCTTTAGGCCCAGGGACCAGGAACCATCTATCCTTCAGACCTTTGGTGTGGCATCTGGTTCTGAGGGCTGGAAGTGGGAATTAGGATTCTGGAACAGTTTGAAGCATCTTTCTAACTCTTATAGTTCTAACAAATATTGACAGTATGAGTCACAGTTCTTAATCTAGAAAACAACAGCCTGGGTGGTTCTTGGTTGTTTTTGTGTCTCAGGTGGGTGTCTGCCGTCTACTAGCACACCAGGTTAGGGGGCAATTTGTTTGGGTGGTGAACTGTTAGATCAATTATATTTGGGTGAAACCTTTTATGTTATCCTTTCATGGAGAAGGGTGGCTCAGTGGTTAGAGGCGGCAGACCCGGAAGCTGAAATCGGCCGTGGACCAGGGTTCGATTCCCCGCCTCGGCGGGTCTCTGGCTCAAAATTCCACGGACTCGACAATTCTCGCTCCGGTGCCTACTTGACTCACGGGGTCACACTCTGCGACTCTGGGCAATAGCTTGCTTAATCTCCACTACGGCCCCTCGCGGCGGGATGCCTGGCTTTCACCTTGTGGATACCCTGCCGGGGTATCTCACAGGGGAAATACCAGGACGGGTTCCCTAAGCAAGCACCTTGATACCTTCGGGTGATACGTGCGCTATATAAGTCGCAATACATACATACATACATACATACTCGATTCAAGGTGTTCTGACTAACTGAGTTGTCCATTGTTGTACCGAAGGCTAGTGCAGGATTGTGAATAGGCGTTTGATTGGTGAACTGTGCAATAGTCAAGGGATGCTTAAACACTTTCAATGAAGACATGGTAATTAGTAGATCTGTCCAGGGGTATTTTGACTAAATATATTGGTTTTCATCACTGGGTTGAACGTGTGTGCTGATAACTGATGAGATAAGCTTCTGAAGTTGCATACATACAGTAGAAAATGAGAACATTTTGATCTTGGACACAAACGTTCAGGTTCAACTGCTGGTGTACAATCCATGCGCAATTACACCATTACCCCCTTATCAATCTACCAATTCTTGCTTTGCTTCCATTTGACACATTTGAATAATATACCTTAAACTAATAACAGTGTTCATGTAGGTAGCATCTTAGACTCTTCCAATATTTTTATTGTCTTATAGAAAGAGTAATTCACTTTATGGCATACATGTACGTATTTATGCCCTCTTAGGTTGCTGCTACCACACTAATGTCTACAGTAGTTAACTTCTGTTGGATGTTGATCATCACGTATCCCCCTATGTGACATTCTCCCCTCACCTACTAAGTAATAGACATTGCTTAATGCATATATTGTGAGAGCTGAAGACTCCCTGATTTTCTTAACGGAATGTATGCAAAAAGAGCAGCACTATATGGCCTTGTATGGGTAAATAGTCAGTCAAGGCCTCTTGACATGGGAAATTGCAATAGAGGAAGGATAGACCAGGTAAATCACTGAGAACGGCTAATTTTTGAGATATTCGTAAGGCATAGAAGACACAGCAGGGCATAGTAGCCAAAAGTAATGGGGCAGCATCAAATTGGTAAATGTAGGCTGGCAGAATAGTGGTGCAGGAGCATCACCAAAAGTGGTAAATAGTGGGCCAAGTAAAATGGAGTGCACAATAGATGAGCAGCCCACGGCTGCAGTGAGAAATGCACTTTTGGTGCAGCCATTCTGTCTAAAGCATAACTTGTTATGTCCTGATGATAGTCCTCATATCTAGTTGAGGGATCGAAACATCAATGCCAACAGTACTCAAATTGCTGTAGTTGTTAATTTGTATGTGTGAGTACAGGTACTTACTGCTTGTACGTGACCACTGTGCTTTCATTTTTGTCACATGAAAAAATTCCTAAGCTTAGAAGTGTCTTTCTTCCTTCTTTCTTGCTTGTTTCCCCACTACAGTGGTTGTTACCTTAATTGAATACATGCATGTGAGTTTTTCCATTTGTAAACCAACCATATACTTCATTGTATATCTGCATATCAATGCATCCTGTTATTTTGCATGTAAGGAAAATTTTTTCCTTTAGAAATGCAGGCCCACCAGTAGCATTTAATGTACAGGCCCTGGCTACATATAGTACCATTTACTAGGGAGTCACAAGTAAATTAGATATGCCAAGTAGATGAAGTCCTATTTTACCATGTTTGAAGAAAAGAGCACAAGTACTTTAGCATTGGCTAGCAGTGGTAAAGTGCACAGAGTACTAAAGCCAACAAAAAAACGAATACATCAAAACAGGGAGGGTGAAGGCAAAATATTAGGGGTATACCAAGCCAAGGATATCTGGTCTAAGAGTAGGTAAATTATTCTACTTGTGATTAAATATGGGTTCAATCTAGTACTGCCTAGGGGTACATGGCATTTATAAGCCAGTTCCCTGCCATGTCCATATAGAATAATATGTATTCTATTAGTATTCTTTGGTGGAAGTATCAAGAGTAAGCCACATCAATCTTGGGCACTTAGTTATTTAGGTTGTCTTTATTTTTATAATGACCCCTGTACTATGAGAACAATAACTAGGAAAGAGCTAAAAAGAAACTGCATGGCACTACTTGAATCACGACTGTGGTGCACCACCGACTGATAATGATTACATCTAGTACGCAACCCTATCTCATAGTAATGCCCAGCCAATATGAAAGATTATTGTTAGCGAGATTTAGATTAGACATCTTTCATCATCTGATAAGTTTTCCAAAAGCGAAAGAATGGACGCAAGAGATGCAACTATGTCCCTGCGATGATATTTCAGAGCAGTCCACAATGCACACTGTTTTTTTCTGTAAATGTTATACCTTGTTAAGAAAAAAATGGCTGTTACCAATTTTAAAGAAATTAGATTTTAAAAAATGTCGACCAGCTTTTTTAGTTTTACAATTTTTAAATAATGAATTTGTCAAATGGTGCTTGGTAAACTTTTTGAAACATGTGGTTAAATGCAGGAAATCTATAATAACATGACAGGGAAAGATTTCCAACTAATGAAAACCAGTAATTTTTATTGTAAATTGTGATGTCTTTTTAACTGTACAAATTGTGTAATTAATGTATTTTTATTTGTGTGCTTTTATGATGCTTGTTTATAGTATCGAATAAAGCTTTTCATTCATTCATTCATTCATTCATTCACTTAGGTATTGATCATGGAGCATTTCTCAGTTCATAAGTATTGTTTTTTCATCATGAGACAATATTATCTATAGGGAACCTTCTGGTGATCATCCTCACAACTTGGCCGACTACTGCTCTTAATGTGGGCAAGTGTGATTTGTTTCTTTCACTTTATTTTCTAAGATCCACTGGTGAGGCAATTCAAATTATTTTGCTATCACAGATTCCTCTTCAGTGGCCTACCAAATGTTTGGACCACTGGATAGGCTTATGGAAACAGCACCCACTAAAGCCTAAGGGTAGTCTGGTAGGTGAGAGTGAGAAGGGAGAGCCACTTCCAGTGTTGACTGAGAAGGATTCAGTGGGATATCTATGGCTGTCTTGCCCAAAGATGCTGAAAAGGTCCCTGATTGACTGGGAAGAAATCTCAATGCATCAGTTACAATTCAAAGATCCAGATTGGTCTGGGGAGTTGGGGGAGGTGGCAAGGTGGTGACAAGGGTATGCTGAAACGGGGGGTTCATGTCATGGGTTCATGTGCATAATGAGAGAAGGGGGCAGTAACTTTTAACCATAGGGTGACTTCTGTAATGGTAGTTTCCGCCATAGCAGGTGAAAAATAAAAAAACAAATGCATCAGTAACCTCCAGGTCTGCTAGAAAATTACTTGTGGGATGGGAGCAGTTCTTTCATTACACATGACAGTGTGAAAACGAATCCTTAAAAGTTTAATACATACACTAATTTTCGAAGCTTCATATGATTATGAACAAACATTTAGCACATTGTAGGACAACACATCACAGGTCTTTGCCTTATGTCTATGAGCTAAAAATATAAATTTCTCAGAGACCAAGATCAACTCAGTATAGTATCAAAAGGCTTCCTGTCTCAGCATCCGGTGATGTCTGAACACTCTCGTTCTCTCACTCCTCCCTAAGGTAAGCACATTTTAACCTTCTGCCTGTTTCAAAACCTACTCATAAAGGAATGTGTTCAATTTGGCCAGGAATGAAATTACACCTCACCAGTGCTTCTCAAACTGTGAGTCTCGGACCTCTGGTGGGCTGTGAGCCGATTTTTGGTGGGTCGCAAATGTTCAAGCAATACATAAAGATGCCTTTAAATTCAATATTTATCCCGATACATTTGCTGTGCTTCAAAGACAAGAGTCAGGCTATGGTTTCTGACCAATTACTTGTTTACATTTTTTAATATGAGGATTGGTGTTTACAAACTCCCCTCACTTTGCAGGTAGAGAAAGAAAAGTAAAGTGAATTATGTGACAATTTAGGGCTACATGTGTTTGAAAGGAAAGGCTATTGCATATAATTATTTGTAACACACTACAAAATGTAAATACCTGCAAATTAACTGTACACATGTAGCAGTTAGGAAAACAAAAATTTAAGTCCATGTTTTTGTAATTCTTAAGTGTGATGAAAACATGGATTATAATAGGATCAAAACAAATCAAGACATTTTACTTGGGGCGCAAATTATATATATTCACTGAAACCCAATTTTCACACATTATCATTTGAGTGCAATATAGTTTTATTAGTAACATTGTATATATGTGAAAACGTTGTGGCCATTTCAATGGAAAATATGCTGTATGTAAATCACAGTTACCTACCACACAATGATTTGGCAACATTAAAAAAGCGCATGCCTCATTTCAATTAAAGCTTTGTGGATCGCAAAAGTTTGTCATTCAAAACAGTGGCTCATGGTTTTAAAAAGTTTGGAAACCACGCCCCTGTACACTGTAATTAACCAGTTCTCTTTTTGCCTACAATAGCAATATATTATATGTCTTGACGTCAAGGATGAGATATCTGTTGAAATCTCCACACATTCAGGGCCGGACTGGAAACCGAAACCAGCCCTGGCAAAGAGCTCGGCAGGCCCCGGGGGGGGGGAGACATGGGGGGTGCTAGCAGAAAGCTTTGTGCCGCTTTTTTTGTAGGAGCAGATCGGGCTGGTAACAAAAACGGCCCTTAGCGTCTAAAACCAGCCCCCACCCTGGTGGCCCATTGGGGAAACGCCCAGTGCCCGCTATGCCCACTCCAGCCTTGCACACATTGGTCTGTCTTTAGTTTCTGTGGCTTTCAGTTTAATATTCATTGTATACAAATGTATCATAGTTACTATCATAGAGTACCCACGTTTGCCACTTTGATGTGACATCCTGGGTAATTTCAATTTGAATAGTCTGTGACAGTGTGAGACTACAGCTTTCTGTGGAAGCTGGTGAGACTTTGCTGTGTCCAAGTATCCATGAATGTTCTTATATTGTCTGCCACTCATTCTCCCAGCACTGGAATTTTTATGAACCTCTACTTTTTCTCTATGCATTCCAGTCATCTCGCAATGGCTTTTTACTGCTGTTTCAGACCACAAGACTTTAGTCTCACATATATGTGACCTCTCTGACATAAGCCAGATTATGTCACCTCTTTAGGGCAGTTTATCCAAAATTGAAATTTCACTTTGTTTGGTTTCTTCAGCTTGTTAAATGTGTTTTGAAGTGGAATGGTGCAATGATATATTTTAACAATCACTTCTATTAGGCTACATTTCAAGGGGATGATCTCATGAGGACAAGCTTGCTGCCCCAAATGTGGGTTATTTCCCCTTCTTGACTCAATATCAACAGTGCTTTGGAAACACACAAGTCCATACTTACCATGCTTCTTCGGCCACTTCTGCATTGCTGTGCCTTTGCATATGTGTGCTTCGATTTATTGTTTTTGTGGTTGAATATACATATTATGTTGCCTGCATGCCATACAACTGGTAAATAAATTCGGACCAACAGTGCCTTTTCAAAATTGCTCCCATGTAGGAATGTATTTATTGTTTATTCTGAACCACTGAATTGAAACGATGTATGTGTCTTCAGTCACTGCTCAAGATCTGTGAAATTTCAAATTTTCTCTTGTAAAAATATTGTCACTCTTATGAATAATGTGATCATGGCCGTTAGTTTTTAACTTTTCCTCCAGGTGGACCAAAATATCACAAGGTAAGTGCAGATAGGAGTATAGATTCACTATTCCCAACTTAACGT
The DNA here is from genome assembly GCF_964261635.1 of Lissotriton helveticus. Classification (NCBI taxonomy): domain Eukaryota; kingdom Metazoa; phylum Chordata; class Amphibia; order Caudata; family Salamandridae; genus Lissotriton; species Lissotriton helveticus. The sequence goes on from NC_136065.1 coordinate 950,988,969, forward strand.
CTACATATGTTGAAGATATATATCGTCAAGATACGTATTGCTTTGATACACATAGCACTTTGGCTGACAGACGTCTAGTCATCTCCATGGACTGTGTTGATTTGGAGTTGCTTTTGATGTGACAGACTGCTTTCTGGAGGAAGGGAAGAGGAGAGTGCACTTCAAAAGAAAGCTGAACCTCAGCAGAATCTTCAAAGACTCAGACTGTAAATCACATTTGGTGTCTGGAAATGGACTATAAGAAGGGGAGCTTGAGGCCCCAAAATTGTCAACTCCCAAGCAGCTAGTCAGGCTGTGCGATGAGGAGAAGCTCTGCAAGAGTTCTACCTGTGGCCAGGACTGTGGGTCAAGACCTGCCAGCTGGGTGAGGGGACATCATCTGTGTAGTCCAAGACCACCTGCTACTGGACCTTGGAGCACCAGTGCCTGCCTGCTTGCCAAGGTCAGTGTGCCCTTTAAGGAAGAGGAAGGCTGGAAGGAGTGAGGTCCAGTGGTGGATACTGGTGAGTGGACCCCTGTAGTGAGATGTGAGGAGATGGCTAGTGCACTGATCAGGCTGTCACTCATGTGCAGGAGTGAAGTTGGCAACCTCGGATGCTAGGTGGGACTATTGCGATGAATACTGTGGTGCAGCCTGTAACCCATGTGCCAAGTGACGTCACTGCCCCTGTATGCCTAGTGGCGCCGCCATGAAGAATGTTGCTGTACGGATTGGGCCATAGCTTGTGTACAGAGTGAGGATGGCAACCCTGTATTCCCAGGGGACACAAAGGCATGGTAAGAGAGGTGCTCTGGTTGAGACCATCATTGTGAAGAGGATGTTGCTATAGTGACCCGAGTGAGCCCATGCCCACCTTAGGACCAGCACCACGAGCATCCCACCTGTGGGGAGGATGCCAGGAAATGTATCAGCATCAGAGGGGCATTGAGAACAGGAGAATCATTTATTGCTACTGCTGAATATATTTTGAGTTGTGAGCCAGTGTCAATCTCCCTTTGTCTACCTTCCCCCAAGAAGCCTTGGACTGCTCAACCCATGCTACCGCTGAGAGCCAAGTGCTAAGGAGATACTTGGCCCAGTTGCTCAGGACCCGAGGCTGGGCCCCGGGACATTAGAAGTAAAAGACTTCAAATGCTATGTTTGTGCCCAATAGTTGTAATGGAGAATGAAGCTATGAATCCAATTGGGCGCTCTGTTTTCTTTTTCACCAGAGGGAAAACATTTCTTCCTGCTGAGAAAAGAAAACCTTCTCCTCAATCCCCTCTAAATGTAGAGGTGTCAGTTCCCTTCCCTGACCTGCATGTTGATGCACACTGTTTCAAAGGGGGTGCTAATGAGAAGTAAGGACGTTTTTTGCCTCTGCCCTGCCTTCTCACTGGCATGGCATGTCACACAGATCCTACAGAAAGCATCTGAGAAATACCTGAACTTAGGCCAATAAAAGTGGGGGGAAAAGTCTTGCAATGGTCGTGTCTTGACCCAAGTGTCCTGCCAGGGGAATCTTGTGAGCCACCTCCAGTAGGAAGGCACAATAGCATTAGGGGACTGCCAGGGGCCTAGCTGTCCCAAGCATAGGAACCTTAGGCTCATTGCAAAGGAGGTTGTCCTCCCAGTAAATGTTACATCACCTGTTGCTTGGGCTTCAGCTTGTTTCCTCATGTTCTCAAGAGTTGGGCTCTCCCCGTATACCCTAATAAACTCCTCCTTGGTGGGTCATACTTCTACATGCCAATCATCATGTGTAGGTATGTCACCAAGGGAAGCAATGTCCTCAGTGTACTTGGGCACCACAGGTACCCGTCCATCTCACTGGGGTACATTCAGGGGCTGGTTTCCCACACCTTCTGCCTTTCCCCAATTTTAGCAGTTGGCTCGGACATTATTCCAGGCTCCAGCCCTTTCTGCTCCCTTTACAAAACTTGCTTAACCTTTCTCATTTCCATATTAATTAATATATATGGAATTTTTTGAAGTTTGAAAGGCTCACAGATATTTGACAGTAATACATGTAATTAGCACTTAAGTAATTTAGAAATGTGGATTCAGTAAATTAAGATTTAGGATTTTCTGTCGGAACATTTACACATCCAATTGACCCTCAGGTTAAGGACATAGCTATCATTAGAGCAAAAGGTGCAGAGGCAGTGGTGCCTATGGTTGCGTGGCAGCTGCTTAATCCCATTATAAGAATCTTTTACTTTTACATTCTTACCATTCAACAATCATTTCAATGTTAATAGAATCTCTTTTTTGGGATATGTCCACGATTGATAACATATACAGGCCCTTATTATGAGATCGCTGATTTTGTTTGACAGCTACACAAACCTCTGTTTGTGCAGGGGTTAGAATTCTGAGTTGTGTGGAGATTCTGCACTTGATGATTACTTGGTGCTAAAAAGTCTGCAACCTTCAATAAACATTGCCAGATAAAACCTGCTGAAATGTATCAGTGTACAAAGGTACAGTATTTACTGTGACAAACCAATTTTGCTCCATTAGGAATCAAAATCTGCAAGTTATTTCCCAAACACTAGAAGTAGATTAAAGTTATCACATACAACACATTCTGACCCCCAGGGTTTCTAATGTAATTACGGGCAATAAATACACTTACACATTTGGGTCACTCAAAATCAAGGCCCCAGACAGGAACGTTGCTCGACTGGTAATTCAGGGATTTCTTTAGTTAGTAGACTGAGGAATTTAACAGCACTCTGATTATCTCAAGCCTTTCATTTGCCTAATAAGGAATCATAGCATTTGCATTCTGAGCCCAAAAACTAGCTTGGGACATTTGGATTCAAGGGTGTTTGGAGAAACTTGTGATAACCAGTAGGACAACTTCCTTTTTTTTTTAAACAGACTTTATTGGGTTTTTTTCTTTTACCAAAGAAGAGACATGTTGTACATATTGTCTCTACAGCGTTGTGATTCTTATGACGTATAAGGCCTTCTATTCAGCAGATTACATAGTCACTGTTTGTTTCTGGAGATGATTCATTTATTGACTGGTTCTGAGCAGGCTACTCCTACACTATAACACACAGGTCACTTATAAGAATACATATAATAAATCAACGCCCTGTACGCCTACCCTCCACCCATCTAGTGAACACCCTCCACCGCTCTAGTGCCCACCGCCACCCACAACCCCACAACTGGCTCTGGCTGTTCAGTGTATAATTTAATTGATTCCTTTGTGTATAATTTCTGATCACACTGCTCCTCCCGATACCGCCAGGGGTTACTATAGTCCATACCATACCATTTCAGTTATTACTGGGTGCTTGGAACGGCGGAAGCATCATCCAGGTTGTTATTTTTATAGGCTTCCACCATTGCGTCCCATTCCAGGGAGATTGGGTTTTTCCTTAAGCCACGGGCCTCCTCTCTGCGCAGCGCTGCGCTTTCAGCTCCTGCCCATCTAAGCCTTTCGCTATGTGTGGTGGGGGCTCTGGCTGACTTGCATCGCATAGTGATAGATCTCTTTGCAACTATAAGCGCCAAATCCGAAAGCGTAGCTGAACCTTGTGCGTCTTCATCCGTCTACGAATACCTAATACGCACTCTAGTGCTGTGTTCCCCATGGGCAGGTTTGTAACATCATTCAACATTTGTTTAACCCCTCTCCAGAACTCAAAGACAACTTCCTTAGATAGGTAATTTTCTATCCTCCTCTTTTAAATGCTGGAGACATGTCATAAATATTAACTTACACAGATCTCCTGTAACAGCATGGTATGTCATTAATATTTCTGGTGATACTGTACATTCACTCAGAGGACAAGTGGGGGGTTCTTTGTGCGAAAGATGATGGATGGCAGGCTAGGCCTGGCCTACTTCTTCTGGACTCTGTTTTAATAAATGCTGTTTGATTTACTTTATTCCCTACTTGCTATTTCACTGGTAACAAAGAGACAGACTAAGCCTGATGTCTACTTTGCAGTTCTGTGTAAGACAATACATAACACACTTTTAGCTTTTATCTTTAATAAAGGTTTTGCCTTTGGCTATCATTTTAGATATTCTGTCCTCAAGTTTTAGTTTTTTTTTAAATACTTTATGCATAGATATGAATTAAAATGAAGTATTTAAGTATTACCTTGCACCTTGATTGACTGTGATGAGCACCTCTTCTTCCAGGGAGTATAGGTAATGCCATTTATTCAAACAAATGTACGCCTGAGAAATGTATACACTACTTTTGCTATTCAAGAAATAAATTAAGATAGAACTCAACATATTTGACTTTTACATCTACCTAGGAGAGTCAGGAGTTTTAAATGTGTGATCCAATGCAAATGCAGTTCAAACCCAAATCATTTGCTGATCAGGGCAAAGCGAACAAGAAACCTACTGAGTATTGTACAAAATGTATGTAACTCAGGCCAAGATTTGCTAAGACTTTTGCCCTGGTGCTAGGGCAATGCAAAGCGACATATAATGGTGCAAAGTGACAGCTGTGAGCTTCTATCTGGTGTAAAAAGGTTCTCCGCACTGGAAAGATTACCCTTTCACAGTGCCAAAATCAATTTGAACTAATTTATGTGAAGGGTTAATACTGGGGACATATCAGTGCAAACACCCATAGGTTTTGACTAACAATGATTCAGAATGCTTTGATTTTCCCCAGAAAACAACACATTGTGTGTATGTTGTAGGTTAAAACACACACCCATCGTCCGTTTTCTAGCGCTTTACATAGCACCAGTTGCGTTACATGAGAACACATTCCTTTTTGTTAGGCACAGGGAGATTAAGTGATTTGCCCAGAATCACAGGAGGGTGTTTAGCGACCTTGCTGAGACTCGAACCCAGGTCCCCAGATTCGAGGTCAACTGCCCTAGACGATAGGCCAACTCCTTCCTCTCCTCTCTTGTTCTGTACATCCTGTGTAAGACAGTAGATACACTCCTCTGTGCCATGGAGTAAGTTGAGCATCGCGCAAGGCAGCCAGTTTGTGGGCCAACATATGGGGTGACTCAAGCATAGATTTGGTGCTTTTCTGTGTTTTCCTTTTTATGCAACACAGCACAGGAATGCTGATCTGTGTTGCGTTAAATCTTGATAAATTTTGGCCACAGGTGCAATATTTTGATGCAGACATTTTAGATCTTTTCTAGACACCCTAATCTGCATCAATGAAGGGTATATATTGAATGGCGAGTTCAGTTTACAGAATGACGAGCACAGAGGGAACACATTCGATATGATTGAGCTGATAAAGAGCTCATTTGACAAGTAATGTATTCTGAATAGATACCGTTTTCATCCGATATTTCATCAAACAAAATATTTGGAAAAATCTAAGTACATGTAGTGCAAATTACACTTTTAACAGTACTTAAACAAGAAAGCCGAGAAGTTACATCAGAATAGGTGGCAGAGTGAATTTTGGGCCAGATGTACAAAGTGATTTTAATTTACGAAGGTAAAATGCATTTTTAACTCTACAACATCTATACTGAGATTCCGTAATTGGCATTCGGAAGAGGCATTGATAAATTGAATGTTTCATGACTGAAATCTGGTTGCAAAACATTATTATGTTACCACCAAGTCCAAATTGATGTAACCATTGGCAAATGGGAAGGGGTCCATCAGGGACCTCTTTCCCTTTTTGTGAATATAGACAAAATCATTTTTCGGAGCAGGCAGAGATCCATGATACCACTGCCTGCTCCTGCAACTTGTTTGTAAAAATATTACATTTCTTTTTTAATAGCTTCCTGGTTTCCTTTTAAGAAAACGAGCTGCATTGATAAACAAAAGATTGCTTGATTTAAAAGCAATCACAGACATGGTGGTTTGCTGAACCCAGCAAGCCACGATGCCTGTGACTCTAACCAGTCCTAGTGGGTCTCGAGCTGCGACCTACCTCATGCATAATAGTGAGGTCGCTAGAACTGCGACCCAATACATATCTATATTTTGTTAACCAACCTAGTAATACATCGTCTGGTCCAAAAAATACTAATGCATTCGGGAAACGTCTGTATGCAAACAGCACTCGCTTCTTCGAATCCATTTTTGTCGAGTCCCAATACGAAGTCGCAAATTGCAAATTGCTATTTCATGCAATTTACGATTTCTCATTAGGAATCTTTGTACATCAAGCCCTTTATGATCTCTTGTGTTTTTGCAAAACATGCAAATCCTAAAGGTATTCTATAATCCTCCCCACGCCCAAATGAAATGTATTTAGCTCGCACAAATTAATTGTAGAATTATTCATTTCTTGAGATGGGCTTACTCGACTTGTTTCACAATATCTTACTGCATTTAGTTAATATCGAGATGTTTTCTGAGCAATCTGTAACCATTAAAAGATTCCCGAAGAGCATACGGCACCAGAAATAATGTACACACATATTTGATATATGTATTTCAGGACAGTCATAGGAGCGGTCATTGAGTAAGGTCCGTACTCTTAAATCACCTGCAGTCACATGGTTAGCATCGAAGTTTGGATTGTTTCCTGATTCCCTGTAGTGTCTATCTTAACCAAATGACCAACACTAAGAACATCCAACTTTATTCTCCTCTATAAACTGTCTTTCATCTTGAGATTCCAGATAGCATTTGCTAATATATTTTTTCTGCTTGCTGTCCTATTTTGTTACATCCATTATCGTTTCACCAATATATATCTCTATGATGGTTTGAAGTACTTTGCTGTTGGCTGCTTAGGGATGACTTAATGCACCACTCGTTGGAGAAGTCTGTGATAATCAATCAATAGTAAAGAAAGCAAATCAGTGAGTCATCAGATCATACATATGTTAAAACGTGCAAGTTTCAAAAAGCTTTGATGAAAGTTGTGTCCATTTCTTCCACACATGCACCATTACTAAGACCCCGATTTTGTGCTAGATTATAGAAGGTGCCATCAACATTCACAAACATGCATAGGCCACCTCTAAGCACTTCTGCGGGTTTCTTTGAAGATTCGTTCTTTCGCTCTTTCCTTCTTTCGGTCTTGCACATCTTTGTTTATTGCATATGTGAAAAAAATCACATACCACATTTGTACGGGTTCAAAATACAATTCTGGCGCGCAAACTTATATGTACTCTTGCTCAGTGGCAGCTGGCATTTCCCAATTGGGACATTAAAAAAAAAATCATTAAATTAAAAGCAACCGGCGAGCGGGACACCCTCCTTGATGGTCTTCTCTCCTCCAGGCAGGCTCCAAACTCACAAGCCAATCCTCGTGTTGCTCTCACTGGCATGAGTGCAGCGCCAGGATTGGTGTGAGCAGTCTCTATCAGCGCTCAGAAGAGCACTGGAGGCTTTTGCTTTCTCCAACCCAGCTTTATTAACACAGCCGGGCTGGAGATGTTTAAAATGCACATGTATGTCTGGCCGTCACAAGATGGCAGGCCAAAAAGAAATGCACACTTTAACCTGAAAGATCCTGCTCTCTCTGCTGCTGCCAGTCAGCAGCAGCCCCACTCCCGTCCTGCAGTCAGGCTTATTTTAGAGGTGATGTGTAAAGTATTTATATAGCACAAAAAAGTAAAACACACCACAAGAAAAATCCCAAACCAATTTAGTGAATTATATCTCTCTATTATAAAAGAACAACAGTCCAGTCATTCCTGTGACAATTGGAGTGGATGAGTCTTCTTTTACGGAATTTGGTCCTGCTTCAGGGGATGAATTAATGGGGTTTATAAAGAACAGCAGAATATCTGGCGCACAAGGTCCTGATGGAATTCCGATTGTATTAATTAAAAAGGAGGCAGTTGCCTGGGGAGCAGTTCTTGCTCTGCTGTATAATTATTGCTTTTGAATTGGGAAGATTTCCCTTTCTTGGAAGGGAAGTGTTGTAGTCCCTTTGTACAAAAAGGGTCCTAAAACGTCACCATCCAGCTTCAGACAGATTACTTTGCTGGATGCTTCAGGCAAAATATTTGCTAAAAGCATCCCATGTCATCTGCAACAGTGGGCCCCTGACCAGAATATCATTCCTCCAGAACAAGCTGGTTTCAGAAAGAAACATATTACCCTGGATAACATTGCGGTCCTCCAGACCATCATAGAGAAATATGTTTTTTATGGGGCATGGCAGTCTATACTGCATTTATTGATTTCTGAACGGCGTTTGATAAAGTGGACTGCCAAACGCTGTGGAAAAAGCTCTTTCGACTGGGTATCCCACATCATCTTCTGGGTCTCATCATGGAATTACACTCAGATACCTGGTGCCAAGTTTTGATGGGAGGATTGCTGGGATTATCTCGTAAGATTAAAAAACATAATGTGCTCAAGCAGGGTAGCCTGCTGGCCCCTCTTTTGTTTTTTTTATATATATCTGATGTTACCGGTGCCTCAAATTCAGTGAGGGGGGAGGCCCCTAGAATTGGTACAATGTCCGTTGGTTCTCTATTATATGCGGATGATGTGGCTATCTTTGATTTAATGCCGATTGGCTTGCAACGTCACCTAGACACCTTGACAAAATATGCAGAAGCCCATTTTTTGAAAATTAACATAGCCAAAAGTAGGATCTTGGTTTTCCGTAAGACAGGGCTGAGAATAAAGAGGTGTCTGAAAAACTGGAATTGGTTGATTCCTATCTATATCACAGAATGTTTTTTTTTTAACTGGACAAGATATAGAGCATATTAAACTCTGTTTAAGTAGGGACATTTCTCAGGCTAGCGCACTGAACAGATTCTACAGAACCTGTGGGAGACGCCACTTTGGCTATGTTTTGTCAGTGTTAAATGCCCTCTTCCCTGTCATATGTTGCTGAGGTGCTGGATATAAACCATTGACTTTCCTTTGATAAGAACAAGGTTGAATCCTGAGCCCAATCCGTAACCTAAACTCTCTGGCTGCCCCAACCTTTACATCTTGAATTTGGCTTACTCTACTCAAATATTTTATCCCTTGCAGCGGTTTTGAGGTGGGTAATTCCCTCCTCTGGGGGGGAGGACTGTACACTTAGGGCTGCCTTGAGAGTGGAAATCTTTGCTAAGCTGAAAGAATAATCGACATTTAGATCCTTTGAGCGAGCAAACAATTCATTTGGGATACACTGATACCCCCATGCCAAAGTCTGTATTGAAGCTGTTTATAAAGAAGTCTGTGATCTCCATTAGTCTGGCCAGAGTTATTGCTTTAATTCAGCCCAAGTCGCGTAATGAGGTGTTTTGTGGGAGTGCATTGGGAATGTTCCTATTGAGACTCTGTTTTTTGCCCTTGAGAGAAAATACTGGCATTTGGGGTAAAATAGTGAAAGAGGAATGAATTTGAAAAATGTGTTGTTTACAAGTTCAAGATTTTAATCATATGTTATTTGTGGGTCCGGAGTTGCAAAAGTCTAGGCGTGTTATATTAAGACCTATATACATCAAATTCAACATTCATTCCTCCCATGAGGCCTGTTTATTTGTCTTGTCCCCACTAAATGAAACGGTCTGTCATATGATTTTGTCAATTTTTAAAAACTTTTTGGGCTGTTTATTAGGTAATTTTAATGCTATTTCATATGCTGTAGTATTTTGATGGTTGTTCATTTGGTTGTTTATGTGTCCAAATAATTTTTCTTTTGCTTTATAGGAATGCTTTGGTCTATTTCGCTCCTTGTATGTGGCATTTTGCACTTTGTTGTTTTATGGGACTGTTTTATTGCGCCTGCATTCTGCACAATATGCATGTTAATAGATTTTAAGGGGGCCGCCTCTTACAAAGGAAGGACTACTTACTGAATTAAATGCATTTCTTGTTTTATCTACAGTGTGTAATTTTGTGGACCTCCATAGGAGTTCCATATCATAACAATAAACTTGACTTCAAAACAATTTAGAAAAACAGAATACTTTGGATACATATAATGAACCCAGAACAACAAAAATACAATTAGTAAAACTGGAGATATTCATCTTTAAAGTTTTAAGGGAAAATTGCTTAATAGCATATAGTGCCACTCATGGTCATCTGGTTAAGCCAAACCAATGGAAAGTCTCAACGGAGTGCAGTTTGGATACAAGGACTGGATTAGTCCTGCTGAGAAGATAACTTTTAAGTCCAGGCACAAAGAGTTCAGTAAGCAGTGGAAGATGCCACGAAGAGGAGGCTGAGTGTCACGATCAGTCATCACAGTAGTTTGAAGAGCAATATGGCAACCACAGATGGTTGTCGTTGTAGCGTGAAGAGCCAGTCAAGCGGCCTGAGTGGCCAATGCTATAGTTTTGTGTTACCAGTCATCACGGGCTGTCACTGGTGTATGAAAAGTACAAGTAACAAGTTGCAGGTCATCACAGATAGTCCCTGTCGGCGTGAAGAACATGTCTCACTGGAGCTTTCAATTGATGGTGGTCACAGGCAGCAGATTTTCAACATGAACTAGCCTGTTTGCAATTACCAGGAGCCCAAACTTCAGGATTCTAATCTTTTTTTCAGGAGGAGTACACTCTGATGCCAGCCAAAGGTCCAGGATATGGGGGCATCACTTGGGGATCAGAACTCAATTTCAGCAGAGGCCAGCCGCAGGGATGAGTCAAATTCAGGAAGGTACAGTTGCAGCAGGTCAATTGTGCATCTGCAGGGAGTCATCTGAAACTTGTTGTATCCCTGCAGCTCGCACAGGAGGTCAGCCAACTGACCCTCGGAATCAATCTGTATAGTTTGGGATGAAGACAAACATGTCCAATTTTCCTTCTCAGAAGCAAGGCAGTCAGTTGTTCAAGCAGCAGCTCAGACCCATGGCAGCAGGACAGTCCTTTTTCTGCAACTCCCACTGATTCAGGTTTGTTCTCAAGAGTGGTTCTGGAGGTCCAATGTTTATACCTGGTGGCAACCTTTGTGTAGGTGGACTCCTGTCCTATCCCCTCATCTGGTTCTGGAAATTTCTTCACCTTCCCCAGTCAAGGCTCCACACTGTCTGGGGGTGATAAAATGCAGGGAAGGCATGGTGGAATAGAAGACAATGCTATCTGAAGTGTAACTGGGGCGCCCAGCCTCCCCAGTCATGCATCTAGGGTGCCATCCTACCCTTACATAAGCACTCTTTTTGTTACTGTCTGGAACCATACACATTCCCAACAGCAGCACCCAATCACAGTTGTGTGACCCAAGACACTGGCAGATGGCACAGATGGTTGAGATAAGGAAATGGGGTTTACTGTGGGGATTGAAATGGCAGTACAAGCTCAAGTTGCAATCCTGAGACGTTTTCAATGGACTGTTTTAGTGGGACACACAATGAGTGCTCCATACCCACTAATAGCATTTAATTTACATGTCCTGCGTATATGTAGTACCATATACTAGGGGCTTACAATTAAATTAAATGTTTCAATTAGGTGTAGGCTACTTTTACCATGTTTGAAGTAGACAGCACAAGCACTTTAGCAGCGGTAAAGTACACAGAGCCCTAAAGCAAAGAAAAATGAATGCAGCAAAACTGGATAACTAAAGCCAAAATGTTTGGGGAAGACAATGTCAAGGATGCAAAAAACATGCCCTATCCACATGGAAGGTGAAGTGCAGGTTAACAGAGCTTCTGACATCTGTAGGACCCTTCCACACTCCACACCTCAATCAAGGGAGCCAGTGATTAGGGTACATTGTACCATTCTTAGAGGGTTGGTCCTCAGAAGATAGCTCAAAACCTGTGCTACTGGCCAGGTCCTCCCCTCTGTACAGTTTGCTTCATGTTATTCTGGGGAGAGGAAGTGGCCTAACGGCTAGGGCGGTAGACCTCAATCTTGGGAATCGGGTGCAAGTCTCAGCAACGACGCACAATATCCTATGAGTCTGGACAAATCACTTAACTTCCCCATGCCTAACAAAAGTGAATGTGTCCTTATGTAACGCAACTGGTGCTCATGTAAAACACTCTGATACCCGATACCTTTGGGTCAGGTTTGCGCTTTATTAAACTCCAGGAAAAAAAATTTCTGGACCTAAAGCAATGCAGTCACATGTTAGCTGGAAGCACGCTGCTCTTTGCAAACATGCTACTGCTTTTTTGCAAATCGAGTCCTGTAGATAAAAAGCATTCAAATAACATTTTGCAGTACCCTTTACGCTTCTACTGTGCTTCTTTATGCACTTTACTGTGCTCACATAGGTATAGTTTAAGGTTGTTTGATTGGACAAAGTGTTTTCCAAATGGCCTGTGACCACACCATCCCAGAAGCAGCAGACCGTGAGGTGCATAGAGTCACAGAGCCGTTCACTATACGCTCAATAAGTAATAGTTAGTAATCACATACAAACATATATCTTTTGATAGAGTACATCGTTATTGCAAGAGATTCTATTCTTTAGAGTTGTCTGCTTGTTGCTTGCCAAACAAAAACACATTTGTTGAGACACATGTCCTTGTTTTTTAGTAGAAACTGTTAAACATGTTGTCCTTCTGCCCAATAAAATGCTTTGCCAGCCAGCTCCATTCGGAAAGCTGAGTGGACAAATAGTGCACATGTGTTCGTTTGCTATAAAAATTATGGAACGAATCAATTTACCATATGTTCGTTTCAATGGTGATAAAGTAAATTTCAATAAATAATGTCTTTCCTCTGATTTCAAAGTTTGTACAGTTTGACACTGATGAGTCAAACAATCACCCACACAGACACACATTTCCTTAAGATGTATTTTTTAAAAAAGAAGCAATTTCTAGGCAGCTCGTTTGTTGCTGCTGAAGAAAGCTACAAAAACAATGCCTTCTGGCACTTAATTGAATAACCAACCACATAAATTCCAGATGTTGACAACATAATCCTTTCTTCAACTGGCAAGAAATCAGCTTTTCATCGCTTCCGCAGTAATTCGATTACCCAACTTAAACTTCTGCCTGAATAACACAAATCCTCATGGCTGCGCACATTACCTTATTTTCACATTGTTTCGTTTTGGAATTGAAAATAAATAAGCAACTCCTAAATATAGACAATAAAAACATATTAACAGGTAATACTTCCTCATAGAGGTGAAAAATAATAAACATATGAATGTCCAGATAATATGCAGTTTACCTCCATTTAATATGATTTTTTTTAAACCGAATCGAATTATTAATTACATATGTGATGTAAAAATCGCCCTGCAGCATCAATGAACGATTTAAGTGCAACCTTTCCAAACAGTGAAGTAAAGAGCTATAAACTACATTCAGTGCCGTAATAATGTAAAATATCAATCGAATTATTTGTGATACTTGTATGGTAAGTGTAAGCAATACCGCCTTCCTTAGGTGGCCACCCAAGTTTTTTCTGTGCTTGCACCTATGGATTTTGACTTTTTGATGTGATCTGGAGGTTAAATACTATGCCTAAGCAGTCGCATAGCAAGGGGGTGCATGAAGCAAGGGGGGGGGGGGGGGGGGCGTGGTCCGACCAGGGCAGCCAGAGTTTTGAGGGTGACAGCCTCCCCCGCCCCTTACCTGCAGTCGCTGTGTGCGGCAACAGCAGGCACCACCACGGGCGGCACAAGGTCTAGCTATGCCAATGTGCCTAAGCCACATTAGGTCAGTTAATATTAGTTCCCTCCTGTGCCTCAGTGCAGCTCATGTTATAATGCCACTTTACCTGGCATCCTGCAGAGTTACCAGGAAGGCACTAACAGTAATAGCTGACATTATAAGTAAACAAAAGCAGTTTTGTGTGATCCAACACCGGTTAAGTGCTAACAAAAGGTAATGCTGCTTCGTCGGATATTGTTTCCTATCATCATATGTGTCTCGTAGGATGTATTTGCCCTCACAAAAAAGCACATAACCTGGGCTGTGAACTCAAATTTCTCCCCAAATAGCAATTTGGCAGTTTATTTTTACGTATTATTGAATGATGGCTGCAACCTTCATATCTCATAGTTTTTTTACCAGTGATGAATCCAATTGTTTTGCTCTTCTAAACTCACTGGCTGCCATGACCTGAAGGAGGCCCCGCTTGAGCTGTTGTAAGAGCCATTTGGAATGTATCTATTCTGCTATCAAATCAATGTTTTGGAGGAACCAATGAAAAAAGAAAATTACTGAAACAATATGAGTCCAATGTGTCTGCTGTTGATTAATGTATGGTGGCAACAACATATAATAGGTAAATAGAAGTTGGCATCCACATAGAACCAGCAGCCATGCAACAAACTAGTGTATAGATGAAATTATTTGTATTCACCTAGGAAAACTTGTAATTTTCTTGTTGTATCTCATCCAGATTTCAGAGTTCGTTCTCTGTTTCCATCAAGAATCCAAAGGGTTTACCACATCATAAAACCTCAATTATACACTTTATCTAGAAACATTAATTGTTATTAAAAACAGGGGTAACATTGACTAGTTTCACTTGGAAATTCTTCTAAGTATGGAGTTTTCGAACTTTTAAATATTCGCCTAAAATCATACAAACAACGAATTCCGATTTACTCACCTGTTATCAGGAGAGAACTCAGTGCTGCATCTTTTAGCTTTGCAATGACCCTGAAAAGTAATTCTAACCATACTTACAAGTAACTTGTATTTCCTTCCATAGGAATCCATTGTCTGGTTTTCACCAGAAAAGTTTCTGTCTATTTTCACAAACAAAAATATTCCTTAAAAATCGCCCGTATGACTTAAACGCATTCTTTCAACTGTTTACAGGAGATCCACCAGTGCTGGATCCAGGATCCACCACTGAGTAAGAAAAAGTGACAATAGCACTACTTATCTGCTAAAGGAATTTCCTGCTATCGGATAACATTGGTAATTCTATGTGAAAACATTTCTAAGTGTCAACTTTTAAAATACAAAAATATTCCTTAAAAATGACTACTGTAACTAAAACACTTTTACTCAACCGTTTACAGGAGATGTCCAAGGACTGAATCTAGGATCCAGTCCTGTATTTAGAAAAGTAATCCATAAAGTAACTAATTGCATTTAACTAGAAATTCTATGGCAGGACCGGAGGCTTCAGATTATGCCTTACTTTCTTCACTTTATTTTGCACAGCAGCAAGAAAGAACATGTAAAAAACTAAATTTCCCATGAACATCAGGGAAAAAAACGCCAAAAAACAGGAAACTGAGCCATAAGTCCTTCGTTAGTCTCTATGCACGGCAGCAACCATCATGCCTTGCATCCACTTCCTCTTCCTCTTTCTTCGCTGCTCAGCAGCAAGTTAAGTGGTTTTTTCTTACTCTCTCCTGGGTTTTTGGGGACTTCTGTGTTAGCGCTTTGCTTTGTGGTTTGGCGCTGGTGATTTGCGACCCCTACAGGTCCCCTTGGTATTGCGGGACGCTTTGGCGCTCCTTACGCGATCTTGTTGGCCCAGCGAGTGCGGTGCGCTTTAGGCGCCGCTAGGGGGCAGTGCTCTCTCTGCCTGAGGACGCGCTAGAATTCGCGTTTTTAAGCGCGTTTTTACCGCGTTTGCAGCAGCTTTGGCGCTGTCCCTGGCTACCCGGTCCTGACACCCTGCGGGGTCGAAATTTAGGCTTCCTCACCTGTGACGCCCAGATTGGGTTGTATTGTGGAGTTTGAACACCCTGACAGGGTCGTAATTGGCGCTGGTGTGTGGCGCGAGGGGACGCTTGACCGGGTGGCGCCCTGGTACATAGAGGGCGGTTGCGTTCCCTGGGCTATTCCCGAAATTCGTGCCTCTGTACCGCCATATCCTCTGGGTTCTCCCAGTCCCACAGTGTGCCCTCAAGGGGGACTTGGTAATTAGCTGCGCTGTACCTCCCTTCTGTGAGCCCAACTTACCTCAGTATGCAGGGGGAGTCAGGCCAGTACACGGAGGAAGACCCTCTGTCTTATGCCCCCTGGAATGATGATTTCTACCAGGCGGTGGATGACTCCATCTACAAAGCAGTGGATCAGGCGATAGTGCCCCTGGAGCAGCGCCTGTCGGCACGCTTGGATGAGGCGTACGCAAAAATTGCGGCCCTCATCCCGGCACCTGCCTCGGCTTCGGATCCTTCCCCGTCAGCGGTTCCCCCCGCCTAAGAAGCCTTATCTAACTGGGTGCAACGCGCCATTATTTTCCTCGGCAATGCCAATTGTGCCCTCTCGACGGACAGAAGGAGGTCACTGCTCATCAACATAGACCCTAAGTTGGGTGACCTCGCCTCTTCTGAGGCTGGCGTGGTGGCGCAGGGCGGTCTGTTTGGAGATCCTTTTATCAAGGAGCTCGGTAAATTTGTGGCTACGTTTACGTCACTTGACCGGGCCCAGTCTAACATCAAGAAGGTGTTTGCCCCTCGGGTTTTTGAAGAGGCCGGACGAGGCAGGGGCCGCTCGTTCGGTCGAGGCAACTCCTCCGACAGAGGACAAGGCTCCGGACGTGGTCATGGTCAAGAGCACAGCTCCCGCTTCAATAACTTTTACCCCACAAGAGGTCAGAAGTTCCGAGGACGTGGAGTCTATCGAGGTCAACAGCAGGGTGGACGAGGTGAGTGTGCTTCCCTCTGCGAGTTTGCGGGTAGGGGGGCGCCTGGCGCAGTTCTTCCCGGCTTGGCTTTCCCTTACCAAGGACGCCTGGGTACTACAGACGGTTCAGGGCTTCCAGTTGGAGTTCCATAGCCGTCCGAGGGAGCCCCAGCGCCCTCATCCCATTACGTTCTCTCAGCGCGATGCAGAATTGGTGTGCGACGAGGTTTCCGCCCTCCTTCACAAAGGGGCGATTTGCAGAGCGTGCGAGCACCCGGACGGCTTCCTCAGCAACATCTTTTTGGTCGACAAAGTCCATGGAGGCCGCCGTCCGGTTATCAATCTAAAAGAATTCAACGAGTGGCTGGTCTACCGCCACTTCAAAATGGAGGGAATCCACCTCCTGACGGATGTGCTACTGCCGTCCGACTGGATGGCCAGGCTCGACTTAAAAGACGCTTATCTGGCAGTCCCGATTTTCCCTCCGCACCGTCGTTTCCTCCAGTTCAGGTGGGACGGACAGGTGTACGAGTTCACCACGCTTCCTTTCGGGCACTCCTCAGCGCTGTGGTGTTTCACAAAGGTGTTGCACCCAGCGGTGGAGACCTTGCGAGCGCGCGGTGTCCGAATGATAGTGTACTTGGACGATATGCTCTTCATGGATCAGTGTCCGAGACGCTTGGTGTCCCAGCTGCAGTTCGCGGTGGACCTACTGCAGAGTCTAGGGTTTGTGATAAACAAGAGGAAATCTTTCCTGGTCCCGGCTCAATGCGCAACCTTCCTCGGGTTCAACATCGACTTGGTCTCGGCCTCCTTGAGTCTGCCCATTCGGAAAATGTCAAAGATTCGTCACGAATTGCGCCAGACCCTGGCGAGGCCGTTGATATTGCTCTGATCTGGCACGGATTGTGGGTCTGCTGTCGTCTTCGATTCAGGCCATCTTCCCGGGCCCGCTTCACTATCGGGCCATGCAGCGATTGAAGGCTCATCATCTCAGGAAAGGCCTGACGTACTTGCAGCTGATTCCTCTGTCGGAGGACGTGAGGGACGAAATGAGATGGTGGCTGGCGCACATGGAAGCCTGGAATGGTCGTGCGATATTTGGTTCAGCCCCAGACATAGTGATAGAGTCGGACGCCAGTCAGTCAGGCTGGGGTGCCAGGTGCGGAGATTTCTCCACGGGCGGCGCCTGGTCTGCCCTCGAGCAGTCGTTACATATCAACTGTTTGGAGTTGCTGGCAGGTTCCTTTGTGGTCCAGTGTTGGACCAAGGATCGGGTCCAATCGTGTGTCCTTCTGAGGATGGACAACGTGTCTGCGGTCTGCTATATCAACCATCTGGGTGGCACCAGATCCAAGATGCTGGCGGATCTCGCGCGGGACTTTTGGCACTTTTGCCTGGATCATCAGATCTCGGTCCCGGCGGAGTATTTGCCGGGCCGTCAGAACAAGGTGGCCGATCGGCACTCCCTGCACCTCCTAGATGCCAGCGTGTGGAAGGTGGTCCCGCGGATATTTTCCCAACTGATGGTCCGTTCTCAGAGGACCTATTCGCCTCACGGCTAGATCACCAGTTACCACGGTACTTCAGTTGGCGCCCGGACCCGTCGGCGGAGGCGACAGATGCGTTCCTCCAAGACTGGTCGGGCGAGCAGGGTTATGCATTCCCTCCGTTCTCAATGATCACACGACTGTCCGCGTTGCTGCGCCGTCAGTCGGCGCAAGTGGTGATGATCACCCCTTGGTGGAGGTCTCAAGTTTGGTTTCCGGTTCTTCTGGAACTTTCCTGGGATTCTCCAATCCTACTCCCCCACTCTCCCCACATTCTACTGAATCCGGACGGGAATCCCCACCGGTTGGTCCAGGAGGGCTCGCTGAGGCTGATGGCATGGCGGATCTCCGGCGTCGCTGGTCTCTCCCAGGCCTTTCGGGAAAAGCAGAGGATCTGCTCTCTAAGGCCTGGGCGGACAGCACCACCAAGAGATACCGGTCAGCATGGCATAGGTGGCGTCGCTGGTGTGTGCGACGGGGTTTCGATCCCGTGGGGACGGATGTAGTCCATGTCCTTAACTTCCTCGCCTCCTTGGCGGAAGAGGGTTTGGCCTATAGGTCTATTAATACTTTCCGCTCGGCCATATCGGCAGGCCATGATATGGTACAGGGTTCCCCGGTCAGGGAGCACCCTTTGGTTTGTAGACTGTTGAGAGGGATTCGCCTCTCCCTGCCTCCTGAGCCGCGGTATTCCGTCCTGTGGGACGTCAACAGGGTTCTGAATTTGTTCCTTTCTTGGCAGCCGAACAGATTTTTGTCTCGCAAGGAGCTTACTGCTAAACTAGCGATGCTATTGTGTTTGGTCTCCTGCAGACGGGTCTCCGACGTACGTGCGTTGGATGTTACAGCACGGGTGTTTTCGCCGGACGGGGTGTCTTTTACGGTGAGCAGGAGAACTAAGACCCTTACGGGGGTGATTTCATATCCGGCCTTTCCGGGTTCCCCCAAGCTGTGTGTGGTGCAGTGCCTCCGTGCATATGAGGATATGACTGATGACACTCGCCCTCCGGGTGAGAGACAACTGCTGATTGCCCTACGGAAACCGTACAAGGCTGTTTCTTCACCGACAATTGCCAGATGGGTGCGTTGGGTAATGCAGGAGGCGGGGATTGACACAAAGAAATTTGGTGCCCACTCAGCACGGGGAGCTATGGCCTCGAAGGCTTTTGCGCTAGGGGCTCGATTGGAGGACCTGATGAGGGCTGCGGATTGGTCCACGGACTCCACATTCAAGAGATTCTATTTTAAGCCAGTAACAGAAGTGGCTCGGCTTGTCGTCGATAAGCTTTGAACTTGCATAATCTGAAGCCTCAGGTCCTGCCATATAATGAGAATTTGCCTAGCCTTGGTGCTGGTAAGTTCCAATTCTATTAGGGACTCGGAGGCAAGGATTATCCCCCCCAAGGACTTCCTCGAAGTGGACCCTCCCCGTACAGAATGTAAGTAACCTGTTTACGGAGTTTTTGAGATTGGAGATGATATTGTTCTGTTGCATTTATGCTGCGTACCTTGCTCTTCAGGAAGGTCAGGGACTGATTCTGCGGTTTTCTTGCAGGGAATGATGGTCCAAAACAGGACGCGTGAAGTTACCGGTCTGAGTGCTTCGCGCGAAGAAAGAGAAAGTGGATGCAAGGCATGATGGTTGCTGCCGGTGCATAGAGACTAACGAAGGACTTATGGCTCAGTTTCCTGTTTTTTTTTTGTTTTTTTTCCTGATGTTCATGGGAAATGTAGTTTTTTACATGTTCTTTCTTGCTGCAGTGCAAAATAAAGTGAAGAAAGTAAGGCATAATCCTCGCCTCCGAGTCCTTAATAGAATTGCAACTTACCAGCACCAAGTCTAGGCAAATTCTCATTCACAATGAGGTCAATGTTGCATTGTGTTTGAAATTGTGTTCCCATTTCAACAACTATAACTACTGTACTTAAAAGTCTATTGCCTATTTGTAAAGTATTTAAACTAAAGGAATTCATTCTAAGAAAGTATATTTTGTAATGTAATGTATAATGTAATTATATTGTAATTTAAAAAATAAAATATATAAAAATAAATGGTTTAAAAAATGTAGTTAATCAGTATCAAAAAAATAAATATAACAATCAATACATTTAAAAATTGTCATTTACAAAACCTTCAAAACTCACTGAAAAAACCATAGGTTTCAGGCCTCATACAGTTAGGAATTAGCATTTAAAAAACCTTTGAAATTTACTGAAAAAACATAAGTGTCAGGCTTGATGTAGTTAGGACTTAGCATTTAAAAAACCTTAGAAATTCACTGAAAAAACATAGGTTTTAGGGGTGTTATAGTTAACTGGACATTTCACTCGTACAAAACCATTGGACTTCCTCCGATAGTTAGTTGTACTCACTATTTCTCGCGCACCCACAATCCACTGGTGATGATGTCACATATGACATCATTCATGACACGGTCAGTGACATCACTGTTGACATCTCAAATGACATCACTGATGACATCATCCACGTGACAATCAGATACACCTCATCATACACTAGTATGCCCTTTCATCACTCACTGTAAAATACAGAGAACGATATTTGAATCCATTGACACACCAACACAAGTTTATAAAAACCCACTCAGTGATTCCTAGATCTATACACACATCTAATCATTTACCAATAGATTCACTCATACATGCAGTCAATGATCAATAGAACACTATCAAATATACTTATACACCTATCTCGACATTACACACCAGCACACATCCTATTCACTTATGAAGTCATCCTATTCAATTATGCAAACAATGGATCCTACTTACATTTACTTAGCTATTCACTTATATAAACACCACTTTATCTATTGATATAGATAGTAACTTCTACTTAGTGTGTTATAAAATCACTATTACAAGTATACAGTTATCCATACAGTCACGCATACAATCACTGAGTCTTATGTATACTTATTTATAAACAACAACTGACACATACACTGCCTTTTATTTTTCTATTTTGTTGGACATGTACCATTGAGAGAGATTTTTGCTCATCACCACACCCATAAAGATATTCACTCACCCAAACAACTGTTATAACATGTAGTTTTAACTTCATATATCTACTGAATCAACTATTCACACATCTTTGGGCAGTCATCCCCCCCACCAAACCACATACACATTCACTCTCCCATACAAATACTCAGTTAACTAATCAATAACTAATATAGACTTTCAAATAGCTAGTAACCAACTGGAGAAGCAGTTTACACAACAACTGACAAAGTGATACAGATGTTCACACAGTTTAGTCACTATCCAATATATTTAGTGAGACACTTTAAATTAGTCAAGTAAACAGTCAATCACACTGCTACTAAATCCTCCATCCAGATATTTATATTTATATATTCCCTCATGCAATGAAAATTGCTATATATATAATACATATTTAAATAACAAAGCAATCTACATTCACTGGATGATGTCATCAGTGATGTCATCAGTGATGTCACTGACCATGTCATGAATGATGTAATATGTGACATCATCAGCAGTAGATTGCGGGCACGCAAGATATAGTGAGTACAACTAAATATATCGGAGGAATTTCAATGGTTTTTGTACGTGTGAAATGTCCAGCTAACTAACTATAACACCCCTGAAACCTATGTTTTTTTCAGTGAATTTCTAAGGTTTTTTTAAATGCTAATTCCTAACCAGATGAGGCCTGAAACCTATGTTTTTTTCAGTGAATTTCAAATGTTTTTTAAATTCTAATTCCTAACTGTATCAGGCCTGAAACGTATGGTGATTTTTTCAGTGAATACCAAGAGCGACGACACTGCCCGATATCGGACAACAACCAGGTAGGTACCTTGCGAGAGCTCATAGGGCAGTAGGCAGCCGCCAAGGACCGGACTTTGGCTCGGCGCCCAGCAATCCCAAAAATGGAACGCGAGGGGATCCACGGTATTTGGATAAAGCAGCAAACCAATCAAAGGCATCACCCACTGTGGGTAACACTTTCATGGCGAGCAGGACACTACAAAGACCAGCATGCGCTTAAGCACAGTCAACCCGTGGGGGTGGCCACTAGATGGCGAACAGCTTAAAGGAGCGAAACTGTTGAGTGGACTGTTTAAGCCTGTGTGATGCCGAGATCTCTTTCCCTGATGAAGGTCGCTGTCTCGACCGAAATGCATTGGAATGGAACAAATGAGAAACTGGCCAGCTGCAACCTTTAAATAAAGGCTTTTCCAAACTACCGTGAATGCGTGCGGCTCAATCTTCTCTCTATCGGAGAGATCCCTGTTTTATGTTTAGAGGCGGTCCAACCTCAAGCAACGCACCGCCAACCAAGAGCGCCGACACTGCCCGATATCGGACAACAACGAGGTACTTTGCGAGAGCTCATAGGGTAGTAGGCAGCCGTCAAGGACCGGACTTTGGCTCGGCGCCCAGCAATCCCAAAAATGGAAAGCGAGGGGATCCACGGTATTTGGATAAAGCAGCAAACCAATCAAAGGCATCACCGACTGTGGGTAACACTTTCATGGCGAGCAGGACACTACAAAGACCAGCATGCGCTTAAGCACAGTCAACCCGTGGGGGTGGCCACTAGATGGCGAACAGCTTAAAGGATCGAAACTGTTGAGTGGACTGTTTTTGCCTGTGTGATGCCGAGATCTCTTTCCCTGATGAAGGTCGATGTCTCAACCGAAATGCATTGGAATGGAACAAATGAGAAACTGGCCAGCTGCAACCTTTAAATAAAGGCTTTTCCAAACTACAGTGAATGCGTGCGGCTCAATCTTCTCTCTATCGGAGAGATCCCTGTTTTATATATATATATATATATATATATATACATATATATATATATATATATATATATATATATATATATATATATATGTGTGTGTGTGTGTGTTACTTATGACAATATGGTAGAAAACACAAGCCTATACAAATTTGTGATATACTATAGCACTGTGAAATCATTTTTACATGTATCCACTATTCACTGCATACGTGTTAGCACTTATTCTGTTTCCAGATCCACTTCAACTGTAAATACCTTTTCCTAGGAAGTATGTCTGTGAGAAATGTGTGTAATTTGCTTTTGCTTAATTACATGAAATGCTGCAAACATATGTAAAATTATGCAAAATACAAAAATGCATTTAGTTCTGCATTTTAGTGTCAAATGCTTCCCCATGTCCATTTGGAGTGCCATGATGCATTTCAAGGTAAGGAAAATAGCACAAAATACAAACGTGCTGCAAACAATAGCTGCTTGTGTTTCGGTTGTTTGCATTGTTTTAGTGCTAAAATAATTCCTCGTGAGGAATGGCATAATTTACTTTTGCACAACTAAAACTTTCAAAATTGCACATGAATACTCTGGCATAACTGAAATTTCGCCTAAGCTAAAGAAGGTATCTCATTTGATGCAAAAAGATCTAATTCCTTTTTAAACATCTTAAGCAATATACATGCATAATAATAAAATGTGAAATATTAGGAGTCAATTAGAGTTCAAATATATTACTAAATATTAATAATACCCAAAATCATGTCTGCAATGATATCTTCCCCTCATCTTTTAATTTGATTTGAATCAGCGTATAAGCGTATCCAAGCAGCATATATCTGGGGCGCTCTCAACCAGTCTAACAATATTTGATTAAAAGTTAGAATATAGAGGTTAATAATAAGAAAATCTTTAAATGATGGTGGTCAATTACATTTCTCAGTTGATCCCCCTTACCATTTCAAACAAAATGCAATGGGCGTTTTTTAGGAAAAATATGAGTGCTACAAAGCCCCTTCTTCAAATTTTCATCAATATACTGACACCAATGTCAAATGCATCCACATTTTCTTGAAAATTTTAGGGGGTTTGCAAAGCTTTTATTATTCAGGTGGCATTTGAATCACTGCAGTTGTAACAGTCTTTTTTCAGAAAAAGGGGTTAAATAATAGCCAGACTCTAATAAGACAGTATTTCAAATCTACCCAATTACTGAAATATGTTGCGTACGCAAATAATAGTCAAAATAATGTTAAAGCTTGTAGTGTCAATGACAGTAAAAACAATTCTGCATTCAGGTGAAGACCTACTACCCATCACTGAGGCTCAGTATCTTGCGAACTATGTTGTGAATTTATCGACACAGCAATTATGGTTACAGTATTTATTTCCTAAGTTTAATATGCACAAACCTAGTATCAATGAAGTTGAATGTCGCTTACAAATTCTGTAACACAGTATTCACAAGTTTTCATTCGGAGGAAAGCAAACATTGAGAATTAATATAAAAGTGGCATGAGTAGATGTGTTAATATGAGTACTGCCAGCCTACATAGTAGTATTCTTCACTGTTAAACATAGGCTTGGTTGTTGGTTTGTTCTTCTTTCCCTGCAATAAAGTTCTTATTTACCTTTTTCTTGGGTCCCGCTTGACGTTGCATGAAAGATGAAATGTTATATTTACAAAGGAAGGAATAAAGGTCCTAAGAAGTTAAGAAGTAAGTATCCAGTGTAGAGGCACTTTTGTATCCATTATTACATTTTTGGGAGAATTGGTATATATTATTTCACTACTTATAAACTAAAATTATCATACAGCAGATAGGTATGGGATAAGATTTTATGTTTAGCTTGAAACTGGTTGTGAAGCTCAAGTCTATCTCTAACAAAAACATATTATAATATTTTTATGGCATACATAAACCCTGTGCAATTTATTAAATTACCTGTAGCCAACCAATACTTGACCCATCTGTTCCCGATTACTAAACTCACTGCCCACATGTACCTGTCCATATTCCCCTTTTTAGCAAGGGTTGCCCCAATCTTTAAAAAGCTTGATATTTATTTCACTAAGTACTTACATGGCATGCCGCCATTCTCCATTTATTTTGTAAATTTATGCGTACAAAAATATATGGTAGTACCACTACATACATTATGTTAGTATAATAGAAAATAAAATCTGTAAAAAAAATAAAAATGTAACTCTAACGATGCCCTTTGAATTGATATTTATTGGATGTGATAAATAACACCAACTATTACTTTTGGTGTGAAAAATAGGCTTCACAGGCAGATTTTAGTGCTTACTGAACCAAACTCTGCAAGTTGCAGTAGTATCTAGGCCTTTTTTTGTCAAATAAATTTTAACAGGTTTGACCGCCTGACGTTAAAATTTAACTGTCAGATGTGAACATCTAACTCATAATTCTGATACCCTTGTAAATAGGAGACGGAAGGGGTGTCAGACTTTAATAAGGCATTTATAGTCGAGGCCAGTCTCATACTAAATGGTATACTTCACCCTAATTTCTATAACAGCTACTGCTTTGTTATAATTCACACAATTTGCACTGCATGTCACTGACTGGCTACTCCTCTAACTCTCGCCTTTTTGCATTGTTATAACCTTTGAAGTCCCCACCCTTTCACATTCTCATCCTACTCATATATAAATTACCCCTATGTAGCACATACTTGTTGTAGTATCATAACGAGTAACTTAGATGTGTGTACATTTGTGAATCGTGGCTAATCTATGCATACACAAATGATTATTCACTCTGACACTACATTGCACTTACTGAAGGAAAAAGCTTTGAGAACTGTGCTGGTAACGCTTAGGCCTATACTAACATAAAGGCATTTATCCAGGCAAGTGTCCAAAGAGAGTCTAGGCATGGGCCCTGTAAATGATATCTACAGCTATAGAAGTTAAATGTAGAATTTAGGGGCTCATTTAGAGGAGGGTGGTAATATGAAAGCCACTAAAAAGTTGTTCAATATCAGAAATACTACAGTAACAGCTGAGTCTGTGGGGCATTCGGCCTTGAAATATATGTATATGAAAAGACCCTATTAAAAAACCTATTTCCAAATTGTGAATCACATGGACAGATGATTTGCAAATTGCTAACTGTAATAGATTAATAAAGCAGGATAGAGAATAGGGAGAATTTGCGATCACAAAATAACAAACGACAGTTTGTCTGCCGGACACAATTGTAAATTCTGACAATTACATGAGATGTTGCAAATTACACTCCAACTTGGTATGTGCATCAGCATTTGCACAGAGCAGCCCCGGAAATAAGAGGCTCGGACCACATGTGCAACAAGCTGCAGAAAGGAATCATGGCAATCTAAAAGTAGAGGGACATATACTCAAGGACTTATTGCCGAGTTATCGGCACTTAATCTCAGCCAAAGGGGCGATAAATATATCGCCCTTTCACAAGCTGGTGCTAACAGCCGATATCACCAGTTTTCCTGCGATAGCAGCCGCAAAAAACATCGCCACAGATGACAACGGCAACTAACGCTAATGATAAGCAAATAGGTGTTCCCGTGCAATAAGCTGCTACAACACCACTTCACTCATTCTCAACGCCCAGCCAGATCGGCGATAAGATCACAAAACATGCAATAAGGCGTGTTAGCGGCAGGGATTTAACACTTGCTCTTACCTGGTGTCAAGTCGGACAACAACCTGCACCATAAAAGGGAGCCCAGCCCAGAGCCACTCCTGAAAAACAACAGATGCCATGGAGCTACTGATCATGCAGCTCGAACACCCAAGAGGGCCACAACACCCACCGCCACCACCCCCAGAGCCCCCCCCCCCCGGTGCCCCACCCCAGGCAACCCTGCTCCCACCCGGTCGTATGTTGTCAAATAATTTATTAAAAATGACTCTAATTATTTTATTTTTGCGGGATCTTTCTTATGTTGTGTTGACAATTCATTACGGTTTGTGTGCTGCATTAATACTTTATGTATTCAGTCAAAATTAAGCCTGACTACTTCTGTGCCATGCTACCAAGGGTTAAGCACAGGTTAATTTTATGACTTTTGTGTTTCTCCCTGACAGGGATTGTGGCTATTACGTGAGCAGGGACAACAACTCACTCAACCAACAATCCAATTTCTCACAAATCGAGACAGCCAAAAATGTTTGGTAATCAAACCCTGCACTAACTTTAAGTGATCTGGCCTCTGCTCTTAATTGCTGTGATCAATTTGAGAAGAAATGGATGTGCTTCTTTCTCTTTTCGTTTATTTTTTAGCACAGAAAACAAGGCACTTTTCTACTGTATAAAGAGCTTAACTTTATAGACACTGTGCCCGAGATACAAAAGGACTACGCACCCGGGGCGGAGGTGCCGCAGTTGTGGTGGTGGGCCCAAACTCGTGGCGGTACCTCCACAATGAGAAACTGCAATGCGAAAGTTCCACCAAAACTGTGGTGTCTCCACCATGAGAGCAAAGGTTCTTTGTAAATTAGGCTGACTGAGTTTCTTGCTTTCCTTTATTACATTTTGTCAAAGCATAAACTAGAAAAGTAGACCGTAGTTGCAATGGTCTCTCCAATAAAGAAGATATTGAATCTTACTTGAATGTATTGGCTTTGTTGGATCTAGTAACAATGTTTTATGTGGGATTCAATAGTGGTCTCATTTGTGCAGATGAAAAACTACTTATTGTAATTTTGAACAGACTATTCTGCAGATGCTGCTGATTGTTGGATGAAGGTAACTACAGACCTGCATTTTCCTATTCTGTTTTGGTTAAGAAGTGATTTATTCATTTTATGATGATTTATTCTAAACACAGAGGAGAAAATGATCTTTGAATACTTGCAATGCTTTTTTTCGATAGCAAAGATAGTGCTATTTTATCTGTGAAGGCGATGTGGAAATTCCCTGAATTACAGGATTCATTTGGATTTTAAATAAAATGGAAAGCTTTTGGGGGAAGTCAAATGGCTAATAATATTAATGTTTTAATTGAGGAAAAGTTGTTTGTCATCTCACTATGATGGTTTGCCAGATTGATGTACTCCTGTAGATAATGCAGTCCAGATCATTTGCAGCGGCCAATTTTCTAGTGCCATTTCTCACATGTATAAGTCTGTCATAAAGCCCCATTCACTTTGATAAGCATGGCCATTTACCTGAAGGCTCTATTCAGGTTGTAGGCAACATACAAAACAGCTATTTGAACAATGCAGTGTGCTTTACAATAAAACTAAGTCAAGATCTGTAAAATGATGATGAACGTTTAGCACAGATAATAGCAACACCTACTTTACATACCCGACATTACAACGATGTAAAGTCGAAGCAATAATACATATATAATTAAGTAGGTAAGTAAATAAATACATAACATAAAAAGGTGGTCATCTATAGAAATATGAAATTAAAATTTGATATTCAAGTATATATATTGTAAATCTTATGCATGTTTTCACATATAATGGGGCAACTAGTTATGTAATGCCTAAAACTGACAGTTTCAAACAAAAACATTGTAATTGACATCAGGGTTAATGCATAAGTTCAAAGGCACTACAGGTAGGTGCTTTACATTGCCACAAAAAAGTGGCCAGATGAGTGCACCAGATTATAACAATTATCCTAAAAATTATCTTGTTGCTAAGGGAAACTGGGGACCTAAATTGCAAAATATAATTTGACTGGGTCTCCAGAAATCTTGCACCAAAGTTGCTAGGTAAGTAAAAGTGCGTTTTTTACCTAGTAAATAAAGAATGCTAGGTGCATTGATATAGGGGATTATTTAGGCCCCAGACAATACCTCACGGTGCATCAGGATGTTGGAGGACTGTACATCCTATTGGGACATTCCTGCTTGTCTGGCAGGGACCTATTTCCTGTGAAGGCAGTCACCACGACTGAAGCAGTGGCTCCATTCACAACTGCTGGACCTGGCCCTTTCTGCATGGCCACCCCAGATTTTTGCCTTACTTTTCTAAATCCTTATAGATTGGCTTTTAGGACTCTGTACACTTTTCCCTGCTAACCAGTGGTAACATGCTTGTGCTCTCACCCTAAAACATGTTAAAAATCGCCTACACCTGATTGATACATTTAATTTGCTTGTATGTCCCTATTAAATACAAGTACCTTGGGATTGTAGATTACATTCTACTAGTGGGATGTGGCACTCATTGTGCCACCCTCTAAAGAAGGCCCTTAAACATGTCTCAAGTCTTATACTGCTGTTTCAACCTGGCAAGATAAACCCTTTTTCAGGGCTCATTCGTTTTTAATCCTAATAACTCACCCCTACGGGAGGCCCTAAAGGATACGTCGTTGTGCATGGTATTTAAAAAATCGGACATGTGTGCTTATATCCTATATGTCCTGACAGGGAAAAACTTCTAAAGTAATTTTTCACTATTGTAAGACCTGTCTCTTCCATAGGCTAAGACTAGGTTTCCTTATTTCAGTTAGTAAGTGATAACTTCAGATTGGGAGCGGATAGAGGAATTACATTTACACTTGATTTTAATTTGAAATCCTTTGCAAAATATAATTAAAGGTAGATTATAATTTTGAAAATTACACTTTTGAAAAGTTGGCATTTATTTGCCAACATTTTCATAGTCCTTTCTATGAGTTTCCAGCTGCCTGGATCTGCAAATATTTCACTCATCAATAATGTGTATGGGGCTCAAACAGTGACCAATGGGGCTTGGGTATAGCTGGCAGAGTGTCTTCATGGCAGGATGGCGAGGACCCGGCCCCATTTTCATTTCAAAGGTCCTTGTCCACAGCACATTCAAAGGAAAATGACACCAGACCTGCCCTTTCCTTTGTTTCTCTAGACAGTTTGGAGCCATGCCCAAGGGAAGTACAAGAACAGACGAGAACCAGTTTTGGTATAAGTAAGAGAATTCAACTACACAGCTAGCACTAGGAAGAAAAAGAGTACCTTCATAAGCACTCATCAGAACACTCATGTACCTGTGGACAATTCTAAAGAAGGACTGAACTTCTGTATGAGGAAAAGGGACTGCTCTACAGACTAAAGAAAGGGTTGGGCTTTCTTGCATTGAACCCAGGCTTGCCAGAATGACTGACTGAGTCAGTTGGTTGACCTCCTGTTTGACCTACTTGGAAGCAAAAAGGTTCAAGAGGCCTGCCCTACAACTGCCCAGCTGCCCAGCACCAATTGGACCTGCCTGAACATGACTAAGCTCTACCTCTGGCCTCTGCTGGAGTAAGTCCTGATACCCAAGAGGTGCCCTCTAGGACCATTGGCTGGCATCGGAGAGCACTCCTCCCTGCCTAAATGAAGGTCCTATCATACCAAATGGGAAACAATGCAGGGCACCACAAAGCTGTCTTCACTGGATTGCATTCAGAATGATGTAAAGACCCTCAAAGTCTTGCCGGGCAGCTGAAAGGTTCCTCTTATTCAATGCTGAGCAACACATAGCCCGCAAAGCCTCACTGTGCAGGTGAAAGCTTCATCAAAACTGATGTTGAGCGATGCAAGGCCCTGCAAAGCCTCACTGCACAGCTGAAAGCCTCATTGGAACTGACGCCTAGCAATGCAAAGCAATGGCCCTCAGACCTTGCATCAAGGACATAAGGTACAATTCTTAGAGGGCCTAACTCAGTCCCATCCCTGGTCTGCACGCCATCTCGGTCAGCCTGAACTTGTGATTTTGTATCGGTCAAATGCAATCATTATGGCTCTGCTTCTACTGATTGAAGTTTCAAAGTTTTGGTGTCATTTATTTATTAGAATGCACTAAATCTGTTTGGAATTTTTCTTTTCTTGGTTTTCACTTTATTACTGTTTGTGAACTGCATAAATACTTTACACATTGCCTCCAAGTTCCGCCTGACTGCTTTGTGCCAAGCTACCAGAGGGTGAGGCACAAGTTAATTTAGTGACTTCAGTGGTTCACTCTGACAAGAATTGTGTCTAATATTTGAGTGGGCTTCCACACTTCTGAACTAATGAAGCAATTTCTTACAACAGCAACTGTTTTGAATTGAAAAATAAACCCACAAAGGAGAAGTTTTTTCAATATGAAAATAAAAAAATTAAATTAAAAAACATTGCACAACACTCAGAGAGTTTTCTCCTTGTGTGCGGGTTCCAGTGTTTATTTTTCCTGCTTGTGTCTATGGCAGGCATGTGTAGGGAAAAGGAGTGATGCTCAACCTGCCCACAACAGAGCGGTACGTCATTCACTAGGACCTAGGCAGGCAAGTCACCAGGTCAGAGGTTTGCACTGGTGGAGCCAGGGAGGTTAATTTGTGAAAAGACAACCCATACCCGTATCTAAATAGAGAAAAGGAACCACCAGGCTGGAAAGGTGGGAGCACCGCTGTTTGAGTTATTGCGGTGCTTCTAGTCTGTCTAGCTCTAAATGAGGCTCATAAATATTTCATGTAAATGAGTTCTCTCATGTCGATGTTTTTTTTTAATGAAATACAATCACAATAGCATTTTGTATTCAGAGGTCAAACCTTACATTATAGGCAGTTCTTCTTAAAAATAAAAACCACCCACGGTCAGATTGTGCATTTATGTGACATCATACAGTTATTAAACATACAAGTATGCATTTCTGATTGAACACACAGCAATGCCACAGTTTGCTTCCCAAAAGGAAGGAAATGTCCCTTTATTCAGGGTTAGTGGCATGGCATGCCCTCGAAATGTGCCCCCGGTTTGGAGGCTTTTATAATTTGGGGCATCTACGGATAAACACAGGATTTCAAATGAACTGAATTAAATTGCATGATTATTTGAAATTGCTGCAAATAAACTGTACAAGCAAAATACAAAAAATGCTTTCGCCATCACCCTCCTAGACAGATTTAAAATAAAAAGCTATTGACACGGACTATCAGACAGCAATAACTCCATAATGTCAGCTGTTAAAGCGATACTATCAGTTATAAAAGTTTTATGTACAATACAAATCATGTATTTTAAAATCCAATTTGTTAGTTGAGGATTTTCTCTACCAAGGCAGCTAATTACAGCTTCATTACTTTTTCGGATGTAAAGATGATTAACATTACCCTTGCACTATTCGTGTGGGTGCTACAGAGGCACAAATGGCACGGATGTATGTAGAAATTAGGCAATGCAGCATTGCAAGTACTGTTGCTGCATTGCGCTGCGTTGCGCTGCGTGAAAGAGAGAGAACAGAACATTGCCATATCTACTAATATATGGCTCTATTCTGCTCTCTCCCTGTGCTGGTGCACATTTTGCTGCCATGCACCAACGCAGATACCCTAAGGAGTCTGCATTGTGGGAAGCATATGCTTCCAACAGTAAAAAATTATGCTTTTTAAGGCATTTCCAATTTTGATTGTGTGTTGACAATGCAGACTACATGCACAGTGGGGAAAAAAGAGGAGAAATTGATACCTTTTTTTAATGTTACACTTGTCTAGAGGAGACACGTGATTTTGGTGCAAAACCCTATCTACAATTCTTTGTGGAAAGGATTTGTGTCAAAGCCCATGGGTGGTTGAATCAAAATGCCTATGCGCAACCCATGAAATGCTCCCTTGAAGCAAAGTAACACAAGGCAACCCGCTGCACAGTTTTGCATTACTTTGGGTTATAATCCCTCACAAATTGCGATTTGCGTTGGATTATATATCCAAGAACATCACTTTGCTACAGATTTGCAATAAAAAAAGTAACACAAACTCCACGCAATGTGTTTGTAAATCTCAGTTTCCACATGAACATGTGTTATATCCCTTTTAAGCTCACTCGATCATACAGATTGATGTTTGCCCATACAGGACTAGTCCAAATTTGAAAAAGAATAGACAAAATCTAAGACTTGTGAGATTAGGCTCCATGTGGGGACATAAGAATTTTCAAATATTGCTTGGCTTGTCTCCGGTCATATGGCTGTAAAGTTTTCCAAGCATGTTTTCTTCTTAAAAATGTGACTTAGGGCCATATGTAGGTAGGTGTTTCGTGATCGTAAACCCAGAAATTCGCAGAATCCTGGGTGTTTGCGATCACAAAAGCGTGTGATGCGATGTAGGTAGTAATGTGCAATGCAAAATAGCTAATCACAAAATTTGCGATTACCAATTTAGCTTGTAATGGATTCTGCGGATAAAATTGCAAATTTGCAAGCTGCGTCCCAATAATTGCGAAAATCTCAAACACCGTCACGCAAAAATGCGAATTCGCATTTTGCTATGTAGGTAAAAATCACAAATAGCGATTTTACGAAATTCGCTTTTTTCACTTCTCTAATACCACCAACTCAGACCAGGTGGTAATCAGGTGCAACCTATTTAGACTGGCCCATAATGCAACAGTGGCTTTTCACAATGGCTGGGCTTTATGTAATAGCCAGGAGGCTGCATATCCGAGAGGCTGAAGAGAGAAGGAGACGCCAGGAGAGGATCTACAGGACACGCATCACCCTCTTCCAACGCACTGAGGAGGCTGCATCCAGAAAGTATCCTGGAGCTGATAGAGGTACTGACTCCCATGCTGGAGCACCCCACATACTGGGCCCACACCATTCCCACACACATACAGGTGTTGTGCTCACTGCACCTCCTAGCGTCAGGGAGTTTTCAGGGGGTAATAGCCGCTGTAGGAGGGGTGTCCCAGAGTGCACTTTCACGCTTTTTCCACACTTTCCTCAATGCTATGATGCAGAGGATGCATCACCACATCAAATTCCCAGAGACACAGAACTGGACCAAACAAAACAAGATTTTTACCCAATTGCTCAATTCCCCCACGTGATTGGCTGCGTAGACGGAACACATGTCGCACTGTCCCCCCCATCACACAATGAGTATGTTTTTAGAAACAGAAAATCATACCATTCTTTAAACATCCAGTTAGTCTGCAATGCTAAACATGTAATCACAGATATAGTAGCAAAATTCCAAGGAAGAACTCATGATTCCTTCATTTTTCGACACTGTGGTTTACATCACAGACTCACAAATGGAGAGTTTGGTGAGGGATACCTGCTAGGTAATTGTATGGCACACACAAACAGTAGTATGAAATGTATGAACTTTCAGTATCTCACTAAACATCAACATACTTTATCCCAGCAGGAGACATTGCATATGCTATGCGGGACTACATCATCACACCCTAAATCAATCCATCTACAGCTGCTGAGCGGAGGTACAACCCTGCCCACAGAGCCACAAGAGCCACCATTGAGAGGACCTTTGGAATCCTCAAAAGCCATTTCCGGTGCCTACATAAGAGTGGAGGTACCCTACAGTACAGCCCGGAGACGTGTTGTAAGATTGTGGCGGCCTGCGCAATGCTACATAACATCGCTACCAAGAAGGGCACCCCATTGGATCTGACAGATTCACACACATCAGATGAGGAGGATCCAGCTCCCCAACGCAGACGTGCAGGTGGAGCCGGGACAGCTGCCGGGCGCCTGAGACATGATGACATCATACAGAACTACTTCTAGGTGACAAAATAGACCACAATGTCCAATGTTGATGAAAAGAAAATAGGTTTATTCCCTTAACTGCAGGATGTGAAAAGTCACACAGTGTGACTGTAACTTTGTTGGTAGCACATGTTATTGTCCTCACAGTGCCACCATGATAGTGAGTTAGGTCGTCCTCATAGCATGTGTTGCCTCACAACATGCAATTGATGCATGCCGCCCCTTCACCTCCGGCGTGCATGCCCTGATGCCCCTCCTTCAGCCTGTGCACTTGCCTCGCTGTTGTCATCCACAGCTCTGCCCTGACGCCCACTCCTACGCCTTTCAGCAGGAAAAGGTGGAGTCGGTGTGCTCCTGCTGGATTGCCCATCTGTGTCCAGGCTCCCTGGTGTTCCTATTCCCCCAGTGACAACAGCCCACAGTTGGTCTAGTGCATGTGTCACCTGCACCAAGCCCCTACTAATGTCCTGGCAGCAGTGTGCCATATCATGTTGCATGCTTATGCTTCTCTGTGCTAGCATGGATATTGCTGTGGATTGCCGGCCGACAGCCCTAGTGAACTGGTCCAGGCGGGTGTGTAGCCAATGTTGTTCCCTGGTCCGGGCCTGCCTATCCCTTATGTTTTCCCTCAGATTTGTCTCTGAAGCATGTGCTGTTGCTGTCACCCCAAGTGTTAGCTCCAACATGTGGCGGTTGTGTTGTGCTAGCTGGCACTGGATTGACATAATTCCTTTACTTTGCAGGTGCTTCACACCCAACATGTTACCCTCCTGCCCTGCGAAGACCGAGTCTGTACCCGAGGAGACATTGCTGGTGTTTGCCTGTGCCCACTGTCTTGCACCACTGCCAGTTGTGTTTGGTGCGCAGGATTGTGTTGTGCCGTGCCTTGGGTTTTGTGTTTCTGCAGCCTGTGTGACCTCTTCAACATCCGTAGACTCGGATGCCATTGGTGTTAGTGCAGGACCAATTCTGCGCCGTTTGGTTGGTGCTGATGGTGTGTTCCATGTGGCACCCTGCCTCTCCTGACCTGCCCGTCCCTCATCTGTTGCTGTCTTCCCCACTGCAGCCACTGTGTCCTGTGTTGTAGGTCCAGCTGCAAAAAAAAAAAATAGCACACATAAGTTGTGTGTCATTTTTTTGTATGACAATAAAGCTCTTGATACTACAAATGAAATTACTACTTGTCTATTTAGCACATTGCGAGTATGACTGTTCCCTATGTACCCTTTGTATCTGTCACAGGACCAAGTTACAGTGCATGGGACTACATTTCCCATAATGCAATACTGGGTGACCCTCAAAACATGGACCAGATTCCTATTCAAACATGGGTATTTTGGGGTATGAGTGGGATGGGTATGTTTTGGGGATATTGGCATGCATCTTACCTTCTCTGGTGTCTCTGTTGCCAGAGCTGTCAAGGTCAGCCACGCCTGTCACTGCCTCAGGAATGAGTGTGCCCTCCACCAACTCCTCCAGGGGCATCGGATCTGGTGCAGTGGAGGTCCCACCTCCAGTTGTCTTTGCCTCTGCCAATCTGGTGGCCACCCTCTCCTTTGATCTCTGCCTCATGTCGTACCACCTCTTCCTTAAGTCCTCGGTGGTACGGTGGGTTACGCCTATGGCATTTACCTTCTCTTGGATGTCAGTCCATATTTTTCTCTTCCTGGCCTCAGGAACATGGAGTGAGGCTTTCCCAAACAGGAGGTCATGTTGCCTCACTACCTCCACAGTCAATACCTCAAGCTCCCTCTCTGAGAACCTTTGCTTCCTCTTTCTGCTGTGTTCCTCAGCCTACTTGTCCCCACCCTAGGATTCCATTTCAGCTACTATTAGTTGCAGAGACAAAAACACACTCCCTCCTCACTGTCTCTCAGGCAGCAACTGACTCAGGAACAGGTGCAGGAAATCAGATGCAGCATGGGCAGTCACACTTCCTGGTTGTGATGTCATCATTCTGCACCTGAATTGCTTTTTCCCGTTTTTGCGATTCTTTATTAGCGAATTCGCTAATAAAGAATCGCTATTTGAGTAATTGCACAATGATTCTGCGATTTGTTGGTAATCGCTATTTAATAGTGATTTTTTATCTACATCCCGTTTTGCGATTCCGAAAGTGCGATTCTCAGAAAATCGCATTTTCAGAATCACAAAAATCGATTTACCTACATATGCCCCTAAGTCTTCCTCAAAAGACATTAATCTAACATAATTCGTGACCATCTTTTTTAAATTGGGTTTGTGGGAGTTGCTTATCCCAGAGTTCCTCCATTTGCAAATTACATAGAGATGTTTTAAGGTACGTTTTCCTAGAACTTATTTAATTTGAGGATTCATCTCACTTTAGGTGAGACTCTTCAAGGAGCTATTGGGAGCAGATCGAAGTTTAGAGCAGATAGACACAAAGTTGCCTTCAAAAGATGAGCTTTTTTTTGCAGATTTCAATTAAATTGTGCCTTGGCCTGCATTACGGCTTCAAATAGCCCAGACAGAACTTTATAGGTATGACATTGAACTACGATCACAGTGGCATAGCTAGACCTACTGCAACCCGGGGCAGGCCGTCTTGCCAGTGCAGGTAAGAGCGCGGGAGTGAGGGGGTGTCCGCCGATGGACTTATTCCGGGGGGGTATGACGGCCGGCGGATGACTTGTTCTAGGGGAGGGGGGACAGATGGTGGTAGCCTCAGACTCGGCTTGCTCACCTCCGTGGCCTCCAAAAAGAGTGCTGTCCCACAGCCGGCTCCCACCCGCCTTCCCCTCCCCCAACTATGCCACTGACTACGAAAGTCCAGAGGAACTGCCAATATTATTTGTTCTATGGCATGTGATGTTGCCTAGAACACATACTTTGTATTATAATTCTAAATCTAGAGACCTGTCAAGATATTAATTCAATCTAACTTAACAATGTGCTACATTGCATCTGCATAATTTTAACACCAATTTTGTGCTTGAATGCTCTCATGAAATCCAATGTTTGAAGTTATTCATCCAGTCAATCGTGGGCGATGGCTGTCGCTTATTTCAGAAACAGTTCTACCTGTGAATTCTAAGAGGTATTTATATCTAGATTTAAATTCAAAATCCTAGTGAAGTGCTTGAATATCAGAAATTAAATGTATTTCATGTTATACTATAAATGTCCTTCTAGCAAAAATATACAATTTGTGCATGTGGACATAGAGAGCAATGGAATTAAAGCATGAGAATTATAAACCTCATCAGATCAAAGTTATTAAGCACAGGACTAACCTTTAAGCTCGGTATTTTGTCATGTATTCAGTGAATCCAGCTGATTGCCCAGTGTCTTCTGCCAATTCTCATGAGTACTCACATGAGTAAATAATTATACTGAACAGCAGCATGTCCAAATGTTTGCGTGCGGACTGGTTATGCTCAAGTAAAATCAGACAGTCAAAGGTGTTTTTTCACTACCTGAAAAATATTTTCTTACCTGGAGGAATGTCTTTTGCATGTATTATTTGTCGTTTTTTGGGGTGTTATCTCTTGACTCCAAACGTGCATGGGGACTTATTGCTTCCCTCTCCAAAGTGAGCCTCTTACCATACTCAGGTTGAGATGTGCCTTCAGAAGTTTCTGATTACACATGTACAGGCTGCTTTTGTGTGTTCACCTATGTGTTCAAGTGTCCTTGTGCTGAAACACCAAAACCAATTCTGGCACAGTTAAAAGCATATGTAAGTCTATTTGAATACATGGACTTCTATGACTGAATGACTGAGGTGAATCTGTTTGTATAAGCAATGATATTTTCCCATCTAAGACCATAATTATGGGCTTGAGACTATCCCACTTGCTGTATTTTCCTGCTAGATTTCTCCAAAATTTATTGAGGGAAAAGGCCTGGAGGAAAGGCAAACATGAGGAGTTTGGTGCCTTAAGTGGCGACACTGCATTTAAGCCTGATTTCCAAATGAAACACTTGGAATAGGAGGCATTTCCCCCACCTGATACATTTCTTACCATGGGGTTGTGGTATTTACAGGTGCTGTAACTACAGCATACTGTTTGACCTAGTCAGAATCAGGACCTATCTGTCAATTAAGTGAACAAATACTATCGAGAATCATGCTTCATGATTTGGTTTTCATTAATATTAGAACCTGTATTGTTTAATAGAAAGCACATATTTCCCGACTAAGAGTTTGTTGGATTCCATCACATTCCTGTCCACCTTAGTACAAGTTTATTATATGCTATGCATCTTATAATAAAGTGGATGGGATATCCATCATATTTATGATGAGTACCCATCCACAAAACTCTAAATAAAGTCCATAGTCTTCCTTGATAAGGAACATAGAATTTTGAAGTAAACTTACCTTTGATAACATTTGTCAAAAGAGTGGCTGTTAATCAATATTGACCTCTTAAAGACTCAGCCTTACAATAGTAAGTTCAGGTAAGTTGATCCCTCAGTTTTCCAATCATCATGTGCTGACCTACCTTTGTGATTTGTTTGACTGTTATACGAATATGTGCTCCATGTAATCAAGATTCAGGTCTAAACAGGAGTATTCGACCAAAATGTGATAACAAGTAGTGTGAAAATATCACACCTTTTTACAAATTTCACCAGTTAAATAGTGGCAGAAATTTTGTATGGAACTATTGCACCATTAGAGTTTTGTAGGCTTAAATGAGGGAATCATGTGCAACCTAGAATGGAGGAGAGGTAATACTGTACCAGGAAACTATTCCACACTGTACTATGAATATTTACTTGATGTTGCAATGCTTTCCCAAACAAATAGGCACTCATAATGCCCCTATTTGTTGATCACATGGAGGTTGGATTTTAAGGGTTACGTTTGTTTAAGCTGTGAACAGATGAACACTGCACATTACATAATCTCAACTTTTGTATCCAAAAAGCTTTTCCAAAATGTTATTATTGTTTTACTGCAATCTTAAATACAATTAAGAGTCTTGGGAGAGGCAATACTATTATCTGTGCTTGATATTTTTGCTTCCAAAATAACACTGCACCTTCTGAGTCTCACTCTTATTAACATTATATGTATCAGCAATTTCCTTATTTACGTTGCATTTTTTATAGGCCTAATACTGGAGTAATCAGGGCTGTTCTCAGAGACGCATGTCTATGACTGGAATTCTGAAAGTCTTATACTTTTCGCAGAGGCGGACATTCTGCCGGGGTGCGGCCAAATCCGACCCGTGTGCAGATCGGACGGCCCCTGGCCGTCCGACGCACACACCCACCATGACGGATTTATCGAAAAGGCTAACAGGATTATTAGACTGATTTGAAGATTGTATGATTTTAAAATGTGTCACTTGTCATACCTTTTGTCTGTGTCCTACAGTTGCACGGACAACAGACCTCTCTGAAATTGAGAGTGCCCCCAACAAGAACACCCAGGTAATGGGTCTGCAACATAAAGTTAGCCTCACTAAGCTTCCTTGACTTTCCAGAAAGATGTGGACACAAATTGTACAGCAAATAATGTAAAATAAATGTAACCAATGTAGCAGTAAAATTTAGAGCAGAGGCAATGCATAATACACACTGCTCACCATCACCAGATGATTATGTAAAGATTTCAAAGGCAAAGCAATGTTTGGCAAAAACAATGATTATGATCACTAGCTGACTTCAATCAATACTCTGCAAGATTGAGGATTCCCATTACTTCTGTCAAAATAGTTACTCTGTTATGAGTTGGAAGCAATTAATGTACACAAACCATGTGATCACAAACAACTAAACAATACAGAAAACAACTAAACTATACAGACAAAGAAAAGCCATACCAGATGGCAGACAATAGATGGGTAGTGTCTTGGAGCTTTCAAAAGTCAGCTCAATGGCTCCAGGTAGATGATCCTTCCTCCATGGTTTAGCATTGGTGGATTTGGCCACTCACAATATAGATGTCATGCTACTTATGAGGCCTTGTTTGCTCCTCAATCAGGAGTCAGGGGCAACCGCCATGATTAATGGAGTCAGACCACTGTCTGAGTAACAAAAAAGCACGGAAGGTCAATGACATTAATTGTTTCCCTAAGGCTACACAGGCCTCTCTCAATCCTGATAAGTGGTAGGCATCATGAACTCTCAATAACAGCAGGAGCTATTTAGAGTAAAACTTTTCTCAGGATCTGAATGCTTTTAGGAATGTTTCCATAAGAAATAACGAACATAAAACAGAAGACACCATTACTGAACTTCCTGAAAGCTCCAGACAGTGTTCAACAAATCTCTCAATTCTTAATTACATTGACAGTCATGTAATGTCAGTTTCTGTGGCTAGACGCTTTGAGGCATTTTTCTCTTTACATATATAAAATTAGACAAAATAGACAAGTATAATAAATGAAAAACACATGAATGGAAATGAAGAACAAAGGACTCTGGATAGGGGCTAGGAGAAGAGATTAAAAAGAGACAGCTTGGAAAATATATTTGAACACAAGTCAATGCTGGTACCTTATGAATGCAGGATAGCCAGTATTTTGAACTGCACAGGGATAGAGTTCCACATTTTGAAATCAAAGATAAAAAATGAACGGCATGTAGGGCAACTTTCAAAGAGCAAGTTGTACACAGGGAATTTTCATAAGTGGAGACTTAACCCTAACCTAGTTGAGCTCAGACTGAAGACTGCACATCAGTTTTGACTTCATGGTTTATATGTACAGTTTTAACGTATACATTGTCCAGGACGCTTGGGGAACTACAGACTACGCATATGAGCGCTGGCCACGAGATACTAATTGTTTAAGGTTCGACAAAAAGAACAGGAGGTACCTTCCCTGTGTTGCACTGAATGGTTAGAGGGGTACACGCCGGACATATCAATGTGAATATATCAGATCAGAATACGTAGAGATTATATGGTGGCTGACGCTAACCAGAAATTCTGTCAGAATATTAACTTTGGAGCCCTGAAGAAGTCACGGATGTGACGAAACGCGTTGGCAACAAGCAATTCTGTGAATTTTAACTAAGAACTTCAATAAAGAAAATTGAAAAATCTACAATCAACTCTTTTTTGAAATTCTTATGTGTGGGAAGTTTCTGTCTGAATATCTATTATCACTGTGAAATATAGAAATTGGATAAATCAAATACTTGTGTACAAACCTTGGTGCGGGTCAACTTTTTGTGATATATGTTTTAGTGGCAGTAGTCACTTTCAGGGGGTGTATATGGGTCACATCCTCGACCGTGTCGCACAAGGAATTACCTGTGAAATAGGCACCTACTAATAGTGAAAATCTGTGCTGGTCATTATAGTTCTGACCCTTGAGCGATTTTGTGGGATATGTCTCGTGTGTACCGGCCTTTTGTTACTGTTACATGGCATTTGAATGTGCTGCGAGATGTAGCGCACGTGCCCTTACCTTGTCCTTTGGGTCACGCAGTGGTGCTGTGAGACGACATGAATCATTTCTCCAATGCCGCCTTTAGACGTGTGCTGGACTTGGATACAGGGCACACACACGCACCTAGAGCCACTCAGCGAGGTCCTCCCTTACGTGCCGCCATCTTACTTTGTACTTTGTTGTTTTACAATCCCAAGGGTATGGGCTGGCATTTCAAGTCCTGCCGGCGTGTCACTAATTTATGGCATGCAGATTTGACCAACAGGTTGAGGAATTGAATTGAGATGGAGATGGAGATTGCTGTGAGCAAACTGTACTGTGTGTGGGACTTGGAACAATTTTTTTGTTCTTCCATCGACACTACTCATTATAGAGTGGCAGCTTTTGGCTTGATGATTAAGTGCTGGTCTGGTTTGGTGGAATGTCATTCACCTTGGACTTTAGGGGGAAAGACTGGTCACATCAAACATTGCTTGTTCTTTTTCCTACAAGCTACTCCAACATGTCAGCTACAACATTCCAGCTATAACATTTCTCTCTGCACCGAGATTGTGAAGTGGCAATGCGAACTGTTATGGATGGTGCTCAGTGGTTTGGTCACTGCCACGTGGAGGTAGCAGGTAAAAGTTTTCACTTTAGGCTCCAGCAGTGACCTCCATGGGCTGTTGGAAAGGACAGTGTTTGAGCCTGACATATTCACTATTTGAAGTGGAGTCAGTTTGTTCAAGTGTTACTGGAAACTAGTTCCTACGGGGTAAGGGTGAAGGGCAGTGGATAAGCCATTGAGTGTTCCAATTTTCCTACGGGGTAAGAGTGAAGGGCAGCGTTAAAGCCAACTGACGTGTGATTGAAGTTTTTGTTCCATCCTTACTATGGGTTAGGGGTGAAGGCCTGTGTTTAAGCCAACTGATGTGTGATTGAAGTTTTTGAGTGCCCCACACTTCCTACTGGATAAGGTTGAAGGGCAGTGTTTAAACCAACTGACGTGTGATTTAAGTTTTTGTTCCATCCTTACTATGGGTTAGGGGTGAAGGGCAGTATTTAAGCCAACTGTAATGTGATTAAAGTGTTTTAGTGTTCCATCCTTCCTCCGGGTAAGGGTGAAGGGCAGGGGTTAAGCCAAATAACTTGTGATTGAAGTGTTTGTTCCACCCTTACCATGGGTTAGCGTTGAAGGGCAGTGTTCAACCAAGGTGCTCTAACCTCCCGATATTTTTCATTCACTATGAGGGTGGTTGGTCCCCTGCATGCTGTACTTTATGTAAGCCTGGCCAGCTGGCATATTTGTGGCAATAGGGGTTTGGTAGAGGAGTTGCGGTGTGGTAGAGGGTATGTTTTGTTGATTGAAAGGGGGAAGATGAGTGAGGTGTGTTTTTTTTCGTTTTAGCTGTACTGATTGGCATCCATTTGGTAGAGTGCGAGTTTCTAGTGTCTGGTTTACCTTTAGTTAAAATATAAATATGTTTGCACTTAATAAGTTATTTCCATGTATTCCATGTTACAGTTGCATCTTTATTTCTTGCCTCTTCTGTGGTCAGCATGCTTGGTTTCTTACATTTATTATGTTACATGCATGTTATAGTAAAATTGTTTTTGTGATATTTACCATTCCTATAAGTTTGGTAATATGTTGCTTACTCAGGTATGCATTCATGTGTGCGATGTTTTCCACCTGATTTTTCCATGCACCTTTATTCCCTCCGTGTTGCTATTGTGTAAACATGCATGCAAGATTCTCTAATGTTAGTCTAGCTTTTGTATGCATTTTCCTTTCCTCTCGTTTCGCTATTTGGTATACATGCAAGGAGTATTTGCTAATGATATTTTGGCTTTTGTAAAGAAAGGAGATGTGTTATACCTGCTGCTCAGCCAGTGTGATTGGGGTTGTGGAATATTGGTGTGTGGTGATGCTGCGGAATGTTGGATGAGTGACATAGAGTTGGAGAATGGGCTGAGTAGCAGGAAGGAAGCTCCTGGTGGGGCTCTTCATCATAACTACCTAATAAACATCCTACTTAATCTACATTGTGACAACCGGATTTTCTTTGGAATACAGCACTAACTTAGTCACATCAGTATTTTATCTAACAAATGAGAATGTCCAAATTCAAATACAGGTTAAAGACACCTTGAAGCAACAAGTCCCAAGGACATAACACTGGATTACTCTTTATGAAAGGGGTATTGGAGAAGACATAGTATTTCACATTTATATCTGTTGAACAGGGTTTGCAAAGTACATTGTGAAGCAGCTGAGTTCCTTACTGTCTAATGACAGTACAGGTCAAAGCAGTCCTCAAGCAGCAGGGCAGTCCTCTAGTAGAAGCAAAGCAGTCTTCTGGAGAACACGACAGGCCTCAAGAAGTAGGGCAGTCGTCTAGGGAACAAAGCAACCATCATTCTTCAATGTCCACAAGTTCAGGAGAGTACTGAAGAGTGGCTCTGAAGGTCCAACTTTGATGTCACTCCCTGGAAGGACCAGACAAACCCTAACAGCAGAGCCATTCACAGTAATTTGATCCAGGATACTGGCAGAAGGCACAAAGGGTTAGGGCAAGAAAAGTCCAACTTTCTAAAAGTGGCATTTTCAGAATTGTCTAAAATGCTTATCTCTATCTGGTCCCAATCCAACATTAGCATCTAATAAATGTAATAAGGTAACCCAGTGTTAGTCAATCAGAGAGCTAGGGAGTTTTTCACTGCTAGGCCATGTAAACCTTAAACCCGCATGTACTACTTTTGAAGTACAATGGATTCTCCTCTATTAGCCTTGAGGGCCCACCTTAGGGGTGATTTACATATAATAAAAAGGAAG
Source organism: Lissotriton helveticus (assembly GCF_964261635.1). Classification (NCBI taxonomy): domain Eukaryota; kingdom Metazoa; phylum Chordata; class Amphibia; order Caudata; family Salamandridae; genus Lissotriton; species Lissotriton helveticus. The sequence goes on from NC_136065.1 coordinate 951,033,339, forward strand.
GTTTAGGTCTGGCAAAAGGTTAATTTTGCCAGATTGAAATGGCAGTTTTTAAAACTACAGTACAGGCTTCAGTGCCAGACCTGATACGTGTATTAAAAGGCCGCTTTAGTGGGGGTTACAGTGAGTGCTGCAGGCCCTCTATTAGCATGTGATTTATTGGCCCTGTATAAATGTAGTATCTTTTACTAGAGACATACAGGTAAATTAAATGTGTAAATTAGGTGTAAGGTAATTTTAACATGATTGAAAGAGACACTAGAAGCACTTTATCACTGGTTAGCTGCAGTAAAGTGCACAGAGTCCTAATGCCAACAAAATGAATGCAGTAAAACAGGAGGAGTGAAGGTCAAATGTTTGGAGGAATACCACTCCAAGGTTGTCAGGTATAGCAGAAGTGAATACATTTACAGTGACATTTTAGAGGAATTTGTTTTGGAAAACATATAGTGATCCATTATTTTAAGTATGAGGTTTTGTACATTTTCCTAAATTAAATTGGTGCATCAGTTCAGATCAGAATCTAAAAGGGTGTGTCTCCAATTGTGCTCAGTTGCTTTCGGGTATTTCTGTTCCTCTTTTACCACCATGAGGTACCTTTGAGTAGGCCTGGGCGGACATTATGCAGTTCCGCGAGTGGCGGAGTGCACTAGGTCCTGCCGTTTGCACTGATTTTTTGTTGTTGGGAGTTCGCCCCATGCTGGAAAATCAGCACAAATGTCACCATGCATAGTGCAAGAGGGTGCTGGTTCTTTCTGCCACTCGAGTAGATGCCCATCCACAACCACCCACTTTGAGAAATCTCGCCGGGAGGTGGTCTGGAGTAAGATTTTCCTCGCTCGCGCTTAATGGTGGGAGCGCAAGCGAGGAAGACACTCTGCTACATGGAGTGGAGTTTTTCAAAAGTCTGCCCGCTACACAGAACTCAGAGTGGGAAGAACGTTCACGCGCAGGCCTACCTTTGAGCTGACTGCTCAGTCTTTCTCATTTTTTATTCATTGAAGGGGCAGTTTATTTAAGACATCTGTCATAGAGTCATTCTGGTGATTGATGAGAGAGTTGACTGTGATTTATTGTTTTAAGTGGGGAATTGATGGAGACATGAAAGGACAATCAGCAAGTTTTTGTTTTTCATGTTTTGCAGATCAACACCTAAATCAACTTGTGGTGAGAGAAAGAGATTTGCTACTGAATGTCCCAATCTAAATGGTCGGACCACCTAACTCTTGGCTTCCCTTTTATATATGACTCATCATACCTAATCCTTCTCCTGGAAGGACTTTGTAAAATATTATTTCAGTTCATATTTATAGGAAATCTGAAAAATTCTAGGGCCTGATTCACAAAAGTAATCTGAGACAGAATCCTAACTTTATGACTTTCGGTATTCACAGAAGACATTTAGGAGTACTAAAGTTAGGATTTTGTCTCAGTTAATCTTAAATTTTGGTGTTAACCGCTTCCGTGCGGCGCCGATTCCGCCCCTGTGCTGGACATTCCAGAACAGGGTGCGGTCATGACGGAACCGTTCCGTCATCAGCACAGCTCAGCCGTGACTGATGACGGAACGGTTCCGTCACAAGCATCGAAGGGGTTAAGTTAAACTTAAGACAAACTTAAGTTTAACTGAGACAAAATCCTAGTCTTAAAGTTAGGATTTTGTCTCAGTTGAACTTAAGTTTGTCTTAGGTTTAACTTAACACCAAAACTTAAGATTGACTGAGACAAAATCCTAACTGCCTTCTGTGAATACCGAAAGTCGTAAAGTTAGGATTTTGTCTCAGATCACTTTTGTGAATCGGGCCCCTAGATTGCAAAGTCATTTAATGCAGCATACTATTTCAAAGCACCCTTAGCAGAGATCTAGCTTCTTCCCAAAGAAGATACAACAAATTTGTAGCTATTTTAGAAGACCTCTTCTAATTCATGAAGTTAAATGGCTGCATACTGATGCTTTTATTAGACCTAACTGCAGTATTTAAAACCTTGAAACTCACAACTTCCTCCTTTAGCATATGAGTTCTTTTTGTTTCAAAATGTTGTAATTAAGTTGTGTTCTCATACATTAGTATTCGCAACCATTTGTATAACATCCAGGTATCATAACATGTACATGCAGGTTCTTTGAAATGGTGATCGTCAATATTGAGTAAAGGTGCTGCTACAGGAGTTGTACCTACTCTCTACTGTGCGAAAGTCAATTTCGGCATTCATGCCACATTGAACCTTTAGCACATGGGTTCTTTAGCTACTGTAATAAATCATTCCTTCATCAGTTTCTCTCTTACCTCTGGAAGAGATAGAGACATGTGCACCAATGTTCCTTCATAGTGCCCTCAAGCAACATCCACTCCCTTGTGATAATTAATATTTACATGTGCTCTATCAGAGACTTGTTCTTCAAACACTGAGATTTTTCAGTCATACAAATTATTCTAAGTTTTCCCTCTGCCTCCAAAAAAATTGCTTCCTTTGGCTCTCAAGTGTCTGCTTCCATCAAGATCATTTCATCCTAAATGAAACAAAACAAGCATGTGTAAAACAAGACCCTGAACATGGCTTCTCACGGGGCTCTTAATAAATCTTGTTAAGCTTTGCTCATTCTACCCAGACCTACTCTTTACTGGTCACAATATATTCATGACTAAGGAAGCCAAAGGGCTAAGGGTCACAGTAGTTCCCATTTAAGATCTACATTCATGTTCTCCCTGCCTCTGGCATCATCATCATCATTGAAGTCTTAACTAGAATCGAATATTTATTCTATAATGCATAAGTTGATCCTGGCTTTTTCATTCTCAAATTTGTTTACAATGACACTGTTTTAATAAGCCCCAGTGCTACTTTTCTCAAATAAACTCATGTTCTAAACATTTTTGTGCAAAGACCTATTACAAACATAGGTCATCTGAAGAAGGTAGGCCAATTCTTCAAGGACCTTTAGTGACTTCTTGTAAATTTAAAGTGTGTTCCGACCCATAATGCCACCTATTGCAAAGCCGCACAAATATTTCCAACCTGGCTACAACACCCCATCAAAACATTTATATTCTGTTCAGCAAAAATTTGATTACCCACTTCTTTTTAATCCTCTCATGTGGAAAGCAGTAGAGTCACCATAAAAGAAATTAGATACTGTATAAGACCCACTTACCAGGTGCCTAAGAATCATTGCTAACATCACAGCTTCCAGAAACAATGATAGGGAAGATATTTGTTATTAATGTACCTTTTTTAATGTTTCCCATATCACATGCACTCTTCTTATGAGTGCCTAAAGATGCTTGTGATATGTGGGTTTTACTAATCCTCATTCAAAATAATATAATAAATTAGTGAGTTCAAGGTCCTTACATCTGAGTCATGTATTAGCAGTGAACTTCACAACTGTTTTCATCTCACTACCCGTGCCAGACCATTAATACCAATGCATTGCCAGTGAGTCAGTCATTTACTTATATTACGTCAGCCCTTGTGGTCACAATCTTGATAAAAAGCTATCTGGATGTTATAATGATACATCTCCAATTGAAGATAGCCTGCTCAATCACTATGTAGCATATTCACACTGAAGAATAAGGGTGAAAGGGTTATATATCACTTTAAAATGGAGGGAGCATTTTTAGTGAGACTACCTGAGGATTTAATTTTTTTGGCTGAAGATGCGAAGGACATAGTCCATATAATCTATGGCAGTGCCTGAGAATTTCATCCAAGCTCACAACCACCTAGGCAAAGCCTGTGACAAAAGCTGCTGCTTGTTGTGCTGGGATTAAGATTATCAGTACTGCATTTTGTTTCTCATATATATAATAAATACATTCATTTGAGACTCTCTCCATGGTTGCCTATTTGTTCCAAATGCTTTTGCAATTGGCTGGTTTCCTCTTGCCTATGAAATAGGATATGTAGGTCTGTGAAGAATGAATAGTTAGTAAGTGTCAATAGATCTGCATTTGCTATTTTTAGGATGTGGGTAAATGCAGTATGTTTCTAGGACTTTCTCGCCATGCTTATTACAAATGATTTTGTAAAGGTCAGAAGTGAGTGTCAGGAAGTTCTTACTTATTCGACAAGTAAGCACATTTTCAATACAGACTTGGGGCTTTATTCTAGTTTGAAATCTTTAAAGCTTATTTAATTTGGCTGGCTGGGTGCCTAATCATGTTAAAGACATACTGGTATGTGTAACAAAAATACTTTATGTGGAATGAAATATCATAATACATTGATTATACATTGTGGCTCTGAAAGATATATATTTTACCATAATTGATATTTTGGTTTAACACAAATAATCTTTTCAGAATTTGAATGACAATTCGAAAAGTAAACTCTGAGATATAATCAGTGGTGGCCCGTGCAGGTAACCGCGGTGGGGTGGGGGCAGGGCGGGGGTGGTGAAAATGACAAACGACGGGATAGGGAATGTAAAATAAATAAATAAACAAAACCACTAACCTTGCGCTTGCCACATCGCTGAGCGCAAGGTAAGTGGTTTTATTTATATACATTCCCTATATCGACATTTGTCACTTTCAAACCCCCCCCCCACCCCGCCCCCTGCCCCACCACGCTTACCTGCATGGGCCTCCACTGGATATAATATACAAAGCGGGTCAGAAAGGAGGTAATATCTTCTACAACACAAAAGCATTTGCCTGGTTTTTGCATGAAAGTTCCCTGAAAGAAATTGACCTTCCTAAGAGTGGGCATTAGACTGAATAAAATCTAATGGGCATTCCTATATAACCTTACCTCTTATAGGAAGTTGGTATATCCCTTTGTAGATAAGGATGCAGTCAATATATGATGGAACTGATCCCTACCATATAATTGACTCAGAAGTTCGTTTGCCATTCCCTAGATTCTCTTTGGTGTGCCTTGTGCTTAAGAGGCAACAACATGGAGCAAAGACTCAAATGCGGACGTTTCCTCCCATGATGGACTTACAGAAAATCTACTGTGAGAGCTTTATGAGTGGCAGACTCAGATCTTCAATTAGTACTGATCAATTTTCAGCTTCTAGAGAGCTTGGTGTGGCCTACCTCGGGAGTTGTTGCCCAGAAGGCTTTTGCATTGATAAGAGTCTAATCCCAATAACGGAAGCCCTTGTAAACTGAGCTTTCTCACTCACTAGCACAGAGACCACTGACTCTTACCTTATGGAACAGTGGAATATGCATGCATGGCACTGTCCCATCCTAACTTCTGCAATGGAGATCGTATTACCCAAGATCTTAAAACAATCCTGCTGCAGAGAAATGATATAGAGACTATAGCAGGCCAACTCACAAATTGAAAGTCTGCAATATTTTGTTGTTTCCGTTTAAGAGATACGAAATTGTATTATGCGAGTAGAAGTCAAGAGTTCCTGCTCTTATGGGGATTCAGCATCCATAAAGTAAGTACGCAGACCACTCCAAGATGTATTGCTTGACAGTAAGTCCACAGTTTCAATGTCAAAGTTCCAACAGTTCAAGGAGATGTGCTGGCAGCATCCCTGGGGAAACAGGAACTCTCCAACTGCCATGGATACTTCTCCAACTCGTTGAACAAATGAGAAATGTGAGCTATTTTGCTGTGTCCCAGTTGCATCTTTCTCTTTGAGACCCTACTGTACTGAGTAGCACTGAGGATATGCCTTTGCCCTTGCCGTGTATAGTTCCCTGTAAAGCAGATGAACTCAATTGTGAAATATGTGAAGTCACTGATTCCCTCCTAGTCCTCTGAAACAATTAGTCTCACTTGGGGATTTGCCAGTGGGATATGCAAGACAGGTACTTCATTCTATTGAAATGGATTGAAATATATAAATTGTCTTCAAAGATACAATATATTGTCTTCATGTTATTTTTCCTCCACATAGCAGCATAACATTGTTGGCACTGGTTTATTTACTCCATCCCTGTAAATAGTGTTATGCTGCTGGTTTACTATAAAACCTCTCTATGAAGTGACCACTTGACAAGGATAAGACAAAGACCTTTCAACATGATATTGAATACAAAAGCAGGACATTCCATTTCAAGTCTTTGATTCATCGTCAAAGGATTACTTCTCCCTGGGCGGTTGTGAGAACTTGACTCTGGCCATAAGCATCCCTGGTCAGCCAGTAATATATAATGGAAAATGAACCATGGAAACAACAAAGTAAGACCTGAAGAAGTTAAGATGTGTGATGTAAATATTGGAGAGAAAACGGGTTTCTGGGACTTGCAATTCTCATTTTCTCATTATACACATGGGGCTTGCTAGACCTTGGCATAGTTTCCCCTGACTTTGCCTTCTAACCTCCTGTTTGGACTATTTTGTTGAAATTGTTTTTGCTGGCTTTAGGAAGATGGGCACTTTATCACTGCTAACCAGTGCTAAAGTGCATGTGCTCTTTACTTAAAACATGGTAGCACAGGATTATCCACAATTGGCATGTGTGACTTACTTATAAGTCCCTAGTAAAGTGCAATACATGTGCCCAAGGCCTGGAAATCAAATGCTACTAGTGGTCTTGCAGAACTAATTGTGCCACCCACTCAAGTAGCCCGTTAAACATGTCTCAGGTCTACTCCTGCAGAGCCTGTGCATGCAATATTTAAAACTGCCATGTGTACATGGCAAGTTATCTTACTAGCCAGGCCCAAACCTCTTTTTTATTACATATAGGTCAACCCTAAGGTAGGACCTGGAAAGCCCATCTGCAGGGTGCAGTGTATTTAAAAAGTAGGACATGTACTTTTAAGTTTTACATGTCTTTGCAGTGAAGTACTCTTACATTCATTTTTCACTACTGAAAGGCCCATCTCTCCCATAGGATAACATTTGGATTGCCTTATCACATTTTATTAGTGTAATTTCGAATTGGGAAAAGATGAGATTTCTAAATTTGGTGTCTCTGGTTAGCACAATTTATAAACAGAACTTATGGTGAAGTTGGTTTTTAAATTGCAATTCTGAAAATGTCACTTTTAGAAAGTTGGCATTTTCTTATAACAATTTTGTGCCTTCTGCATGTCACTAGAATACATGGCTGTGTGGGTGCCAGCTGACTTCCTGCATTCCCTCTAGACAGCCTCACACAAAAGAAGGGTAGGTGTGATTGAGAGGCCATCTGCATGCTGATGGGTCACCCTGAGTAAGGAGGGAGAAGCTGCCACTTACACCTGAAAAGGCAGTTTCCAGCCCACACACAAAGGGGTGCATACTTCCTGTTGTGAGTCTGGAGCCAGGGCATGAAAAAAATGGACTCTTTGCACTTCAAAGCATTTCTTTGAAGTCTCCCCCTCTTCAAAGGCTGAATTCGGTGTACGTACAAGTCCTCTAACACCACCAAATGAGAACACTTCTGGAACTGAGGACATTCTGCTAGGAAGAAGGACTGCTGTGCTATGGAAGGATACAGAAAAGGGGGTGGTGATGAACAGAGTGTCTGAATTAAGCAGACCACTCTTACCCAGTCCAAAGATCAGGGCTTGATCCATCACCGTTATTTATCTCACTGCCCCATCCCAGCTCAGAACCTGGCTATATGCAAATTAGTCTGTCCCTGGCCCAGTGCATCATGGGAACAGGGCAGACCAAACTACCAAGCCAATTCTTCACCAGAAAGGAGACAAGCTACCGGGGACCGGTTTCTGGCATTTCAGCCTCTTCGGCCCGGCTTGCTTGAATCCTGATGGAGCAGTGAGAAAGGGACTCATGTCTGAGTATACCCTGCCACACCTATAGTGGCCAAAAACGATACAGAAAAGGGGGTGGTGATGAACAGAGTGTCTGAATTAAGCAGACCACTCTTACCCAGTCCAAAGATCAGGGCTTGATCCATCACCGTTATTTATCTCACTGCCCCATCCCAGCTCAGAACCTGGCTATATGCAAATTAGTCTGTCCCTGGCCCAGTGCATCATGGGAACAGGGCAGACCAAACTACCAAGCCAATTCTTCACCAGAAAGGAGACAAGCTACCGGGGACCGGTTTCTGGCATTTCAGCCTCTTCGGCCCGGCTTGCTTGAATCCTGATGGAGCAGTGAGAAAGGGACTCATGTCTGAGTATACCCTGCCACACCTATAGTGGCCAAAAACGATACAGAAAAGGGGGTGGTGATGAACAGAGTGTCTGAATTAAGCAGACCACTCTTACCCAGTCCAAAGATCAGGGCTTGATCCATCACCGTTATTTATCTCACTGCCCCATCCCAGCTCAGAACCTGGCTATATGCAAATTAGTCTGTCCCTGGCCCAGTGCATCATGGGAACAGGGCAGACCAAACTACCAAGCCAATTCTTCACCAGAAAGGAGACAAGCTACCGGGGACCGGTTTCTGGCATTTCAGCCTCTTCGGCCCGGCTTGCTTGAATCCTGATGGAGCAGTGAGAAAGGGACTCATGTCTGAGTATACCCTGCCACACCTATAGTGGCCAAAAACGATACAGAAAAGGGGGTGGTGATGAACAGAGTGTCTGAATTAAGCAGACCACTCTTACCCAGTCCAAAGATCAGGGCTTGATCCATCACCGTTATTTATCTCACTGCCCCATCCCAGCTCAGAACCTGGCTATATGCAAATTAGTCTGTCCCTGGCCCAGTGCATCATGGGAACAGGGCAGACCAAACTACCAAGCCAATTCTTCACCAGAAAGGAGACAAGCTACCGGGGACCGGTTTCTGGCATTTCAGCCTCTTCGGCCCGGCTTGCTTGAATCCTGATGGAGCAGTGAGAAAGGGACTCATGTCTGAGTATACCCTGCCACACCTATAGTGGCCAAAAACGATACAGAAAAGGGGGTGGTGATGAACAGAGTGTCTGAATTAAGCAGACCACTCTTACCCAGTCCAAAGATCAGGGCTTGATCCATCACCGTTATTTATCTCACTGCCCCATCCCAGCTCAGAACCTGGCTATATGCAAATTAGTCTGTCCCTGGCCCAGTGCATCATGGGAACAGGGCAGACCAAACTACCAAGCCAATTCTTCACCAGAAAGGAGACAAGCTACCGGGGACCGGTTTCTGGCATTTCAGCCTCTTCGGCCCGGCTTGCTTGAATCCTGATGGAGCAGTGAGAAAGGGACTCATGTCTGAGTATACCCTGCCACACCTATAGTGGCCAAAAACGATACAGAAAAGGGGGTGGTGATGAACAGAGTGTCTGAATTAAGCAGACCACTCTTACCCAGTCCAAAGATCAGGGCTTGATCCATCACCGTTATTTATCTCACTGCCCCATCCCAGCTCAGAACCTGGCTATATGCAAATTAGTCTGTCCCTGGCCCAGTGCATCATGGGAACAGGGCAGACCAAACTACCAAGCCAATTCTTCACCAGAAAGGAGACAAGCTACCGGGGACCGGTTTCTGGCATTTCAGCCTCTTCGGCCCGGCTTGCTTGAATCCTGATGGAGCAGTGAGAAAGGGACTCATGTCTGAGTATACCCTGCCACACCTATAGTGGCCAAAAACGATACAGAAAAGGGGGTGGTGATGAACAGAGTGTCTGAATTAAGCAGACCACTCTTACCCAGTCCAAAGATCAGGGCTTGATCCATCACCGTTCTTTATCTCACTGCCCCATCCCAGCTCAGAACCTGGCTATATGCAAATTAGTCTGTCCCTGGCCCAGTGCATCATGGGAACAGGGCAGACCAAACTACCAAGCCAATTCTTCACCAGAAAGGAGACAAGCTACCGGGGACCGGTTTCTGGCATTTCAGCCTCTTCGGCCCGGCTTGCTTGAATCCTGATGGAGCAGTGAGAAAGGGACTCATGTCTGAGTATACCCTGCCACACCTATAGTGGCCAAAAACGATACAGAAAAGGGGGTGGTGATGAACAGAGTGTCTGAATTAAGCAGACCACTCTTACCCAGTCCAAAGATCAGGGCTTGATCCATCACCGTTATTTATCTCACTGCCCCATCCCAGCTCAGAACCTGGCTATATGCAAATTAGTCTGTCCCTGGCCCAGTGCATCATGGGAACAGGGCAGACCAAACTACCAAGCCAATTCTTCACCAGAAAGGAGACAAGCTACCGGGGTGCTATGGAAGGGCCTCCCGGGCTTGCAAGCACCTAGATACCCTATTGTGGGATTAGACACACTTAATAAATCCTGATTGATTGATTGATTGATTGAGAGGCTGCCACTTTTCGGAGCTGCTTTACTGTGTTGGCCTGCTGCTTCTTGCCTGGAGTGAGAAGTACTGGACCGACAGCTCTACACCCCAAAATCTAAGCAATTTTCATGGGCTTGTTGGCTTGCCTCCTGTTTCTGAAATCTCAGGGATATCAAATGCTTCACTCCATTCTTCAACCCAGCGCATGAACTTTGTTTGCTGCAAGTCTTACTCTGCCAAGTGGTGCCAATCCAGTCCAGGGCCCTTGGAAGTAGGTGGAAAAGTGATACTTCAGCCAGAACCTATGCATTGACGTCGCTGTGCCGATTAGAATCAAGGCATCTCCTGCTGTGAGATCGGGATCGGTGCATCATTGCTGATTCAGGGACTGGACTGACGCATTGTACTTGGAACCGCAGCATTGCCTCTAGAACCACTGCTTTCGAACCAAGGTATTGCTGCCACTATGTGAAGAAGATCGATGCATCGCTCCTCCAGCGTATATTACCCCAAAACATTGCAGTCAAAACCGCTACACTCTGAACAGGCACTTCGCTCAAGAGAATCGCTGCATTGCCGCAGTTGTGTGGAGCAATTAGTCGCAACAACATCACAGCGGAGGGATCACTGACGCATCGCTAGGCTGCACCCCACATCGTGTGCAGCGAAACGGATTAAGGTACTTTGCTCAGAGGTCCCTGCATTGGTCCTGCAGCTGGCCTGTGCTATATTATGGGTGGCCTGAACTCTTTACTTTGTCCTAGTCTAGTGTGACCATTTTTACCCTTTGAGCGTTAGTTGCTTCTAAGCGGTACTTTTACTTTTGATCTTTGAACATTCATACCTTGACTTCTACTTATCGGATTTTTGTCGATTTGGCCTTGTTTTATTTATACAAATATAATGTATTTTTCTGAACTGTTGTGGAGTCTTTTGTGGTGTTTTCACTATGTTACAGTTTGATGTGTTGCCCGAATACTTCACAGATTGCCTCTTACGTTTAGCCTGCCTGCTCTGTGCCCAGCTACCAGAGGGTGAGCACAGGTTCATTTTTGCCAAGTACCTGATTTATCTTGACTAGGATTATGGTTCCTGTAGGGTGTATACTCTGCCAACCAGAAACCCAATTCCTAGCATGGTTTTATAATGATATGTGGCGCTGGCTAAGACCACTGCTGAGCAGGAAACATCACTTACAACGCAACTTTTACCACGCAGTGCCTTCACGACGCAACTTTTACAACGCAAACCATTACAACGCCTTGCGCTGGGGGGCGCTCTAGGATAGGGAATAGGTTTAATTTACTATCCAACACCTTCCCTACTATCCACGGGGACTGAAGTTGGAATAGTAAATTAAACTATTCACTATCCAGCACCCCAAAGCGCGATGCGTTGTAAAGGCATGCGTTGTAAAACTAGCGATGTAAAAGCATGCGTGGTAAAAGCATGTGTTGTAATGTCGTACATCCCTGCTGAGCACCTGTTTTATGTGCCTGCAGTATCTAAAGTGCATTCATTCAACCCAATATTTCTGCATGTTTTTCAGAAGGCACAGCTTGGAAACATTAAGCAGTGTTTATCCCTTTCTCACTGAGCAGTGCAGTCTTAAAATTAGAAATTATTCTAGAGAAATATTGGGTTAAATGAACGCTGTTTACAAAGTGGAAGTACATAGAAATGCGATAGGCCTCCGGATTTACAAGTTTCAAAATGCAAAGCGTATTTGAGTTAAAGGTCAGATTTGGTTGAACGTGGCCCACAGGGCTTGGGGGAGAATGGCTGACATATCCCATACACACGTCTCTTTATGAAGCATCCAACATGACTTGCTCTTGTATAAAATAGACACGCATTCTTTCCGCAGCTTTCATGTGAAAACATGACATATGCAAAAAACATGTCAGCAATTCATTTAAAGTCAACGTGCTTTCTGTTTGAATGCTTGGTACGCTTTAGATAATATAAAAGTGAAAAAACAATAGAAAAGCCCTTGTTTTACCTTGCACTTCCACTGCTCCATCATACTTTGGCACAATGTTTCATGCGAGGAAAAGTGTACAGCATAAAGCTACAGATATAGCATCACATAACATTAATTTTCAAGAAAAGGAAAGCTTTTCACTTTGAGAGCATGGCACTAATGTGAGCTCTTGGTTGAGGGAAATTGTATAATGAAAGACTTCCATGCCTTGCAGAACAATTCAAATTACCTAATATCAAATTTGCCAGGATTCAGTTCGAACCAATTTTCAGCAGTAAAATTCCACTGGATGTTAAATTGCGCTTTTTTGTTGAAGTTGATAAACTCTAAATATTCCATGGGTTTAGAAATTCTTTTACTGAAAAGTTAGATGTTCCCTTTCCCGTGGACCTGATGCCCTTCTGCATCCTCTTTATACAGAAGAATAACACAGTGTGCCACTGTAGCTATAGTAACACCTGTGCTTCAACAGCATACCTTAACATTTGCTAACATATCTTTAAAAAAAACTCTGCAGCGTTCTGAATAATAAAAGGCCACATTTGTCAAATACGTGTATTTGTTTAGTTGCTGAAATATTTTGTGAGCAATTTGCATTTTACCATAATATTTGATATTTTTTTTATAAACCTAAGGCTTTTCTTTGCATCCATTATCGGGCTATCCAAATAGCTGTCACCACATGCATAAGCATATTTTCTAGAAATAATTACTAATGGTTAAATACTTACAGAGATATTTAAGCAAACACAATTATTTTGATCACTGTTTCTTATCGCCTCCAGCGCCCGACACAGAACCATTGGAACGTAGAAATGTTAAATGTTCCCATTCACATTCTTACAGTAGTAGTAGGGACTGCAAACAATGAGTGTTTCGCAAGGTATTCAACATTAACCAAAAAAAAAAAAAAATGGGAAACAAATGTGAAATAAATAGAAATAAAGATATAATTTGGCAGATACAGTTGAGATCGATAGCCCTTACATGTCTGCATTAATCAACATAAAGAAAGTGAGGTGCAAAAATAGGCAAGACCGGACTAGAAACACGAATGAGGCCTGGTAAAAATATTCATTCTTGCCTCACACTGCAGGAGGCCATTGCTAAAATCCCAGCTCTTATATGTAAAAAAAACAGCACTGCTTCTGCAAATCCTACAGAACGAGTGAATGCAGCGAAGGAGGCCTGCGCAGGACAGAAGACCCCCACTTCCTGCACTGCCAAAAAATGCTACCCCTGAAATGAAGGGGGCTATAATTTAATACATACAGTAGACATTAAATGGCATTGGTGGGACACGCATCTTTCCCTAGGACTGCTGAGTGCTGCCCTTAATGCCCAGAACCCATATTCACAAAGTGGAAGTTGCGCCTCACAGGCGGCTTCCAATGGGTGAACGGATTCAAGTTTCTTTTGGGTGTTCGCATCCAATCAATGGTTTGTAACTACAATCCTGGCCACATCCATTAGAGAAGTGTGGCTCAATGGTTAGAGCGGCAGACCCTGATGCACAGGTCTACCCCGGGACCAGGGTTCAATTCCCTGCCTCGGCGGGTCTTGAGCTCAAAAATTCCACGGACCTGATAATTCTCGCCTTGGTGCCTATTCCAATCATGGAGTCCCACTCTGCAACTCTGGGCAATAGCTTGCTTAATCCCCACAACGCTAAGGATGCCTGGCCTCCACCTTGGGGGTGCCCAGGAGTGGACACCTCACAGGGAAAGCCAGGTTGGGTTCCACAGCGGTATTCGTACAAGCGCCTTGAGACCCTTGCGGTCTCAATTTACAAATTTAATTTTTTATTGAAAATCTCTAGGAAAGGGGTGGGGCCACTCACTTCATACTCCTTTTTCCTATCCTCCTCACTGGGTACGTTGCCGGTCGCAAAGACATTTGTATCTCAAAATCACATGTTTGCAAATCATAGGCTTCAGGACCACAGAAAGGTTTTGTGAATAGGGACCTTATGATGGTTTTAAAAACAGCCCCAAGTGAAGGCAACATAAATTTGCCAGGTCCAGTGCTTAATTTGTAAAATAATAAGTGCCAGGACCCTGGCCAGGAGGCCACTGCAGCTTGCACCATCCACTGCTTCGCTGACAATGACGCTACCAAAACAACTCTTTCGCCTATAAGTGCGACAGTTCAGATTATTCGAGGTCCCAAAACTAAAGGAATGGCTAGGGAGGTAGGTATTAGTAATTTTTAATGTGTATTGTATTCATAAACACCCGTTGTTCTGCTCATCTCTAAATTGGATGAGCGGTGCCACTATGTGGCAGACTTTCAAATGTGTGTTGTTGACAATTAAGTGCCAGTGCCGTGCACTGGGAACCAATTAAGTGCTGGTGCCGATCACCGGAAACCACTGGCTCAAATCAAGCACTGGCCTAGTCACAATATCGCCACTTCTTTTAAGACCACCCTGTACCGTCGTTATATAACTTATGCAAAAAGTATTTCCCAGTAAAAAACCTGTAGGGAAGGTGTGGTACAGTCAGCAATGACAAGAGTCCTGCTGGGTAATGTTAGTATTATTTATTGATGGCACAATAAATATTCTTGATGACTGTACTGGCAATCAGCCCCACCTGTGCAGGTAAGAGCGGTGGGGCCAGGTTAGGGGGGAATTCGACGGACGATGATGAGGGAAAATTAAATAAATAATTCCTTTTCGCTCGTCATCGTCCGGCGAAATCCCCTCCCACCCATCCCCCCCGCTCTTATCTGCACAGGTCGCGTCTGCTGGTAATGCCAGAAGATAGAAAACAACATTTCTGAGCTCTATTCTTAACGGTATTCTGGTTCTAGCATGAATTGCTGGTATATGAAAGGCATAGCAACCCTGTTGAGATTGGTAGCACTATCAATGTAGCGGCGACTGACACAATCTTGAAGAATATTTCACCTAGGTAGCATGTCACCAATACCTTTTGGGGCTTGCTCTAGATGGAATACACACACTGCAATAAAAATGAAAATGTTTTCACAACACCAAAACAAACTGGCTCTGAAATTTTTTGATGTGTGTGCTCTGCTTGACAGTACATGTCTTTGAAGGAGGGAAAGCACTGAAAAAAAATTCAGCAATGCTCAAAATATTATCATTTATAACAAGAAATCATACCGTAATTTTGCTTTTTAAATGAGCCATTGATTGGACTTTTTGCAAAAGATTTAAAAGGGAAAGACCCACACCCAGCAACAATATATTTTGGGGAAAATATTTGAACTCGCAGTTGCAGCTACACCAACTTGGATCGTTGTGTGTGAAACATTCACGGTGTGCTCATTTTGTAGACAGAATTTTGGGGAGGAACAGCACCGGAGCACTCCACTGATGTCTTCCTTTTAATTATGTTTAGATGAGGCCTGTTTTAATGATGCCAGAGTAATCTGAGTGCGGTACTCTTGTGACATAAAATTACTGAACTCATGCATTACGTTTGAGTAATTTGGGGAGAAAATGCATACCCAAAATTACTATAACAGTGACGTAACATAGGCCCCTGCAGCCCCTGCAGTGCGGGGTGCCCAAATTCCAGGTGCCCCTAAGCACAGGACCCTGACCTGAGAGCTCCTAATTAAATCAGGAGGGGGCCCCTCCATGTACCTTGAAGGGGGACCCCCCTCAAGTTTAGTTATGCCCCTGGACTGCAACAAAGCACTTGCAAATCCTAGCTGCTGTTGTTCCTGTGCTGTTGCATTTTACACTATTTTCTTAGAACAAAATGCATCCTCAGGTTCATTTGGATGCAAGGGTGCATTTTGCTAGGCCCACTGCTGGTCCAGATGAACAGAAACTAGGACAGAAGTACAATACAATGACAGACATTGTTTACTCATTCGAGTACTCATTTCATTGTTTTGGTAATGCCCGGGGCTCCCACACCCTAGACCTGAAAATATTGATTTGTTAGCCCCCAGTTGAATAGCAGGTTTACACCACAGAACACAAAAGTGTTCAGTGACATAATTTTAAAGTGCTATCTTTGTATCTGGTGTGCGATACAGAAAACACTGAATTGTACAAACAATGATTACATGTTGGATACAAAGAACGGCAAAGGCCATTGTTCACCTGCGGTCGGTAGTGGGATGACCTGCAGGGCGGTGACGTGGGGAGGGGGAGGAGCAGGGTGGCGGATAGTAATGTATGGATTACGGAGTTTTACAGGTAAGTAAACATATAAATAAATAAAACAAATTTGTTGTGCGCACTGCATCGCATTTGGTGATGCAGTACACGCAACAAAATTCATTTTATTAATTTATATGTTTACTTACCTGTAAAACTCCGTAATCCATACATTACTACCCCCCACCCTGTCCCTCCCCCTCCACACGTCACCGCCCTGCAGGTCATCCTACCACCGACGGCGGCTGCCATTGTTGGTGTTCACTGTTGGACGTAACCTAATTTTACTAAACAAACCTTGACAAAGGTCTGGAAGGAAACTTGTTCAATTGTACAAAAGCAAATGAGCATTTCATGCTTCATGCTATCTGTTAAACCTGGCACTCCCTGCAGGGTCATTCCCCAAACGTTTTGCCTTCCCCCTTCTGTTTTCTGAACCCATTTTTGTTGTCTTTTAGAACTCTGCACACTTTACCACTGCTAATCAGTGCTAACATGTCTGTGCTCTCTCCCTTAACCATGGTGAAATTAACTTACACCCAATTGGCATATGTAATTTACTTCTAAGTGCCTAGTAAAATGGTATTACATGTACCCAGGGCCATAAATTAAATGCTACTGGTGGGCCTACAGCACTAATTGTACCACCAATTTAAGTGGCCTTTTACACATGTCTCAAGCCTGCTATTGCAGCCTCTGTGTGCAGTTTTAAACTGCCAATTCGAACTGGCAAAATAAACCTTTTGCCAGGCCTAAACCTTCCTTTTTAATATATAAAAGTGACCCATAGGGTAAGCCCCAGACAGCCCATAGGGAAGGGTGCAGTATATTTTAAACAATTGGACATGTACTTCTATGTTTTACATGTCCTGGTAATGAAAACATCTTACATTTGTTTTTCACAACTGCAAAACCAACCTCTCCCATAGGATAACATTTGGTTATATTTAATAAGTGCTAACTTTCAATGGTAATAAGTTGGAGAGTCACATTTGGTGTCTAGAGAATTGTAATTTAAAACCCTTTTTAATGGTAAAATTAGAATTTAAGTCGCAATTCAGAAAATGGTACTGTTGCCAAGTTGGCTTTTCTTGTACTCACCATTTGGTACCTGCAGCCTGTATCCTGGATCAGATGACTAGCTGTAGCTGGCATTTAGGCTTTGTATATTGCTCCAAGGCATTGATACAAAGGAGGAATAGGTGTTGACAGGATGGGCCACCTCTTACTAGATAGTAGGGAGAAGCTGTCACCCACCCTATTTGCACAAGGTTTTGACACCAGTCTCAGTCTTTTGTGACCCCAGACAAGCTGGGCTAAGGGCACAGAGGCAGGAATGTCCAGGCATCTCTGTGGGTAGAAACCTCCAGAACCTTCTTCTACTTCAAAGTGGGCACCAGGTAAAAATAATGGACCATCAGACCCAAGTCTTCAGTACACCTCTGTACCTGTTGAAGACCCAAAGGGACTGCTGTGCTGCTTTGCAAGAAGGACTGCTACTCTGCTGCCCTGCTGCCCTGTTGCCTGAGTAAAAGGACTTGACATTAATCTTGAAGCCAGGATCATCAGAGTGACTCTAAGGGCTAGTTGGCTAGCCTCCTGATCAGAGCCTTGGGGACACACATCCCCTCACGGCTGGACTTCAGAACCACCCAAGCGCAATGCACCCCGCTGCTGGGCCCCGCAAAGCAGCCCACAGTTTCCTCAGAACTGCCTCTGTGCAATGCCTCCTCGACGCAGGTCTTTGCATTGCAAGCCCCTCATTGACTGCATCCTCAACAATGACACACCCTGACTGCTTTGTGCCAATCTACCAGAGGGTTAAGCAGATTGTGGTTTCTGCTTGAGTAGGGTTTCACCCCCCTCGACCGGTAACACAATTTCTCAGTCAGTCATTATACTTTTATTCGACACATGTATCATAAAAAGTACAAACATACAATACACACATACATATAAAAACCATTTCATCATTTAAAAAGATACATATGAAAATCATGTGGGAACGTTGACTGGAGAAACATTATTTAGCAGCTTTAACCTAATGATCCAGGCACATGATAAAAACTTTGCAACCCCACAAATAGTAACCATACAAGAGGTATTGGAGATGAGGATACGTAATGCTGATTTATAATCCCTGACTCCAAGGTTCTTTAATACAGGTTTTAGCCATTTGTTCCTAGGTAGGGTATATGCTTTACAGGCAAAAAATAAGTGGCCTAATGATTCTTCAGGATTTGTACAGCCTGGACACTTTGTATCCTCTTCCCTCCTTCTACTCCATCTAGACGTAAAATTTTTAAGGGGCAATGTACCATGTCTAAATTTCAGATAAAGTGTCCTATCCCGGGGAATCTGGATAAAATCCAAAAACAATTCTAGCTTTGTATTACATTTATGGGTCAAAAAATTCTCAGTTAATTGTCCCCAATTTGGGTTCTGTAAAGCCTTGGCCTCAATCCAGTCCCAGTATAGTTTTTTTACCATTTGTTTTGGTGGAGGGGATTGGGAGGCCCATGCATCGCTTAAACCCACGCTAGCTGCAAGTTGTTTTAAGACATTTAGCCACTTGATTTTGCCTGAAGTGTTTAGTTTTAACATTTCATCCAACACTATAGCATAGTTAGCTAATTCGGGAGTCCTCCTCAAACGTACCCAATATAGAAGGGGACGTAGCTGAACAATGTCCCGAATGGACCTCCTACCCAGGTCTGCAAATAATGGTTTTAATGGGGTAGAGGTTGGAAGTGAAACCAAGTCTCTCATGAACTTGTTCTCAGTTAGGACATGATTATTGGTGTTCTCGATGCCCCATATTTCTGAGCCGTAGACCGCTGAGGCTATTGCCTTTCCCTCATAAACTGACAAGGCAGGGGCAATTGGCCTGCTCACTGAGAGACGCTGTTTTTTTAAAATAGTGCCGGAAACTCTTTTAAGGTTTAAAATCATTTTACTTATATGGGGTTCCCATTTCATATTATTATTGATTCTAACACCAAGGTAATCAAACTCTTCCACCACCTTAAGGGGAGAGCCATTCAAAGTCAGGTATATATTCCTGTGGTTTCTCTTGGCTGTCATAACCATTAGTTTAGTTTTTGTAGTGTTTATTGTAAGTCCCCGTTCCTGACAAAAAAACACTAAACTGGTCAAGGAGAGTTTGGAGACCTTTGGGGGTTTTTGATAACAGAAGGGTGTCGTCGGCAAAGAGGAGCGATGGTGATTTCTCCCCGGCTATAATGGGGGCATCTGCCGGTATCTCTTGCAGATGTTTCACCACCCCATTTATAAAGAGGGAGAACGGAGTAGGAGCCATCACGCACCCCTGCCGTACCCCTCTGTTGACAGGAATACTCTTTGTGAGTTGTCCCTGCGTCCCCCACCGAATCCTAGCATAGGTACCCTCGTGTAATTTAATGATGAATTGTAGCAAATAAGATGGGAAACCCATATCCAATAAAACGTCCCATAATTTGGCACGGGGTATTACATCAAATGCAGTTTTTAAGTCTATAAAGGCCAGGTAAAGACTCCCTCTGGCTATTGACACTGTTTTCCAAAAAACTGCACAGAATCTAAAAACTTGATCGATTGCTCCTACATTACTTCTGAATCCTGCCTGGAAGTGGGATAAGATGTTATCTTCCATAAGCCAGCACTCAATCCGGTTTATAATGACCCTACCAACTACTTTTTGAATGGCATCAATTAAACTAATTGGTCTGTAGTTGGCAGGGTCCTCTCTCTCGCCCTTTTTAAAAATAGTGACAACTTCGGCGCCTTTCCACGAGTCAGGTACTTGATGGCCAGACTGAATAAGATTCATAATGTTTACAATAAAATCGGCCCAAACCGTGGGGTTATGCAACAGTAGATCCCCCGGAATTCCATCCGGGCCAGGTGCCTTGCCCGGTATTATTTTATGGATGGCTTCCTGGACTTCGCGGGGCGTGAACAACACATCTATAGTGTCACCAATTGGTTGGACTAAACAGCCAGTATCTAATGCTGGAAGGGTTGTCACAGCTTCCGGGCTGCCTTCGCCATATAATTTAGAAAAATGAGAGTGCCATTGGCACTCAGTTATATGGTTTGGGATGGGCTCAGCACCACGTCTGTCAAGAATATTTATCAATTTCCAGAATACAGTGGCGTTTTTCCCATGAGCCGCTTCCTTTAATGCCTGCCAATGTTCCTCTTCCCAATCTTTTTTGGCTTTCGCAATGCTAATGCGATAATCTTGTCTTGCCATTCTAGCAGCTAGTATTTCCTTATTTTTTATGGCCAAGGAGATGGCTTTTCTTTTTTCCCTACAAGAGACAGTATACCAAGGGTTACCCTTCCTTTGGGTGTGTTTAATCAATTGGCATCCCTTAGTTTTTTTTCAAAAAACATACTGATCTCCCCTATTAAGTTCTTGTACTTAGCTGCTGGCGTGGGCCCCCGGGAATGGAGAGGAGTTTGGTGGGCTGATGCCAAGGCACTCGAAGCAGCCAGAACTAAAACTTTGATGATGTCAAGTGTCCCTTCATCGCACCTGACTACATTCCATTTAAGCCTGCGGTTACAGTTAGAGGGAACTAATTCTTTGGTGGTCAACTCATTGGAGGCATTGTTGCCAATATTGTCACCCCAGAACATACCCATACAAAGGGGATTGTGGTCGCTATCAATCCTCTGGCAGACCTCCATATCAACAAGGTTGGCCCATGACCAAACATCTAAAAGGATGTAATCAATCCGTGACGGGCAGCCTATTCGATTAAAGGTCATAGCGCCCATGCGGTCTGATGTAGTGCGGCCATTTAGGGCCCATAGGTTGTGGGCAGACACCAGGGCGTTTAGCTGAATAGCTCTGGCAGACCACTTCTTGATTGGGGCCAGTGATAAAGATGGAATGAACTGATTCCCTAATTTATTATGAGAACCCAAGTGGTCCTCCTCATCAAGGGGCTCGAAGGTGCAATTAAAATCGACTCCCACCAATACTGAGGATTTAGAGGGGAGGGAGGATAGCCTATTATCTAACAACTCCAATATGGGTGAAGATTGACCCCCTGGTAGACCTCTGGCATAAACACAGAAAAGTTCCAAGACATTTCTGTCAGACTGCCTTTTAACAGTAATGTGAAGTATGTCATTGGTGGGGATGTGTTTAACAGCAACTTCACAATTCAGATCTATCCTGATCCAAATAAGTAGGCCTCCCGATGGACGACCCTTCCCTGATTGAATTGCAGGGACGAAGAATGTGGAATAACCATGCTTGTGTTCTGGCTGAACACACCAAGTTTCCTGGAACATACAGATATGATAATCCTCTAAGAAATTATTCCAAGCAGGATTAGACAGATTTTTCTTTAATCCTGCTATGTTCCAAGACAAGATTTTAATAAGGGAAGGGGGCAATGGAGGGTTTTTCGAGGGTGACAAAATATCAATATCCCCTGCCAGTGTATCTAGATTATTACTATCCTGGTTGGGTGGTTCCTCCCTGGCATTGGAAATAGGACCACTATCTAGGGGATTAAATACCCCTCGCTCGTTGGAAACTTCAGGGGACTGAGGTGATGGTCAGTCCACCTCTTCCAGCCCACTGAAACGGTTGTAACAGGGGAATAAGGGATAGTTAAGCTGTGGCCCCCACCCTTCTCCACTAAACTGGGGATCACCCTTCCAATGGTGCCCCTTCCTCCTATGGACTAGATTCCACCCTTCCTCAGAAGCCATTCCCACAGTTTCTTATAGTGTTGCATTGTCACAGTGATTCAGCCATGTCATGGGGGTGGAGTGTGCCTTATAAGTGTCATTAATTATTTAACTATTAATTAATTAATTTAGTCATTCATTCATATGTTTCTATTAACATTCACACTGGGAGGGGGGCAGGATCAATGTGAGATTTGGTATCACAAAATGTAAAACCACAAACAGGCGATCATGACAAACGATAAACTGCAGATTAAACACATTAGGGATCAGTTTACTATGGCTTGCCTGCTTGAGCACCGATGACCAGCAGTGGCTACAGCTTACAACCCACAAACCCATTGACAATGACTGGGTAGGGATAGAAGGCCAGGACCACCACCAGGTCAGTCCCCCTATCCGCCCACCACAATCTCCCATGAAGAGAGGTGAGGAACCGAAAACCAACAATTATTCCAAGCTAAAGAGAGATAATTTTTCACAGCTTTCCTCAGATGGATGAGTGGGGTACCACAGGCAGTTCCAGCAAAAATACTCAAACCAGTCCTGCTCCCTTCAACTCTTTGCAAATCTCTCTCTTTTTCCATCCATCCTTTTCTCCTCCCTCTCTTCTCCCTCTCTGACCACTTTCTCTCTACCTTCCCTCTTCCTCTCTCTCTTTTTCGAAGCTTCCAATTGACTGCTGCAGTTAACCTTTTGGAGCTGGAAAAAAATGACAAAGCCACCAGGAATGATCCTTTGCTCTAAATCCCAGCATCCAGGGGCTCCAGCCAACTGAGGAAATACTCAGGGAAATAAAATGCCTGCCTGGCCCTGCTAGTTTCTTGTCATGTACGCCTCATCGCTGGTGCCAATTCTTTCTCTTAGCCCTACTGTGGCTCGTCCTGTGAGGATTTGGAAAGAAATAGGATGTTCCGTGGACATGTTGGGATCATAAACCTGCCTACTGCCAGTGCCCTCTTAATAACATCCATCCAGATTCAAATGTCCTCCGCCTATGCTCCCAGGTAAAGCAGAGGGAAAATGAACAAAGAGTATACATTTTGACACAGTGTGGTAGGTGTGGTAGCGAGGCCACCTGAGTGACCAACACTGCCACTTTTTAGACATGATATCTGTCTACTAGATGCAGGGTGCCCAAATTATGAGTCCATGGTCACAAGTGGCATGACCATTTTGACATGAACCCTGAAAACACTATTGCTTTCAGTAACCATCTCAACAATTTCATCATAGATTAATAACAGAGAGCAGGGAAAGCATGCATGTTACAAAGTATTCACTTTCTACACTGTGCAGTGCAGTTTTGCAAAAACAAGGAAATATGAGGCCCTTCGACAACGGTGGCTGCTACCTGTTAGCAGCTGTGCACGGTGGGGTGGGAGGAAGGGATGGGGGAAATAGGTTAAAAATTATGACTTACTTCCCAGTCGGACGGCCTGGCTTCTTGGGGGAGGGAGACAGTATGCAGGAAGCACCAGGGCTCCCAGGCTCCCTGCAACCAATCATAACGCCACAATGCTGCATTGTGATTGGGCTGAGTGCTGTGACAGCACTCAGCCAGGGGCTGGAGGAGTAGGAATGGTCCTGATGCAGGCTGTAATACAGCCTGCATAGAGAACATGGCATGTGCGCACAGCTGTTTTGGGTGTTCCGAGATGGCCGACCAAGCACTCATGCTCACCGAGGGAGTGCAAACCACTCCTCAACCTGCTCTGGAAGCAGCCTCGCCCCACAAAGATGCCACAAAGGGGAAAACTGAAATAATAATAACCTCGGGTTATCGTTTTATTTTTCCTTTTTTACAGTGCAAAAAGCAGTGGGGCGACGCTCCTTTGCCTTAGCGGCGGAGCCGCCACTGCCCTTCAATTTACTAAGCAACATCTTTGCAACACAAGTGATACACAGGCATTTGCATATGAAAAGGATGAGGAACTCATCATATGGTATCAAGTAGGCTAGGCCAATGATTGATGAAACAGTCCCTCTCCTTATGCCGACACAATAGGAAGGGGCTTTGAAGGACCATACTCAGGAATGTTTTCCGGAAAGTATATAAAATGTAAACTGTGGTGACACTGTCGTGGCACTATCCTCTCAAACTAGAGATTTACTCGGAGGTTTACAAAATTGTCCAATGCATTATTTATGCATATGCTGACACAGGTTGCATTATAGAGAAATACATTGCGATCTGAAGTAAAATGTGCAAAATGGCATAAAAGACTGATTTCGAACTAAAAGGACTTTCAAATGCACAAATAAGCACTCTCTCAGTGAGAGCATGATGGAAAAAGAAAACGCATTCCTGTGATATTGTGGGTGAAATGCCATTGATAATCTACGCCCGTTCTGGTTAAGCCCTGAAAAAAACAGATGCATGTCGTTTTTGAGTATTAGGCCGGGAATTAATCACAAAAATGTTATTTATATTGCAACTGGCAGGCTTTCACTCCTTTTTCTACATTTCCTATTAAATGTTATGGTAAATTGATGAAACCTGAGGTGACAGTAATCTATAGCATGCATTCTGAAGTGATGAACTGTCATTCACTTTAGATAATTAGCATATTCCGAAAATCTTTTGATGAACTTGAATAATTTGTTATTGACATATTGTGACAGGGCCACAATGTTTTGCTTTGACAAAAACGAGACTGTCTTTTAACAGGATGGAAAGAACTCCACAATCTTAAATTATTGCGGTATAGCAGAGTTTAGACAAGGAAAGGCTGCGTAGAAAAGATGTGACATATTTTAGTTGGCAAAATGTAGTACCGTTGTCAGATCTGATTAATTCATCTAGTCACAGCCCCAGGTTCTTTTCTGACTGTTTCCTATATATTTTCTTTAAAAAACAGATGACAGAAGCTATTTCTAGGTCTGTCCTACATAAAGCAATATGAGTTTCAGAAAATGGCCAGTGGAAACAAGCAAAACATTAATGGCAAAACATTAGTATTTAGGTCCTAATTAAGTGAAGGGTGTTTGTGTATCCCACCAGAGCAGTGGTCCTTAACCTGTGGTCCGGGGACCCCCTGGGTGTCCGCAAAATCTTCCCACGGGTCCGTGCCTATTTACAAAATAAATAATTAACAGATTTATAAAGTGTATATCAATAAAGAAGGAACATGTAAAATTGAACATTTTAAAACATTCTTTAAATGTGAAAGAATTTGAAATTGGGGGCTAACAAGTAAGTTAGTAGCCTCAGATTGATTTGTTGGAGCAGTGCCAATAAATCAAACAGAATATAGTATGGGCGATGAGCGAAGTGTGGCCTTAACTGACTTTAGAAAAGCTCCAAACTTCCAGTTAAATTAAAAAAAAAAAATTCTCGATTTGTTAGTAAATTAAACAAAATATTTTATATTTTGTGCATTTGTTTGATGAATGATTATCAATGTATTTTTTGTTTATTGTTTTGATGTTGAAATCATCGCAAATGCTTAGCAAGTGGTCTCTGCCTTCCAAGAATGACTCGGTGGGGTTCCCCGGATTCCAAATAATAATTCAGTAGTGGTTCCTGGGTTACAATAATGCTTAAGTGAGGGTCCACAAAAGTCAAAAGGTTAAGAACCGCTGCAGAAGAGTATTCACTGTCAGAAGAATTACTATGAAACTCTTCCTCTTGGGAAGGTATATTTACGAAAGTAATAATGTTTCCACTGCTTTTCATAAGAATATATGTTACCATTCGTCTCTAAATCAGGACCCTAGTGGATGTGTTAGAGTGGGTGGCAATAGAAAAAATTTCCAATTTGTGGAAGTAGCAGTAAATCTTAAATTGCTCGTTTGCTGGGTATCTCAACCAGTGGCAGCTCCTCCGCAATGGCGGAAGAGCGTCGCCCCACTGCCCAGCGCAGAGCCAGCAGACGATAAATAATACAATGCTCTAGCATCGTTTTCTTTTTCGTTTGCCGACTCTAAGCCATCTTGAGCATGGAGAGGTGGGCATGGGCGGTAGGAGGAGGAGTGCTTGTGTACTACCTAAGTATGCATATGTGTTTGGCCGGCCGTCTTATGCTGACCCAAACACACATGCGCACTTAGGTTTCTCCAGCCCGGCTGCATTCAGCAGCCATACTGGAGAAATCACTCAGACTCCATGACCTGAGCGGAGTGTCTTTCCTGCCCCCTCAGGCCAATCCCTACGCTGCTTTGCAGCATGATGATTGGATGGGAGTCTGTCCCAGGGGATGCTGGGACCAGGAAGAGGCCAGCAGAAGCGACGTGGGACGTGGCCGGCAGCATCAGGTAGGTTTTTTATTTATTATTTTTAACATTTCCTCCCCCGCGTACTCTACCCCGCGCTACCGCCATCCGCACCCACCACCCTTTGTTAATGGGTCCCGCCACTGATCTCAACCTCACTAAACCAATGACCGAGGTAAGTTGACTGGCAGATTCCTTACTGGCAAAATCCCTTCATGATGTAGTAGTTAGAACGTCTTCCACAAATCTAAGGTCTTTCTGTTGCAGCCCAACATTTAATCAGCTCATAGTATCCATGCACTTGTGAAATACAGCTGCAGATAAGCGCCATTTTCCCTGCATTCTTCCTGCACACTGGAGTGTAACAACATTGTAAAACTGCTTTGTAAGTGATATCTTTACATACTGTTCCATATATTTTGTTGCACGCCCTAAAGCATGTGATGACCCTGTTTCGGTCTGATATTGCTGAAGCACTCAAGGAATCCAGGATCCTTTTGATACAGTGATCCTCTAATCAAACACTGACAGACATGGTAGTTGACTAGATGTAATTCAAGAGTAAACACTCAAAATCGATGAAACTTCGAAATCCCTAGTGTTCAGTAGAGCTGAATTGTTTTAAGTACTTTCAGTATATACGGTATGATTAGTATTTGGTACAATCAGTGTGATTCACAGTGGATCGTATATTCATTGACTACAGTAACTCCAGCAGACAGTGTATGTAACTAGTGCCACTGGACTAAAGAGTTTTGAGGACTACAGAGCGTCTAAATTAGTTTGAAACCCAAACATCACTCACTTCACATTCATACAATGAACAGAATGCCCCAGGGGCCCTAGAATACATAGAGTAAAACCTAGCTCCCAGGTCAAAGATAGAGGTTGACGGCTTTGAGTAGGCGATTCTCTTCCTGATCCACTCACTCTTAGCTCCAGCGATCCGGTAATTACAGCTTTACTGTGGCATTTGGTGGTATCTTCAGCATCCCAGCGGTATTGTGAAACATTGCTTTTGATTACCACTTTGCAACATCGCTTGGGCCACAGTGCAAAGCGCAGAATGATCTGTGTGAAATATATTCACTTAGTGGCATGAAAGAGTGGCTTCACAGTGGTGCCCTTACTGCTCACAACAATTTTTACAATAGCCGAGTAGCATTTCGATATTATATTATAGTGAGGGTTACTACTTCTTGCTGCACCACTGAAGTATAGAAGCCATCTTATCTTCGGTGCAGGGGGCAGGGAGGTAAGGCACTTTTTGATCTCTTCACCTACCTGAGAGCATCAGTTGGTTCCCCTCAATCTGTTACACTACACTTTTCGTTTGGCAATGACTGTCAAACTGGTAGGAGTATAATAGTTGGCTTGAAAGGAGTGTGGAGACGCCGGAGCTCCGCAACTAAATAGCCCTGTTTGATTGGCGCTGGGCACAACCCCAGCTACCGTCCCTCTATAAGAAAAAACAATGACCCCCTTGTACTCGAATTATCAAATCACTTCTCTATTCTTCCGCTTCTCAAAGTAAAGCAGAGGGTAACAATTCACCAACATAGTCGCACTTTCTGTTTGAATCTGTCCTTGGGCCAGGTAAGTACTCTTGTTAATCTATACTGTGTCGATATCAGGACTGTAAGTTGGGTTTTAATTGAAATATTTTCTTTATTTTTTATTTTTTGCATTTGTCTATAGCGTGAACTCAACCCGAAGATATTGGAGCACTTTTATATGAGGTCCAGTTACATTACACAAGGTCATTTTTTTTAAGCACGGGGAGATAGCCTGATTTACCCAGAATCGCAGGATGCTGAGCCATTTACCAAGACTTAAACCTGGTTCCCCAGTTTCAAAGTTGGCAGCTCTGTCCATAACGCCACAGCCACGTTCCGCTAGTGTTTAGCAATGGCAAAGATGAAAAGAAGGAAAAAACGGACATTGACATTGAAAGTGATTGGGTCTGGGTCCTCTATTCATTCACGTCTTTAACTTTGCAAGCAAAAACACTGATCTCTTTCATGACAATGAGTGTAAGAACCCTTAAGGGGCCATTTTGAAGCCGGGCGGATCGGTGGTAGCGATCCGCCCGACATCTTTGACCGACCGCCAGCCAATTACCCTCGCCCTATTAGAATGGCGGGGGTCACAGTGGCAGATGGAAAGACCGTCCGCTGCTTTACCGCAGGCAGGCAATCGATTTGTTATGATTGCCTGCCGTGTGGTCCTGGCACATAATATGGTGGCGGTGCCTAGCAGGCACCGCCCGCCATATTATGATATGTGCCTTTCCATGGCGGCAGTGCCACCATGGAAAGGAATACGGCCTTTCACGATGGGGGCCTGTCACGCTGTGCATGCAAATGCACAACATGCATTTGTTACATTGCGGCAGGTGCTGCTTACAGCACCACCCACCGTAATGTAAAGAATGCAGGATGCAACCGCCATGGTGGTGGTCGCATCCTGATTGGCATGGCGGGACCGCCGCACCTATGGCGGGACCGCCGCACCTATGGCGGGCGGTCCAGTTTGCTATTGCGGTGGCCAGCCATCGTAAAAGTCTCTATTAAATGTGACAGATTTGACATTTATATCTGACAATATTCCAAAATGGTGTTTATTTTCACAGATACTGAGTTTCTATATTTTTGTTTTTCATGCAATATTTCAAACCTGTATAGGACATACTGTGAACTGAGGCACCATTTAATGTCTGGGAGAATAGGTGTTCATGCGGCGCACAATTGAGAGCCATGGAGTTGGGGCTGAAGACAGTGCGAGTTTCTCTCAGTGGCTGTCTTTGCCCCAAAGGGTGTTCAGACCAGTACATTAAATGGGACGGTACTTCCAGGTACTTCAAGACAGACATTACCTACACTTCATTAATTAGAAGAGTACACTACCAGCACTTCTCAGTTGAGTGCCAGCACTTCAAAGAAGCAAGAAGAATTTCTTAGATAGTGAGTAAGTGAATTTCTGTATTTAAATTTGAAGTACTGGTAGCTATAGGAAACACTATATAAATATGATTACACTACAATAATACAAGTCCCTCCAGTACTTGTCCTCTCTTCATAGTGCACATAGCAATGGTCACATATGTGTCACTTGAAATTATAATTCTATAGGAAAAGTGTTTGAAGGTGCACAGCTGTCGAAATATTGAAAAATACATTTAGTGTTTGGTCAGAGAGACAGACAGTTACAGAGAGTTTGTATGTTTTTGAAAGCGAGGGTATGGTGTTGTGGATGAGATGAAAGAATATTCAGGCAGTAGGAGAGATTGTCAAGATAGTAATGAAGATGAATTGTGAGACTTACAAATGTAGGGGCTTGTAGATATATGCGAGGTTAAAAAGGGGGTAAGTCACTAATACAGATAAAAGATTGCCAATGAAAGTGGCGTGACAAAGAGAGCAAGAGTAGCTGAGAACCACACAAGGACACCCCCTTCCACAGACCTATGTAATATTTCATTTACGTTTTAATATTTTCAGATTTTTCTCAGAATCTCGTATGTTTCCCAATGAAAACATTTTCATTTAAAAGTATTCACAACAATTTCATTGAGTCTAGAGATATACAGCAATGTCTGCACCAACTTTGGTGAAAAACTCCAGCTAATTTTGAAGTAAGTTTGAACTGTGTGCTGCATTTACCAGGATGCAAAGGGGCGAACTGTGCTGGGACTGTGAGGCAGTGTGCTCCCAACCCCCATTCTGTTCAAAAGGCTCCCTTGAGCCAGCAAGCTGACGAGCTTTGGAGATGCACCTGTGTGCCTGTGAGTGGTACTGTGACCTGAGAGAAACTTGGTAGCATTTCCAGCAACCCCAGATGATTTTTCTTTGCTCTCTAATACTGCTGCTCTCTACTAAAGAGGGGTTCAACCCAGAAACATGTGTCTAGAGATATACAGCAATGTCTGCACCAACTTTGGTGAAAACCAGCTAATTTTGAAGTAAGTTTGAACTGTGTACTGCATTTACCAGGATGCAAAGGGGTGAACTGTGCTGGGACTGTGAGGCAGTGTGCTCCCAACCCCCATTCTGTTCAAAAGGCTCCCTTGAGCCAGCAAGCTGACGAGCTTTGGAGATGCACCTGTGTGCCTGTGAGTGGTACTGTGACCTGAGAGAAACTTGGCAGCATTTTCAGCAACCCCAGATGATTTGTCTTTGCTCTCTAATACTGCTGCTCTCTACTGAAGACAGGCTCAACCCAGAAACTCGTGTCTAGAGATATACAGCAATGTCTGCACCAACTTTGGTGAAAAACTCCAGCTAATTTTGAAGTAAGTTTGAACTGTGTACTGTTTTTACCAGGATGGAAAGGGGCGAACTGTGCTGGGACTGTGAGGCAGTGTGCTACCAACCCCCATTCTGTTCAAAAGGCTCCCTTGAGCCAGCAATCTGGCAATCTTTGGAGATGCACCTGTGTGTCTGTGAGTGGTACTGTGACCTGAGAGAAACTTGGTAGCATTTCCAGCAACCCCAGATGATTTTTCTTTGCTCTCTAATACTGCTGCTCTCTACTAAAGAGGGGTTCAACCCAGAAACACGTGTCTAGAGATATACAGCAATGTCTGCACCAACTTTGGTGAAAAACTCCAGCTAATTTTGAAGTAAGTTTGAGCTGTGTACTGCATTTACCAGGATGCAAAGGGGCGAACTGTGCTGGGACTGTGCGGCAGTGTGCTCCCAACCCCCATTCTGTTCAAAAGGCTCCCTTGAGCCAGCAAGCTGACGAGCTTTGGAGATGCACCTGTGTGTCTGTGAGTGGTACTGTGACCTGAGAGAAACTTGGCAGCATTTCCAGCAACTCCAGTTGATTGTTATTTGCTCTCTAATACTGCTGCTCTCTACTGAAGATGGGCTCAACCCAGAAACACGTGTCTAAAGATATACAGCAATGTCTGCACCAACTTTGGTGAAAAACTCCAGCTAATTTTGAAGTAAGTTTGAACTGTGTACTGCATTTACCAGGATGCAAAGGGGTGAACTGTGCTGGGACTGTGAGGCAGTGTGCTCCCAACCCCCATTCTGTTCACAACAATTTCATTGTTGACACTCATTTGTATGATACTGAATACAAATCAGTACTAACAACCTTTGTAAAAGGCAATAGGTCTGGCTTGTGTTCGGTGTATATGTTGTTTTGTATATGTTTGAATGCAGTGACAGAAAAAAACACAGAGAGACACTGGTCACGTGGTGTTCAGCGGCGGCCTGCACTCATAAGTTCCGTGGGGCGCAGCCGGGGAAGCAGTCGACAGACGACGGAATAGATATTATTTATTTATTCAATTACACCTATTCTGTAGTCTGTCAACATCCCCCCTCACACCCGCCCTGACTCTGCCCCCGCCCACCACGCTTACCTGTGCCAGCCGCCGCTGGTGGTGTTATGTGTCAAGCACAGGATTCTGGGCCATGACCTGTGCAATGGATTCCTAGTTATGCTTCTTTTTGCTATGCCCCTGTTAGAGGCCCCCTCTTTTTCATCTCATTTAAAGCGCTTGTTTTCTCTGTGAGCACTGCTCAGGATTGTAGGTCCTCACCCCTCCTCTATGGATCTTGGCATGATCCTGTTGATTTTAATGAGTCCCTATTGCAAGGCGACACCAGAGTTATAGTGAGTCTAGAAATTTAAAGCAAGTTGGTGCTGTGGAAATAGATCTAATGAGCTGTTCAGGTCTTCCTGCCCTTTTTGCGTCCTCCATTCTCTCTCTATTTGAAGGCACCTGCTTTGATATTATTGTGATTTAATATGAATTGTGATTTTGCACACGTACTGATGGTACCGCAGGGTATTGGTGCTTTCAGAAGGAGAGATCCATGTGGAAGGTGAACATCTGTTTTAATAGGGCAGCAGCATGGATAATTTTTCTCAATTACTCATACAAAGAATAGATCAGGTAAAATGAGGTTCACTATTTAGCTCAGCCTGGTTGCTATTAGTAGGAAGGGATTCTTGAAAAGATACAAAAGGTGCATTTTAGGGTAACAAATCATAGAGTGCAATATGCACACATTGGTTCCTGATGTTTCTTTTAGTGCCAATCACTCTCAGAGGCACCAATTGTAATATTGACTTTGTGAAACAGCATTTCGGGCAGGGATCAAAGAGAACTACAGCAGCTGATGAATAAGGCAAATACTACTTCTCTTTAAGAACACAATAAAGCTTTTCTTGCACAAGCAGTCCAACAGCTACTTTAGTTAGGGTAGGAATTTTGAGAACCTAAGAAAAAACGTCAGGACGAGTATGTAAATGTCCACACATATTAGAGGTCCTACAGCGGAAATGAAAATTGTGTTTGAATTAATCTCAGTTATTGCTAAGATTCTGGGGTGCATGCATTCCAGTGTATTGTTTTTTGGGTGTTGTGACTCCTATGCCACTCTATACAAAAACTACTCTTATGCACATCAGACTTAGTCCCATTGCAGTAGAAGCAGCCCTGTTGAAATTGGTAGGCCAGTTTCTCACTGAATGGCAAACAACAACCACAAGGTACTCTTTGATCTATTTGGCCTCATCCTTATCTCAACTTTTGTTTGCTGCATTAAGTGCCTCAAGTGTGATGGGTATGGCCAGATGTGGTTTGCTGTGATGAAGAATTACATCTGAGGAGGCCCAAGTAAGCCAACATTGATCTGACGTTGCTTATTTTCCATTTTGGTAGGCCTCGGAGCTAAGAATTTGGGCTGGATGTTTCCTATTGTCACAGGACCAAGACAGATTTGAACCTGGCTGGTCTCTGCCTAGGATGGCATAATGGGCACAATTGAATGGGCTGAAATGCATCTTAAATGGGTGTCAGTGGCTAGGTTTATTTCAAACATAACTCCCATCACTTTGTTTGTTGCAGATGTCCCTACAACCCATTAGTGAGTATCTGGGACTCGGTGATTCTGCGGTGAAACCTCCAAAGGTTGATATAGATTAAAAGTCCAGATGCAGACAGTCTATGTTTACATTGTGTCTGTGGCATGCTGTGATAAAACTGAAAGAGAACTGACAGGCCAGTCCTTCTTTCTTGCCCGGACATATGACAACCATAACCATGAGGTTGCTATTGGTTTCACACTTCAGTCAATTACATGGCTGTTCAGAGATGGTGGTCATGCAGATGATACTAAATAAGCAGACCCAGCTCATGAGAAGCAGCTGTATTACACTATTCAGAAGGCTTGACTTGCCGCAAGTGTATTTCGTTTATGATGTTTGGCCAACTGTGTTACACAGTAGCATCTCTGGAAGTAGACACAGACAAGAAACGCTAGTTGAAGATATTGTGCAGTGCACACCATACAGAGAAGACAATTGTTAAGCATTTCAGCCTTAGGGTTGTCTTCCCCTAAACATTTTGCCTTCCTCTACTATTTTCACTGATTTGGTATTTGCTGGCCTTACGACTCTGTGCACTTCAACACTGCTAACCAGTGCTGAAGTGCATGTGCTCACTGCTTTAAACACTGTAACGTTGGCTTGTCCCAAATGGGCATATTTGATTTAATCATAAGTCCCTAGCAAAGTGGCACACATATACCCATGGCTTGTAAATTCAATGGTACAAGTGGTACTGCACCACTTGTTGTGCCACCCAATTAGATAGCCCTTCGAACATGTCTCGGGCCTGCCATTGTAGCCTGTGTGTTCAGTATTAGACAGCCATTACTACGAAGCAAAATAAACCTTTTGCCAGGCTTAAATCTTCTAGAACTTTGAAAAAATCTGCCACAAAGAAAGAGTGCTGTGCTGATAAAATAACTGCCCCTCTGCTAGAATGCTGCACTTAAAGACTGCTGCCTGCTCTGCTGACCTGCTGCCTGCTGACCTCTTGCTTGGATAAGAAGGACTGGATCTGCAGCCAGTTCCGAGGACCACCAGTGTGACTCTAATGGAGAGGTGTTGGCCTAACGGCTAGGGCACTCGACCTTGGACCTGGGGATCTGGGTTCGAGTCTCGGTAACGACGACAAAACCTCCTGTGATTGTGGGCAAATCACTTAATCTCCCCGTGCCTAAAATGAATGTGTATCCTCATGTAACGTAACTGGTGCTATGTAAAGCGATCTGATACCCGATTCGGTTTGGGTCTAGTTCGCGCTATATAAAATAAAACTCTGCACAAAAAAAAGAAAAAAGGGCTAGTCTCTTGTAGCCAGCACCACAAGTCTGCAACTGTGAGCTCTACCCTGCCAAGTGGTCCTACCAAACTCCTGGCCCCTTGGAAGTGGGATTGAAGGTGCTCAGCCAGCCCATCTATGAAACCAGCAGAACAAATGCATCTCCTCTGCTGGGCGGGGAATGCCTGAACAGAACCGATGCATTGCCTCTGCTGTGTGCACTCTCCTGACATAAGG
Organism: Lissotriton helveticus; assembly: GCF_964261635.1. NCBI lineage: Eukaryota > Metazoa > Chordata > Amphibia > Caudata > Salamandridae > Lissotriton > Lissotriton helveticus. The sequence goes on from NC_136065.1 coordinate 951,067,864, forward strand.
ACTTAGAAACACAGCTTCGCAGCTCCATTGGGACTGCTGCTGCATTACGCATCCCTTACGCAGGCCCTCACACAGCAAGCCTCTCTGCGACGGTATCCTCAACGATGACGCAGCACCTTGCATTGCAGCCACACAGCTCCTCAGAAGCCATGCATCACCTCAGCTGCATGGTGCAGCCTCAATGCTGGACTTCGCTTCGCAAACCCCCACCCCTGGTATCCTGGTTGATGACGCAGGACCTCGCACCGCAGCCTCGCAGCTTCTCGGAACCGACGCAACACTTTAGAAGCACAATGCATCCTTGACGCAGGACTCCGCAAGTCTTCGCAACCAGGATTTAAGGTACTCTTGTTCAGTGGTGCTAACTGTGTCCCTATAGCCAGCCTGCACCCCATCGTGGGCAGCCTGAAGGCATGACTTTGTCTCCGCCAACTGTGACCAGAAATTCACAGTTGACTCTTTGTGCTTTTTGACACTATTTTCACTTGAATCTTTAAAACGGAATATATACGGTTCTACTGCCTGGTTTTCGTAATTTTGGTCTTGTGTTATTTATTGAAATGCATTCTAGTCTTCTAACATGATGTGGGATTCCTTGTGTGGTGTTTTGTCACTTTTTTCGCTGATTGAAGTGTTGCACATATACTTTACACATTGCCACTACGTTAAGTCTGACTGCTCTGTGCCATGAGTGAGGAACTCTGTACTTCTTTATTCTCCAGATCTCTTGGTCGGTATCTTATGAAGATCAGCTTCTCCACAGACTGTTAGAGATTGATCCAGGTAGCTGTATGCATATGTATTTTTCTGCTGGGATGGGCTTTCCTTCCAAATAAATCCTTGATTCACTGGGTGTTCAGCAATAGTTCAACAGAATCAGTCCCTCTTGAGCAATTCAAAGGAATGAGTTTTTCTGGGAAAACGGGTCTGATGTGGTCATCAGATCTCAATTCAACTATTTCGGGTTGTTTTCAGGTTTAAACATCAGCATGTTCGAGCCTGTTTTTTGTGCATAAGTCATGAGGCGTGGGTACAGTTACATCTATACTTAGAAGACTAGTTAAAGGAACTTTATGGGGATGAAAACGAGCAACTTAAAAAATAAGGTAAACTAATAATGGCATCACCAGCAGAAGCTCACACAATGTTTTTAATTAAAAAAAAACTGCTCACATCTGGCTAACACATTATGCCCACTACCCTACACGCAGAACGCATTTAATCGGGAGGTGGCTATCAATAAAAAGTATTCGAAGAGCTTTTCCTTTATCTCTTCTTGTTCTTTGAGAAACATTTCTTAAATATACTTAATTTTGTCATTTTATATTCCCATCTCCTTCCTTAATATTCCCGATGCCCTTTTAGCTTTATTCCTAGGGAAGGATGTTTTCATTGTGTCTCTTTCCCCAAACACAGCTATATGCTGCACTTTAATACCTAGGAATTCAGAAGTTTGTGGACTGAATGTATGCGGCTTTAGATTGTTCAAATTCTGCCTTCCTTTGCAGCCATTTACAAATAATGTGTCTCATTCCAGTGTAGTATTTTTACTTGTTTTGCAAATTGATGTTTAATTCATCAGATGATCTTCACTTCATTTGAAATATTTGTGCTCTAGCTGACTAGTGAATGTGTTTTTCTCACTGTCCTCCTCAGGATGGATAGATAGCCCTCTATCGGCTTAAAGCCACAGGCTGTTACAGTGTCTCTGATGCTGTTGCATCTGACTGCGCCTAACACCCCTTAAGCCACATGCCTTTAATGCGCAACTCCCTCTGATTTGCATGAATACAAGATCTCCCCGTGAGAAGAATATGTGTAAAAAGTACAGTCTGTCAATTGCCTCGAAGCTTCTTCCCTCAAACTTCTTTAAGTCCCACGGAGGGCAAAACTTCAGTTAATCTGGTCAGATTTGTATTCATAATATTCTTTGGTTTAGAGCCTGTGGGAACTGACACAATGGAAACTCCACTTCCCCCCTGTAGACCTGAAGGCAAAGTGAGCTCATGGGGCGCTGACACATTCAAATGTCTCCTCTAAAACCCTGGCAGCATAAGCACTGAAGCTGCAAATTCAAGGCAATTCTCACATCTGCGTGCATATTACTACCTGACAAATCTGTCTTTACTTCAGGACAGTTTTTACCCGAGTAAACTGACACCAATCTAGTACTATTTACAAAGCCTTCCTCAAATTGGCTGCAGGCTTGAAGGATTGCAGTTTCCACATTTGGAAGTGAAATCACATTCCATGTTTGCATTTTATCAGGCAACAAATGCTATCAGTAGCACTCACAATGCTCCCACGCATGTTTTTCTTAAGTAATTGTAAAATGAGCTCGGCACATTTATCACACTTGGCCAATTAATTAATTAAGTAATTAATTAATGTAAAGGTCACTTTATTTGACCAATACTTAGAGGTTTCTGTCAACTCCATTTAAAGATGAACACAGATTAGTACTGATGCTTGGTTCCATCTATTACCTCAGGCTTCGCACTGTGCTGTTGCATTTACTAACGCAGTAGCCATACCTAAACATTTTCAGAGACAGGATTAACATAGATGAATTCTGCGAGCAGTTGTACATTTGGGACACGTTTGCCTCTACTAACTCAGAAGAAGATATTTCTGCTCTCAATCTTACGGAATCCGGATCACCTAATTTTCTCCCAGTGTTTTTGTTCAATCTCTGAGACACATTATTGCTATGGCAATTTCAACCATTATCAACTGTTCTCTCATTATGGGAAATGTTTCCCCTGAATGTAAGGCAGGTGTAACACTTCTTTGACAAACAATGAGAACTTTGATAAATCCATTCCAGATAATTATAAACCCATTACTCTGTTGCCATAGATGGTAAACTTGACTGAACATATTGTCTCTAAACAACTTTCCAAGCATTTGGAGGACCATACCGTCGTCGATCCGGTTCCATCCTGTGCACCAGCACTGAAGCAGCATTACCTATAGTTCTTGATGAACAAAGCTAGTTTGTGATCAGGGTGTCTCTGCTGTCCTCATCCTGCTACACCTCTCTGGAGGGGACCTGACTAGACTAGGCTGTTGAGTTCCTCAGGGTTCACTACTTTCCCAATCCCTTTTAATGTCTATAGCAATTGTTTGAGTTCTTGATCCATTCTGTACTTGTACGGCTATCTCCTACATGAAAGGCACGAAAATTATCATCAGGTGAAATTCTTCTGCTCCTTTTTCAACTGTTTCAATATCAATCAGTCTCAGACAGGATATCACATAACTATTTGAAGCTTAATGCAAATAAATAGGAGATGACATTTTGTGGGAATCACACGGAACAGTGAGACTCCACCGTGTGGCCATATTTTGTAGGCACCCCCTCATCATTTGCATCTGAAGTAAAATCATTGAGAGTTCTGTTTTAATAGGCTTTTCAGTTTCAGCTGCATCAATTCAATTTCTTTATCTTTCTTCAATTTATTAAAACCTCCAAAAAGTCTACTTCCTTTTCTGCCACCCCATAATCTGACTCAGGTTGTCTCAACATGTATTTTATCCAGGCTAAATTATTGAAATATTCAGTACCTTGACCTGCCAAACTTATCCCTCTTGAAGTACAAACGAATTCAGAATTTGGCAGCGTGTGTGGTGTAACCTCCTCAAATTTGATATTGTGTCACAGTGCATCCTCAAGCTGCACTGGCTTTCAGTGAAACAGTGTGTTACTTTCAAAACCCTCCTTGTTATGCACAGAGGTTTTTTTTACTAGGTGGATGAGTCTCCATTGCCTCTGTTTTTCTCCTGTTATGCCCCAGCTTAATCTCTTTGTTACAGCAATCAACTGTTCTTTTCTGTGCCACAGATACAACTCCCCCATGTGGGAGGCTGCTCCTTCCATTATCTTGCCTTCCACATCTGAAATAACTATACCTCCAGCTAAAATATATTTTTTCTTACCTATCTTTAAGGAAAGCTTTTAAACATTATTGTATATCAGTTTGTGCAAATTGTCCTCTAACTGTATTATTGGTTTCATTAGCAAAAGGATAGCTGTGTGGGTGAAAGTATGTTTTATAAATTCTCCATCTAATCTAATCTAAGCTGATCGAATCATTGCCCTTTAGCTACAAGTTGGCAGTATGGATTGGTCTACAAAACATTGAACCTTAATGTTTGCTAATGATGGGAGGGATGCTTGAATTAATCTCAGTCACTGGTGATTGATTGGAGCTGCATTTTAGACCATTGTTTTTCACCCTCTGTGCCATTCCAGGCAGCGAATTGCCTTATGAAAATCAGTCTTGATCCCTTTCCAGTCCACCATGAACTGCTAGGCCAGGCTCCCTCCAGATGCAAACACAAACAAACAGACCAATTTAGACCTACCAGGGTCAAAACTGTGAGGGAATGATGAGCAGACAATTATGGGCTGAACAGTGGTTGAGATGAAATCGAGCATCCCATCAATCATTTGTTTTTATTTACAAATGTCCAAAAGCATGCAGAAGTTACATCCAATTTGACTAGCTAGTGCAATCTTGTGAGACAAGATTACTTATTCAAGATATACCTTTCAACCCATTTACCAATCCACCATCCTTACATTATTAATTTATATGTTTATTTTTCAAATAGTTACTGATATTTGATCTTGATCACTGCATGATATATGATGTATATGCGAGTCTAGTACACTTTTAGAAATAAAACACAAGTATTTAAAAATTGTGTAAAATTCAAATGAGCCAGATCGGGAGAAAAACAATTATAATCCAGCTTTTCAATTTCATGTCATCAATAGCCTCAATAATTTGCTTTAAATTAATATCACGTATGTGTAAACAAAAAACACCTGTTGGTAATTCTGAAAACCGTGGTTGCAAATATCACAAATACATTCATTTAAGCCAGACACTGACATTTGCATGTTACACATTCAATTATCAGAATCTTCGGAATACATTTAAATAAAGGTAGCTCATTTTGTGCTCAACCAAAATGTTTAAATATTGCTGTATTTTACATAGCTCTTCCACTCTACTAATATATATGTAATTTACTAGACCCTCACAATAGGCTTTATTGTCCTCTTTCTGGTTTAACTGTTGGAGAGTCTATTACATATGTCACTATCTATTAGGAAACATTTGTCCAGGTTAAACAGTATTGTAACATGACTGTTTACATAATCAGTGACGTTTTTCTGACTAATTGATTAATCAGAAATTGAGTTCACTTTGTCGACTACATTTGGAGAGCTGTTGTCCCTTTAATTTCAACATATATTCTTTGTTGTTCTGTAACTGAAGGAGAATTTGAGCAAATGTTAGCTTCCTGGCTCATTTTTTTAGTGATTCAATATATGTTCTTTCTCTTTTTAGAGCATTTGTTTTACTAATTTAACTTTTCCACTTTTAAGATGTAATTCCTGGCCAACATGCCAGATAAAATAGTTGTGGTCTTCTTTATTATTCAGATCCTCTTCTAATGCTACAGGATTATTAGGCATTATATTTTTTTCGATCAGTAAATCTTTAGGGAATTTATTGTGTCAAACTCCACACAACAACATGATTTTGCTGTACTTTGGAGGCAACAATTTAATGGTTAGCTGAGCATTTAATGTGGAGCTCTGTTTCTTTTCAGAATATCAGGCATAGCCCCTTCGATAAACTTTGTTTCTCTTTCTTCCCTTCTTATTAAACATGATGATACTTGCACCCAGCTTCTTGATAACAGTCTGTGATATTGTTTATTTTTCAAGTATAGAGAAGTTGGTTGAGTTATCTCTTCTTTTTTAATATTTTTATCAGTGTTACTCGCTTTGTTTTTTATTATACCAAAACTTGCAGCAACTGTGTCATTATATTACGAACATGATCGTATTCAGATACATACTTACCAAGTGACACTATAATTGAATTTAATACCATGTTTAAAATGAAACACATTTCAGAAATTGGAGAGTATATTTCCTGTGTATGTGTTGGAAAATTATTCTTAAGAAATGAGATGCAGGTACATCCACCTCAGTCTCTATTAAAGTTGTAAGATTAATCAGAGTATAATATTTTGGCTCAGGAGACATTCACTTTCACCTTAAAACCACTTTGTCTACAGCAGTGTTTAATTTTTCCATTGACCTGTGATCTACAATGGGATGTATTAGATCTGTTTTTCTTATTTGCACAAGATTTTAGGAAAATGTAGAGTGTAGAAGGAATATTTCACACTTCGAACTTTTTTCGGGTGGCTTTTTATATTTCAACAATTTTTTATTTATTATCTATTTCATTGTACTTTTTGTGACCTATCTCTGTATACAGATGAAATAGAATTATTTTGCATAATGTATTAAAATAAGTATATGTTTATAAACTTACCATTCCTTCTAAGGGAACTCTTTTTACTGAAATTGACTAAGATCTAAGGGCCCATTTCACAAAGGTAGAGATAGACTAAAGTCTAACTTTACGACTTTCGGTATTCAAGAAGGGCACTTACTACTCATAAATGCCCTTTGTGAATACAGAAATTCGACCTTTACAACTTTCAGTATTCACAAAGGGTATTTACGAGTAGTAAATGCCCTTTTTTAAGGCCAAAAGTCGTAAAGTTAGACTTTCGTCTAACTTTACCTTTGTGAATCAGGCCCGTAGTTTCTACATTGCCATCCTAATAGAGGGCTTATCAGCAGTAATGTTTAACAAATATTTGATAGAAAACCCACCAAAAATGTATAACTTTGTAATTTGTTAATTGCTTCCCTGTTGTCACCAACAACCGACTGCCTGGTGTCATAGGCAATTGGCCTACTGACATGTTCACTGCACTTCATGCACATCATGCTCAATCACGATGATTACCCTTTCCTGAATATTTGCGTCAAAACAAACTTTACTTGCTGTAGGTAACGCATGGGATGTGAAACCCTGCAAGGGTGGCCTTTAGTCTCCTCCTGCTCAGAGTCCAAGCCCAAGGGCCATTGTTCTGTGGCAGAAAGATTGACAAGCAAATCAAAAACATTAAATGAAAGACTGGAGTGGATGTGGCACCCAGAGACAGTGGGATTGAATATCCTCCTGCTCTGGTTCCAAGCACTTCTCTATACCAGATATTCTCCTGTTTTGAAAAAGGAATTCTATAACTAAATTAGTTCTGCAAAGAGTGAGGATCACATGGTTTCATAAATAATGGTTATGAATTATGATGGACATGTTTTGTCTTTCTAGACCTGGGAGCTCCTCACCTCGCTATGAGATACCCTCTCTTTTATTGTTACCCTTGAAAATGTGTTTCTATGCACAGATAGGGTGTGAAAATGACCCATCCAACACTGCAGCAGCTGCTGTAACATTCCGTCAAACTAAAACTAAATCTGAAATCCTGCATATATTAAACAATGAAACTATTTATAAGTCTGACCATTTTCTTCTACACTTTGTAGTTCTATTTTTCTGCCTCCTCTTCACAGACAACCTAAAAAATAGCAATAACCTTCACATATTTTCAAGGCTTAAGCCAAAAGAGACTTGCTTACGTAATTATCTCAGTATATCTCACACCAGATAGATATTAATGCATCCATGTGTGTTTATCATTATAGCATTAAGCTATTCCTTATTTTGGAAGTCTTGCTCCACCTACTATGAAACTTAAAACGACCAAACAATTTGCCCAATAATACAAATTCCAACATAATGACAAGAGAAAATCCCTCTTATCCAAAGCCTTCCACTGAACAAAAATCATCGTTACTGATATGCTGCTTAAGATACAATGTATGAGGAAATCCTACAAAGGTAATCTTTGAAAAACAATACCCACTTTTCTTAGGAACTGTTAGATCTGGCGGTCTCTAGTTGGCAGAGGTAGGTACCAATGTCTAAATAGGGACCCTTGCTTCTAGTCAGGGTAAGGGGGGGACACTCTTTAGATAACCCCTGCTCACCCCCTTGGTAGCTTGGCAAGAGCAGACAGGCTTATCAAAGGCAATGTGTAAAGTATTTGTACCAACACTCACAGTAACACAGTGAAAACACCACAAATCGACTCCACACCAGTTTAGAAAAATAGATGTATTTAATCTAAACTAAACAAGATCAAAACGACAAAAAATCAACATACACAGTTCAAAAATATGATTTTAAAAGCGTTCTAGGGTTTGCATTAAAATAATCCACAGTTGCGTCACGTTTAGCCAACAGTACCTTTAGATGCGACAAAAGTTCCAAGTGAAAGCTGCAGCGTTGAAAAACAAGCGATGCATCACTCCTGAGACCCTGGGAGGCGATGCGACAGCCCCGCTGGATGCAGCAGGCATGTTGTGATACCTTGTATGGATTCCGGTGTTTTGGTTCCGTAGGAAAACGCCTCACAAAGGCACGATGCGACAATCTTTGGGATGGCGACGACCTCAGGTGCGGCGGCAATGCGCAGCGCAGCGTCAATCTTCTCCTCCCATGGCCCCTTGATGCTATGGCTCTGCGACAATACTCGCAGCTATGTGATGCGGTCCGCAAGCAAGTGGTGCGGCGATCTCACACAGCGACGACAGGCTCTGTGACGATACTCGCAGTGATGGTAATCTTCCCGCACTAGAGCGATGCGTTCCGCAAGCAAAGTATGCGTCGGTTCTTGCAGCAGCAACAGGCGCTGCGACGATCTCGATCTTCGCTGCAGCGGGAATTTCCTCACACTGTCGGGGATGTGCTCCGCAAGTGAGCAATGCGTGTAGATTTGCAGACTGTCTTAGTTTCTCCTTGTCCAGCTTCCCAAACAACAGGTACAACTTCCAGAGGCACTACAACTAAGCCAAGCACTCTAGGAAGGACAGAACTCATACAGCAGAGTTCAGGGGGGAAGCTGGGGTTGAAGTCATTTTGTTCCTGGGACTTCTTAAGAGGGAGCCAGCTCTACTCAAGCAAGGGGACACAGCACAAAGCAAAGTCCTTCCCCTCTCCTTGGCAGCAAAGATGCAGGTCAGCCCACAAACACTCAGCAGGACAGTCCTTCCTCTTCAGTCTTTCAGCTTTCTCCTTGGCAGAGGTTCCTTCTTGATTCCAGGATGATATAATTTTCTGTAGTCTGGGATCCTGTACTTATACCCCAAAAAGTATTTGTTCCCCATGTGCAGGAGGGCGCTGAGCCCGGTCTGAACCAGTTCTGGGTGCTCCTTGAGCACTTAGTTTTCCTGGCTTCTCCATTCCTTTCAGAGAGAGAGGCAGGGTCGTCAGCCGCCCAGCAGGAGGTGGATCCAGTATTGTGGAAGGCATGCACAGCCCTATTCAGGACCAGGTGCTATCCCCTCCCACCACTCTAGATGCAGATGGAGCTATTCAGCCCAGGGATGGCCCACTCAGCCTCTGGGAGCCACCCAGCCCCTGTCACTCACAAACCAGACAGTTGATTCACAAACAGGCCAAGGCACACAGAAAAGTCAGACAAGAAAACAGCCACCTTCTAAAAAGTGCTGTTTTCAAACACAGGATTTAAAAAACATCTTTCCTAAAAGATGTGGTAATAAATTCTGAGTTCAGGGATACCAGACTTTAATTTTCTATCTTGCTCCTACGGGAAGATATGCAGGTAAACATCATACTCAGCATTCTCCATTATTACTAAGGCTCCCGGTTTTCCGTTTTTACATATTTTTACAGATTTTTACAGATAAATACAATGTGTTTTCTATCTGCATTTATTTTAAAAAAGTGGATACATACAGAAAATTGTGCTTCTTTTAAGTGACTCTGTGCTGTTTTTCTTTAATTATCGGCCAACAGCTGAGCAGATGGACAGAATGGGAAATGAAAAAAATGGATGAAATTTCATTAAATAATGCCATGTGTCAACATACGTTTGTGGTATAATGCTAATATTTACCAGTGGATGTTTTATATATAATATTTGGCAGCTTAAATAGCTAAAACAGACAGACATCAAAGTATTAGTGCATGTATATCAGGTAAATATATATGGAAATATACAGTTTTACATCTTCATTTGTCTGCAAAACACAAAATAAATATAGATAAATACAGATAAAGTGCGCAGAAAATAAACATGGATAAATACAGACGGAAATGCTAAAAAAAGAAATACCATAAAACCGGGAGCCCTAATTTTAACCTATGGGCAAGATAGCCCTCTCAATAGTGAAAAATGAAAATGGCTGTAATTCACTACCAGAGCATGTCACACACACCTGTACATGCTCTACCTTTATATACACTGCGCCCTGCCCAGGGGGGTACCTAGGGCCTTCTATAGGGGTGTCCAATGTGTACAGAAAGGGAAGGGTTAGGCCTGGCCGGTGTGTACACTGGTCAGGTCAGCATGGCAGTTAGCAACTGCACCCAGGCGCGCGGTGGCAGGTCTGAGACACCATTTTAGGGCTACTCATGTGGGTGGCACAATCAGTGCTGCAGGCCCACTAGTAGCTTTTGAATCACCAGCCCTGGCACACTCAGTGCACTTTGCTAGGGACTTCGTGGTAACACAAATGTGCCAATCATGGATAACCAATCACAATAACAATTTATACAGAGAGCATATGCACTTTAGCACTGATCAGCAGTGGGAAAGTGCCCAGAGTCCTATTGCCAACAACCACAGATCAGGAAAAATAAAGGAGGAAGAAGCAAAAAGTTTGGGGATAGCCCTGCAAAAAAGGGCCATTTCCAACAGGAACAAATTAGAACAAGGAATACATTGCACTACACTTTGATTTATTTTGCAGATAATCTAATTAAACAAAAGTGTGTGTACTCCTTGAATCTCTATGAGAAAATCTTGCTACCATTTTCCAGAATGATTGTAGATATGAGGAATGAGGTAAACACACGTGCTCTCAAAATAGCAGTTCAGGACATAGTTATCTTTTTCATAGAATATGTGAATTTCCCTTTTTGCAGACTCCCCAAATTGCACCTTGCAACTCTCAAAGTTGTAGTACACTTTTTGTCTCTCCTTTTGACCCCCCTCAAGAGGTTTCCTATAAAGGAATGTGGTTCACAAGGGACACGTGTGTCAAACATAAAGCACTACATATGAACACCTCTACTTACCCAGCCAAAACAGAAGAAAATACCAAATAAGGGCATAAAAAACCTGACAAGCAAACAGGGAGTCTCAACGTAAGATACCACTATGCCCTGAGACTCACTGTTTAAAAAGCAAAATGTTGTAAACTGCTTAGGAAATGTGTCATAAATCTAAAGCTCATTTTCTGTTCAATTTAGAATCACTCCCTCTTTTTGCTTGCTGTCAAAAAGCCTAAAGAAATCTTCTCACTTCGTCAGGTTGCAGAGTTTATCTATTAAAGGCCTGCCCATTCCTCTTCCTGCCCGGCCTCTATTCTGCATCCACTAGATCCTTCAAACAGCCTGTCAGAGAACAAAAACACAATCAAACAGCCTCAAGTCACTGATTTACTCCAGTGAGGATTTTCCCCCCACATTCTGGCACCATCCAGTTTCCCATTCAGTTGCATAGAAGTCTAAGGACAGTTAGTCAGCCTCTAGTTGCACACTCAGCCCTCTCAACAGTTGTCTCTCTTTTCTCCCCTCTGATCTCAGCCCGATTCCCTACTGAAGCAATCAAACTTCTAAAACCTGTCAGTATAGCTTTAGTTGCAGACTCACCACCCACCATTCCCAAAGCATAGCCTGCCTCTTTTTCCCTACTGTCCTCAAACATTTTCCGCATCTAGTCAATGGGTTGCAAACGTTCAGCCTTTCTGGTTCTAGGTGGGCTCACCAGTCTCAAGTCATGCATCCCTCCTCTTAATTTCTTAACTTACTTATCTCACCTCAGATGACCAGGTGCTTAAGCATGCCAGTACTCCTTTAGTAGTTTACTAACCACTCGTAAGACTTGCTCAAAACAATGGAAGGATGTCAATTGAAAATTGTATTGAGCTATAGTCTGGGGATTTATTTGTCTAGTTCAAGTTCAGAGTTAGGATGAGACCTGTAGTTTTGCTCAATATCCTTTGTCCATAACAGTAGGTGTGAGTCTTGGTGTTCTTTTTTATTTTATGACTTCAAGAATGCTTATTTCTTGACCAATTGTGTTATATTGGTCACCTATGGAGATTAGGTAGTCTGCCAGTACATCAATTTGCAGATTGTTGTAGCTTTGTGGCTGATGAATCGTGTGTTTAAGGTAATTCAAGCCTAGAATGGCTTCATCTGTAGGTCCTTCAGGATGGGATTGCTGTATTAGTTGGATAGCAGAATGTGAAGTGTGATAAAAAGGGGTCCGTGTCGAGACTGAGATGCTGTGAGGAGTTCATTTCCACCATTCAGGTGGAAGAAGACCAGAGATTGGAAAACAGATTTGGTGAAGTTTCTCTGTTGTTTAAGGAGAAGCTTGTGTTGAGGGTGAATCTGAACATTTCGGATAGTGGAGAGCTACATTGTTAAGCAATCTGGGGCATATTATCAAGAACAGGCGATAAAATTATCGCTGCTTTATCGGCAGGAAACTGCCGCTAAAGCGATGATAATGGGCTTGATAATATGTCCTTGTGAATTCCCATAGCAGCCCAGGTTCTGGTGTTAACCTGGGCTGCTATGGGAATTCACAAGGGCATATTATCAAGCCCATTATCGCCGCTTTAGCGGCACTTTCCTGCCGATAAAGCGGCGATACTTTTATCACCTGTTCTTGATAATATGCCCCCTGGTTCTTTGTGATGTTTTCTGTATCTGTCCTTACAAAAGTGGCCCATCTCAGCTAAGTGTTCTGTGACTGCCCCAGAAGAGCCTTGTAGTCTTTGGCTGTTGAGGATTTTTTCAATGGTACCACACTTTTCACACATTGGGCCTGATTCCGATGCGGTTGTAAACAGCTCTGAACGTTGGTCGGAGCTGGTCTGACCACATCGAAATCAGCTATTCGGATTCCTTTCTGACCTACCCATTTTGATGGGGTCGGTCGGAAAGGAATTTGAACCAGATTTCCAAATGGCTTGCGACAGGGTCTTTCCGGCAGAGGGATTACGATAGAGGATTCCCACAGCCTTTTTGTGCTGGCCTTTCCAACACAGAAAAGCTGTGAGAATCTCACTTTGGGAGCCCCCCGCAGGGCCCCCATGGGTGTAAGGCTGCCAGAGGGCAGACGCCCCCGTTGATCCCTGCACCCAGCAGCAGGCACCTTGAGATGCCTGCCACGGGGTGCAGGGATGAACTGCACCTCAGCTCTTTACCATGACAGGATGCATTCCATTTGGAGTGCATGCTCCCATGGTAAAGAATAGGAATGCGACCGGACAGTGTTCGTTCGCATCCTAATTCCTGCGCTAGAACCGACAACAGGAGGTCGTTCGTTTCCAGTTCCAAAATGATGTTGGACAGACTCCGGTCCGTCCAACATCGGAACTAACCCCATAATCTGAATTCTAATTAATGCCACTGGTGGGAAGAGAAAAACTGGATGTACCTTTACCTATACAGTGACAAACAATATCTCTAAGATTTTCACCCTAGCGATATGTGTTTACTTTCTATAAAGCATACCCACATTTATGTATGCAGCTCCCACACCTGGCAGTTTACAAGGCACTCTTAGATGTAACTTAGCTAATGCATAAAAATAGTTTTTTATATATCTCAGAACATCTCTTTCTTTAACGTGCTACTACAGTGTTTTAAACTGCTGTCAGCCAGGCTACCATGGTGTGCTCGGCATCATACATTGAAGTCATCCAAGTGGATGCTTTAAATATACATGTCAGTCCACGTGTGAATTTAATTTCCACGCCAATGGAGAATTTTCTGTGCCAACTCACTGTGGCCCTAACGTAAAGTTAAAAAGTCAATGGGTGCAACCAGATTCACTTACGAGTCCCAATCCAAGTAAATGATGCCTATTAAAATGAAAAAATCTAGGAAGGCCACACAGAAAAGGTCTGAATGCTACTATGGAAGATTGTCTATCAAATATATCTGTTGATGTCAATAATTCTTGGGCCCAGTTCTTGATATGTTCAATGTAAGATATATTTGCCAAGAGCTTCCTGTCAAATGTCCATTTATTATAGGGTTTTCTAGCCGTATGAACCTCGATTTCCAGAATCAAACGATTGTGATCCGAAATCACATTTGGAAGCCTCTTAATACCAGCTTTGCTAACAAGATCCATTGTAGTTAAAAAGTAACCAAGCCTAACAAGCTTCTTGTGGGGGCAGGAGTAATAGGTATAGCCTGGATTGTTAGGACTTTTAATACTCCAGATGTCGGCCAAGCCGTGGCTGTCCATGAGAGAAGTCAGTGCCCTATAAACTCTAGGCTTCCTCCCTTGGTACTGCTGAGCACAGCAAGTCTCAGCTAGTTCATGTATATTAATGTCACCACAAATAACCAATGGGCAAGGCCAAGTTGCTAGCTCCAACTCAAGATCCTCAAAGATCTTCAGATCATCTTGATTCGACCCGTATATCTCACACACTGTGAGGCCTGCCTCTAACTCCACAAGTGCCAACTGTTCCCATGTATCTGATCGCTTCCTTTCAGTGAGAATCACAACTTCTCGGATATTAAAGCTCTGAGATGTGCAAGCCAGCATGCTGTACTCCCTTATACCCATCAACCCTTTTCCCCCCATGGAATATGTGTCTCTTGCAGACACACATCAGGAGCGTTCAGCCTCACAAACTCAGCTACCCTTAGTCTCTCACATCTGTCATTCAGCCCGCCCACAATTATTGAGCAAATGTTTATTTTACCCATTTGATTGCGGTTTTTAGCAGCGTGGCTTACCTACTCAAACTTTTATCCATACAAAAAGTGGCACATTTATATTGAGCTCTGTTTCATCTCTGGGTATATAATTTTTTTGATTTGCACCCCCGCCTTCACCCACCCTCTACCCTTGCCACGCTCTCCTCCCATCCCTCCCCACCAGCCCCATCCCTCCCCCAACCCTGTGTGGAGGACTCAGCCGATTGCTCCTTTTCTGGTGTCTCTGGTGCGTGATCTTATCCTGCATTCTGCTCAGAGACGGCGTTGCAGTGACACACTTTTTCAATATCGCCCACAACTCCTTCCCGGGGTGGCTGCTGCTCTTGCTTTGCAGCTGGCCCTCGAAGGAGATCATCCACTGTAGGACTGGCTAAACGAGGTTTCTGGAGGCTCCTGATTCGGTGGCGCTGGTGCTCGGCGTCCATGGCGCAGTGTAGGCTCTCCTGTGTTCTCGCCTCCCAGGGACAGTCTGCATCAAGTGGTGAGCACTTTTAACCTTAGAATTCCCAGCCTCAGGTTTTGGTTCTATCGCAGAAGCCACAGGGATTGTCTCGGAGATCGCGGCGCTACAGGCAGCAACCCATTCAGCACAGCAAGTCCACCAGCGATACAAATCAGCCGTGGGCAGGCCCTTTGGTATCCCAGCCTGTGTCGAGGGTCATTTATCTCTCAGGTCAGTGCTTTTTCATGAAGTAGACTCTGTCATGGTCAGCATGCTGCAAGTAGATCCTTAGCGACTACCATCTTGCTTCTCCGCATTGTCACAGGAATAAATCTGGTTCCAATGTAATTTTTAGCTTTCGCTCTCACACATTTCATTGATTGTTTGTTGATTTCGTACAACTATTTCAGATCCGTTGGGGATCATCATCATTCACCATCTCTATTGAACTTCCTTTTTGTATTTACCATGAACTGATTCCTAAATATCTCTTCACAAAATTGCACATATGAACTTTACACAGCCATTCATATTTATTTCATCTTCATATTGTACATATAATCTATGCATTTCTGACACTGTATCGCTGTTTATTTTGGAAAAACAACTTCAAAATCCAGATCTTTTTCGAAAATGTCACTCTGCTCCTTAACTTCACTAGGAAGCAGATACAAAGGTATCTAAAAAATATGGCAGCACTCGTAGGCAGTGAAGCAAACCACTGGTTTTACCTGGATTTATTAAGCAAAACAAATTCCCTTTTGTGCTGCAAGCTATAAATGTCCAATAGTAATCCAATAAGTATGCATTGAAAAGCTTACAATATTGCCCTACACTAGTCAATATTACCAGTCAACACCTGTCATCTATTATTATTCAAAGTTATTTATTCATATGACCATTTAAAATGTCTCACAAAATATAAATATATGGACATACAGTTGAACATTTGTAGAAAAGTAGGATCTGTTTCTGTGGTTACCCTCACTTTTTGCTTGATGTAATGCTGTTTCTGACTAGACTGACTGGGTCCTGTTAATCACAACCCCAGTCTCTTTGCTTTCTCCCCTAAATTGTTATGATAAGTACTTAGGCACATCCCATACATTCCATAGTATAAGGTACCCAGGTACCCAGGGCATAGGTCAGGGACCAAAGTCATTACGCGATGACCATCTCGAAACTGGCTGTAACGAGCCCTGTTAAACATGTTGGAATCATACCCCCACACTGTAAACGGGGTGGAAGGTATGATTCCAAGCTCTGTAAAGGACCTCCGTTAGGCCCTCAGTGCTCCTGGCACCAGTCTTTTAGACCCGGACAGCACAACATGACTGCTGCCGACCAGAGACATGATTCTGCCCTCCTGCTGCTGAGCCAAGCGCGAGCGGGAAGGCAGAACAATAGGCATCCTGTCACAGGGAGGTGTGACCGCCTCTCAGACTGTATTGAGGCAGGGTGGGAGCATTTGCCAGCACCACATAGTCTGCGTGCAGGGCACATTTGGTGCCCTACCAGGCATGAACCTGGACAAAGGACAGGGGAGTATCCTCCTCCTTGTCCACAGTGGTTAATTTGCAAAATAAAAGTGCTAGGGCTCTCCTCAGAAGGCAGCACTAACAGGAGAAATGTGCTGGTGCAAACCGCCTCCTGACGAAAGCCCTGGCACCTATTATTCTGGGGAGGACTTGGATTAATGGGTAAAGCTGCCAATTTTGGAACTTGGGAACCGGGTTTGAGTCTCGTTGTGGCTCAACATACTGTGATTTTGTGAAAAATCACGTGCCTTCCAAATGAGTATATCCTTATCTGGTGCTATAAGCACTGGGACTGAGGATTAGGTGCCGGTGCTGAGCAACAGAAAGCACCTGCTCAAATTAAGACCCTCCTTAGGGAGGTAACCCTGTATCGTCCCAACCCTTTCCTTATGGATTTAAGGGCTTACCTCTGGGACACGTATTGTGGGACACGATACAATTCAGACACCAATTCGACCGTCTGGGCACTCTGGACTTTGCTCTGGGTATCAAGGCTGCAACCCGGAAGACTCCTGCTGCTCCTGATCTCTTTGCACTGCTTGTCTGCTGCAACGTCCATGCTTGTACTCCAAACAGGGACCCGTCAAGGGCCTGTGGACATCCAAGACACCTGAAGGAATCTCCTTTGAAGTGAAGAAGTCACTTACCTGCATCTGCAGGCACCGCAACTAAGCTGACGGGTATGTTGATCCTGGGCCCCTACAGACTCCAAAAGGCTCAGCAATACAGGTTGTGGTTCCTCATATTCCTCGGGCCTGTCCTGTCCTCTCACTAATTTTGAGGCCAGTAGCTCTCGTCTGTGCAACGCGTTGACTTGCCATTGCAAAGGCGTGTTGGCTTCCTTCCACCAAGATCTTCGGGCTCCAAATAACCCCAACCTAAAGAATCTCTAGTGACCAAAATCTTTGTTCTCACCACATCACTTGCACCGTGGACCTGCATCTTTGGTAAGCTGCTCAAGGTCCTCTGCGACTCCAGTGCCTTGGGTCTGTGGGTCCTCTTGAGGGTCACCTTTGAATTCTTTTGGGCTTCTCTGATTGCTCTGGGCCCGCCCAGACTCCACTGATTGTGGTGAGTAGCCTAGACCGAACTGGTCCGGACATTGCACCTTCTTCAATTTCCACGTTGGGTGCAGCTGCAAAGGCTTGTTGGCTCTTCCAACAGACATCGACCACTCAACTCTTGACATCCAACATGGGACAGTTTGTGAATGGCTTCCGATCTTCCAGAGCATTGCCTGGTCCTCACAGCTGCATCTCCAAGGTCCCCTCAACTCTTTTACAGCAACCAACACCGGTGGGCATTCGTCTTCCGTGACTCTTGGTCACTTCCAAGTGGTTTAGACTCTGTCCACTCTGCTTTCAGATATTTCTCAACTTGAATCCACCTTTGGATTCCACTGGACACTTTCACCTTCTCCAGCTGCGGCATTTTCATGAAGTCCTCTATTGGGTTCGACTGTGGTTTCCGACACCACTTCACAACTATGCACCCTGCTCCCCTTGGGCAGGTATCCTGGTTCCTAAGGTGGGGTGGCTCTCCAACCTTCTGTATTTCACAGGGTTTCTTCAGGGTCCACTGGGAACGGTCCTTCTTCTTTAAAATTGCAACTGTGACTTACACGTTGATTTGTGTTGTGTTCCGACATTTCACATGACCTCCGTGGGGCTGCGAGATACTCACATTTGGGTGGTTCATTGGGTCCCCAGCATTTCTATGTCCTCTGAGTATTGTCTTAACTCGAGTCGTGGTTCGCATACCACTATTTTAGTATCTGGTTTGGTCCCCCCTGGTGACCACTGTGTATTCTGTGCTACTTACCTGTTTCTATTTCAAAGTATTGTGTGTAATATGTATATCTCCGGCCAGGAGATATATAAATGTGTTAGTGAGTGTTTTATAATAAAAACATATTTTTATAAATACACTGTGTGGTTCTTTTTCATTTAATCTACACTTATATGATTATATACTGGTAAAACAATCTGCTTTATACTCCTTCTGGATTAAGCCTGAAGTCTGCTCTCCACAGCTACCACTTAGAGAGCATTCTAAAGTTGTCTAACACCACTAAAACCCCCATAAGGTTGTCTGGATCAGGGCAAGGTGTCCACTTACATAAATGTACATCATATACTGAGCCAGCCTCTAACAACATTCATTACAAAAAACACAATCAGACATGATATGGCTGGACTCTTAGTGAATCAAATAAATCTACTCAGTATTACATCCAATTTACAGAGACTCTTCAGCAAATCCTCCATTCTTAATATCATCACAATTTGTGCATCACACATCAGTTACTAAAAACATCATAACATATTCTAATTCTTTAAAATTTCTAACACAAGTCCTAATTCTTTAGAATGTTCTGCGGTGTTTCGGCGGTACATAGAGTCAATCCCACGCCTTCATCCGAACAAATTCATATATGTGCAAACACCATGCATTTAACAATTAAAACTTTGCTACTGCATTTCGCAAAAGTCAGGGATTGGTCTGGATTTTGCTTTTTCCAGTATTCATTATTGCATTTTGTCTTGAGGGCCAGGAGATTTAGATCCTTAGGTCTTTGTTACACTATTGTACATTTCCTGTTACACCATCATTTTTGGTTGCCTCAATATATCTCCCTTGCTTCACAATAAATGGGGACATCTTCAAAATAAATAAGAATGCCTTGTGGATTGTGTTTTCTATTATATGTGGTTCCCTAGTCTTTAAAAGATCTGCACGGAGCTGGACGGCGGAATCTCCATCCTTGTCCATTCTTTTTTATTTTTAAGAATTCCCCATTTTTTAAAAATGTACAGCTCTGCCTTACTGGTTGGAGCTTGGACTCTTCTCTCTGGCTCTTATTACATTTTTAAACACAGAACTATGGATATACTTATTTGGCTGAAACATTTATAGAGTTCAACATTCACATAGAATGGTATTTTGGTGCTAATACGCACCAGTGCTCAGAAAATGGAGTAAAGAGCAGTCACCATATGACCAAAATGAGTGAACTAATGTGATGGGAGGAGCACTACTGAATCTTTAGGGCCAACCTTGGAACAGTGGCCTAATTGGCACTTGCTTTCTAGCAAATATTTGTCAATCAATTATTAAACCTTTATTTTGGCTGTAAGCCACAAAAGCACAGAAAATACAAACATACAGTTTAAACCATTTTTAAATATATGATACAAAAGCTCAATTTTATAAACATTGGGATGGCCCATGACACCTTACTATTGGGCGGGCTCCAACAACAGGGTAGCTTTGTGCAATACATCAAGAAATAGCCAATATCTCCCTGTCAGAAGTATTTCCTTAATTGCGTGGCCAGCTAATCCTAAATCTGCATGAGAAACTATCCATAGGTTGTACACATTAAAATAAATTGATTGACCAGTAACGGTTAAAATATATAAATACTCTTAAAGGGTTTCTGTATTCTGCAGATAAGTATTGCACATACTGTTCTTCATCTGATATTATAGTCACCATTTTACATATTGCCGCTGTTCAGGATTCCCCGAGACGTGCTTGTAGGAGAGTAGGGTCTGCTTCCTATGGCATGTTTTGGAGGCCCTGCAGAAGGCAGGCCTCACTATCAAGGTCCCTAAGTCCCAGATAGAGCAGAGCACGGTTGTGTACCTGGGCCACCTGGTGGGTGGGGGTCAGGTTCAGCCACTGGAGAGCAAGATCCAGACCATCAGAGACTGGAATCCTCCAATCACCCAGACACAGGTCAGAGCTTTCTTGGGCCTGTCTGGGTACTACAGGACGTTTGTTAAAAACTGTGGATCCATTGTGACACCACTGAATGATTTAACTTCCAAAAATATGCCAAAGAAAGTTCAGTGGACAGTTAGCTGTCAAAAGGCATTTGATGACCTGAAGCAGGCCATTTGTACTGCACCTATTCTGAAAAGTCCAGATTACTCCAAAGCGTTCATAGTCCAAACAGATGCTTCTGAGTTGGGTGTGGGAGCTGTACTTTCACAACTGAATATAGATGGTCAAGACCAGCCCATTGCTTTCATAAGCAGAAGGCTGACCCCTAGAGAGAAACGTTGGTCAGCTATAGAGAGGGAGGCCTTTGCTGTAATTTGGGCCCTGAAGAAGCTGAGGCCATACTAGTTTGGCACTCACTTCAAGATTCAGACCGACCACAAGCCCCTCCTATGGTTAAATCAGATGAAGGGTGAAAACCCCAAACTTCTTAGGTGGTCCATTTCCCTACAGGGGATGGACTTTCCAGTGGAACATAGACCTGGGACTGACCATGCAAATGCAGATGGACTCTCCAGATATTTCCACTTAGAACATGAAGACTCAACTGGTCAAGGTTAGTTTAATGTCCCTAAGTTTGGGGGGGGAGGTTGTGTAGGAGAGTAGGGTCTGCTTCCTATGGTCACCCCCACTTTTTGCTTTTGCTTCTCTGGTTTTCACCTTAGATGTGGCTGTGGGCCTGCTAATCAGACTCTCAGCCCAGATGCACTCTCTCTAAATTTACACCATGTACTCTAGGTACATCCACATTTGGGAATTGGTTCACCTTGTCAGCCCCTGTAAAAGTGTACCCTAGGTACTCAAGGCATAGGTGTAACCAAGGCCTACCAGGGGCTGCAGCATGTATTATGCCACCCCTGGCTGGCCACTCAAATAGACACAACTGGCTGATCACTCAGCTGGGGCAAGGTCATGTAATCACCTCTTGCTTATGTATACTATTCCTATACCTACGTATATATAGACACATAGTAACCTGTAATTCACTCCTATGGCAGGCCTTAACAATCCTGGAGGCAGAGTGCTTGGTTATGTGTGAGATGGAGTTCTAGCATGAGCGGAGTCTGTCTGCAGCTTTCGGAACCATGTCCTTATAGCTGTTCTATGATATCGCCATACGATATACTCTTAAGTGCATTATAATCCTGGCGGATAAATGCTAACTTTGGTTTGGCTTTATCCAAACATGTCGTGTAAGGTGTCATATGCTTTGGAATACTTCCCGCTTGCCAAATCTGGTGTCGGGGTAGCATTCCACCCTTCTAGAGGGAGAAGACATGTTAGTTCTGACTATCCCGGTTAAAGTTAACCAGAGCCCCAGCGTCACAAAATGGACGCTGCTGCGACAGACACAAGTCTGACCTCCTGCTGCTGGGAGTCCTTCCAGTCACGGAGGTTTGGACAATAGGTTTCCTGCCTGGGGAGGTGCGAGCACCACCCCAGACAGGACTTTGTGTATTGGGACAGGGAGGGCTGAATAGATTGAGACACTGCCTGGGGCACCCTAGGTGCTCCATCCATACCCCAGTTCAAACCAGTTGCTGGGGCAGTCCAGCCCCAGCTCTGGTGCGAAACTAAACAAAGGAGAGGGGGTGTAACCACCCCCCTTCCTTGTCCCACCCATAGGAGGGACCTAGAAAGTAATCCAGCCCCTTTTAGTTGTATAAAGGTAGGAGCTGAGTCCTGAGACTTTAGATTAATCCTGAATTGAAACTTGACACGAAACTCTGGACCTTCGACGTTCTGCTGAAGATGAAGACTGAAGACTCTCCCTTGTGGCCAAGGAGTGACCACCCTGGGCAACCAGGCACCATCCAGCAAATCAACGGCTTGCGCTGTCGACGTTCCCACCGAAACCCGAGCACAGAGCCTGACAAGACACAGACTTCCAGACCTCTCTGAGACCTCTCTTCACGACTGCAGCATAGCTGAGATCCGTGGAGGCGACGAGACACGTAAGACCGGACATCTTGAAAAGCCTGCAACTTGCTAACTGTGCAGCTCCTGAGGCCTCCTCGAAGCTGTGCATTGGGGGTTGAGAAACCCCGAACCCGAGCTCCACCTGCACCGAAGATCAGCCCTCCACACTCCACGAGTTCTGCGTGGGGCCCTTCTGCTTGTGTTCTGCTCGACACGTTGTCCGGTTGCTTGCCCATTGGCTAGTAGCCTCTGTGACGACAATCCTTTTGAACCACCTTGCTGGTCTGGTTGCTCCAGACTGGCCCTTGCTTCCCTGCAAAGGTGAAGCACCTCAGACCTTGCTGGTCTGCACCAGAAGCCTTTGTTGTATCCTGCATGGGTTGCCTTTGCCAAGGCTTGTTGACTCCAATCCGGAAGTCGACCCCTTCATCTGCGAGATCCTTCGTGGGACAGCTCGTCTCCAGCACCTGGTTGTCGTCGACGCCTCCTGGTCCACGTGGCTGCAAAGACAAGCTTCAAGACAGCACCTGATTGCTCCTCGATGTCGTCTCGTTCCTTCCTGGTTCCACTCGGTCACTGGCTAGTGACCCAGACTCTGTCCCCTCTCCTTTCAGGTCCTCTTCATCCTCAATCCACCCTTGGATCCACCCGGACATCTTCCTCCTGGTCGCCTGCAGCATCTTTCTTCAAGTCTCCATAGAATCCAACGACGAAACCCAACACATCTTCACACCTATGCACCCGCTGTCCGTGGGTGAGGTAACGCGAGTACTTCAGTGTCCCAAGGGTATTGGCTATCCAAGCGTCTAGGCTTTTAGTTGTTTTCCTCCTAGCTAAACCGGAAGTGTCCTAAATCCTTCTAAATCTAACTTCTAAGTTCCCATTGACTTTGCATTGACTCACGTGTGTGTGTAAAGACACTGCACGCCGCACCGCATTGGGCCTCCTACTTCTAACCTAAGGTTCAGATAGTGTAGCCCCAGTGCTTCTCTAGGCCTTAGGCCTTTCCTTTTCTCGTGACGTGGTACTTATACCACTTTCTTAATATATGGTTTGGCTTCGCCCCTAGGGCCTAACCGTAAATTGTGCAACTTAACGTATTCTGACTAAGTATCTTGTTATGTGCTTTGGCCTCTGATCTCATAAAAAGTTCAGAGGAGTGTGTTAGTAAATAAATACGTATATATTTTATATATATCCTGTGTGGTGTCCTTTCATTTGATATTCAAGGGGTTACATATGGTAAAACAGCTATCTTTACACGCCCTCAAGAGTCTTTAAGCCTAAGACTGTTCTGTCCACGCTACCACTAGGATAGCTGGTCTATAAGGTTGACTTTACAACCATCAACATAAGGGTTGTTTGGACTGGTGCAAGGTGCTCACTAGAATAGTGAACATCATATCCAAGGCCAACTTCTCACAGTGCTAATCTTGTGTCTTGCTTTTCACACATGCATGAGATAATGAGAGAGAGCAAAAACTATCAATCTGCTTGTATTGTGTCTCAAAATCCTGAGTGCTACTTTATGTTCCCTGACTCCCACATTTCAACAGAGTGGGAATATCCAGCACCTCCTATAACTCACATAGGTTGGACAGAAATATATAATATGCTCAATAGTTTCTTTTTGGTCCCCACATGATCGGCTCGGCATCTCAATAACCCAAGACCTGCGCTCCCACTTGGAAGTAGATGTCTGGAGAGGAAATGTTCCATACCGGAATTGTAAGTACCGTTGCCTAGCTAAAAGAGGTTCTATTCATCCAGAAAGTCCTCCTGCTTGAATGAGTCCTTAACTGTAAGAAAGGCATATGTTAAAGATCCATTGCTCAGCTGTGAGTATAGACGATTTTCTCTCGGTTGCCAATATGTTGTCCTGGTGAGTGATTTGAAAGTGGGCCCAGTCTGTTCTGGGGCACTCCATAGGTCACCAAGGCCAATATCTGACACTATACCCTTCACATGCTTTAGCCATGGGATTCTGAAAGAGCCCACAAACAATAACATTTATTCTAACCCTTGTCGATTGGCTGAAAGCGCAGTGGTAGCCTAGATCTTCCTCCAGTAAAGTATGGGATGCAAAGCAAGTCTATCGGAGAGGACTCTAACCCTAAAGTTCAACCTAAGTGGAAGGACAGGAGTGCTTAGAGGTACATCCACCAACTGACACATGAAGTGATTTCCCTCTATTACCAATGAGGTTGCGCCCTTGTGCCCCACAGCTCAGAACCATAGGCCTTAAGTTTCAAAATCTGCATCGCTAGCAGGATGGGTAGATACTGAGAGCTATGCGTCATCTTCAAGACACCACCCACTACATCCTCCATTTCTAATTTTATATATCTATTCTTGGGGATCCTTATATTTACTCATCCTGGATCTTAGCTCATATTCAAATCCTGTTAACAAATCAAAGAGTTGTGTACTTTTGATATGAAATTAACTTTCATTGACTTCTTAGGTTTGATTTGGTTCAGTGCGCACATTTGCTGAGAGTTTCATGTGGCAAAAGATCTTTGTCAGAACCCCTTCTCTTCATTACATAAAGAAATCAGTTGTAGGTACTTGGAGAGACAAGTACAGGAGAACAAGGGCACCCCCAGAATGGGTAATAAATCTATTCCTGAATTAATATATTCAAGGACAATGTTGTACCTATATCTACGACAGTGCGCAAGAATCACATTCATTGCTATGGGATGTGTATGGATGACCTGAATGTATCCACTAATTTACCTAAATCCTTCACTTTAACTATGGGCCTAATTTCTACTAGATCTAACACATTTGCTTTTGAAATAGAAGGTTTAGGTAACCTTTTCCTACTTAGACGTGCCATGTGAAATATAGAAATAATAACTAACCTTTCACTCGGTGGCTTAAGGTTATTAAGTCTGTGGGGGCAGTTTTTAACGTTTCTACATAGGGAACACTTGCATTACATGAAGACCATATGAAATAGTAAATGTATTTCAGTTGCCTCTTATGGTGAATGACTTAAGGTTATAACATTGTTTCTAGCTTGCAAGCAGAGAAAAAGAGATTTTGCAGGCAAATGTTGGGTTTATTCCAAGCATGAGGAAGTTGTAGTACGTTACCAGAAAGATAAATTCCCATCATTTAATAAATGTCTGTTTGCACTAACCTTGTGGAAACCCTGAATCAGGAGATCATTTGAGATTGTTGGAGACTGGACACTAATCTTAATTTCATCTGGTTCGGTTTGACAAATTATGCCACTCTGAATTGTTTCTAGTCCCTAGTAACATTTTTAAAAATGATAAATTCTAGGTCTAAAAAAGGTTTCTAGAGAGGAGTTGCATACTTACGGAGACCATTGAGGTTGAAAAGTGCACAGTTAGATCTTTTGTCATTCTTAAACCTGTTCATATTTCAGAAAACTAGTTTGATATGGTATTCTGTGTATAAGAGTGGAACCTCCTATCTAGATTTAGAGTGGGTATTGTCAACCATGTGCTTTGCCTAAAGGCTGGGCTTCTACAGAACTTAAAAATGTTTACCCTTGTAGTAATTTGTCTGTTTAAGCTAAGATTCCGTTTTTTGTTTTTAAGTGAATTTTGCAGGTCTGACCACATGAAATGTTATGTTATGTTAATAACTTTTATTCAGCGCACAGATGCCCCAGCGAAGGGGCGTCCTGGCGCCCAATCCAGTACCACAACACAAATACCTCACCCCTTTACTATGAAACGAGAGCTTTACAGGAATGTTACTTTTCACATTGTCTTTTGACTGAGGAGAATTGACCACGTGTCAGCTGTAAGCAGATCTTTGCATTTTCTCCACATTTAACGAGTTTGTTTTGTTTAAAGTACTTAGTATGATCCAAAGAGTCTTGTAAAAATGTGGGCCCCATTTATCCAAGAACACTGTTGGACCAGTAAGGCCTCTAAGCTCAGACTGTCACTCTCTAATCAGGTTCTCTACTTCAAGCATGTCTAGTGTAAAGGTAGGGTACTTTCTGTGATGTTATTATGAAGCCCTGGAATAGTTTGTCCCACTGCACCATGCAAATGAGTGCTTTTGAGAAAAAAAACATTCTAAAACCTTTCTCTTCTCTTGAATTGTTGCGCATAACTACTTGATGTGTGTCTAATTAAGCTCTAGAATGGTTCAGTAATGGCAGCTAATGTTTTATTTATCACTGTGTAGCCATCTGCTCAAGTCCTCAGGCTTAGTAAATATCCACAGAATCAATTAATTCACACTGGCACTCGCCTTTCCATGTATGAAAAAGGAATGTTGGCTAAAGCTCAAAGCAGCATTGCTTTAGAGACAGTATTTACAACCCCCAGCAAATGATGGGCTAGTTTTGGTAAGCACACATATGAAGAAGACTAACTTCTGATGATTCTTGGGTACATACACAGACACACACACACACACACACACACATGCACACACACACACACATGTACACACAAAAACACCCCTTTGGTATGAGTATACTGCACTGCCTTTTACAGGCAACTGATGGGTCGTCACACAAAAAACATGACTGAGTGAACACACTGGTGCCGGTGCATGTACAAATAGTAATACAAAATTCTCTGGGCACCTCCACAAATCTGAAGTCTTAGAGAAACAGCAGTGCCTACAAATTGGTGTGGTTTGTAGGTGAGGAGGAAATGAAGTAGACTAAACCACTAGCCCCCATAACACTCCATTTTCCACACTTAACCTCAATTCCTCATATGTATCCCCCAAATATACGCCATTCACCATCCCCAAGACAGTGTCAGTTCAGTCCAGTATTGTGTTTTAGATATCAAATTAGTTTGTACATTGAATCAAATATTTTATATTAGGTATTATTTAATTAAAATACGCATGTGGGAAAATGTGGCTGAACCGGGTATAAATTAAAAACTATTAAATCAAAGTCTGAGACTAACCAGTGACGTCTAAGACCAACAGCATTTCATGATACTAACCAAATCCTACCATTCAGGTCAAGAGAAGACAGAAACAGATAAGATATAACCCAGTTAACAGCACAGACGCCTTTCACAACACTGAATGTTTGCAAAACTGACGCCATGTTTAAAGGACCCATTTGACAAGCTTTTTGCTTGGAGAAGGCAAAACTCCTAAAGAAGAAGTTGGTTTTAATTAAACATAAAAAAGCTCAACCCTCATGGAGTCTTCTACCTGCACATTTGGCCATTCAAAATTTTCCCTGCCTATGTCAGCATTGACTCACAAGGAAAATCAATACGATGTGGCACCCGTCACAATGACGGTGCAGTTCTGTGGCAGACAACCAGGTCAGGAGTTGCCACCTGTAGAGCATGCTAAGGCTCTACCAACGGTAACACAGTAGTTACTCCCACCTCTGAATGGAGCAGGGAGATGCAAATTACACAGGGTGAGAGAACTACCCACTTTATAGCGTTCCACCTGCTCGACCCAAACCTAAGCGAGGCCCTACAGATGAGATGGCACCTTTCAGGCTTATGGCTGCTGATCTAGACAGGATGCAGAAAGAAATCTTTAGTTTCAGGGAGCCAGCACGCTTTATCTTTCTTCTCCTTTCATTGCTGATTTCAGCATGTCATTAAGCAATGTTAATTTCACATGAATATGAAGGAAGGGGAAACGATTACATTTCGTGTGATTGTATTTTAAAGGCATTAGCACCAATGATGCCCAAGGAGG
Organism: Lissotriton helveticus; assembly: GCF_964261635.1. Lineage (NCBI taxonomy): Eukaryota > Metazoa > Chordata > Amphibia > Caudata > Salamandridae > Lissotriton > Lissotriton helveticus. The sequence goes on from NC_136065.1 coordinate 951,095,958, forward strand.
TTTATTTATCCTTAGCTCATTACAGACAGATGTCTACTTAGAGCTGTGGCGGGCTGTACCCACAGGGTTTAGTAATACTTTTCCCACAGATCGTGTTTTTATTTAAAAAAAAAAAAAAATTATCATTTAGGATGCACTATAACATAGTGTCATGTCCTTCTCTCATGCCGCTAAGACAATAGCGTACCTAATTTGGAGATTATTTATACCGAGTATAAAGAGACATATCGATTCATTACAACCATCTTTTTGCTAAAATAACAAAATCCAATAATACAATATTCTGCTATTGTGGTATTCACTTGTCCCATGGTGTAGCCTAAACCAAGGCATTTGTATTTGCCTATGGATCTGAGATTGTGCCCCGTGTTCTAATTGTATATATGTTGATGTATTGTACCAGCCATCGGCTTTAAGTATGTCAGCCCCTTCACCCAAAACACCTTCTCAGTGGTTTTCACCTGTTGCTGTTCAATTTAGCAAATTATCTTATAGGTTAATACTTATTATGCTCTCTTCATAGAGTTGTAGAGCAGGCTATGATGTATAGCCTGATTATTCATTTATCACCTTTTTAAGTGCACTTTTTATTTTACGGAACTGTGTTGAAATGCCCAGCCAAAACGCGTAAGCTGGGAACCAGACGCAAAAATTCTACTCCGGGGTTGTCTGTATCTAACAAATCGAGCAGGCAGATTATTCCAGAGCATGTGAATGCACCATCTACTCCTCTAGTGGACCACTCCGTAGCCACGGTGAAGGATACCCTAGCTTACAGTCTTTTAGCGTCCTTTAAAGCCTTTGAAATGAAGATCACCTCAGCCCTAACTTCGATTGACACCCGGATTTCTGCACTTGAGCAAACAGTCGGATCATTGAAGGGTCAGTGGACACTCTATATCTAAGTATAAGCAGCCAGGTCTCCGTTCTCCAGCACATTTTTCCAAACACAGGCATGAGTACTCTCCCACTCAACGTCACCTCAGCAGAAGGGTGGGAGTTACATTTCAGGCCCAAGTTCAAGATCAGGCCCAGTTCTCACCGGCAGTCCATTCGCAATCGACTTTGGGATCTTACACTCCCAATTTACCCGACGTGAAGAGGTTCACGGAGGCTAACTCTGGGCGGCAATTGCCTGGTATGGCAAACCAGCAGGGAAGCCTGAGTAACACTGATTTTTCTGCCTTCGCCACATCTCAAAAATCACAATCAACATTTTGCCCCTCGAATACCACTATTCAGCTGCCCCCGACGGCCACATCCTATGTCATCGTGTTGGTGGACTTGCCCCCTTTGAGGAGGGCGGCAGAGGAAAACTTTGATCAACTTATAAACAAGACTCTCCACTGGCTGGCAACCAGGACCAATGTCTCTTATCTGCTAACGCAGATGCTGACAGAGAAAATTATAATGGTCCGTAGGGTGGGCTGGGTAGGCCAATCCTGGAAAACGGCGATGGGAGACTGCATTATAGTGAACTTTAACAACCCCCTGGAGGTAGGCTTAATTTTTTGCGCCTTAGGTTTGATGGATGCACCCTTAGTCCGTATTACAGCTCTCCCATTGGACATTTTATAACCCCCCCAATAACCCCAATGTTGGGGGCTCGAACCATTTGACTTTGCCACAGGGAAAGCCATGGTGTCACCCTGCAAATCCCTTATCTAACACCACTTACCTGTTATTGCGCAACCGTTTTCTCCCATAGAGTGAGCTTGATGGCCCAGATAGACTGGACACAACTCCTATCACAGATACTCAGACCCATGCCATCCCAACTGAGGATCCCATGACTGTGACTCAAGATTCTATTAAGGTCATCTTTTGGAATAAAGCCGGGGTCCAGAGTACACTTTCTGATTGTGATTGGCTGAACATGCTGAAGAACTTTGGAATGATCTGTCTACAGGAAACATGGGACACTAAGGGTTGCTAGAATCTTGATGGTTATTCCTCCCACTCAGTTTTAGCCACCCACTCCTCTAGTGGACGCGCTAGTGGTAACCTCACCACCCTAATGAAATTCAAATATAACTGTAAAGTTCAGGTGATAAATTACAAATGTAAAACTTTATTGGGCACCCTTTTCATATTCCCCAACAAACGTAGGTTACTCCTCATCAACTTTTATAATGCAGTTTCCCCGAAAGATTTAGTAGAAGTGATGGCTACTCTTAAATGTTTTATGGATGATTTATTTTTGTCAGAACCCCCTTTTACCCTAATAATGTTGGTGGAGATTTTAACCTGCACCCTTGCCGCTCCTGTTCTAATAATCAGGAATCTAATCAAGTAGTGATTTTAGGGCATATTCATACAGCGTGACATTTTTTTCGGTCTTATGCAAAAGAAACAAGTGAAACTGTTGTCTCATAAATGAAAGCAACAGAAGCTGTTCTTATATATGGAACAAATTGAAACATTTATTTTTATAAACAAGTTGAAACTGTTTCTAAGTGACCTACACATGCTGCGATCAAGGTTCAGTATTGCCTATGAACAAGGTTTTGTAGGTGTGACTTCTTAAGTTGGCAACTAGACCATTAATGTATTTACAATCCTGTGATCTGATCCTGTTACCCAGCTCATTTTAAATGGTACAGCATTCAGTAACTTACTGACAACTCCTTCAAAGAGGAACCTTTTTAGAAAGTTTGTAAATGATATAAAGAGTTGTTCTAATACAATTATAAAAAAATCTTGAAAAAACTAAATAGATCAAAAATTAGACAGTAACAAGGATACCTTGGAGTCTTTTTTGATGTAGCAATTTGAAAACAAGATGTAAGAATGTCAAATGTGCTAAAATAAGAACAATTATAATTGAGTCTGAACATAATTACTTTTCATTTGTGCTGACTCCCCTCTGACAGGTATAATATTGTACTCTAGGCATGAATCCGAGGTTCTAACTGACTTCTCTCACCTGAGCCACAGACATCAGATGTCAGGGAAGCGCACATGCTTAGGCGATGTATTTGAATATTTTGTGCATTTTCCTCGACCTGAGATGAAAATGGCTGAAATAATTTTTCAAGAAATATGGGATTAAATTACTACAGGTGTTACCACGTTTTGTCTTGTGACTACAAACTGGACAATAGATGAAAACAGAGTCTAGGAGCAGCTCATGTCTTTTCTTTTTGGTGAGAAGAAATTGTTAGTGATTTTATAAATATGGCCAGTGTATTTTCTATGTGTAGTGAATGTGAGTTAAGGAAGAAACTATTAGAATAAAGTATCTATTGAATACTATTAGGATTTTTAGGATGTGCATAGTCTCAGTTGTCTTGATTTATAGAAAATTATAAAACAAGGGCAGTGGGTGATGTTATGCCACATGTGCTTTATAATCCTCAGTTCAAAATGTTGTATGTTTCAGTTTATCTTTGTTTTGCCACTGGATTCTAATTCTGGATGTTTGCATTATATAATGTGAGCTTATTATTTATGAAGACTGGTTTACCGAGGTTTGTCATACAAAATAAACTTGATTTACCTACTTTCCAGTGATGCATTTACTTTAAAAGCTTTTTTGTGCTATTATTTGGAAAATATGATTACAGAATTGAGAGCAAATTAGAACACCCATTCTGATCAACTACAACACGCATACTAATACACATCTTACCGTAAGAACATTATTTTGAAACTGAAATTTAACAATCACGAATGCCTGCAACGCTTGGTCATAAGCTTAGCAGTATTGCCTAATGAAGGTACCAGACAGCAGCCAAAAATAATATAGTTCATAATAAAAGTGCAGTATTAATGTACAAGCTTAATCAAAGAAAATGCATTTACAAATGTGGCAAAATCCATTAACTTGTCATATTTAACTGTGCTAGGCCTGAAACATCTAAAATAACACTACTGGAAAGCTTGATTTGTTTGGAAATGTTTAAACTCACAGAATGTCATTTTCTGAACTGTCTTGACCACAATAAAAAATGTAGATATCATTTTCAATAAATGTAACTCTTGACCTTTACATAGAAAAGCTTTTCAAAATGAAGTAAACGTTTTATAAAGTTTAATAGATTTCCACAGAATGTTTCTACTTAAGCAAAGCTTACTGTTGCAAACAATTAAAAATGAGTGTCTTAGTGGGGAAATGAAATCCATACATGTAGAATCAGCATTTAAACTTGATCTTGACCCCTTCAATTAACTTGTACTTCCTTTTCAGTGAATGTTTGCTGCTAAATGTTTTTCTTTCATTATAGATATGTTTCAACTTCTGCATATCAGTGTTGTGCAGATGTCAGATTTAACCCCTTCCATGCTCATGACGAGCTCAGCTCGTCATGCAGTACAGTGCTCCTGTGCTCATGACGAGCTGAGCTAGTCATGACCACACCCGTTTTTATTGCTGTCCAGCACAGCAGGGGAATCGCTCTTACAGCGATGTGGTTAAAAGGTTAGAACTGTAAAAGTATGTGTGGGAAAGTGACTTTGAATATGAAAGCTGACCCATACTAAACATTAGTCAATTCAAAAGAGCTATTTTATTCTTGGTAAGAAGATGAAGAGTGATCCTTTTACGGGGAGAGCAATGAATGCTGATTGGCTTAAGGAAGACTAAGGCCCTTCTTATGAGTCTGGCGGTCCATGGACCACCAGACTCACGGTGGCGGTCTCCCAACTGCCCTATTGCACTAGGGCAGTCAGGCCGCCCTGGAACCATCGCAACCCCCAAGGTACTGCTGTTACCTGGCACTTGTGTGGTGGTCCTGAGGCAGCAACATGCTGCAGTCCCACCAAGAATATTAGACGTTTCCTCTCTGCTACGGTTTTCATGGCAGTGAGCCCACATGAAAACCGTGGCAGAGAGGAAACAAAGGGGGCCCTCCAGGCCCCCTGCTGCCTCACACCATCTGGATACACACAGGGGAGCATAACATGTTTCCCCAGTGTGCATGCGCCCCAGTACCTGCCTGGCATGGACAGCAGCAGTCAATGCTGTGCAGGTACTGCATTTAATGTTCCCATTATGGTGCCTATTTGATAGGCATGCCTTGGGAATGCCAAAGAATTGACTGCCAGACCAGGAGAAAACTGCTGATCTGGCGGGCAGTTCCTAAACGGATTTGGCAGTGCAGGAGCATTGCAGACCCGCACTGCCAAACACGTACTAAGGGCCTAAGGCGCCAAGTGTTACTGACTCTCATGATATGTGTTGTTTATATAAGTGCGTGTTCCAGACCAGAGCCTCACTAGCCGACTCCCATTTTACCCAGACCTTACGCCATGTTCCTCAGAGACTCTGTTGAATTTCTTGAACCTCTCTTTATGGGGTGTTCTGCTTTAGATTTATTGAGCTTCTTTATACTTACCCTCACTCTTTCTGGAATTAGAACTTTTTATGAGTTCTGACTGACTTCTATCTCCCATATTCTTAAAATAGGGAATCTTTTCTTCATGGGACAAGCCTAATGCATTTATTAATTTCTATATACATTGATTGATTTTAACAAGATAAATGACTAAACTGAATGAATTAATTGTGATCTAATAAAGAGGATCTACTAAAAGATTTTGATTCATAATAATAATCCACATTTGTAAAGCGCACAATCACCCGTAAGGGTCTCTAGGCGCTGGGGGCCGTCGGGAAGATTAAGCAAGCTATTGCCCAGAGTCACATGGTGCTGGGCTAATCTGCCGCCGGCGCTGGGGATCGAACCGTGATCCCCAGATTCCAACGTCAGTCGCCCTGGCCGCGGCGCCAAACCCTTAAAACTTTCACCTAACTCTCATTATTGACTCAAAATAATATTAATGATGTTGATGATAATTATCTTAATGCATTGACCTTGCCTTAGAACAATGGCAAAGATCCATTCCAACTTGAACAGAGTGGGAATTAGTTCAGATAATGGTAAACTGAAAACTCTTAATTTAAAACTGATTCTCGCTCCAGCAAACTCGCCAATAAACATCTGTGAAGTACATGATACTCCATCCAACCACAGGCGCACCAGAGCACCAGAGAAAGATAAAACTAGCCCTGGGAATAGCAACTGTTTTATCATTTATATACATAATAAATGTCTGCTGTTATTTTTACTCAACATAGAAATCTCTAAGAAATACATCCGTAGCTGACAGACTTGGATCAGCCAGTAAGATGGACCCAAAGCATTTGACCGTGGCTTTGATGGCTCATTTCTCAAGAAGCTAAGCAAACATTTGTGTTTGCAATTTTCTAGGAATAACCCAAATGCATATTCACCAATCTTTAAGCAGAGGTCTTTTTTATCATGAGAAAAGAAGCAGATTCCAATCTCTAAGCATAGACTAAATAAAACCTATAATGGCAGCCAAGGTCAAGGAGAATGCCAAGTATTTCAGGCATCCATTGTCCTGTTTCTTCAGTGAACCAAATGAGAGCATTAAAGAAATAGAAGATCACAGGTGAAAGGTCAACATAAATGACATGGGCAATGAAAATAGCTTTCAGGAATCTAACTTTTGCCTTCCAATTTTCTCCGTAGGATAGATTATTTTTTAAAATTAAAATAAAAGCTGGACCATCAACTCTTAAACTCTTGGGCAGTGGAAGCGGTCTGAGGCTGCGGAATACATTGTAGGCTACTCCTTTTTCAGCAGACACTGGGGACTATTTGTTATTTCATCAGACAAGAACCAGTTGCTTGAAAGGAACTACCAGAGATACTATGAAAAGTATGTTTCACTCAGGATGAGTTGCCACTCTGGATGTTAACTCTAGAACATGTCTATGACAAAGAAAATCCAAAGGGAATGTTATTAAACATCAAACTGAGGAGGCTTATCTCTTGGGAAAAGTATTAGCACTTCTGTATAGAAAGCAACATCTCATAAGAGGCATGGTCGCTAAGCTGGATAGGCTGTCCTGTTTTTATCAAAAATACGTCTTCTTCTCCTTTCTACATTGTCCGGATCATGAAAGGTACCCATAAGTCTGTATTAAGAAAGAGGAGTAGTTGTCTATGCTCTTTGCCTTTGGAATTTCCACTACCCCTGCTTTTTCATCAAGTTGCTAATATCAGCTCTGGGTTTCTCATAGTACAAGGTCGGCCCCCTAATAATTTATCAGCACAACACATTATATTATAGGATTCATAAACTTTTTAATACCATATACAATAAAGTGTCCAATTGCTTAAGCAGTTTAGCCTCTTACATCAACCTAAAATTGTTAGTCAAATGCCCTTTGAAGAACAGGACTATCTAAGATTTGTAGCAGACACCATAAAATACACCTTTGCACAAACTCAGAAGAGAATAGTTTAAGCAAGAGAAGAAGTGAAGAAAGGTTATAGGAAGAATATGTTTTAATTCACAATCATGGAAGGAAGTCCAGCTTTCTGTCCTTTTCAGTCAAACCATATATTTAGCACCATTTCATTACTGCCAAGGTTAATGGGTGAGCCTGACAGATGCACAATCCAAACCTTTATACTTGAGAGACTTGAATGAAAAGATGCTGGATTTTGCTTTTTTGAGCAAGTTCTAGGGACATCTGAAAGCTGACGTCTGCATCCCAAATGAAGATGCAGTTAGCAGCGACTTGTAGCCAGAGGCTAGATGTCCAGGCAGAGACAATATATTCCCTCAATACATTCTGTTAAAGCCAGAGGATACATGTCTTTCGTTCATTTACTCAGATCATGTGTATTCTCCACGCATCAAGAATCAGAACATTTTTAGTAGATGAAATGTTATTCATACATCTGCGATTTTGTATTCAGGTCTCTTGTCACGGTTGATTCATACTCCTAGATCCATATCTTCCTTTTTTAACTTCCTAGTGAGCACAAAGAGAAGCTACCATGAACTCCTCGTAGAGCACTCAAGGCTGTGTGCCCAATTTGTGTACAAAGATTTGGAAGTCTGCAACATTTCAAGGAATTTCAGGGCTGTTGTAACACATAAGTACAAAGAATTCTCAAGGGCAAAGTCTGAGTCCCACTAACACCACTTCTGCTGTGTTTATTATTTTTTTCACAGATCATTTCTATGAGAGTAGAGTTTATTAAACTGTAAATTTATTTAAGTCATGAGATTCCACACAACATCATTTTGATTTGGTAGAAACCTTAATCACAGGAAAATCTCACACGCGTGAAAACTCAGTAAAGCAAAACCATCAAAATGGTATATAAGTGTTATCATCTCTAGAAGCAAGACCTTAAACCTCATCTTAAAGCAGACTTTGAGCAATCTCAATATGCCTCTTTGACAGATCTACATTCAAAGACATTCCTATGAACTTTGCAGAGAGGTTTTAGCCTTACAGGGGTTTGTTTTCACATTAGTTGCTTCACTAGTTTTCTTTTATTAGTATTTATCTTTTTCACTTTTTTGTGCTTTATAACAACTGAGTTGTCCACTGCCTTCAGGATTACAAGGGAAAGCACATAGGTTCAGGTCAGCTGGATATGATTTGCATTTTAATATCTTTGAGAAAGCTTTCTGTTCATTCGATTCCATGACCCTTCAAAATGTGCTTGTGTAAATTTCTCATAGCAATGGCCATGAAGGGCATATGCACTTTTGGTAGTGTTATTTTTTAATTCCAGATCCTTCTACTTTAAACATAAGGGGATATACAATCAGTAGCACTTTTAACACAGTTTAAACATTTATATACGACAAACCTCAAGAAATACAGACATTTTTAGGACATTTGACCAAAACAGTCATGGTTTTAATAAAAACAATGAAAGTTCACGTTACTTCTCACATGTATCACTGAACCACCTACCAGGGAAATATGTGGTATGTATAGCATGGGATTGTATTGAAATGTTACAATCTAGTCACACAACTCAGATGTTGCAGTTACCAGTTGTAGTAATTAATTTCTCCAGTCAGGGTCATTTGTGCCTATTAGGTCTCGTCTTTTCATTTAGCTCAACAGGATACCTCCTATCTAGAATATTTACAAAATGTCCTCAGATGAAGGATGACGGAAATTTTATGAGGAAAGATGTTCTCTTCTAGTTCATTTTGATTACCAAATTACTTAGAACTATGTACAACTAAATCAATCCAGAGGTAAACATCTTCGCTTTGCACAAGATATAGCATGTGAATGTGTAACACTCACAAATAATATTGCCACCTTAAACATAGCTGCTTCATTTCACAATAAATAATTAAAATCACATTGCTAATATTAACCAGAAAGTACTAGTCTCAATCCTCTAAAAATAAACAAATTGTACAGTCTTGAACATGTTCACTTTTCCACGCCCATTTGTACAATTTACCCAAAAAGCACTTATATTATCATAGTGTTACTAGTTTATTGTAACAGTTCCTGGACCCCAACTGAAGTAGTTCATCCTGCATGGGACTCCTTCTGACAAAGGGCCATATTTATCTTGCTGCACAGCACTTCACGGAACAGCATGGCACTGTGTGACAGGAAAAGGGTAGGAATGTACCGTATTTAATTCAATACAGTGCATTTGTGCCTTTCCCCCTGCGCTGGGACCCTTTTGGATGTCTCGGTCCAATGCAGGCATCTTTGCACCATGGTACAAGGGTGCCTCTGCTGAATATAGGATTGTTTCTGTGCAGAAAGAGGCACCTTCCTGCACAAAAACAACCCCCTGAGGTGTGTTCCTCTTTCTTCTGCAGCACACATGGAAAGAGATCAAAACGAGGAGAAATAAGGATATTTCTGCTTGTAACGCCTCACCTAGTTAGGCATAGGTTTGTGGTGTATCCTCAAGTCTACCACTTCTATAAATCTGGGAATGCGTCACAATCCATGGATGTTGCATGGGAACACACATGCACCATAGAAACGCTGCCTGGCGCAGAGTAATAAAAGGCAGCGATTTGCACTGTGTTGCATTACTCAAGATTTATGAGGCCACTCAGAGCAACACAAGTTGGCCTTCTGTGACTTCCAAATCCCATTATTAAGTTGCATCACTCCTGCACCATGTTGCGTGGTGCAAGAGTGATGCAAAGAGGCTCGTAAATATGCCTCAGAGTTCATTGTGCAAGTGTTTGGGGATGAGAAAGTCCCCTGCATGCTGACAGACATGCTACCTTTCTCTGAGTATCCCAGCATCCAAGAGATCTGTATATTTGGTAGTTTGGATCCGTATACCAAAAAAATCATACTAAATAATTCTCAATTTATGTGGAAAAAAGGATAAACAGGCCGGTAACTGTTCCATGTCCTAAAATAACCATTATTCAATGGCACTGGGAAATGCACTTACACAATTCAGATGATTGGTGTGCTGGTACGAAGGTACAGGAAACACTAACTCTTGCGTTCACTATGTGGTCAAAACCATTTTCTCAATCATCATTGAGATTCTACATGCCACAACTTCATCTCTTTATTCAGTCCAAATAAAATATGGCTGCATTTGGATTTCTTTTTTTTTAGCTGTGGTGATTTAGGGGCCCATTATATGTTGGGCAGGTTATGTGCCATATGGGTGAGGTGATAAAAGCATCCCCCTGCCGACCAAATATCACTGAACCACGACACATTAAGGTCGCTGTCCTGCTCGCTACCTTTTTCTCCCTGACACTGTTCCCTCCTTCATGGCAGGAGACAGTTCACTCTGCCTTGCCAGCTCTGTGAACCTGTCAGAATTTATGTCCTTACAAACACCGGAACCAAAGCAGGGGTCAGCCATTAGAAGTGACTGATTAATGTCCCCTGTACACCAGGAGATGTCTCATTAGGGACCTGATATTACTCTTTATATGTCTGTTCAGAGCTATCATGGCTTTTACATAGAGTCCTAGAGTAAAAAACAAAATAAAAAGTGGTTGGCACCATTTCTGTGATTGTCAGGTCTGTACAAGCATAAAACTTCTTCCCCTGACTTTTTAAATGAGGCAGTGGATCTGAGTGATGGACAAACGGGACATGTTGTAATTTTCGATAGCTGTTGCTGTTCACCTTTAGATGAGGCCCTAAAACTACATAATTCCAGTAAAATTACTCAGATTAGCTGTATTCAGGTAAATGTAATGTCAATTTAGAATTTACAATACTTTGTTATTAATATACAACAATATGACATACATTTTAAAACACTAGCATATAAATATATCTTAACAAAATAAACAAATATAAATATCAACTTCATACAATCTCTCCTACTAGCCTGAGCTGAAACATATGAGGCATGTTGGGCATGGAACAGGGAAGAGTATTAGCTCATTGCCCGTGTCCCTCTGCAATCAAATATTCCATATCGTTTAAACACAGTGACTAACCTTGTCTGTTTATCTAATGTTATCTTTGCAAAAGTGATTAAAGAATATGCCATTTTAGAGATTGAGGTTACAGAGTGATTGGAGTGAAGACCCTTCTCAAGCAACAACCAACATCCCTGTCAAGTTGATCCCCAAAAGTCACTAAATTAACCCGTGCTTAACCCTGTGGTAGCTTGGCGCAAAGGCAGTCAGGCTTATTTTAGAAGCAATGTCTAAGGTATTTATGCAGCTCTCAATCAGCCATAAAGTGAAAACATAACACAACAAAAATCCCACACCAATTTAGAATAAAGTCAATTATAATAGATAAAAATAAGACTAAAATGACGAAAAAACCCAGTCAGTACAACTGGAGATATGCAGTTTTAAAGGTTTAAATAAAAATATCTCCAAGAATCAGAAAGTACTAACTGTGGGTATCTGGTCATACTAGACCAGGACAAAGTCACAAGTTCCGGTCGACTCCATTGAAGTGCAGGCTGGATACAGGGACCAGGTTATTCCTGCTGAAAAAGTTACCTTCTCAAAGTCCAGTCAGACCCTCCAGGATTTCGTGATTTCGTGTTTTGCCACAAAATCGCCCCTTTTGTAAAAATGCAGCGATTTTTACAAAAGTGCCTGCAAAATTAGCACTTTTGTAAAAATGCTGCGATTTTTACCAAAGTTTCCGTGAAATTGAAAGAATGCAGGGAAAAGGTTAAGGTTGTAAGGTTGTACATTTCTATGGTAAGTGGAATTCTTCACTTGCCTGCATGGATGTTACAATATTACAAGCAATGCGAAATGTTTAGCATTTGTGTTTTCCTGTGTCAAGACCACCTTATGCATCATTCACAAACAAGATGCCTTGTTTTTTGCATTTATGTCAACAGCACTGTGCGACCACTTCACTATATATCGTTAATCACAGCAGATGTCTGCTTTCGATGTGTGGTTTTAATTTCCTCCACTTACATATAATGATCCTTTTAGAATGCTGTGCAAACTGTGATGTCCTTATGCTTCAAGTTTGGAATTGTATATCTTTCACCTACTCATTCCATCATCAGTCGCTGCGTATTTAAGAATGAGCAGTTTCCACATAAGCTTTTTCCAAACTTTATTCCGTAAAAGATAATTTCTTATTTATTCATCGATCACCATATTAATTATACATTGTTGCTACTACCGGCACTTTTTATTATCTTGGGAATTTGTTTTCATGAGTATACATACATTCCTTCCTGATCGGATAAGGCCGGGATGCCGCAGGCACTCTGGTTTGTTACCGGCACTGCTAAACTCATGGTAAACGTCAGTTCGGGTTTGTTTTCAGCCGGCACTGCTAAACTCATGCTAAACGTAAAGTCAGCCCATTATCTCCCAGCTTGGCCGCAACCGAGCTGCTGCACCTTGATGTGCACGCTTTTACCGGGCCTACCAGCTGATTGGAATGCCACGTTAGCGGGTCATTACCAGCTGATGAATACATGATGATTTACCTCTCACCATGACGCAGCCTTTAGTGTAACCCTGGGTTTGCTTGATTCCCCACAAACTGCCACCCATTGTCTTCAACTGTTAATTAATGGCCTAAACAGATTTAAGTAAAAAAAAACCAATGCGTTATATTTCATCCCTTGAAAATAATGGAAGGCCCTGCCTTTTGTAGATAGTTTTAAATCATTCACATTATTAGCACATTTTAGGAAGTCTGCTTATTACAAAGAAAGCTTTGGTCACAAGCCAGATCCTGGCTCAGCAGACAATGAAAATTTAACTCCGCTGTGAAGAGGCTGAAAACACCAAAGCCCATGGAGGTAGTTAGGCTTGACAGTTGGTGATGGCGCTATGACTCAATGGTATTGCGAATCAATGCGGTAGCCAGGCCTCAAGCTTGGAATTTGGTGATGGAACAATGACTCAGTGAGGTAGCCAGGCTTATTGCTTGGCAGTTGCTGATAGCACAATGATTCAATGAGGTAGCCAGGCTCCTTGCTTGGCAGTTGGTTATGGCACAATGACTCAGTGAGGTAGCCAGGCTCGATGCTTGGCAGTTGCTGATGGCACAATGACTCAGACTCCTCGCTTGGCAGTCCATCAGACCCTTCAGGATTTTCGCGATGTACCGGATCTTATCTGCCGTCAGTATCTGTGTACAGCCCACAGTAGCATTCGAGTACCTCTGTAGTGTTTCGTCATCCTGTGATTCTGGGCAAGTCACTTAATCTCCCTATGACTATAAACAATGCATGTGTTTGTGTTGTAATTGTGTAGTGTGAATTGTGCGCATGTGAAGCTCTTCAATCCCTTCAAGTCAAGTTGGAGCTACAATTTAAAAAACTACAAAAGAATGCACTAGGAGGTTAAAACTAAAAACAAAGTCTTAACATAAGGAAAGACAAATAGATACCCAAGTGCTTGCTGATTTGTGCATAGTGAAACCAGAAAATCTGGATAAAATAGTGGCTTCCATGCTGAAATTGTGTGATCTTAGGCAAATATTTAATTTCACTAAAACCCTTTTGCTTCACTATCCCATTTTGCGCCCCCTTTCTTTTTTCCTCGAGTGGCAGTCGGTGCTTAATTTGTAAAAAATTAAGTGCGAGGGCTATCATCAGGAGTCTACTGCAGCTTGCCCCACAGATTGCCCCTGACAACACTGCCAATGATGGTAACAACTCAACTATTAACCATCACACTTCCAAAAGTGGCATAACTTGAACTATTTCAGACCCCCAAAGATATAAGAATGACTTGGGTGGCAGGTAATAGTTATTTGTGAAATATATTAAATTAATACTTAACTTTTGTTGTGGGCATCTCTGATATGGCCATACAGTGCCACCTAGGGCCAGTCTGTCACAAGCACCGGTGCTGACAATTAAGTGCTGGTGCTAAGCACCTGAAAGCACCGGCTCAATTGAAGCACTGGTGGCAGGCTGGTTAAAACCGTTACGTTGTTGTTTTGACCACGTTAGAGTGACTGTGGGGTTTTAGCCAGAAACTGTATTTGTGGCAGTTCGACAGCCCGCCAAATTGATCCACAGAACCTTTCAGCCGATACCCATTGACTGAGATCCACATGCCTGGAAGGAAAGTAAATTACCTGAGACTCAGAAAGCCTGACACCTGGTTTATAGGTTCTGGAATGCCATTTCCTATGGGATGCTACCAGGCAAATCTTTGATGGGCTTCTCAGAACCTATAATAAAGCAAATGGAGGATTGCATTTACAAGGGATAACAGCCTTCACCTGTGGGCTGCTTCCTCTGTTCCATATCCCAGGTTGCCTATTTCAAAGTGGAATACTCTGCTAAAACAGTTTCAATTGATTTAAGGCTGAAAAGGAATGAGTATGTAAAATAATGTGCTGCAAAAATGCTGCTAAATTTCCATATTTGTGGTGCTAAATTTGGTTATCCATGCCACTATATCCTGGGGGTCTGTCCAGTGAGTTGAGTTTTAAACTTCAGGATTTCACGGAAGGAACTCAACTGCCAGCTAGAGGACCAGGACCTGGGTAGGCACTTCTTGGGGATCAGGATCTCACTCCGCCAGTGGCCAGTAGGGCTCAGGCATGCCCAGTTGCAAGTCCAGGTAGGTTCAGTTGCAGGCCCAGGTAGGGCCAGTTGCAGCAGGTCAGCTGGGCAGTTGTAGGGCGGTCCCTGGAATTTGTTGTGTACCTATAGCTCAGTACAGGAGGTCCACCAACTGTGACTTGGATTCACTCTGGCAATCCTAGGATCAAGCAGCAAAGCAGGTCCAAACCAGCAGGGCAGACCTCTGAGGGTGCAAAGCAGTCTTTACTCAGCAGGGCAGTTCTCTGGTAGCAGCAAGGGCCATCCTCTGAGGTATAAAGCAGACTTCAAGCAGCAAGGCATTCCTCTACAAGGCAGTCGCTCTGGGGGTCTTCCGCAAATCCTAGAGTGAACGGAAAAGTTGGTCTGAGGGTCTAATATTTATACCTGGTTCCAGCCTTTGAAGTGGGAGAAACTTCTAGACTTCCACCCACATCTAGATCTGGAATTTTCCTTTCACCCCTCCCCAGTTTCCAAGAGGTCTAGGATGACAAAGGACTGGTGTCAAGTTTCTTGTGAGTGTGCTGACCAACCCTTTTGAAATGTAATGTGACAAGGAATAGCTTTGCTCCTCCAATCCTGGCAGAATGGCTCTCTCCCAGCTACACCCAGGTTCTATTGTTCACTGTTGGGCCCAATGCGCAGTTGGCTTATGGCTTGCATATAAATATCTTGCCTCTCAGGAGGACCTTTAGCTGTTATTACAGGGCATCAGTTAATGAGGTTGCCAATCCATTGCTTGAGAAGCATGTGGTCCAATAACTTGCATTATTCTATGAGATACTTGTAGGTTCTTACCAAACTACTTCCGTGCAGGGCCCCTCTTGTGAAACTAAATCTTCCAATTTGTGCCCCTTCTTTGTTTTTGACGTCACAGTTTACAAAATGTCACATGGGTCTTCGATGTACCATTTACAACAGGAATATCTGGTCCAATATCTGGTTGATAATTTCAGTGTAAAGAGCCAAAAGAATTCTAAATTGCCAGGACTATGTGAATATCTATGTGCCCTCTCTAGCTGTCTACACTTTTACACAGGCTTCAATATTGCCCTTTTCACTCGGAAAAGACGTATCCCACTTCTAAAGCAGGATGGTATCCATGTATGGTATCCATGCCCTCCTGATATGTAATAAGGATTAAGGATGTAATAAGGATCTGGGATGTTTACACAATCAGTGGGTTCATCCTTGGCTGCCATCGCTTAGCCTCCTCCTCTGACTAGAGAATGGCAATAGTCCTTAGCATTGGGCAGCATGTTTCGTCACCATAGGAAGGATGCTAGTCTAAACCCACTGAACTAATTCATGTGAAATACACTCATGCATCACTTGCAGAGGGAGCTTTGCTAGTGACAGCACATGACTGTGTGTGCAGTTGAACTGTGGTGTTGAGCTGCACTCTCTTATGATTGTTCAGTCAGTGTTGTACTTCAAGCTTTATGCAAGATAAAAATGTGGGTTTGACTGTTGAATTACACTTAGGGGTCTATTAGTATGGCGGGCGGATCGCCACCGCCTGCAGGACGGTGGCAATCTTCCCGCCATTTCCCACCTCCCGCATCCCATTTACCCCCGCCATATTACAATGGTGGTGGGGACACCAGCGGATGGAAAGACCGTCCGCCGGTTTTCCACCCATCGACGAGTCGACCGGGCAGAAATGGGGCTGAATATGGTGGCGGTGTCTGCAAGACACCGCCATCCATATTATTATACAGGAGGAGTTGTGCCTTTCCATGGCGGCATTGCCACCCTGGAAAGGCATGCGGTGACTGCATGTGGAGGCCGATTGCGGGCCCCAGGTGTGTTGGGGGGTGGGGGTGCACATGGGGGGTACCATTTGCATGCACAACGTGGCAGGCACCGTGCGGTGCCTCCCACGTTGCGCATACAAATGTACAACATGCCTTTTTTACATTGCGGTGGATGCTGCTGAAAGCACCGCCCGCCGCAATGTAAAAAATGTGGGATGCGCCCACCAGTGTGGCGGGCACATCCTAATCTGTATCACGGGACCACCACCCATATGGCGGGCGGTCCCTTTTGCCGTTACGGTGGCGGGGGGACAAATCGTAATAGACCTCTTAGTTGCCATACGGCCATTTCATTTATTCCACCATTGTTAAAAGTTATTTAGTGTCGGTTTTCTCCATCAGAATGATTTAGCACCTACTAAGAGGTGGAGGACATGATCTGGAGTATTTCCTCATGTTTTTCTCTTTCTGGAGTCACCTGTAATGGCTGGAATAGGAAAATAACAATCCAAGAGGTATTTTCACCTGCAGTACAATCACTCAATTTTTCCACAGAATTTCACCAACATTTAAAGAAATTCTGTATTCTCCGCAGTTGTAGTATGTGCCATAATAAGAAGACTCACCCAAATGACAATGAGCAAAATTACATAAATGAATCTGCTATTACCAGTCCCAAGGACTTGCTCATTTATGGCTAAGCTTTCTGATCTAGTACATCAGATTCAATATAAATACAAGTTACATACTTAACTGTGGAAGTAATAGTTGGTACTTAGCGTTCACATGAAATAAGTATGTGCTTGGACAAAGCCAGCCTGGGTGTGGGGCCCATGGACTATTCAATCTTGCCATTTTTCAAGACATCAGCAATCTTCTGGATTTGCTCATGATGTTTCATTTTTCAAAGTAGAACTGAAGGAATGCCCAGTCATCTTGTTGTAAGTAGCTGTGCATGACCAAATAGTGGAAGCTCATAATCAGATCTGGAAAATTCACTTGTTCCACCTATGGTTGTAAAGGAGGAACAGCAGGTGTCTGGCCTTTGCCGATGACCTGGAGCACCTGGGGCCGCAGGCTGGGGCCTTAAATGGGTGAACTAAGCCAAATATCCCTGCTCAGCTAATCTTCCACTTGTCAATGGCAAATTCGTTCTTAAATAAATGGGAGGGAATATTTTTACATTGACTTGTTGGAGCAATGGGCCCAGCTTTTGGCCCTCTTTCTGGCAGATCAAGGGCACTCCTCCAAGAATCCAAAACCCCATTTAGGGATTCACCCTAGGAAGCCTTCAGCGCAACTCATAGTAGCAAAAAAGAAGCCAAACCACTCTCGTAGGCTTCTTTGAAACACACCAAGCTTGTCAACACAGAGATATACTTTATCCAAGTTGAGACCCCTATACAATAAAGCAACAAGGGAGTTAGCTAAGCTGTAGACAGACCAGTATTGGCACAAGCGTCTTACAGGTACTAGGAGAAAAGACGCCAGAGAATTTTGGAGGATGGTAAACCCCGCAACAGGAGCTAGGCCTCCACCCACATCCTCTAACATCCCAGAAGAAGCATGGTATGCTCATGTTCAGGAAATGTTCGGTGGCAGCAAAACTGTATTGGCTAACCCTGAAAGAGAGCTGACGAGCTTGAAAGTCAAAAAACAACACAATCCTATTTTATCAAGGACTCAATACAAGTAATTTCATAAGGGCAGCACGATGGAGCCCCTGGCCCCAAAGGCCTACCACAGAGCATTTTCATAGAAAATCCTCAATACTGGGCCTAATACCTGTCTCACCTATACAGCCACATCCTTTTTCACTAGGCTATTCCCGATAGCTTAATTACTGTAAAACTACCGGTTAATAGCCATGTTAGAGGAGAGGCAAAATATTTTGCCAAAATCTTGTTGCCCAAACTAATTGAATGAGCAGCGCAGAACTCAGTGGTCCAGATGAACCAAACAGGGTTTGTCAAAAACACAGGAACAATCACAAACATCTTAATGCTCACCCGAGTAATTAACAAAGCCAGATCTGCTGCTGAGGTGGTACAGCACAACATCCTTTGGCATATCTTGGCATGAGGATCTGAGCTGGGGTATCTCTCCAACCCTCCTCAGTGCCATTAAATTACTATATACCAACACACGGATATGGGTAAGGCTGGGCACCTGGGCAACTGTTTCAAGGAAAATTCACATGTGCAGTGGTCGGAAGCAAGGAGATGTTGTGCCCCATTTCCCATCAGCTTGTACTAGACAAACTGACAACAGTCCTTAACAAAGTCCACTTGCATGTGCCTACACTATCAAGGTTTAATGCCTCACACATGCTGTACGCTGATGATGTAGTTCTGATCAGTTACACAAAGTTTGCCTTGCAAAGGCTAATTAACCGCATGCGCGCTAGCGGTTTTCCCGCTGCGCGCTGCGTTTCGCAAAAAGCCGCGTTACATGACGAGTTCAGCTCGTCATCAGCGCACGGCAGGTTGCGCTCATGACGAGCTGAGCTCGTCATCAGCCCCGAAGGGGTTAATGCCACAGCAATATATGCGGCAAAGCATGGACTCCAATTTAATCTCAATAAAACAAAAACCTTGTTAGTCATTACAAGAAGATGTGCACCACCAACTTTACACCTAGAAGGCTCATCTTTGGACTCAGAGACAGAGTACAACTACCTGGGGATAATCTTTGACTAAAGAGACTCATTCGCCAAGCACCGTTTCACGATTCAAAGTAAAAGTATTCCTTAATGTCAGCTTTCTGCTTCCTAAGGAACACTTTAAAGGGATTGTCTTTTCAACTGTTACTGCATGTCATGGCAGCAAAGTATGTACTTTTCATAGCGTATGGAGTCGAAGCTCTGTGGGGAGAGCAGACAAAGTAATTGTAAATGCAACTGTTGACACTTAACAGCAGGTGTTCAGCCTCCCACGGAATATTTCTCCAGCCCAAATAAAACGCAAATTTGGATTAGGGAGGCAAAACCTAATCAGCTTTGGCGCCTACTTACAAACCTGCTGCAAATTTCAAAATGAGTTGAGAGGCATAATAAGCAGTGCTGTGTGGAGTGCTATATCCGATCCTGATAACATACAGGGACATGAATATATGATCTTAGCCCTAACAACGTTGCAGGCTGAGCCACTCCGGGCCTTTTCTCTCCCTCAAGCTGTTTTCAATAGAGCCATCACCTCAGCAACAAAGAAGCTTTTTTTCCTTACTGGCAAATCCTCCCTGACAACAAGATCACATGAATGGATGATAATAATAGGCTCATGTGGCCTCCTAAAACTACAACCATACTTAGGAGAACTGTTTGGGCTAAAGGCAGAGCTCAAGCTCCTGAGCTACTGGCTCGGCAGCTTTAACACCTTATGCGACAGCCCATGGTGCCTGCATGGTGCCTGCATGACGGCTGTGCCAATATGCAAAGGAAGACATTTGCCACATTGTCTGTACATGCCCTGCATTGAAGGCAAAGCGGAAGAGACTCTTGAAATGTCACTTTCTAAGGAACGAAATTCACACGTTTCCACTTACAGTTATAGCCAGCCTGCTTACAAGGAGAGGACATACCCCCAGATGCATCAAGCATCTATTTTGCGATTCCTTATAAGCGAAAAATAAGGAATCGCTAATAAGGAATTGCAAAATGCAATGCATCAAGAAATCACTTTAAAAATAGCGATTTCTTAAAATTTCTTAATTAAGGAATACCTCCCCATTCATTCCTATGGGCCTAGAGGCCCATAGGAATGAATGAGAAGAAATTCTCAATTTGCGAATCGTAATTAGCGAATCGCAAATTGAGAATGCGATTTCAAGGGTGCAGGGGTGTCCAAAGCACACCCTGTTGCACCCCTGAAATTGTTCGGTGCACATATGTTGCGCACACACATGCCCTTAGGGCATGTGTGTGCGCAACATGAAACTTTGAAAAAAGGCACTTTAGTAAATTTTTCAAAGTTTTTGCAAATTACCATGAAGTTCAACTTCATGGTAATTTGCGTCCCCTATTAGCGAAATCGCTAATTTTTTTATTTTGATGCATTGCATTTAAGGAATCTCAATTTGAGATTCCTTAAATGAAATAGCAATTTACGAAATCGCAATTTTGCGATTTCTTAAATTGCGATTTTTGTAATTGGGATGATGCATCCCAAATGCAAAAATACCGGTCGCAAAGGGGCAGATTCTGAGAATCTGCCCCTTTGTGAGCGGACTTAAGCTTGATGCATCTGGGCCGTAGTGCTCTGTAGAAAATTCTTGAAATTCATGTCACTGGCAGAAAACAAAATCTTAAAGTAAGATCCACAGTGAAAGGACAAGACTTTTAGCACTAGTGCACTGATTGCACCGTGTTTATCTGTCTTGCAATCTGTAAATACACTTTATTTTGTGTGCCTTTTTCGCTAATGTACTCTCGCACTTTGTTTACTGTAACCCATTTATCTAGACTTCTGAAAATGCAGTTAGCACTTTATTTGGTGAGCCTCTAAAACCAAGGGTACAACCATCACAGTAAAAGGCTGGCACCCCGTCTGCTTTTCTCCTTGCACTGTTACTTGAAACTCACTAGGCATCTTCATGCAATAAAAGGAAGAAGCAGTTTATGAAAATGCTACTGATGGGGACATGGACTCTGGCACTGAGGAGTTAAAACATATGGAACATTGGTCTATTAGTGTGGCTTTATGATAATGAGTTGATTTAATTTTAAGTTTTAATTAACTGAACAATAAAGTTATGCATTCATTCATCATTCATTTATTCAGTCACTGGTGGCAATGATGTCTATTTAGGAGCCATTTCCATGGCCTCAATTGTTATCACGTTCCACACTGAACAACAATATTGGCACTAATGTTGCTGAAACAATACTATGTTTGACATTTTTCATCCCCTCTAAACTGCCGCGGCTAACGTCATTCCATGTTGTTGCACTTAAAAGACATACAACTAAACATCATTAAACTATTTGCCAATTTTAATACTACAATTAAAGCATCCCTTTATGCTGCCTTGCCTTTTTTGACTGTCATCTATACTACAGGGGTTTCTATTATCACGTAGTGTCTTTGTGTCTCCCTTTCTTTGCTGAAACTTCAGAGAAAACAAACAACAATACTATTTTATTTTTATGTTGGTTCAAAATTATCAGTGGGAGTCACAATACGCAATTCTACACAGGATGTGAATACAACCCATCACTGGTGTCCCACAGGGCTCTTCCCTTAGCCCCCTTTTGTTTAACATCTTTGTGACTCCCCTGGTTTACCTGGCGGAGTCACTGGGGGCTAGGGTGATGGCCTACGCGGATGACACACAGTTATTGTTTACCTGGAGAAGGGGTGAGGACTCGGTCAACACGGCTCAGCGCTGTCTTTCTGCAGTGTTTCGCTGGCTGGCCAATGCACAACTTAAGTGCAATGAGGAGAAGTCTGAGGTGCTCTTGTTTGGAGCGTTTCCTGCGGGCTTTAGAACCAGACTTTGGCCCCCGGACTTTTCACCCCCCCCAATCAGACTAGGGCCTTGCCAAAAACTTGGGGGTCTGGTTTGAGGAAAATTTGAATTTTGCAACACATGTCAAAAAACTTACAGGGACCTGTTTTGGCATACTTAAAACTCTGCGTAAATTCCTCCCCCTTCTGCCTGTGGAGGCTAAAGAAACAGTAGTCCGGGCATTGATCCTTTCTCGGTTGGATTATTCTAACGCACTTTTAGTGGGATGCCCAGGCTATCTGATAAAAAAATTACAGTAGTCCAAAATGCGGCTGCTCGTCTCCTTCTGGGTCTCTCTTCCAGGCAGAGCGTGCGGGTCCATCTCCGCCACCTTCACTGGCTCCCAGTGGAGGCTCGCTTGAAATTCAAAATGCTGGCCATTGTCCATCGGGCTTTATATGGTTTGGGCCCACTCTATCTGCAGAAGCGCTTTTCTTTCTATATTCCTTCTAGGACTTTGCAGTCTTCGGACCAACTCCTTATTCAGAACCCGCACTTCTCACGCCATAGGTTAGGCGGCTGCTCTTTCACCCGTAAGGCTGGCATAGCCTGGAATGAGCTTCCTTTCGCCCTCAGGAGGATTTCTGATCCGGTTATTTTTAAAAAGAATTTTAAAACACTTTTGTTCTGAGTCCAATCTTTTAGAGGCTCTTTCTGTTTAGCTAGTGGTGGGGACTCGGGGTAGCAGCGCCAGGATACTCTGAGTAGCTGTGCGCTTTAGAAATGCAGTGTAACATAACATAACATAACATAACATAACATAACATAACATAACATAAATGATGAAAAAGCTTACAGGTAGACCCTTGTGAGACAAGACTCCTTTCAGTAACCAGGGGCTGATGATGCCTCCCCATTCAAACTTGCCTTTGGACCCTGCCAAAAAGTATGGCTATGTGAAAAAGCCAGAAGCAAAGTCTGGAAAAAAAAGCCTATAAATAGATTTCCTAACAGTTATCTCATGTGTTGTCACTTTTTTGTAAATGGGGGTGAGCAGGTCTCCCACTATTGGTCACATTCAAAAATGAAGTTGCATAAATTAAATATTTCTCTATAAAACTTCACACTGTGCCATTTCAAATGTGGTGACTTCATGACACAAAGGGCTGACCTCTATACTATGTTCTTGTGCTCCATCGTCTCCCTCATCTTATAGCGCGGCCCGGCTACTTCAAGAGAACTGACTTGTGCCTTCATGCTATGCCTAGTATATGAAAGAAGTTAGCTGAGAGATAGAAATGGTGATAGTAGAGAAAGCCCAAAAAGTGAATGCTTAATTGTGCCTAGATTCATAGTTCCTGTTATACCAACGTAAGTGTGTTAATTGAAAAACACCCAAAGCTTTCCTATAGGATGAGGTCATCTGATGATGAATTATTTTGATATCCAGCAAAGGGAAATTAAAATCTGTACGTGAAAATAGACAGTGGACTGACTTTGTCCAAAAAGACTTACGTTTGAACTTCAAACAAGGGTCTGAGAAAAATCTAAGTATTGTGAATTGTGCACCCTCTCTAACCGCTCCAATATGTCCCTTGCTATTAGTTTTTGCTGTCCCACAGCATCCCTCAGTCTTGTCCTCTGCTCAAATGATTCATGCTTTTGCAAAATTGGCTAGGTTTACCTCCTTTTTTGACAAATGAAACTAGAATTGCACGAGCTCCACGGATACAGATCCCAGAAAACTGAAAGGGAAATGCTACTGATGTAATCCACCAACCCTACATCACTAATTGGCAATGGAGAGTCAACTTTTTCTATCTGTATCTTTTTATCACTCTCATGTTTGCTTCTCCAGGGACCTGTGTGAATCCCACCCGAGGGCTTGGACATCCCCTTGACCAATCCCTGCAATCTGCCCCTGCATGAAAGATTGTTGCTTCTCAGCAACAAACATCATAGTATGTACATTTAAAGACTCTGACCAGTCTTGCTCTCTGGCCTTTCCTGTTGACACATCCCACTGACAGTCCAACGTTGGGAATGTGTCATATTTTTCCTGTACATAGCTTCCCAAAGGTTTTAATGGTCCCATATAGACATCCCATTCACATTTGGTTCCTGCTCATTCGAATGTAAATGAGAAATTGACAACTTTTGATGTCAAACTTCATTTTTATTTCAGCACGGCTTAGTACTTTAGCTGTTAAATGCAGTTTTGATACATAATATAGATGTTCAGCTAAAATGTGTTAAACCTCAAGCCATGCTACTACTTCAATTCTCCTGTGGTTTCTTACATTCATTTACATATATACCACACTCTCCTAGCTCATTTAATTCTAAACAAGGAACCTCTTCCGACATATGCAAAGAAGTGAACCGCTTTCTTCGTCTTGTAGCCCTACATGTTTGCCATAGATGATCTTCAGGGGAAAATCTTTCTACCTGAGAATTAAAAAAAAAAGCTTTGACAAATTTTCCTCTTTGAATATCCAGGAATTTTGTGATATTGCAGCTTTTAGATCCTGGTCTGAAAGGAGTAGAGTTGCCATGTTTGTTATGTTTAGAATGGTAGTGATAAATCCTGCTTACTTGCGTAGTTGGATTTCACATTACTATTTTAGTACTGCTACTTTTAGAAAGTGGGCATTTCTCTGTGCTTATGACTCTTTGTGCTTTGCAGCCTGACTCCAATCCACTTCTGGGACTGGGTGACAGCTACACTTTGCGCATACTTGCCAGACAGCCATCACACTGGAAGGCTTAGGTGTGTCGGGGTTACATCTGCATTTATCTGCAAACTGAGGGTATTCCTGGGCTGGGAGAGGGAGAAGGCATTCACACTATACAATTGTTTGGCTGTGCCCTGCCCTCACAGAAGGGGCCGATTTATCCCATACTGATGTCTGAAGCCAGGGCTTGGTTGAAAGGGGTTGTTGCACACTTCTAATGGTTCTTTAGTGGTTCCCCTTGAACAAAGACAATTTTGAGTATAAGTATGGAGGCTTTGACCACATAATTTTAGACACTGTGTGGGACTTGTAACCAGACGCTGCTGGCTCTGCATGCTGCACATTGCCAGAGGACTGCTGTGGTACCAGATGAAACCGCCATTTCGACTACCTGCTTTGTTGTGCTGATATGTTGCCTACTGAGTGCTGGGCTGCAAGAGGGACTGCCACATTGCAAATTCCCTTATGTGCTGGCCTGCTGCCTGCCTCCCAGCTTTTGGGCGCCTCAATTGTCCTCCAGGGACAGGGCAGCCTGCTCCCTTCCTGCTTTTGCCATCATACATACTTCTGTCTGAGGGTGGAGAGTGCTCCTCTTTTAATGTAGCTCAGTTGAAGTGCTTCATTTCAACCCCAAAGTTCTGGCCGCAATGGTGTGGGCTCTTTTTGGAGGAAGTTCAGAACCTGAACTGTGTTTCCTCAACTGAGTGCTTGTGATTTCTTCGGAGTGCATGCTGAGCACTCGGTCCCATTATCAGAAGAGCATGATGAGAGCCTCTGTTTGTACTGGGAGCCATGTGTCATTTCTCCGGAGCAGCCAATGTGGTTCTGTTTGCTGTTACTAAAGGGGGCCCGCGCTTCACTGGTCGAATGAGGCAGGGCCCCAAGTAACAACTGCGCTCAGCTGGCCAATGCAGAGGGATTGCCAGGATGACTTTGTGCCCAGCCTTCCCCAAGGACGAGAGAGTGCTGCAGCATCACCTGCATGACTCCAGAGGAGGACGTTTCCTCTGAAGATCGGCCAGTGCTCCGCGGCTTGGTTGAAAGAGCGGGTCCACAAGAACGCAAGGACTGCCCTGCCTCTGGAAAGGCATTTATCCTGAGTGGTTACCTCTAAGTAAAGGAACTGTGATGAACCCCACCAGAGGTACAGTTGTACCACGCACCTTTGTGGGTGCCGCTGCTGTGTGCAGAGGCTCCATGGGCCGAACAACTGTAATACCCTACGGGTGAGTGCAGGAGAAGCAGGGAATCAGAACTCTAAGGACCTGACAGAGCCTTTCTGCAATTCTTGCCTAACGGCTCATTGTTGGGCAGCTGCATTTCAGTACTCAGAATATGGGGGACCAAACAAGGGATCCCCATGACGTTTATGACATTTTGGGCTTTCCCCCCTTTTTCTTGGAATCACGTACCTGGGAGCACTTGTACTTGGATTCTGCATCACAGGATGAATCTTCAATGGAGGCCCCCAAGTGCATCGGGAATCATCACTAGGAACTGGCTACATTTAGGGAAACCGGGATTACCTTATTCCCCGTAATAGGTATGCAGGTGCTGCTAAATCCTATGTTTGGAGCCTAATTTATGATTCATGTCGTTCGAGTCTGAGTTATATGTGATATGCTATATATTTGTATATAATCCTGTGTGAAGTCTCTTCCGTGGTGTTTTCATTGTGTTTCTGTGTGTGTTGCTCAGATGATTTACACATTGCCTCAGAGAGAGAACAAACTGTCACCTCCAGTAAGTCCAATCTAGGCCCATGTTACACTTCCTCATGGTTCTGGAGTTTGTAATTCAATACAACCTAAACCTTCAAGTAATGATTTTGATGGCAACTTTTAAGGATTTAGTGGCCAGATGTATCAAGGTCGCAAACGGGCCGATTCACAGAATCGGCTGGATTGTGAATGGTAAAAACCCTTGTGGGATGTATCATCCCAAAAGGCATTCGCAAAATAGGGAATTGCAATTTTTGCTATTACCGATTTTGTGAATGCATTTAGGAAATCGCAATTTGCAATTCCCTCAATGCAATGCAGGAAGCATTTAAAAATTGTGACCTTTCTTTAAGGAATTGCAAATTACCACCAACTTCAAGTTGGTGGTAATTTTCAAATCCTTAGAAAAATGCTAATTTTTTGCATTTTTCTAAGTGCCATGAGGCGCACATACATGTATGTGCGCCACATGTGTACACCTACCTTTTTGGGGGTGCATCAGGATGGCCTTTTGGTCCCCTATCACCCTTGAAATTGCATGCACAATTTTCGAGTACCTATTTGGTAATCGCAAATTGCGAATGTCTTCCCATTCATTCCTATGGGCCGCTATACCCATAGGAATGAATGGGAAAGCATAACTTAATAGCAAATCACAGTTTGAGATTCGCTATTAAGGAATATGTAAGGATTTCCATTTTGTGGGTGAAACCTACATACATTGCATTTTGCTATTCTATAATAGCGAATCGGTAAACTTCGCTACTATAGAATCGCAAAATTCAATCTTGATACATCTGGCCCTTAGATCTTTTAATACGTATATTTGCAATCTCCTTTAATCTGTGCTAAACTCTGACTTTTGTATGTACAGAGTAATCTGTTCTGATTCTACTCAGCAGGGGTTGTTTACGTCATAAATTGATATATCGATGCTAACAATTGCGACCACTACCACAAGCACTCGGCACTCTGTTCATGTCAACACTGTCTTCCGCACACAAAGAGAAATCTGGCAGTCAAACAGAATGCTCAGTTTCCCGCGCTATACAGCAACATGTGTTTAAGAAGCATTTAATACGTTCACATTATTATTAAATCTTCTTCTATATCATTATTGCAACTGCTCAAGTTTACCCACAATCTTTCTACAGACTATCATTTCGCTTTTTATCTGTGTTCGGTCCGGATACATAAAAAATAAAATAAAAACTTATGCTACTTGCAAACTTACATATAAATAGTGTACTGAATAGTCGCCTCTTAAAACATTAACCATTGCAAAGCCTTTATATCGCCCTGTAGCAATTAC
This sequence comes from Lissotriton helveticus, assembly GCF_964261635.1. Lineage (NCBI taxonomy): Eukaryota > Metazoa > Chordata > Amphibia > Caudata > Salamandridae > Lissotriton > Lissotriton helveticus. The sequence continues at coordinate 951,123,735 of NC_136065.1, forward strand.
CCGTTTGGTCCTCAATTACCGAGACAACAGTGGAAAAATTAAGCTCCTGAAATGTTAAAAAACACACAATGTACACGGCTTGAGACTGCTACACTACATATCCGATGTTAAAAGCATGCAGGATTTTAGAATAATGCTCACCACTATACAGAATTACAGACCACTTTACCTGCCAACAGGCAACAAACAGTACTTGCTTACAAACCATATGCACCCATGTTTTGTTATCGAAAGAGCTAGAGGTTTAAACAGAGGGCGAACAGGTAGCTTTATTGAAGTCCCTGTAAAACACTTCAATGTGAGCCTTTGCATCTCACTAAGCGTATGTCATTGTTCGTTACAGTACAGTTTGTTCCATCATGTGAACTGCAATGAGTAACCATTTGGGACCTGCTAGATCTGATAAGAGCAAGGTGGGATGCTGGTTGCATGCGGTGTGCTAGAGATGTGTTTATGTGATAAACATCCTTTTAGCAACAGAGTGTACTTCCAATAGTGACTCATATTCATTAAAAGGAGTCATCACTAGAAGCTCACAGTAAGATGCTGTACAAATTCTGAGCTTGGGGATGTCACAAAACCTTATAATGTCTGATATCAATAAAAGCTGCTCTCTCAAATAGACAGTCCTCCATTGAAACTTTAATCACGAGATCAGCTCTTGAGGGGCACTAACTTCTTTAGGCACCTTCACCTGAACTATCAGGGGCTTTCTTTTCAAACTGCTATCTACTACTTGCACTGGGATTATTGTGAGTAGTAACAGGGAGGGTTTTGATTACAATTGTCTGGATGAAAGCATTTAGTTTTAATGTTATGGGTACCTACAACAGCAGAAACATGTCAACGACACAAGTATAATGGGTTACTTATCCTAATTTATTGAAGATGAAGAACATAATAGAGAAATTATAATAAATAACTATCCTTTGAGAAATTGTGTTATTGGTTGACTGGGGTGTGTATTGTAGTCAAGCACCAGACACAATTGCAGGCAGGGTGAACCACAAAAAGTCACTAAATTAACTTTTATTTAACCCTGGGTAGCTTGGCACAAAAAAGCAGCCAGACTTAGCTTAGAGGCAAAGTGTAAAGTATGTATGCAGCACACAAACAGTAATATAGTGAAAACACAACACAAGAAAAATCCCACATCAATTTAGAAAAATAGAGTACATTTTAATATATTATTTGACATCACAAGGACAAAATTCCAATCCATAGAACTGGACTTCTGAAGTTTTGAGTGAAATCGAGTGCCTAAAAGATCAAAATGCCAACCACGGGTATTTGGTCACGCAAGAAAAATTTGTCCGACCGTGATGGAACGTGTGTCAGATATAAAAAGTGGACTGGGCTCGGTCATTGCTTACCTTCAGACCTAATTGAATTTTCAAGAAAAATTTTCTGAGAAGGCAAAGTTCAGTGGGACATGGCTGCAGGAGTTGTTTGAGGATGGAGCACAGGGGGGTCACTGGATGTAGTTGCGATGAGGAGGTCTACATTCATACTCAGTCACTTGTTTTGAAATCGAAAACTCCAGTGGGACGAGACAGGAGGCTGTAGTTGGTGAGAATTCCAGGAGTCGAGATATTCCTTTGGCGAAGGACCGCTGAACAGGATTTGCTGGTGTAGAGAAGAGCGCACTCGGAGCAGCTGCGAAGTCAGGCCAACTGGCGATGCACCCTGGTCAGATAGATGAGCAGTCTGGTCTTGGTCATCCCTCAGTACTTATCGCAGTTTCTAGCCAAATATTTTCTAAGGCTCAAATTTGGGATGTTGGCTATCTGGGCACATTTAGCACAGAAAACAAGGGTCCAGGACTGGAGGAACACCACTTGGGGGTTCAGAACTTACTCAGGCTTGGTCCAGGTCCGGCTTCAGGATTGTGAAAGCCTGCTATGTCCATGTGGCTATGAACAGGGAGCCAGCAAATTAGCCCTTGGAGTAACTCTGGTAGACCTGGGTTAAGGTGATGAATCAAGGATGGCCTCAGAGGGTTCAAGGCAGTCTACAGGCACCAAAGTAGTCCTTTCAGATGCAGCAAAGCAGTCTTGTGGCATACACAGCATGCCGCAGTAGCACGCAGTCTTCTGACAGTCTTTTCGCAGGGCCAGAAAGTGGACTGAAGTGTGGGTCTGAGAGCCCTATTTTTATACCTTGTGCCTTCTTTGAAATTGGGAGACATTTCTAGATGTTTCTCTTAGAAGTGCTTAGAATTTCCTCACTCCCTTGCCCTGGCTCCAAGCTGGCTGCAGGGCCAGTATGGAGGTGACTAGCCCTTTATGTGAAGACAGAGCACAGCTTATTCAAATACAAGTGGGGCATTTGTTCAGCTCTGCCCTCCCATCCTGCCAGCAAACGGCCATAACATGCGCATCCAGTCCCTCTATTGTGTGATTATCTGGGAGTAATTAATTAAATCTATCTGCCTGTTAGACCCTGACAAGTGACCAAGAAGATGCTGCAGGCACCAAAAGACAAATGGCAGGAAAATGACAACTTTCAGAAAATAACATTTTCAAAATTATTATTTAAAATCCGACTTTACCATTAAAGAGGATTTTTAATTACAATTTCAAAGATACCAAAAGCAAAAAGCTTATCTCTCCCCAATTAAAAGTTAGCACTTTTTACATTTTATAAGGTAGCCCTAACTTATCCTATGGGACAGGTAGACGTCACAGTAGTGGGAAATGAATTTAATAGTTTTTCACTGCAAGGACATGTAAAACTTAAAAGTAGATTTCCAAACTTTCAATTGGAATGCATTCTGTCCTATTGGCTACCTAGGTCCTCCTTAGAGGTGACTTATGTGCAATAAAAGGTGGTTTAAGGTTGACAAGAGGGTTATATTGCCCAGTTATATTGGCAGTTTAACACTGCATTCAGGTTGCAATGGGAGGCCGGGAAATTTTTTAAAGGGCTACTTAAGTGGGGTGGCAGAATATGTGCTACAGGTCCACTTGTAGCATTTAATTTACAGGTCCTGGGTATATAATATGCTATACTTCAAAGGACTTATAAGTACATTAAATATGCCAATTAGGTCTAAACCAATTTTAACATGTTTAGCGGAATGAGCACAAGCAGTTTAGCTCAGGTTAGCATTGGTATAGTGCAGAGTCCTAAGGCCAACAAAAAATATTTTCAGCAAAGATGGAGTGAAAACAGGCAAACAATTTGTGGGAAGACCACCCTAAGGCTGGCAGGTCTAACACATCCCTTACACCCCGAGTCCTACATCAACAAGTCTCATTCAATCATGTTTTAAGAATACCAAACACATTGGAATAGAGGAGAAATTCACCCTTGAATCTGCTGTTCTTAGGTCATGTGGATAAAATATCACACCCATAACTTTGAAAAAAAACTCCCACTGAGTCTAGCATGGACAGAAAAACTGAGATCATGGTTGGGAGCAGACCCAATAAAGAAGGGTGGCTTTGGAAGTGGGTGTGGATTTGTTGTCTTTTTTATTAAATTCTCAGACTATGAGGCAAAACAGGCATATTTCGAAAAACGATGAACTTTGATTCTCTGATGTTCTAACTTGAACTGTTCCACATTTTTCTTTGAAAACTCTTAGATATTGTTAGCTTTGTACCATCTTCTGAATCATGACACATTCCGTCACCTGCAGTCAAGACATTTTCATCCACACTTACACTTTACTACAAGATGCAATGAAAAGGCATTGTGGCTTTGAGGCGATGATGGTTATCAAGTGGCCATATTCAGGTTCTACATGTGGTAGCCCCTTACTAGAGAGTTAGAGTGTGACTCTTGGAATACAAATAAAATCCACTAAAAAGTATTTGATTAGTTAATCTATCTGTTTCAAATATTGGTGTGTAAACTTCAGGTCAGATGGTAAACACAGGCAGAGGCTTATCACCCTCTAATCCTATCCTTAAAGTGTGAAGTAAATCAATAGTAGTCGGTTGAGTCATAAAAACACAAAACATGTTCTCAAAGAATGAGGATGCAAATACATCGACATATTTACTATGATGTTCACATCTTTAAAAATGGTCCATAGGTTACTTGTGGACAAGAAGGGTTAAATTCTCAGCAGAAGAAACCAGTGATAGGTAAAATGAAATAAGGAATCCCATTATCACAATCCCCTTCATCTACACATTTGAAAGGACAAGAAACAAAACATATGAAGGTCTCCTACAATGGAACAGAATGTGCTACACACATTGTAAATTTCCAGTCCACAATATACAAAAGAGATCAAGGTGCAGATGTTTTTGAAACTGTGCCAATATGGTGACTCCATGCAGTAGTATGGAAAAGGATATAGTAGTTTTCCCTTTTGGTTTTCACACAGAACAGTATCAATGGCTTGTAATCTTATTGCTTCAGGTGGTGTCACTGCCACTGAGCTACTTGCACTGGTCTTATTGTAGCACTTGGAATGGACTGCACTTGAAAGTTGGTAACCATTCATGCATTCAGTGGCGTCTGCTCCAATAAGGTGGAGGAGCGTCGCCCCACAACTTTTAAGCAGTGTAACTAAAGGAAAAATAAAATGATAATAACTCAATTTTATTATTCTTTTATGTTTTACTGCTGCTTTGCGGCCGGGGTGGAGAACATGCCCAGGCCCCCAGTCCCCGTCTGCCGGCCACCACTGCATGCATTGGAAGCTCTCTTTGACAGACAGCTTTCACCATGCGAGCGGTAGCTGCCATGGCCTGCTGCATGTCAGCTCCAATGTCCTTTCTACATTGTACCATATTTGAGCATTGCATCCCCTGTCAGGGTTAGCAATGCCAGCACACTGCAAATACAAAGATGGATGTCTGCTGTCCCTTGCGGGGCCCCCTCTCTGCATTTACAGCCATTCACAAAATTCGCAAATGACATTCTGCCTCATTAACAATGTTGCAGAATTTATCTGTTCTTTGAAACCAGCTCTTCATCAGGGCCAATGGTATGGATCAAGGGTGCTAACCGTGGTGACCTGTTGATGCGCTGCTTATTTTCAATCAAAGCTGGAGCTGAATTTTACATTTAAAGTGACTAAAGAATCAATAACAAAAAAGCTTTGCAAACAGCAGACTTCCTCCCAAAATAGAAAATACACATTTTGTGATCCACATCTATGAACGTGACTAATAAGGAGAAGAAAGTCAGTCAGAACAAGAATCTGTACTGTCGATTTTCTGTCTCACAAATATAAAAATCCAGAAATTGACCACCTAATCGCCTGTTAACTGAAACTATGCATACAGTGTTTGTCCAGTCCTGATCGCAAGAGTTATGCGCCAACGAGGGATGCATTCCTAGGGGTATATTCAAGCTTCACGTTCAGATTTGGACATGGTTGCAGATAAATCACAGACCTAAGCGCAGATTTATTTGATCTTATAAAACATGATGACTTCCTCCAAGGACAATTACCACATTAAAATTCATCAATCAATCCATCAGCTTCTCAACAATATAGTTGTGACTCACTTCTCAGTCGATGTGCCAATCAATGCGATGCGAACATAAATCACGAGTAAGCAAACAGTTTCCATGCCTTTAAATCACGCAGGACCCTAGGCCTTCCACTTCTTCCTTATCCACGCTTTTTAAAAAAAAAATCTGTGCTTGAGAAACCCCCCATGGTTTGAATATATATTAACACAAATTATAAACATGAAATACTTCACTCAACGAGTGTTATTTAACATGGATGAATGCATTAAACAATTCTCTGAATGGGGAGGGGATGTCGCATTTCTTTTCAATGCACTTTTTACACCAAAAAGTGTTCAAAGCCTGGATTTTCAGGTCGTAAAGCAGAGGATGTTTTCCAGAAACTTTCAAAATCACATGAAAAGGTTACTTGTGAACTTTTTAAATAAACAATCGCCTTCCTCCCACTGAAGGGCACTGCATTATAAAAATGGTACATCATGGCAAAAACATCGAAGGGGGATAAACGAAAATAAACCAGTCCTACCACCTGCCGCAGTGACAGGAGGGTTAGCCCTTCTTCCCTTGGTGAATGAACTGGGAGTGTATGGGCAATGCACGAGGCCCTACAAAGATGTATAGACCATATGACTACCTTAAAGCATCACTGACGATGATAGAGGTGGGTGTGGACCCTCGATAGAAGTAGTCATAAATATTAAAGGAGCCATCAAATGAATTATGCCATCAAGCATCTCAAAGCCGCAGCCGACATCCAACAAACCAACCTCCTAAACTGCCTATTGCTGGTGATAGTGATGCAAGATTAGGTAAAGAGAGCTGTTTGTTTTCTTTGTAGTGATTGGCCCTTCAACTGAGACACTCCATCTCTATTTGAGTAGCAGGATACAACTTCTGAGCTATCTGACACTAACACGGTGATTGTTCTACAGAGAAGAGTCATCACTAATGCAATCACTTAAATATAAAAGCATGAATCAGGGGTGCAGGGATGTGAGGTAATAAGACAGATTTAAGGCCCTTGAGCACTCTGTAAAAAAGCTTCACTTCTACCTGGCATTCATAGCAAGGATACTATCAAGTATTGGATGTCGGTATTATTCTAAGTAACATATTTTCACTTGTCCGATTGGAAGGCGACTTTTTTCAGTAGCCTCTTTGCCAATCCACAATATTAATATAGGTGGAAAAAGGGCTAGTCAGTGGGGCACTAATGGGGGAAAGCTGATCACTCAAAAAACACACTTGCCAACAATAACAGGGTATTGGGTAGAGGCCGTAGGCAAAGATGTAGACAGTCAGACAATATGTAGATCAACAAGAACAGAACAGACCTCAGACTGCACCTTTCAAAAAAGACCTTAAACTGCACCTCCTCGGCAAATACTGGGGTCCTTAAATCATACCTCTGACGACCTTATCCTCCTCTACTTCACTCCCTTCCCTCACCTCTCCCCTCCCCTTTTACCTCCCCCACCCTATGTAAAAATGTATGTAAATGTATCTGCTCTTGCTATGTTTCTATTTATTAGACCTCAATGGAACGTTTGTTTTTATTTATTGTTTCATTCTGTGCTTTTTGAGCAACTCCTGTAATCTTATTTTTCTCACATGTAAAGCGCTCTGATACCCCCGGGTCTAGCCAGCGCTATATAAAACCTTTCAAATAAATAAGAACAGGTATTGGGCATGTGTATGAAGAATCAAAAGGAGGTATGAGGAATTTCCAAGGTCTTCAAAAGGCTGCAGAAAAGAAGGGACTATAATATATAATGAGGGGGTAAAAAGTCTGTCAGAAATACTGAGGTAGAAGTCATGAAATGTAGACAGCAATGAAGAGTGGGCTATGCTAATGAGAAAATAAGGAAGACACCTCTCACAGCTTGAGAATCTTATTAGGGTTCTATTTTTCTTTACTTGTGGTGGGGATAGACAACCAAAATGATCTCTACTGGACCTCTGATTCCAACTTTTGTGTTGGCCAAAAACCTCACCTCTGAAAAGCAGAGAATCTGGCACTGCTACCCCTGTGCTCGACCACAGGAAGAAGGGAAGTGTACCCCAAGCAATGGAACTATGCCCTGAGACATATAGGAACACGAATGCAGTGTTTGTCTGAGAAGAAGGCTACTCCCTAGGAGCATGGAATTCCAGCCCAGCTTCTGCAGTGACAGGTAAGTGCAGGATGTTCGCCCCATGCTGGCATAAGCCACGCATTCCCCTAGATAGACAAGAGCAGCAACCTCCTTTGGCTACCCATGTATCACCTGCAGGGTCATTAGCATGTCTCCATCCACCACGCCCCAGGGTGGCAGGATTGTCTAGAAAAATTAGAAAAAGCAGAGTACCAGCATAGGAATACTAGTGCATGAACAGACAAAGCATCAGCCCAGGAGTGATCTCTAGTTGAGTAGCCTTTCGGTCCACAAGAAACTGAAGGTATTGTCTAAGATGCCAATAATCACAGATATCTCAGATTTTTCAGCAACAGTCAGTGAAGGTGGACACCCTGATTCTCAGAGAAAGACGATCTGAGATGAGGGATTTAGGTTGTGATACATCTCTACTTAAGATAAACCGTGAGCAAAGTCCTTGAACAATTGCTGCTAACATTGGTCTCCCTTAATGTCACATTTTCCAAACGTAGGTTTTGGTGCTATTTATGTAAGGGAGCTGCCAGATTATGATCCATTGATTTAAAATGTAGAAGTACTGTACTTCAGCATTGTTCCAGTAAAAATGGTTTTGCTTGCCTAGAATGGTAGAATGGGGTGAATCACTTTTGTAGCCACTTTGACAATCCAGGATAATTATATGGAAAGTTGCGGCCTCTGCGAATGGGTCACAAAACCAGTCAAAAACTGACTAGGCAAAAAAACATTTTAGCAAAGATTAGAAGATTTTGGGCAGAGGTAAAAAAAAAGTGTAGGTAGCCAGACAGTGAACAGTCCAAAGTGAGTTCAACAAGATCTGTAACACAACTGAAGAAACCAATGCACAACTAACGAGTGTCTATAGTCTTAAAATAGCCAAAAATGTCAGGCACAAATATATATAACTAGGAGATGGCACACTTTCTAATAAGATTGACTACCTGCATTTTGATCTAGAGATCACTATCCTTTCTGCGTTCTATTTAGTTGAGGAGCAGTATATGATCATAAAGAAGTAGGAAGTTAAAAAAAAGTAGTGCCAGACACATTAGTTTGGGCTGTGGTAACAAGAAAAATAAGCAAGTTATCCATTAAGGCTCGGTAAGTTGGCACCACTGTCTCCTTTTCTCATAGTGAGGAAGGCCAGCTTAAAATGGATGGCTCTAGGCTTCAGTACCCCACTTCCTTATAGACCCAAAAGCATCACATCCAAACATCAAAGAATCCAGAAGAGCAACTCCAGCATTGACCTGCAAGCAGATAAAGGCCATATCTCAAGTGGTGGAACTAGGTGCTGAGACTCAAGAAGAGAGAAACACAACAGTAGAGCGCAATTGTGGTCTCTGACTAAAAAGAAGCCCACCTTTATGCACTACCCAGGAATCCTGAAATGCCAGCCCAGTAACAGCAATGACACATAAGTGCAGACTGTTCTTCCATGTCAGCATGATCTGCAAACTCTCCCAGGTTGGAAGAAGACATTGGTTCTCTTGACTGCTCGAGCACTACAGCCTTCAGGGCCAACAGCTATGTCTAAGATTAACTGAGAGAGTATATTAATCAGTGAAAGAGAAAACTGTCATACCACTAACTTAACCAAGACACAGAGTTCTTTATTCATACTTTATGATGCATTCGCAATCTCAGCAGCCAGCTAACCTACCAATCCCTTTCTCATTATATCTTTGCTTCTGACCCTATACATCACTCTGCATCAATTTATACATCTTCCAGCCTGCTTTGTGGTATACAGTTACTGTCCTCCATCCAACTGTTCACCACAGACCGATGAATCAATAAGCACTGTGATTGATCTGCAGTTTTTCAGGGCAGCATATAATATCTTTTGATGGCTACTCCAGAATCCTCCCCTACAACTGAACACAAAGGAAGACAATACAGAATTCTGTAGTATATTTACAGTGTTGGGCGAATGTTGTGTTCCAGGAAAAAAATAGCAAGTGAAAGTGATCTTGGCCTTTGTCCATTAAATATATTTCTAGCAAGACCTGGATGTATTTTAAAATGTTAGACTTTCATCTAATGTGGTTTAGCGGGAGAGAACAAAGTTCAGCAGTTTTCCTTGAAATGATAGTGCTATTTGCCTATTTTTCTGATAAATTCTTCAAAATGAAATCTTTATTTGGGCTAATAGTGAAACTATTAGTGTTGTTTCTGGGGTTCTTGCTTCTTCTTTATGGACTGAAACTCCAAGAAATATAATTTAGGATATTCTTGAATGGACCAGTTCAGTAGTCTGATCAGGTAGGCAAGCATATTTTTCAAGAAGCCAGTATGATACATCCCTACAACATGTGCCAGACTTACCTGTGTCATAGTCGGATCCAGGTGCCTCAAAAATGTATTATGAAACATGCCATGTACACCTGTTGGGCAGGGGTGACAACCTGAATCAGACATGTAATATTTGAAATCTATTATTATGCAAAACTAGTCTCAAATGAGCACACAGCATGCTTCACTCAGCATTTGAGATAGCTGTCACCATATCTGCTGGCCATTTGTCTCTGACTGAGGATTTCTGGCACCAGTTCTGACCTCAATATGTGTTACTGTGGTCAAACAGACCTACATACTAGAATTAAAACATTTAGATGCTGCTCCACTGCATGGACCGTAGGAAAAAACTGAAAATTCTTCCAGGTCCCATGGCTATCAGCCAATAATCTAGCACAGCTCAAAAAGCCATAGCTAGTTCTGCCATGCTGTTCCAGAAATGCATCATATTTAATGACTTTCTCTACAACATACAGTTAACACACCCTACCTGTCCACATTGGTTTTCTCAAGATGGGGAATCTATGTGTACTCCTACATTAATTTTGTTTTTAATTCTTTTAAGGGAATTCAAGAATGTAGACTAATGCTATACCACATGGCAATGCCACTTTCTTCAAAATCCCTAGAATTACCAGGGAGCAAAGGGTATTAATACCAGTGACAGCTCTCATTCTGTATTATTACCAGTGACAGCTTTCATTCTGTTTCCCTCCTGATTCAATGGCCTACCTCAAACCCTGTGACTACATGCTGAAGTGTGGAAGCCTGATAGCGCAAAGGACAGGATCTCAGGGCCATAGTTCCAAAACAAAGAAGAAAACATAGAGTTACAGAATTTAAAGAAAGACTTGAATATGCATGTTTCCATGACCTGCAACAGTGGAGGCTTCGTAATATTATCAGATTCACAAGCAAGCCTCATGGATTGCCAAGTCTGATTAAGCACTCTACAGACAGGCTGACTTTGTCTAGTTGATCACCAGTTTTAATACCAATCTAAATCAGGTGCTTCCATTGCTTCTAGTGGGGATGGAAAGAGAACACATTCTTACTAAAAGTGGAGGGCATTGTCATGGAAACTCAATATTGGGATTGGGAAAAAAAGGTGGCGGCAGGCTGAGGCTGCCATAGGTATGTACCTGCTCCTCCTCCACCCTTTCACTACTCGCACAGCTCTGCAACTCTAAGGCTCAGGAAAGTGGTTGGACAATGTGGCTGCTGCATCGCTAGGCCCTCCTGAAGAACAGTTGCTTTAGAAGGTACATGCTGTGCGCATGGTCCATCTGGTTGGAATGGTGCTTACTAAGTCTGACATGTCTCAAGTTGGCTGTGGAGGATGCCAGACACCAACCATGGCCCACACTAATTTGGCAGGCTCATGGCGATTGAGGAAATGTGGCCGACATCGTAAATTGGTCTCCTGGTTTTAAAACTATTAGCGGCACAGTCGGAAGCCTGGGAAAGACCAGGCTTCACCACAGATCTCCTCCCTCTCAGCACTCGATCTCACCTATAGCTGAAGAGCTTCTGGAGGTGGTGAAAAGAGGTGAGTGTGGATTGTTTGGCTCATTGCCCAAATCTCCCAATGCAGGATGCATTGTTTCACTTCTCAGGAAGAACGTCGAACATGAGCACAACAATGAAACCAAGGCCCAAGAGAAAAAGCAAAGCCGCTGCCGTTCAATGTAAACCTTCAATATGGAGCCTCTGTCTGGTAAGTTTATGGATTTGACACCAAAATTAGTAGGATACAACAGACTTCTCTTTACAGGCAGCTCAGTCTGTGTAGCAGATATTAAAGGCTGATATCGAGGTGCAGGCCTTCGAAAAAATGGGTCTGGATGGGAGTGACCTTGTACTTTCTCAGGAGGCTGTAATTTTGACTGCAAATGCTCCAAATCCTATAGGTATTAAGGAGCAACTGACTCTCAGGAGTAGAACAGGTGTTACGTTCACTCTATGCAATAACGTACCCACTCAGGATACAAACATGCAAGTGGTGGTTTAACCTTATCTTACAAGCATATCAATAAACCCAAAGCAATAGTGGGGTCCAGGAGCCTGGCCTAAGGAAAATCAGATCCTGCGATGGGTAATGAAAGCACCAGGAAGGAAGAAAATGTGCTCCCTTAATGGTGCAGCTACATTACAGAGAAGTGAGTATGATGTTGTTTAGATGAGGCATAACCTTGGATTGAATTTTCTTCAGTGGTGATAACATGATGTCAGTGACTGCCATTTAGGTTTTAGAATCATGATTTTTTCTTAAACTCCGCACTTAAGGTGATGGTCTATTTAGAGGCAATCTCTTGGCTTTACTTTTGAGACACTTTTGGTTTCTCTTGACCTAGAAATAAGCTCCTTAGTCAACTCCACTTGTTGTAATCAATAACGTCTCCGGCATGTTTGAAGAACTGCTATTGAGTGATTTCATTCATTAATTCACCTTGTTGCATTGAGTATCATTATGCTAAAATGTCTACAGCTACACATATATCGTGTTTATCAAGTGTTTCATGTTTTTTCCACCTTGCCCCTGAGGAAGGGAGTTTCCCGAAATGCATTGGGCCTACTTTAAGTTGTGACTATGCTATTATATGTTTATAATTGATTGTGTTTAATTGATTTAGTACAACAGCTTCATGACAATGAATTTGTTTTTGGACTTAGCAAATATCGAGCGTAAACATGTGACAGTGTGATTATGGCAAATGTAATAGAATCTACAAATAGAATCAAAAAGAAAATTTTTCTCATAAAGTGAAATTTTTTGACTGATTATTCAGGAGTTTAACTAGTTACAATGTTTTACCATTGCTATACTTTATAACACGTTGTGCGTTTGGTATACTAGTGGTGTTTCCACCAGATGTTGAACTTCAATTAGGCTGGCTGCCTGCCAACCAAACAGCACACATACTTTGTTGAAATAGTTTCAGATACGGAATAGTTAGCATTCAGAAGGGTGTGCGCAGGAAATCATCTATATTGCAGCTACATTGAAGCCAGGTTCTGGATGGCAGTTTGAGCTGATACATCTTGTATGGTGAAAAACAGGCCATCAAAATAAATTTATATCAGGGATCCATGGGTTAGTGGATCTTAGGAGGATGCTTAATCCAGATAGGCCAGGATATACTTATTATCCACTACCACATAGACGTTACTCTTGAATTGATATGGTGCTTGTGAAACAGGATGTTACAACAATCAAAAATAGAGGTCTGTCCCAAGATCACTTCTGATCACAATCCTATACTTGGTACGCATTAGCTATCATATTGTCGTAAGGAAAGGCACAGGTGGACATCCTCCTGGTCACTACTATTGAATTCAGATTTTAAAACTAGAATGACTGATTTACTGAGAGACTTTATAATGGTAAATGTAGACTCTACTTCTCTGTGTATGGTTTGGGACTCTACGAAGACCTATACACGAGGAGTGACCGCAGAGTACATTCTAGAAGAAAGCATCAGGTGCATCTAGAATTACAAAAATGGGAGCAACGGCATGCTCAAGCAATTTAGGATAAAGCTATAGGTGGGCAAGAGATACATCGGGAGTCTACAGAGAGAAAATTGCTACTGAATATAAGGCCAACAGGGGTCTTCAATATGAGTATGGGGAGCAGATTGGGTGAGGTTTGTCATACAGGGTTGCAGAAAGAAGACTTCCGAATATGGTTAAATGCATCAGGGATAAGGAAGCAAAATGGCATCATGACACGTAAGCTATACAGGGTCAGTTTGGAGATTTTATAAGGAAATATATCAGTGTGCTGTCACGCCACAACAATGTGATATTGATGAATAGTTAAAGAGTTCAGGAATACTTCATCCGAGCATATTACAATAACAGGGTTTAGAGGAAGATATTACTCTGTTTGAAGTTTGGAAGGCAATTAAGTGTCTTCCATTGGGGAAACCTGTGAAGAAGCGTTACTGTTACAATTTAAGAAAACATATATAGAATTACTTGCTCCCATATTTAAACTGGTTGTTTCTAAATTGACCAGGGTAATGATACACGAAATTCTAGCGTTTATACTAATTAAAGTTTTTCTTAAAAAGGAGAAGCCATCTGGGGAAAGAGGGTCATACCGGCCCATTTCTCTAATCAACGCTGACGCTAACGTGCTGGCTTCCTGGCTTGTTTTAGATATATAATGTTCAGTCTCTCCACAACAGCCTGGATTCATCCCAGGTAGGGAAACCACTAGTCACATAAACACAGCTATTGCACTATTTGATGCAGCCAACACTAAGAGGAAACAGACTGGCGTTATTCTATTTGATGCTAAAAAAGGCATTTGACCAGGTCTCCTGGATATACTTATGCTCCACTATGTGAGCTATGGGTATTGGTGACAAATATATGAACCAGGTTATTAATCTTAACCATAAGCCAATGGCTAGGTTGGTTCTCAATGGACACATTTCTTTGTTATTAAGTATATGCAGGGGCACACGGCAAGGATGTCCGTTATCCCCTTCACTATTTGTCTTTATATATAGAGCTTTACCTAAGACAGATACCAATGTGAACCTCTAGCTGGCAACCATCTCTTTGGGCTGATAACGCAGCAATGCCAAGCTCTGACTAAGGCTCCTTGTGGGGAACTGTACTGAATTGAGCCAGGATAACCCTGGTACCTGTGGAAGACCTGTACTCCATAGCAGTTGTCCTAAACGTTTAACTTTGACCCGATCCAGTGCAACCAGATAACCAGAATTGGGGCTTGTGCTTCTTCATGCTATTTTTACTTAAAACTTTACAAATTCATAACTCCGGTCTGAGTTTTGGATTTGTGTCATTTCAATGACATTTTGTTTATTGAAATGTGCTTTATTGTTCTAAGAAATATCTTGTCTTGTGTTTTCACTTTATTACTGTTTGAGGCTGCATAAATATATTACACATTACCTCTAAGTTAAGACTGACACCTTTTGTGCCAAGCTTCAAAAGTGCTACAAACATGTTTATTTTGTTATTTGTGTGGTTTGCACTGATAAGGATTGTGTTTATTACTTAAGGGGGGCTCTTACCTCTCAAAACAAAGAATCTAATTTCTTACAATTTCCTTATGTATTATCTTCTTTCCTTGAGATGGTCCATGGATTAACAAAGCAAACACAATGAGATGATGGACGGAGCGCTATAACTTTTCTGACACTCACCCCCAGTCACAGATCTGGGTTGAATCCATCATTGTTCTTAATCTCACTTCGCCATCCCAGTTCAGACCCAGCTATATGCAGATCAGTCTTGACCCTGTTCCTCATGGGAACAGTCCAGACCGAACTGCCAAGCCAGCTCTTCCCTGGACTGGAAACAAGCATCCTTGGACCGGTTACGGGCTAACACCCCTCATCAACCATGGCAAAACATGTCAACTTTCACTGTGCAAGATTTCTGAACTCAGGAGTGTTGAGACAGAATCATGACATATGCATCATTATTGAGATTATCAGAAAAATGAAATAACATCTAATTGATTGAATCATATGAGAATGTCCTCAGAAAACTGCAGAAGGGGAGGCTCTGACCAAAATTGTATCAAATTATTTACTGGACATGAGGTTGAGCCCAGCAGAGATATCTAAGACAGCTCTCCGAAGTATTAATTAAGTGCATTCCTTACACTGGCTGGATGTTCCAGACAGAGTGAAACAATGTTTAACTCAG
This sequence comes from Lissotriton helveticus, assembly GCF_964261635.1. Classification (NCBI taxonomy): domain Eukaryota; kingdom Metazoa; phylum Chordata; class Amphibia; order Caudata; family Salamandridae; genus Lissotriton; species Lissotriton helveticus. The sequence goes on from NC_136065.1 coordinate 951,139,316, forward strand.
TGATGAATGCTAGAGAATGTAGTTAGGATCTGAGTATTTTTATTTGTTAAACTATTGTAATAATAATAATCTTTATTGTGTGATTCGTTATAAAACCATTGCAATACCATACACAATAAAACATTAGTAAAATTCATAAAGTGTGCAAAAAAATTGATAAACAATAAAACAATTCCATTCTCACAGCAAAGAAACTCATATGATTGAGATCATTTATGGGACATTGCAAAGGGGGCACCCTTCCTGCCCTATAACTTAAAATGGTCCAAAATTATTCCCTAGGCTAGAGAGCCTGATGGATCGGTGGTGAGAAGGGGTTTAAATCTTACGCCCTAAAGAAGGAACCTACTTCCAAAGAGTGAATGTGGCTCCTAGTGGCTACATATCTTCGTTAAAAAAACCTGATGTTACGGTCCATGTGAACAGAAAGTGCAAGAGGTAAAGTGCTGCAGCATTGAAGCAGTAATGTACGAGTGCTGCAGCACAGGTGCCTTGGGGATTTTGCTAATTAAGTATTCAAGTGTAGATGGTAAATTAGGCAGCGAGTATGAGGCGCTCTATCCGGGGTTGGAAGGAGAATGTTACGGTAAATGTTTTCAATATAAAGTGCAGATACAGTGTCATTGAAGCAGTAGGGTACAGATACTGCAGCAAAGGTGCCTTAGCGCCTATGTTTCCATAAATTACATGATCTAAATAATAGGAGAATAATAAGTGTAGTGTATAGGGCCAAGAGCAGAGTGTTACAGTGGAGATTAATGGCATAAAAGTGCAGGTGCAGCTGATTTAATGAATAAGGTGTTTGCTCAGACCGCTTGTCTATTCCTACTGATATTGACTGTGGACAGCGAGGGAGGTGCATAAGTGTTAATACAAAGTGCTAGTTTGTAAACTCTGGTTTGACTTGTCACTTCCCTCCCCTGTGACAGCTGGGCCCCTGCCTGGATCTTTTTCCTGACTCTCTGAAGTAATTGCATCATTGTGCAATTAAACTTAATGCCCGATGGATTGAAGAAATCCATCACTGCCTCACAACAAGACCATATGCCTTTTTCGTTCCATATTCTTTGTAACAGCTCACGTCGGTCCCCCATTACTGTGGGGCAAGCAGAGAATATGAATAATGCTTTCCTGGCCCTATTCACATAGCCAGTAATATCTTGTACTACGAAATCGGTAGTGCCCCCAGCCTATATTTCAGGAACTGTATCTTGGTCCACGCGTTGTAAGGTTCACTTAAGTAGCCCTGGGATTTTAGCCCGGTGTAGCCGTGCAACGTCATCCAGTCGTGTTTGCATTCAGACAGGGAATCCTTGTCCTCAAGCAATGACAGCAGCTATGTGCTTGTTTTAACCTGCTATTTGAACTCTAGGTGGCTAACAGTTAAGAACCAAGCGCTGGTCAAGACAAGAGTATTCAATGCCTGTAGAAGATAAGTTCTAGCCAGGGATCAAGGCCTCACTTCTATGTTGGACTAGAGCTAATGTCCCACGGAGCCCTCCTATGACAATTTGAGTTTGTGGCAACACACTGTGAAGGCCACCTTCTGGGCAAGTGACTGCTTGACGATTCTAAACTCCACCCTAACCTAGGAATGCAAGCAGTAAGAGGGAAGCAGGAAAGTTGACCTATACACTGTAAGTAGTATTTTATCGAGTGTTGCATGGTCCCGCCCTTGAAGAGCCTCGCTTCCATAGGTCAGGGTTGGAAGTACCTTTGCATGGGTCACCTGCAGGATTGGCATTTGCAATGGTCCTTGCAGTTTTCGGTAGAGTGACCTTAGGCTAAAAGCTAGGGTATTGCCCTTCGTCTTGATTTCTTCAAGATGTTCACTGTACTTCCCATTCTTGTTGAAGTAGACTCTGGGGTACCTAAAGCTTTTTGTCTGGCCTAATTTCTCTTGATCCGGGAACCACCTTAGCTTTTGAGTTCTAGAGTCATGGACTGCTAAGATTTTCATTTTCTTCCTGTTGATTGTCAGTCCATTCCTTGAGGACTAGGTCAGGGTAGCATCAAGAAGATGCTGCAAGTCAACCTTGGTTCTCCTGATCAGGACTAGATCATCTGCATATAGCAACTTTGAGAGCTAAAAGCCCTCTTGTTTGGGCAGATGAGCATTAACTGCTTTAAGAGTCGGAATAAGATCTGACAGGAAAAAGTTGAATAATGTGGAGGTGAGGGCACAGCCCTGCTTAAAGCCTTGTGTGGTTTTTAGTGGCCTAGATAGTTGAGTGCCATGTTTCTGTGTGCAGGAGTTCGAGTGCCCTTAGCAGACCTGCCAGGATGTTAAGGTTGGCCAATTTTCACCACAAGTCCCCCCGGTCGACTCTATCAAATGTGGACTTATAATCAATGATGCCCAGTTAGACTGGGAGGTGATAGATCTTGTCCATTCAGTTGATATGGATAGTGTCATGATGTTGACTGAGGTCCCTGTATTCTTAGTGAAGCCAGTTTGGTATAGTGGTATGATGGAGTTAGCCTCCGCCACAGTAACATCCCAGTGAAATATATGGTGTTGTTCTTGATTAGAGCTACTAAGCGATAATTCGCAGGATTGCCCCCTTAGAAGATTGGTGCCAAAATCGAGCCTAGCCATGAGGGAGGTATGCAGTTAATCTGCAAGATGGTGTAGAAGAGAGGAATTAGCTCTGCTGCCCAGAATGTTGGTTCTTCCTTGTAGATGGCAGGATAAATTCTATTCGGACCTGGAGCCCCTCCCTTTGACCCTTTACAATTTGTTTCTGAACATTACTTGAAGAGACATTGCACCATGTTGATTTTAGGAAATTTCCCATAGTTTCCTCTGGGGCGGGAAAGTCATCTACCTGAGCGCTAGCTTGGTCTGTCTGTGTCGTCGGATGAAAGAGATCGAACAGAAATTGATGCCAGGTTTACTCTAAGATGTTTGTCAACTCTGGGTACAGTCCGCCAAAGTTTTCAGAGTTGCTGGTTTTGATATCATGCAGCAATTTTACCCAGTTGGAATTCCATCGCTCTATTTGTTTGTTCTTTTTCTCCATTTCTAATAATTTTTTTGTGACTCGTATACTGTGCAGTGTAGTACGATCCATTGCCAACCTTTTGAGTGCCCCCCAACAGATGGTTTACCCTACTTTAGGCCCTTCTTATTGAGTTATTGTTTACCTGCCCTGAAGGGAGCGCCTTGTGATGTGCTTGATGTATTTTTTTTTACCAGGACCAGCTTGGTGTGCAGGTAGGAAAATTCTGGAGTAAACCTTTCCCATCCAGTCAAGGGGTCTTCCACCAGTGTGAGTATATTTGCTGTTAGGTGTTTAGCTTCGAGTGTCCATGCAGTGAGACGCCCAGTAGTACATCCAATATGTTTATGGTTGATTGTATGACCATCGATCCCTTGATCAGCCACAGATGCACGGTTATTCATGCCTATGTCAAGGATTTTCTCTTGTGGTCGGTGATCACTTTCCAGTTTCTTTTTTCTTTTTTTTTTTTTTAAGTGCAAAACATTTATTGAGCATTACCAGGAGTACACAGCGTCTCACCAACAACCCGGAGGCCGGCCGCTATCAATGAAGACATAAATACAAAACATAACAAATGTGCATGAGTGCGATAACAATATCGCGGCAACCAGTACAATTAAAGCGGCAATTGCAGCGTAGTTACAACGAAATCTGTGAGTCTTGCAATTTTGAAAGTATTCCTTAAACTTTATATGAACAGTAACATGTGCAATGTCCAAGTGAACTCATGTAGGAGAGGGGTGGGGGGGGACAGGCACATCTGGTGTATCAGATCTTGAGGGGCACGTGGCAGGCAGAGCCATACAAATACAAGTGAAGGGAGAGGCGGGTCCCCGCATCAGAGGTGGTAGGTCGTGTGAGACCCGGGGGATGCCACTGAGGCCTGGGCGTCAAGCACCTTCGTGTGGATCAGTTATCAAATAACATTGTAACGGGGCCCAGATGTCAGTAGGCCTAGAAGTAGGCGGCAGTAGCTCGGAATATGTTTGCAATTGTTCCTGGCAGTACACCATGTCACTCATCCAATCCTTAAACTTGGGCGCCCTTCCCCTCCCCCATCTACAGGCCACCCTGCGTTTAGCCAGAAGCATAGCCAGCGCCACATATTTGCGGTGAGCCGCCTGGAGAGGCGCAACGTACCCCAGAAGTGCTACCAATGGGGACGGATCAATCGTCATGTGAACCATTTTGGATAGTGCCTCAAACACTTGAGTCCAGTATATGGACACTTCGGCACAGCCCCATGCAAGGTGCAGGAAATCAGCCCCTGGGGCACCACACCTGTCACATGTATCAGTAGGCCTAAGCTGGAACCTGTGGAGGCGCGCTGGAGTGTGATATAGCCTGTGCAGGAATTTATAATGAATTATCCTATAACGGCTGTTAGAGGAGATGCGCTCGGTTTGTTGCAGGCAGAAATCCCATTGGGTGTCTGTTAGAGTTAAGGCTAGATCACGTTCCCATTTATGCCTAGCAGGCAGAGCAGTGTAGGTCATGTTAGCCCGGACAGATTTATATAGTGTGGATACCAGTTTAATAGGGTTGTCCTGAAGCAGCATGTTTTGCAGGGGAGGAAGCACTGGGGGCTCACAGGGGAAATCAGGCGTGACGGCCTGTAGCCCGTGTCGGAGTCTGATATAGTAAAATACGTCAAGAGGTGTGGGTTGTATGTTCCCGTAAAATTGATCTCTAGTCCGGAAGACGCCGTCCAGATACAGGTCCCCCCATGTATTGACGTTTAGTTTCCTAAGCAATTTTTGAAATCCAGCCTCTTGCAGGAGCGGAAGCTGCGGGTGGTAGGATAGCAGCAGCCGTGGCGCATAGAGGAAGTGCAAGTCAAGCTTAGTAACAATGGAGCGCCATGCCGTCACCGTGCTTGATACCGTGGAAGGAGTCTTGTCCCTACCCTCAATCCGGGAGTAGATTGCACCTTCGATGGGGACTGGGTGGGCCAACCAGTGTTCGGCTGCCAGTTGAGGCATATATCTCTGCTGGCGTATCCAGAAATACGCATAGTGGGCCTGAGCTGCTCGGTAATAAAGCTCAAAGTCAGGGACGCCGAAACCCCCCTGGGAGAACGGTCTGACCAGGATGTCCCATTTGAGTCTGGGTGTCTTACCACTCCATATTAGACGGAGCAATTCTGAGCGTAGTAATCGAAAGAAATGGGAGCCGGGGTGAAACGGAATGTTCAAAAAGAGGTACAAAAACTGAGGGAGTATAACCATTTTAATCAATGAGGCACGTCCCGCCATGGAGAGGGGGAGCGTGATCCATCTAGATATGTTGTCACGCATCTTGTCCATTACGGTGCCATAGTTGGCACGAATTAGCTCCTCTCTATTCTTTTCTACATGTATTCCCAAGTATTTGAAGTCCCCTGTGCTCCAGGCAAGTGGGAACTCCAGCGGAAACTGACTTGTCGAGGCAGTAAGAGGGAAGATACATGACTTCCTCCAGTTAATTTGAACTCCCGAAAGGGCACCAAACCGTATGAACTCTCGAAGTATGGGATGCAAGTTATCGCTAGGGTGGCGAACATAAAGGGTGATGTCGTCTGCATACATAGAGACGAGTAGCTGTCTCTGATAACAACGCAAAGCACTATCCCGATGACGCTGCCGCAGTTTAGCAGCCAGAGGTTCAGTGGCTATGGCAAATAGAAGGGGGGACAGGGGACAACCTTGCCTCGTCCCTCTGGAAATCGGGAAGGCTGACGACAATTTCCCATTGATGAGGACTCTGGCCTCCGGATGTGTATACAGTAATTTAATCCAAGATATAAACACAGGTGGGAAGCCCATTCGTTCAAGAACCCCGAACACATAATCCCATTCGAGCGAATCGAACGCCTTGGTGGCGTCAAAAAAAATAGCCGCCATTGGGAGGTCTTCGTGTACGGAGTCATACACCGAGAAAAAGGTGCGGAGATTGTGTGACGTCGCCCTTCCAGGTACAAACCCAGCCTGATCAGGTAGTATCAGAGCTGGTAGGAGGAGGCTGATGCGTGTTGCAATCAGTTTTGCGAGTATTTTAACGTCACAATTTAACAGGGACAACGGTCGGTAGGAGTCGCAGCTAGAAGCGGGTTTTCCAGGTTTAAGCAGTGACGTAATAAGGGCAATTCTCATGGAGGCAGGGAGATGGCCCACCTCCAGCGCATCCTCATAGACCTCCCGCAGTACTGGCGCCATGAAGTCAATAAACGTTTTGTAGAACTCAATGGGAATGCCATCTAACCCAGTGGCCTTACCCGATTTCATGCCCATGATAGCCTCTCTGACTTCATCAAGTTCAAAGGGGGCGCTCAAGAAGTGTCTCTGCGCATCGCTTAACCAACCTAAGGAGATATCTGCCAGATACTCGTCCAGTGTGAGCCCGCCATTCCTGCTAGAGTTATACAGCGTACCATAATGCTGCACAAATTCGTTCAGGATTTGGGTGGTGTCCCTGAGCACCAGCCCCTCAGCCGTTTCCAGTTCTAGTATGACCGTCGGCGATCGCATCAGTTTGACCGTCGCCGCCAGCGCCTTTCCAGGTCTCTCGCCTTCTCCATATCGCCTGGCCACCCAGTACTTGTTCCTAAACTTCACCTCGCGAGCAGCCTCCTCAGAGAACTCCGACAGTTTCACACGAATGGTAGCAAGGGTCGCACTATCAGGATTAGTTCTAAGGCGGCTCTCAGCACTACGCAGGTCATCCTCTATGGAGCGCAATCTAGCCAGTATGCTCTTGAGTACTCCCGAGCCCTTTGAAATACATAAGCCCCGGAGCGTGGCCTTAAAGGCGTCCCATATGGTCTCAACGTCTTGGACAGAGTCCTTATTGCGTTTAAAGAAATCCAAACATTCATCCCGGAGTTCCTCTTGGAATACCGAGTCCAATAACAAAGAGGGTTGCATACGCCACGCCGTTACTGGGGGGCCAAGCTCAGAACCGGACAATGTAATAAGAACGGGGGAGTGGTCGGAATATGTCCTGGGGAGGTGTGACGCGTGTATAAGCACTGTGTAGAGTTGTGAGGTTAGGAGGAAATAGTCGAGCCATGCCCACGACTTAGCTTGCGCCGTAAAGTGTGTACCCTCCCCTCTTGTCCCGCAGTGTGAGCGCCAGGCATCAATGAGATTGTTATCGGCAATGGTCTCTCTAAGGTCATCTCGCCCATTGGTATAATGGTGTGGGGCAGGGTGCGACCTGTCCAGAGGGGGGTGTAGGGTCATGTTGAAATCCCCTCCCCATATGAGGTGTTGTGGCCCTGTCTCAACTATCGCAGCCCATAAAGACATGGAGAATTGCGGGTCATCCGAATTGGGTCCATAGCAACATGCTAGCGTTACTGACATATGCCCCAGTCTGCCCCATAACAAACAGTACCTCCCCTGTGGATCAGCCTTGGATCCAGCTAGCTGAAATGGTGTGGATCTCTTAACTAGAATGGCTGTACCTCTCGCATACGAGGAGTAATTGGCGAAGACCGAGTGAGAGGCCCACCTACTCCCAAATGCGCATGATTTGTGGGGTGCAAAGTGTGTTTCCTGGAGGAAAGCGATGTGGACGCTATGGCGATCAAGGTAGCTCAATATTTGTCTCCTCTTCCTATGGTCCCCCAGCCCCCTCACATTCCAAGTGACCACGTTTAGGCGCGTATCATCCATGTAATAGCGTAAAAGAACAACTGTAGAAATAAAGTGTGTAAGACGGCTAGGCAATCCCCAGCAACAGACATGTCATTGGTCAATCGGACCAGGCCATTGACACCCCACGGGACCATAGAATGGTACATCAATGAAACGCCTCCATCCCTCGTGCCACCCCCCAGCCATAACCAACGTGCAGCACATCCATCCCCTCCCCACAACCCCCAGTCATGACTAAGAAGCCCTCCATAGAGCAGACAATAGAGTTCAGAACACAGCATGCACATGTGAAAACTCGAATCCCAACAAAATTCCCAGCATCTTCCCCACCCCAGCCCCCCCTCAACAGTCCCAACGGCCAGCCGTATCTGGAAAAGGGACAAACAGTTCTTAGTACTGAAACATACAGTGCGAATGGTACCGGCTCCTCTAACGGAGGCTATACTTCGCCTAGTGCAAGTTCGATTCTCCCGATAAACAGTCCACCACCCCCCACCCACTGAAGCCACCCCAACTAGCTAGCACCTTAGTCCCGCCCCCCACCCACAAACTAAGAAAAAACTAGAAAGCAACCAGTAAACAAGAATCCAAGTAAATGTCCTTGGGGAACACCCAGTAGGGGTCATCAGAGGTGCACGTTCCACCACCCCCAGCTATCCCACTCCGCACAAGTCCACCCTTGGGGTCTCCATCCGGAGCAGAGAGGGAGTAAGGGGGTGGGGGCCTGGCATACATTACCGCCTGCAGTTCAACACCCGTCCGTGGCACCCCAGAGGCAGCTGCAGCCACCGCTGAGAAGCATGAGTCCCCCTCAGCAGATAGGGAAGTAAGGACAAACCAATGAAATGTAAGAACAGTAACCGCAGAGAGCCGGTAGTCGTCTACTCGGGTTCCGATGCATGTAGGTCTTCAGCATCCGCAGACCTTCTGGGCCGTTTGGGCAGAGTCTTACGGTAGTCTTCAACCTGTTGCGGGTTGAGAAAGAAGTGTTGTGTACCCTGGTGCGTGACACGCAGCTTGGCCGGGTACAGGAGAGCATAGTCAATGTTCAAGTCCCGAAGTTTCCTCTTAACCGCAAGAAATTTCCGGCGCTGTTCCTGGACTACTGGGGTAAAGTCTGGGTAAATGGAGAAGGGCACGCCATCATATGTTAGGTTCTGGTTCGCTCTGGCGGCTCTGAGCGCCGCATCTCGATCGCGGTAGTTGAGCAGGCGCGCAATGATGGGCCGTGGTGGGGCTCCAGGTTTTGGCTGAGGACCAAGAGAACGATGTGCGCGTTCCACAATAAATTGACTCGATAGTGCGTCCGCCCCCACTGCTGCCGTTAGTAGTTTCTCGATGTAACGCTCCATCTTCCCAGTGTTGGTCGATTCGGGAATGCCCGTGACGCGAACGTTGTTTCGCCGGCTCCTCGCCTCCAACTCCTCGTTCTTGGCAGCAATCACCCTCAGTACATTGTCCATCCTGGCAAGGCGAGTGTCATGTGCCGCAGTCGTATCATCATTTGCCGATATCCTGCGTTCTGCCTCAGTTATGCGTTCTTCATGGACGTCCATCTTCTGGGCTATTCCGTCCATCCTAGATGATAGCCGATCTACTTTGTCGACCACTGTTGCGAAGCCCTGGCGCATTTCTTGCAGTATGGTGGCCATATCCGGGGTCAGCGGGGCTGATGTCGAGGCCTCTGCGATCGGGCTTCTGGGTGGCGCTGCGTCTCCGGTGTGCCGTGTCACCTTCTTCTGCGCCGAGCTGTCAAACTGCAGTTTGGGTTGGCGACTGTCAGGTTTGCCCATGGTGGCAGCGAATTGTGGGAACCCGCCGCGTCGAAGCGCCACCTGCACTGCTGCCGGAGGGGAGATGGAAGGAGATGTTAAGCCCACACTATGAGGCACAGCAGTGCCTCACCAGCAGCCGAGGCGCCAGACGTCGGCGGGCGGCACAGCAATACCCAGCGGGGTGGTCCGCAGCAACAAGAGGCGCAGTCCAGGAGTAGGCAGAGCACCAGTGAAATAGCGCGGGAAGTGCAGCCAGAGGCGCAGCGCCTAGAGGACAATAGGCAGTGAGTCCCACAGAGTTAGCCGCTTACCAGTATACCGGCAAAAGCAGTCTCAGAGGCTGTGCATAGGGTGGGACGTCAGCCTCCGGGCGGCCGGACCTCCCGCAGGTGTTTGCAGCTAGTCGTTAATGGCGCCAAAACAGCGCGCCCAGTACAGCAATTGCGGAACGCTCCGGAGCGCGAGTCTCGCTGGAGCCTCACAACGTCTCCTCTCCCGCGTTACAAGCAGGACGTCTCGCCGGTAGCACGTCGCTTTCGCTTGTTGACGGCCCCAGCGCCAGTCTCAGTCGCACCGTGCATGAAGTGCCCGAGGCCTACCTGCCTCGTGGGGATCCTCGGGCTCGCGCACGTTCAAGCGCCGGCTCCAGGCACCGTCACTGCAAGGCTCACGATGGCCGGGGGACTCCGCAGGCCATAACTCCGGGGCACAAAGGAGTAGAGCCATAACATTTTCACCGAGTGTAAAGAGTGGCCCGCCGCCCCTCCGTGGGGATTTTCAGGCGGGTGCGTGCAGGGAAAGCAGGATAAATGAACGGATCTTCATGCCAGGCAGCTGGAGCCTCACGTAAGTGCGGCCATTCAGCAAGTGCGCCCTCTAGCGCCCCCCACTTTCCAGTTTCTCCCCAAAACATAAATAAGAATTGGTGTTCAGCAGAGGGAGGCTCACAAAGGAGTAATCCATTAGAGATGCCCCAGAGGATTTTAAATACGAGTGGCTTGCCGGTTTGGCTGGGGATATGCGTCCATTTAGAGCTCCGAGGCCAAGGTGTTTGATGTTACCTTGTAAGGGCTGTCCTTTCTTGTCCTCTTTGTGCCACCGTGGAGTATCCATAGATGGAATCACCTAGATGCTGTTCTGTGCCTCTGTGACCACGTAAGCGCATAGTTTGCTCATTAGCCACATATTGAAATCCCCTGACATGATAAGGTCAGTATTGGGCCTCTCAGCCTGTAGGCTTGTTGTAATGTCAATCAACTTATCAGAGAGATCAGTCATTGATCTAACATTTGAATGAATGCACACATTTATCAAGGTGATTTTTCTGGAGTGATCATTCAATGTTTTGAGCACGTTTCCACTATCTGTAGGCCGGGATCATTGCTGTCCTGTTAATGGCATTAAATTGCAATGGTGACTGCGATGTAAATGGCAAGACCGCCCTAGCTGCGGCCATACTTGCGATCTCTGGATGCTGGAATGAAGTGGTGTGTGTATCCCTCCAGGTAAAGCACCATCTGTGTCCATGTCTCTTGTAGGTGCACTATGTCAAACAAACATAAATAATGGAGAATTTCAGGGTCTTCCAACTTGTTTGCCAGGCTGTTCATGTTCCAGGAGCATAGCTTTAGCACCCAATCTGTAGGGACGACTGCAAGAGTGCTTTGTCATTGTAGATGTCTGGCTTAAATCGGGGCACCTGACAACCAGCCCCATTCAGCTGTCACTCCAAGAACAGGTGCAGGTTTGTCCAGTAGCATGCCAATTGGAATATTTAGAGAGTTTGGTGATTTACTTACGGCATTTCTTGGGACCGAGTAAACTGGTCTAAGTTGTGTTGAAGAGGTGCCTTCTTTCCTCAATCTCTCCAGGACATTTTGATATCCCGGGGTCCTTGGAGTGGGGATTATGAGCCCCAAGTTCTTGAGGATCTCTGTATTTTCCAAGACCTTCTGTGCCAATTCAGAGGATCGCCAGGTAACCTTGGTCATTTTGTTGCACTGCCCTGGGCCCAGGTTGATGAACTCTATTGAGAGTATGTCTTGTTTTGCGACGTCTCTAAGCGTGCCCATTGATCGGACAAGCTTCAGATTGTTGCCCCTATTCAGAATGTTGAATGGGCCCCTGGAGGTGTATTTCGGATAGAGGAGTGTGCAGGCTGCTGCAGTCAAGAATTGTGGCCCCTCCTGGGCCCTAGCATTTGATTCTAATGATTGTTGGTCTCTGATTTCCAGAAAAGGGACTTCTGGAGATTCTCATGTGACCAGAGGTGGTGGAACATGCAAGTTGGATGAATTCCATCTCAGTTTAAAGCCGTATGTCAGGTGCCTCATTGTTGTAGCTAAATTTGATGTAGGAGGCAAAGTAGGGCCCATCATTGCAGATGTTTGAACTTGAAAGTGGTCTACCTTGGGCTGTAGGCTGAAGAAGGGTTGTGTGAAGGTCCGATTTACCTGTTTAGACTGGCTCCATTGTCTCTTATGAGGCTGTTACAAGTGCAATTCTGGCCCCATTTTGTGCTTGGGCCCCATGGATAGTTGGGGGGGGGGGGAATTCTGTAGGGGCTTACTCCAAGGCTCTGTTTGATTCTTGACCTTGGTCCTGAGTGGGTGGAGCTGGGATCTTCCTTAAGTTAAAAATTGGATATGCTTCCAATTTGTGAGCTGCAATAAGTTTTTGGTAAGACCTTTCCTTTTTTCACTCTCTTGCATTTAGGCTTCCCTTCCATTGATAGGTGTTCTCTGCTGGATTCTTGCGTGCTTGTGAATGAAGCTGAGGTTTCCCTTTGACTGGTTTCGCTAGTCAGTGCACTCTGGTTATTGCTGTCTGTAGTTGCCTCCTCTGTGAAATCTCTATGCCAGGTTGGATAACGGGATCTACTACACTTTATTTTTTTCACCTTATGTTCTTTTGAAGCGTCCCATTGGCCATGTCCTTCAGGTCATCCAGTAGCTTAGTCACCATTTCCATAATGGGTATAACTTGTCATGGACGAGGGAACAGTTGCACCCCCAACCTGGGGCCTGTGCATCCGCCTGTGCTCTTTTGATCAGGTTGTTTAAGTTGCCAATCTTATGATCAATTCATGCTCCATACACTGCTAATGTGGCCAAGAGACTGATCTGTAAGTCTATTTTGTTAGCCTGTAAGTTCATTGCCTCCACTGAACTCTGCAAAATTCCAAGCATTGCTGTCCAAAGCAGCTCTTTGGGCCCTTGGGGTCCCTTGTTGTGGTAATGATGGGGCTAGAATTTGGAAGTGTTTCATTGCCATATGTGGCCAGCATATTCTCCCATTCGTTTAGAATGAATGTATGAAAGATATTTTGAGAGGTCTCATGAGTCCTCTTCAGATGGGCAGTTAGACTAGCTACTTCTTTCTGAGATGTCTTACACCCTTTATGTCCATTTCCATTGATGGTGATGTTGCCTTTGTGGGAGGCCTGAGCATAGCTGGGGTAGTCACACTACCTCCTACTTTGTAAGCTAAGGCGGCCTCCGGCACAAGAGCTTTGCAATTCTTTTCCTCTTCATCAAGTTGTTTTATTAGGAGGGACAAGTCCTTCTCTCGCAGTGATGAGCTGAGTAGAGGCTGTGACAAGTCTACCCCCTCTGTCTGTTACGGGTCAATATTTGTGGTTGTGGCCTCTCAGTTCCCCTTGCAAGGGGCTAAGATAATTGATTGGACAAGTTTTAGCCACGAGCTCCTCCTCCCTGTCCTGACCAGCATGGTCACACTCCTTGTGGGGGTGGCCTTGATTTATATCCAAACTCTTTGGTTCAGGGCAGCATCCTGGACTTCCTACCTGCCAACAAGGTGGTGTGGCCTTTGACTGGGCGACCACAGTGGAGCTTAGGGGGATGGGAAGCCCCTTGATGCTGGTTTTGCTAGAGAAGAAAATGAATCCTCTATCCTTTAGAAAATGTATTTTGGTAGTGGATTTTGGTTAAAAGCGGTTTGTGTTCGAATTAGCTCCTCCAGAGGAACAGATTGTGACCACATGCGAAATTGCTGTAGGCTACAGACCTGTTGTAGGAGGCAGACACGGCTAATAAGTCTGTCTGTCTGCTTTCTTTTTTTGTTTTGGGCCACCACTGGTCCTTGAGACTTCCCAGACTGCATGGCAATAAATGCGACCATTGTACAGTTACTTTGGGTGGCCTGGAGTTGAGTCTGGAGTCACGGGTGTGAGGTATCAGACTGCTGGATAGGTGAAAGCCACATTTGACTAACTCACCACTACTTTCCACATCTCCCTCACAGATACCAGCTGCCTAGGGTCTTTCACAGCCCAGGGGTCTCAACACAGCCACACCCAGAGCTCACAGGCAATTAGCTTGAAGCTTGTGGCTTGTAGCTCCCAGAATCAACCAGAGTTGCGATTCCTGGATACTGTGCCCTGGGGTATCACTAGCTGCTAAGGGGGCGCAGCAAACATGGTCTGGGCAGCCAGGTGGAAAGTTGCCGCTCAGTCTCTCTTTCCCTTGGAAACTGCAGACTCAAAGTGCTTCTCCTGGCCAGCCTGAGCCGAGCAGTCTTGCTATGAGCGGCCTGTCCACCTCCTTGTGGTAAGTTGCCACTTTGGCTAGTGTTAATTTGGTGTTCGCATGGCTAGCAACAGCGCAGAAGGGGAGAGACCCACAAGCTCTGGCACAGTTGCAAGCCTCCAGGTTTCCCTGCCACCCCCACTGAGACCCTCACTGAGGTACACAGCCTTGCAGCATCCCCTTGGCAGTCGTTGCTCCTGAGCCACTAATGTCCAGAGCCAGTGGATGGTGCCCCTGACAATATCCGGCTCTGAGACTCTAAAGCTCTGAGACCGCGGAGCTTGGAGCTCCCAGCACACTTATGCCCCTATGATATGCCAAAGTGAACTTCCGTGGGATGGGCTGCGTCCGTCCAACGGCATGTCATAGGACCACAAGTATGCTGCACCTGTGCTGCTCCTACACGCTCCACCGAAACATGGGTTTGTGTCACAGAGACACGAGCACACTGACACTGGGCTGCAGTCACAGAGGATTACAGTGGGAATGAGTGGAGACCCGAACAGGGACCAAGAGGCAGCAGGCTCCGTGGGCGAGTAGCAGTGATGAGCTCCTGGAAGTGGAAGGACGTGCAAGCTCATGCTCTGGAAAATACATTGAAAATAGACAGTCAGAGTAAAAAATGTAGTATATTGAGATACATCAGTGGTGATCTCTAGACCCATTCTTTTTTTTCCAGCTCTGTTGAAGCATTGCCGGCCAAACCAATGAAGCCTGATCAATGTGTAGATCAAACATATTATAAATGCTAGGTTGTATGCTCCTCGTCAGTTGAAAAGCAGATCAAATCCCAAAGTAATCAAGTCTTTGTTTTTGGCAGCAACAGAACAAATTTTTAATATTTAAGTCGGAAATATGAAAATAAAGTCTCAAGTTACAGAGAACGTGCTCTATAATTGTACAATGAGTCAATGTGAGACTTTTTGTAATAAGGTGACTCAGCAATCCCCATTTGACGGTGGAATGGTGGATTTTTTTTATTGTTGTAGCAATTTTATAATGCGTGAACTTAAGCCGGACGTTTCAGTGCTTTACATGAGCACCTGTTGCATTACAGACAGACACATTCATTTCTATGCATGGGGAGATTAAGTGATTTGGCCAGAATCACAAGATGTTTCAGCCTCCTGCTAGACTCGAACCTGGGTCCCCAGCTTCAAAGTTGGCCACTGTACCCCTTAAGCCAAAGCCTCTGCACTGTACTGCTATTATCTGGTTTCACAACTGGTTGTGGCTAATGACTGGTACAACAAGGGTTAGGGAAGACCTGGCCTCTTGGGTGGAGCTGGCCTTACTAGGCTTTGATAAATTGGCAGGCATGTTCTATAGGGCCCGACCCCTTGTTCTCTTCTGAAGTGCACCCGGGTGGTGATGTCCTGCTGGGGGGTGGCACTCCGATTTCTAGGTTGGGACTGTCATCTTACCAACCTGCCCCCCTTTTGGCAGAGTGTGTGCCTGCTCACACAGCTTATCCAGACTGTTTTGCACAGTGGGGCGGGATTAGCATTATCTATCTGGAGGACTTCATAGTGAGCACCCAGGTGAATTCATTTCAGGCATTGAAGAAACAGTAGCAGCTCTCCCAAACCCAAGTATTTGCAGCCAGGGGCGGCCTTAGGCATGTGCAAGCTAAGCTGTGCACCTGCACAGGGCCACCTAATCCCAGGGACCTCCACGCCAATATATATCCTTAATAGAATAATCCTCTGAGGATGAATACATATTTGCGTGGCGGCTCCTGGCAGGGATTTGGCGGCCTCCGGTTCTGTTCCACTTCCAAACAGCCTGACCCCCCCCCCCCTCTTCACTGGCCTCCGCACCTGCGTTCTTCCGGGGGCCCCCTACCTGTTCCTCCGGGGGCCCCCTACCCACGCTCCCTGCCCAGGGCCGCCATGAGCCTAGAGCCGCCCCTGTTGCAGCTGTGTCAAGCCCAGACTGCTGACATCCTTGTTGACACACAGATACCAAAATGTATCCCCCTGAATGCAAAACTGATGATGGGAAAGGTACAGAAAGGGGCTATCTCCCTGAGTTACCATTCCCTCATCATTAACGCCACGCAGACTGGCGGGAAGCTAGACTGGCCCAAGGGAACTTGTGGTGATTTCCATGCGCCTCAAACTGGTTCAACTCAATTATCTGCATATTGTGTATATTATTGCTCAGTGGCTTGAACGAGCTGGCAGATTGACCTGGGCATATTGTCCTAGGTGATCGTTGCTGGAAGCAGATTTCTATCACGTTGTTTTGTCCTCTCTGACATTAGCGCCCTTCTGGGAGTAAATCGTGAAGGAACTTTCTGCTATGTTTGGCCGCCAGCTTGTCTTTACTCCCAGGGTGGTGCTGTTGGGATTACTGGAAGATATGGGGGGGTTATAAGGTTGGTTGCTAAGCGAGAAATTGCTCATAAGTGGAGGTCCTCATGTTCTTCCTGGCGGCAGAGTGGCGAAGGGGGTGGACTGGTGTGCCCAGCTGGAGCAAATCATATACAAAGCTCGGGTTACCCTTTTAAACAGGAGAAGGTCGGGGTCAGGTGATAAGCTTACCATGAACTAGATGTGGGGATTGCTTGATTATTATGTGTTCCTCTGCTGATGTAGTGACTGGATGGACAAAGGTCTTTTTAATGGTTTGTTGACTTTCTAGCTTGTACCGGAAGGATCACTAAATGTGGTTATAAACAAAACTGAAATGCCAGGGAAGAAATGCATCAAGGAAGCTAGAATCATGTTTAAAGTAAATATCTTATGAAAATGGAAAGACACTTGCAGGGTAGATTATCAAGATGAAACACACCCATCTGTGTTATGCATTTCATAAATTATACAAATATTAATTGTGCCTCCATAACACCAATCTTTAGCGTATTAAGGTATTTACAAAAAAACGCACTTGCTCTAAGATTGTAGAAAGAATAAACTGATTTTTTGAAATGTAAAGCCCATAATTATCCAGGGGAAACTGTCAAATCATTAAAATGAGGATTAAAGCACTCAGACCTCAAAACTTAATTTAACCTTCAGATTGCAAAATAATTACGTGATTAACCACCATGGTGTACAGAGCTTTCCACCATTAGCAAAAAATTAAAGTACCTCAGAGTGTCGAGCAAATTATGTAAACATACAAAAGTATATTGTAAGTACCAAGAACTGAGAAAAAACTATCTTTTTATGGATAACTCCACAGTTTCTGCAAAAGATACATTTCTCAAAGACGTCAGATTTGCTATTGCACTAGTTATATTCTTGTTTTAGAAGAAAGAACATTTAAAAAATACATGTGGATTAAAATCGAGGAAGACACACAAAAAAAGTTGAAGTAGGGTCAGAGGCCAACATTTAAAGACTAACTGGAATATGCAGCCCCAAACTGACATTTAAACACAGAATATATACCAGCGTCTAGAGATAAGAGAAAGAAAGGTAATTCTTAACAAGATTCAATTTTTTTTTCAAAATAACATAAAGTTTATGTGTATGGATTCCCATCATTCTCCAAGCCTGGTGACATTCCTGCTCTATAGGAATCAGAGCTCTCGGATGTCAGAAGGTATGGTTACCAAGATGAGCAGGATAGAGTGTATGAGATCAATGTATAAGTGCAGTGCAAATGTGAAATGAAAAAATTTAAAATTGATGCGTGCTCGGACTGTGAATTTTATTAGTGTCTGTAACGATCAAAGCTTAAAAACAGAACTTAAAAACTCCTTGAGTTCTGTTTTTAAGCTTTGATCGTGCTCATCTTGGTAACCATACCTTCTGACATCCGAGAGCTCTGATTCCTATAGAGCAGGAATGTCATTCCACACAAAAGGATACCCAAATGATGAAGCTATTCACCAAGCTTGGTGAATGATGGGAATCCATACACATAAACTTTATGTTATTTTGAAAAAAAATGTTTAATCTTGTTAAGAATTACCTTTCTTTCTCTTATCTCTACACGCTGGTATATATTCTGTGTTTACACGATTAAAATCGAGGCCCAAATACAACTCGGTAGATATTTGCAGCTTCGAAACAATCTAAGATAAATTGACCAAACATGAAGCACCTTTGAACAAGACACTTAAAAACTATATGAAATACAGGTCTACTGCCTAAATTAAATTCGATAACGCTCTTATATGAAAGGATTACGTGAAATTTGAATTTCTATTCAATAATAGTGATTAGAGAAGAGCAAACACGGAGGTTCGATATGAAACGTTATCTGCTTTCAAATCCATTGAATAATGCCAAAAGCATGTCTTCCAAATACTAAGGTTGTAAAATAGCCCACAAAGTCTGGACACTTGGACACTTTCAAGGCAAACAGGTGTCAGGTTATTAACTTCTCAAAATCAACTCCTGCAAAGCATAAATGGTTTCCAATCAAAGCATCTCGTAAAATACTTGACATTGCAATGCCAAATACGTGCAGAACTGCATTGTACAGGATAGTTTTCAGTTTCACTCTCACTTCTCACCCGATCACTGGCAATCTATGGAGGACAAACTCTATCACCAGTTACAGTACTTTCATATTTTAAGTGGCAAGACGGTGTGGAAGCCACATATCAATTTGAAAGGTCTATGCTATGCTAAAATGGCTAATATCATGTTGTTACTTATGTCAGATTTTCAAAGCTGTTCTATTACTATCCTCTTCCTGGTTCTAAATGCTCTACCTATTTCCAGGGCACAATCCAGTAGCAGGAATCAGAATAGAAACCATGGATTCATCAAAGACAGTGCACTGTCTCTGATGCCACAAATCAACTGGGTAGTGCCCACCAAATTCTACTTTTCAATCCCCTAATAAATGTTTCCCCATTCATTCTCTGGAACATCACAGTCCTGTTGACAGGCTTTTGTTTCAGCTTAGCTTGAGTACTGCAATTCCTTGTGTACAAAATTGCCTAAATACCTACTGAACAGGTTGCAGCTCTTGCAACCTAGACATGGCTTACTGGCTGATTTTTTTAATTAAGGTCATTCTTTAATAGGGCTCTGTATCATAACATCTAGTTCAACTGCACTGGTTACCAGTTGAGTGATAGTTTCGATTTAGTCCCCCCTGTATGTGCAAGCGTGCAAGTGCTTGTCTTGTTCCAGGATGCCTGTGTCATAACTTTCAATTGTATGCTCTGTCTAGGGCCCTGTAATGCTCCTCCATAATAGCTCTCATAAAAATATCTTCCTTTAAACGTTCCCTCTGGGGTGGTACATCCTGCTCTGTTGACCCTGTCAAGCTATAGAATACTTTGCCTCACTCTGTTAGACAGTCCACTGACCACTAACAAGTATTTTTTTTCCTGTGTGATTCATTTTGATGTTTGTAGCACCAGGGAAACCCTCTGTTGCTTCAGTGTGCTCAGGGCAGTGTCGGATTGGTAACGCGGGCACTCGGGCAATGCCCGGTGGGGGCGATATCCGAATTCCTGCTGTGTGCTGCTTTTTTTTAGCAGTCTGGGGGGCCAATTTGGGTTGTTTTTGCCTTGTTCGATAACGCCAGCAGCCCAGTGGTTGCCTAAGTGGCCTTTCTGGAGGCAGATGGGCGTACATTACCTGCCTTTTATCAAACGGCAGAGATGTCACTCCCTTTCTCTGCTTAGGCTGGGCCGCCCATTAATATATGCATATTGAGCGGGGGCAGGGGGCCTGTGCATAAGTGGCCTCACTTGTTTTCAGGTGTGTTTCGCCAGTGTAAAATAATCTGTACATTTTTTTTAAAACCACCCCCCCCCCCCCCCATTTTTTTATATTAAAATTTTGACAAAGCAGTATTTTGCGGAATGGCAATGTGCAAATGATGGCCACTTTTTTTAGCGTGCCTGGGCCGATTTTTAATCCCAATCAAACCCTGGCTCAGGGCCTTAAGTTGGTGGGTCCCTCCGAGTCTTAGACCTGGCAGTAATTCAAAATGGATATTGAAGCCGGTCCTTGTTTGCCCCTCTATTCATGTCCTTAACTGTAATGCAAAAACACTGATCCTTCTTCTTATTAAAGAATGTAAAAAGCCTTAAGGTAATATATGTCAACGATTTTGTTTCTGTTTATATTTGACATGTTTTACTTAATATTTCCCCCTCTAAGAGTGTTAGCTATTTCCAGGATGTTATGTCTCTGTAATTTTCATTGCATAGTGCATACTTTGAACGATTCATCTCTAGATGCTTATAACGGCCACGGTTGAGAGCTCTGGAGTTGAGCTGAAGGCAGTGCAAGTGTCTTATTGTGCTTGTCAGTCGGCCAAAAAGGTGTTTGGAATTTCTGATCATCCAATCCTTGGCCTCTTTGTAGAGCACACAGAGCAACGGTCACATATTCCAGCTGCAATTGTGATGCTGTGAAAATGTGTGGGAAGGAAGGCAAAATATTACCAAGCCAAAAGTAAAAGAAATTGCAGTGCTTATATGTGGGTGGGTTGGTTGTGTGTTTGGTGGTGAAGTGAGAATGACAATGTGTGAAGAAGTGCATTCAGGAGAAAGCGAAAAGAAGATGCCGAAGAATAAAGAAATTAGTGCAAGATGTGCAGATAGATTAGATGTGGAGCGAAAAATGGTACATGTCTCCCACAGAGTGAATATAAAAGTAGTGACTGAGACACTCTGAAGACAGCTACCCGTCGACAGCCCTCAGTAATGTTTCTTTGAGTGTCACAATTTCAGAATTGAAGATTTTCAAAATTCATTATTTACAGCAAAAAGATTACTGTTACTCATTTATTTTAAACAGCTAACAACCATTGACAAAGCCAATAGTCCTGGCTAGTTTTAGGAGTATGTCAGTTGTTGTACTACATATCTGGATCCAATAACAGAAAACTTTGAGCGGAGCCAAAATACCGGTTGGATGGGAAGCACAGAAATGTAGTTCATATGGTTAAACCACCCCCTTATTTACATAGGCCACACCCCTTTTAAAGAACCCCTCACTCTTTTCATCTCCCTTAACGCCCTAAGTGTGCTAATCGAATAGGCAATCAATAAACTGTCTAAAACATGTAAAATATGTCAGATTGCAAAAGCCTGCCACATGCTGCAGAGTTTGACCATTCCTGAACTTCAGAGAGAATGAAGTTTCCACAAGTTGCAGACTGAAGGTACCGACCACAGGGAAAGCCCGCCTTTCAAAAACAATCTCTATTTACAGCTATTCCTCAAACACTGACTGGCCCCTGGAGAGGGTGAAACAAGTGTGGTGGGTGACTGGAATGTCAGTTTCTAGTTAACCACTCTTTGGAATATGGGTAAATATATCCCCATATACTCGGGGCTGTTGGCACAGCAGGGGCACAATGACGTTTAATTTCAGTGGCATTATCATTCACTCATGTTGGCCTCTAGACTTTGCTGCAGTGCACCTGTGCCTCTCTCACATAGACTGCGCCCTGACTGTAAATGTATGTAGCAACAAAATCAAACAAGTGTTATTTCATTCCAAAAGATGGGCCCAGGTGCGCATATTGTGAACACTATTTTCCTTTCACCTTCGTGACACTCAATGTAAGTGTATTTGAGCAGGTCCAAAATGAATCTAACAAAGGAATACGACGTAAGAAGACCACTGTTCTGGAAAAAGGTGCACACACACTCAATTCTTGTTTGCAGTCACTCTTTGGCGGGACATGTCGCTGGAATGATTAGAAAATGGCGCCAACCTGGAAATACCCTTAAGTGGACAGTTACATTGGGCGTGGCGCCTGTAACATTAGCTGGCCATTGGCTAAAATGTCAACTCATGCTTTTACAGCCAAACCATGATGTCTTACTCGCCAAGAAAACACACACCCTCTCACCCCAGGATGTCTGTGTGGCTGACAGGCTCTCAGTGGAGCAAGCAGCCTGCACAGTGATCACACCCCCGACTTGTCCCTTTACTGGTCGATGAAAATGCAGCAAGCATGTCTGAGGGCAATCAGTTTTTACAAAGTGGCCAATAATATCCACACGAAACGAGTCACTGTTACAGCCTCGTGCAATGATTGGATGTCCTCTGGCCTCCATCTGACACGAGCCCATTGGTATTCCACTCACGCGCCCCCTCCATCCTTCTCGTCAGTGTTTGCTGTCTTTTGCAGCAATGGAGAATGCTTTCTTTGCACTATCATAAGTCATCTCCCGATGTAAACACGGGACATCCAGTAGTGCGCAGGCAGAGTAGACACCCCCTTTGACAAATGGCTGGCATGGGTTAACCAGCCATTTTTTTGGGAGCTGGCAGCCGACCCCTGGAATTGCAAAAATCAAACATTTCTCCGCATATGTTTCCGCTGCTACAAACCTCCGGTTATGTCCTTTGTTCCTTCGTCAAAATCACACATGGCTGGGTAAAGACATTTTTTTTCTACAGAAAATGTGATTGAAGTAACTTCCTCCCAAGGGTGATTGGTAAATTAATGCAAACTGCTAGTGTGGATGTGAATGAATCACCAACGCCTGGCGTGTCAGTGTTGCACCGGGAATTATTCAACACCACATTCATAAAAAAAAGAATCCAACGTCACTAAACTATCTATCTGCACGTCCCATGACACCAGCATGACTAAAGCCTCGCTTCAAGGGAGGAAGGAGCTGCGAGTCTTCCGTCATTTATTAAATGATTCAACATTGCGGTATGTCTGAAACTAATTAGCATGATCGACAGAGAGCAGGGCACAGAGGGAGAGGGCAGCGTTTCAAAGATTTAATGATATAAAACGCAAACGAGCCTACCTTTTTAGCCCGGCCCTGCTATTTATATCGCTTTATTGTGACACAGTCCTCGATCGAACTTAGACGTGCCGGGAGTGCGTCTAATTACACGTAGAAGCAGGCCTGCCTCCTACCATCAGGGCAGGAAGATAATTAAGTTTACACGTTCAGAATCGTACATTTGTCTAAGTTAATGCCACGCCGTAGAGGCAGGGCGAAAGATACATTCCCAGTTGCAGAGAACTTTACATATATAGAAGCTATGCACTTACAATCGATATATGAACATTTCTATATTTATTAACAGAGCCATATAAATGTACATTGGCAGGTCTATACACACGCACGACCAGGCAGGCTCAAGTTAGCATTATTCACGTACTCACCATTAGCACTGCGAAGTTACTGTGACGTGCGCATTGACTGGTGGTTAAAGATAGCGCCGAGCGAATTATGTGGCTCCCTTTTCCACGCCAGCCTCCATGTCCCTCTAAAACGTCATCATCATTCCAAAAGGCTGCATTGGGGTGTGCGCCCTCGGCGCCGCGCCTCGCGCCTCTGCTCACAGGGTCGGGGAGCTGTCCGCGGCTGGACCCATCTGCAGAGGGAAGAAGCGAGGGGAAGGGATGGAGTGAGCATCACCGGCGCTCAACGCGTTACATTCGCAGCTGCATTATCCGGGCATTCTAGGGGTTGATTGATCGGAAACAAAGTTTTACATCGCGCCCATCCATCAGAAAGGCCATTGCAGCCTGTTGATGTTTTCCTGGGCGGCGCAGAGCCCTCATATTAAAACTCAGCAGCACATTGATCAGAACTCGTTTGTGCTGCTGGGAGATGGTCAGTCGGCAGTGGGCACAAGACAGCGTGGGCGCGTTTAGGGACTTAGCACTAACGCAGTCTTGGACGCTACTAAACGGTATATAACAGAGAGTAAAAGGAGATACAAGTGGTAATATTAACATCATGAAATGCTGTCACATAGATATTCAGTCATAAAGCCCAAGCAACCCTTCTGAGACCAGCGCACTGACAAGGTAGGTAGGTATGTATGTCCTCAGGGGAGTTAATGCTACACATACTGGCCGGAGACGCCTCTCATATGCCAACACAAGTGCTGAATTGATTTCATTTATTCCCACAATTCTCCCCTATACCTACCCCCCACACTCCCGCTTCACCCTTCGTACTCTCCCCCGTCCGAAGATTTACCTTCTGCCCTAGTTTACTCTGTTCATTTCATAACCCCTGTGACCTTTTGCTGTACGAGCTCCCATTTCCACAGATTTCCCATCACCCCACCTCCCACCTGTGTAACCACTTAGCTAAATCATTTCCCACCTACCGCATTCCCAATCCCTTCACTCATCTCCTTTTCCCAAATCTCTCCAAATATCACTCCATCAGCTCCTGATCTCTTCGCCCTAGCGCCAAGAGGCACGCCGCTCAGCACATTGCGCTATAATGGGTACTCACTCGCTCTCGTGTAACAGGACGTTAAGGCTCCAAATCCGGCGTGCCGTTCTTCCCCCAGACAGCTGCAATATTTTACCAGCAAGCAATGGCCAGAGACGTCCTCCTCCGCGGCGCGCTCTGCTCTAACTCACTTGCCGCAACAGACACACAGATACTCACACGGAATCAGGAAGAATGGCAGCGCTACGAAAATAAAGCACTTTCTACGCCCGGAGCTCCTCTAAATGCGACAATCATTCAGGCGCTCAGATTCCTGTTGCACCGCCTGACAGGGCGCTAGGCTGACAGTCAGCGCGCCGGAGCTGCTCTGCATTCTACAGCACACCGTGAAATGCAGCGTTCAGGCTGATGAAACAATCGCTAAACAGCCACTTACCTATTTCAGAGTACTCCACTGCTGTGACCACCGCCCGGCATTTACCGGCATCTGCGAGGTTTGATGACTTCCCAGGGCAGGGGGGTAAGTTCCCATCCCGAAAGACGACAAGACGCAGCCTGGAAGTGTAGTTATCAACAGATTGCAAGGATGGAGCCTCCCCGAGCAGAGCAGCGGCGGCTCCAGTATGCTGTACAAGGAGCGAGGAAAAAGAGGGATTTAAAATGCAAGTCACAACAGGGTGGCTTTCATTATGTTTTAAACTCCTGCACCAGGAATATGGGCTGCCTCTGTTTTTCAGCAACCTGGATGCAGCCGGGATGCAGGAGCTGTAACCATGGGAATAGGACTGCCACGGCGCATATTAAAAGGGAAAACGTTTTGATTGCATGTGTGCGTCTATATGGTCAAGCTCCCTGCTGCAGAGGTGAGAATGGTTCCTGCTGCGCTTGCTACAGGGTCCATCAACACTGCAGAACTGATTTAAAGAGACAGCCCCGACCATGTTTCTCCTTCACTCACAACAGAATCAGACAAGTTACATTAAAGCCTCTCTTCAAAAGTATTCTTTGGGTACTGAAATCGTTTCAGTAATATCCAATAATTTGAGCGCAACATGAGTGCAGAACATGAAATGCAATAAAACAAACAACAAAGGCCCCACACTTGCCGCTCCGCATTGAGGCAAGCCTGCTAATCACTGCTTTTGATAACTTATAGCTTTGCAATTAATTAGAGGAACATATAATTTAATTAGGCAATTACAATTCTCTTGTGTAAACCATGAAAACGTTGCCTTGTGTCAATAAATATTTTGATTGAGGAATATTTTTCTGACTGAATATGCATGCTTCAGTCCGTTTCTAAGAAATATGCAATGTAGTTCTTATTTTATGCAATCAGCTAAAATGTATTTGATTGATCATATATATGTGTGTGTGTATATATATTACCTACTGGCGGTCGCCAGTAGGTATATATAGTTAGGATTTTTTCTCTATGGGATTTTTGAAAATTATATGTCTAATAACTTTGGCGTTTGTGGACGGAATTGGCTGAAATTTTCAGGAAAATTGAACATTTTGTTTCTGAGCAGCCCCCGAAAATTTGGGGGGGTTTCGTCAAGGGGGGGCCGAGAAAAAAGGGGGGTCCCAAAACGCGTTTTTCCCATGTTAATTTCCATAGGGCGGTTGGCCTCACTTTTAGCTCGAACGGCTGAATGGATTTGCACGAAACTTGGCAAAATTGTAGGGACTGGTAGCCCGATGTGCCTTTGCTAGGTCTCAATATATGTGCTCCAGTGGATTTTGATAAATTAACGTTCAAAAAAATATATATATCTGTAACAGCGCTCCGGGTAGCGCTCCGGTTCGCGTACTTGACGCGTAACGGGACTTCGCGAAGCGAAGCTGATTGGCTCTCCGGTGTCTGTCAACATTCTAAACAGTCCGGAGTGGCCGCCATCTTGTCTCTCGGTAGGATCGAGAGACAAGAGGAGGCCAAAACAAAGGGGGAAATGACCATAAGGGGGCATAGTAGATCCTCCCTGACCTCCTAGGTTTGATGTGGAGGCTTTAAAAGGGCCCCGCGGGGCAAAAAAAAAAAAAAAAAATCTTTTTTTTTGCGTGGGGAGCGCCCGGTACGCTTTTGTGCAATGGGCGGTGGTAATCTAAATGATGAGGGGGGGGGCAGCGTTCAAAGCACATCAGCGTGCATAAACACGAAAATGTTTTTATCTACCACGTACTTGACTTATCTCTCTGAGATGCATTCCCTTGTGTTTCGGCAATGGTAGTCTGTTCATTACATAGATCGCCCGAGGGCGGTAGTACAGACCGCGCGTAGGAAAGGGTCAAAAGCCAGGGGTATAGGAGTATGTAACAAGCGAGCCATTCAATTGAAAAAACTAAACGTGACAAACGGTTGCAGGATCAGTGAAGGTTGATTTTATAATTGAAAGTATATAGGGTTGTCCGTATTCCTAGTCAGTACCCTTCCCCGCCCGCCATGTGCACAAAGACCGCATACATCCCCCATAACGTCAAGGCTAAGTAACTAGAACGTCATAAGGAGTTGCAAGTCGCTCCCATACCGGCGCCATTTTGGTCGAGGCCAGGCAGGTCCAGAGTATAGTTCAATGTCTCCAATAAGTAGCGGCAGGACCAGAATCCCTTTCGGCAGTTCTGGCTTCGTCATTACGAGCACTAGAAAACAAGACATTCTGGGCAATACCACCCTTGACGCAGCCCTTTATTCTACAAGATGGTGTCTTTCAAAAGCCAGGGGTATAGGAGTATGTAACAAGCGAGCCATTTATTTGAAAAAAATAAACGTGACAAACGGTTGCAGGATCAGTGAAGGTTGATTTTTTAATTGAAAGTATAACAGGATCAGTTACAATAAAATCGTCCATACGCATACCATGGGCGAGTATCATGGGTAACATTACTTCGAAGCTTTATTAATACAATAATCAATAATGAAAAATCGACATCAATAGGGTTGTCCGTATTCCCAGTCAGTACCCTTCCCCGCCCGCAATGTGCACAAAGACCGCATACATCCCCCATAACGTCAAGGCTAAGTAACTAGAACGTCATAAGGAGTTGCAATTCGCTCCCATACTGGCGCCATTTTGGTTGAGGCCAGGCAGGTCCAGAGTATAGTTCAATGTCTCCAATAAGTAGCGGCAGGACCAGAATCCCTTTCGGCAGTTCTGGCTTCGTCATTACGAGCACTAGAAAACAAGACATTCAGAAAATACCACCCTTGACGCAGCCCTTTATTCTACAAGATGGTGTCTTTCAAAAGCCAGGGGTATAGGTGTATGTAACAAGCGAGCCATTTAATTGAAAAAACTAAACGTGACAAACGGTTGCAGGATCAGTGAAGGTTGATTTTATAATTGAAAGTATAACAGGATCAGTTACAATAAAATCGTCCATACGCACACCATGGGCGAGTATCATGGGTAACATTACTTCGAAGCTTTATTAATACAATAATCAATAATCAATAATGAAAAATCGACATCAATAGGGTTGTCCGTATTCCCAATCAGTACCCTTCCCCGCCCGCCATGTGCACAAAGACCGCATACATCCCCCATAACGTCAAGGCTAAGTAACTAGAACGTCATAAGGAGTTGCAAGTCGCTCCCATACTGGCGCCATTTTGGTCGAGGCCAGGCAGGTCCAGAGTATAGTTCAATGTCTCTAATAAGTAGCGGCAGGACCAGAATCCCTTTCGGCAGTTCTGGCTTCGTCATTACGAGCACTAGAAAACAAGACATTCTGGGCAATACCACCCTTGACGCAGCCCTTAATGCTACAAGATGGTGTCTTCCATTCAGAAAATATTGTTGGCAGCATTTTGAAAGGAAAGATAAATGGCCGTTCTCCTAGTGAGTCTCACATTGTTACATTTATGAAGAATGTTGAAGAGTAGTATGTTGAAAATCTGAAGCCATCGTTCTACAAACTCTCAACCAGCCTTGGATGGAAAAATCCTGAAGAATGTACAAACTGAAAACCAGTTTTTGTCTGCATAGCATCAGCAGCAACACTTGAGTCAGCTTTGTGTGAAGCCGCCATCTTGATCCAATCAATACCGTCCCCCTGCACACATTCAGGGACCAGGCCGCATTGCGAGGGCACCGCAGGACGTGTCTTCAGGTCAAACGGATTGTGGGACAAGGTCCAGAATGGAAGAGTCACCAAAAGGCTAAAAGTTCCGCCGGACCCCGGGAGCCAGCCGCCTATGTCGGGGGCGATCTCAGGCCACACCAGGGCAACAAGACTTGGGGAGGGGGCAGGAGCCAAGCGCCCCCTCCCAGTCCGCGCCAGCACCCCGCCCCTCGGGGGCCTCCGTCAAGCGGTTCAGGGAGGCACCGCAGGCAGCGGTTCTTCAGATCAGTGGCACTCACCGGCAAGGCTCCCCTCCGTCAGCAGCGATCGTTGGCGCTGTGGTTGCGGCCGGAGGTCCCGCCTAGTCAACGCCCCGGCCTCTCCATCTCGTAGGCCGCAGAGTAGTCGGGGAGAAAGGAAGAGTCACCAAAAGGCTAAAAGTCCCGCCGGACCCCGGGAGCCGGCCGCCTATGTCGGGGGCGATCTCAGGCCACACCAGGGCAACAAGACTTGGAAAAATCCTGAAGAATGTACAAACTGAAAACCAGTTTTTGTCTGCATAGCATCAGCAGCAACACTTGAGTCAGCTTTGTGTGAAGCCGCCATCTTGATCCAATCAATACCGTCCCCCTGCACACATTGAGGGACCAGGCCGCATTGCGAGGGCACCGCAGACGTGTCTTCAGGTCAAACGGATTGTGGGACAAGGTCCAGAATGGAAGAGTCACCAAAAGGCTAAAAGTTCCGCCGGACCCCGGGAGCCGGCCGCCTATGTCGGGGGCGATCTCAGGCCACACCAGGGCAACAGGACTTGGGGAGGGGGCAGGAGCCAAGCGCCCCCTCCGAGTCCGCGCCACCACACCGCCCCTCGGGGGCCTCCGTCAAGCGGCTCAGGGAGGCACCGCAGGCAGCGGTTCTTCAGATCAGTGGCTCTCACCGGCAAGGCTCCCCTCCGTCAGCAGCGATCGTTGGCGCTGTGGTTGCGGCCGGAGGCCCCGCCTAGTCAACGCCCTGGCCTCTCCATGTCGTAGGCCGCAAGAGTGGGCGCAACTCAGCTGGCCGAGCGAGACTTGGGGAGGGGGCAGGAGCAAAGCGCCCCCTCCCAGTCCGCGCCACCACACCGCCCCTCGGGGGCCTCCGTCAAGCGGTTCAGGGAGGCACCGCAGGCAGCGGTTCTTCAGATCAGTGGCTCTCACCGGCAAGGCTCCCCTCCGTCAGCAGAAATCGTTGGCGCTGTGGTTGCGGCCGGAGGCCCCATCTAGTCAATGCCCCGGCCTCTCCATGTCGTAGGCCGCAAGAGTGGGCGCAACTCAGCTGGCCGAGCGAGACTTGCGGAGGGGGCAGGAGCCAAGCACCCCCTCCCAGTCCGCGCCACCACACCGCCCCTCGGGGGCCTCCGTCAAGCGGCTCAGGGAGGCACCGCAGGCAGCGGTTCTTCAGATCAGTGGCTCTCACCGGCAAGGCTCCCCTCCGTCAGCAGCGATCGTTGGCGCTGTGGTTGCGGCCGGAGGCCCCGCCTAGTCAACGCCCCGGCCTCTCCATGTCGTAGGCCGCAAGAGTGGGCGCAACTCAGCTGGCCGAGCGAGACTTGGGGAGGGGGCAGGAGCCAAGCGCCCCCTCCCAGTCCGCGCCACCACACCGCCCCTTGGGGGCCTCCGTCAAGTGGTTCTGTGAGGCACCGCAGGCAGCGGTTCTTCAGATCACAACAGAGTCTCATACTCGATCGATTGAGCTGGCCGAATCAGGCAACAAGAAAGTGGGGGGGGCACCTCTTGCTCAACCACCACCTGAGGAGGTGGTACTCTCTTCCTAGGAGGTGGTGGTGGTGGTGGGGATGCACCAGCTGAAGCTACAACACTTGCCATTGCTAAGTGATGAAAAAAGGTCTTCCTCTCACAAAGATGAAAGTCAGAGTGAGGAAACAAGGAGGGGTTTTCATCATTTGGGACAAAAAATAGTTCTAAACCAATGAAAAGTGTTATTTTTAGGTCACATGACCTAGCCTTACATCATTAGGAACCCAAAAGTGAAATGAACCAATGAAAAGTTTTATTAACAAGTCACATGACCTGTTATGCTTACGTTACGCGCTCCGCGCCGCGCCCCGGATCGCTTCCGGGAAGCTGCGCTTCGCGCCTCGCTTCGCGCACCAGGTGCACTAACGCGGCGCGTCATATGACGCATTACACGACAACGCGATACTACAGTGTTTCTGGATGTTTCAGACTGGAGCTGGCGTCAGCATGAGAGCACCCCGTGGCTACGTCGTGGCCATTCCGCGAGCAATCATGGCAGTCCCTCCCCACCGGAAGTCTGCGGGAGTCGGGGGCCCCGGTGACTCTTGTAGAATCTTCAAGGCTGAGGGGACGCTTTTGGGAATGGGGCCCATGCCCTACCAGTCAAGCGTCCGAGTTCCAGGGTTGCCCACAGCCATCCTTGCAGGCCAGGCCCAAGTCTGTGGAGTCGACCGCCATTTCGTGAGCTCCGTGGCAGCCGCCTGTCGCTGTACCGCAAGAGTGGGTGCAATTCAGCCGGATGGCGGGTGAGACGTTGTAATAGCAAGAGCAGGCGCAACTCAGCTGGCCGAGCGAGGCACTGTGCCGCAAGAGCGGGCGCAATTCAGCTGGCCGAGTGAAGCGCTGGGGTGCAGCTGAGAAACCTCCTTCTGGGGAGGTGGGGGAGGCTCGTTCGCGCCGCCTCTCCCTTCCAGTGCACCCCACGCCGTCTCCTGGCGCAGGTATATGTGATGGTCGGACCAGGGCACCGCAGGACGTGTCTTCAGGTCAAACGGATTGTGGGACAAGGTCCAGAATGGAAGAGTCACCAAAAGGCAAAAAGTTCCGCCTGACCCCGGGAGCCGGCCGCCTATGTCGGGGGCGATCTCAGGCCACACCAGGGCAACAAGACTTGGGGAGGGGGCAGGAGCCAAGCGCCCCCTCCGAGTCCGCGCCACCACACCGCCCCTCGGGGGCCTCCGTCAACCGGCTCAGGGAGGCACCGCAGGCAACGGTTCTTCAGATCAGTGGTCTCACCGGCAAGGCTCCCCTCCGTCAGCAGCGATCGTTGGCGCTGTGGTTGCGGCCGGAGGCCCCGCCTAGTCAACGCCCCGGCCTCTCCATCTCGTAGGCCGCAGAGTAGTCGGGGAGAAATCCCGGGAACGGCGGCATGCATTTGGATCGATGTTGCAGCAGGCTGCCATGTAAATAGTTATTTAATAAAACGTTTTACCCTGTTACTTTGCTGGTGTGTTGTATATATTTATAATATTTGCATAGGGTTTGTCGTTATTTTGGGCGGGGTGGGCGGCGGAGCCGAGCTGTCTTGCAGCCATCATGGCGTCGAGCTCAGTTCCTCTCACTAGTTTCATATTTCTCATGAGGGGTTGTTCCTAATGTTTCTATTTTAGCGAGGTCAAAAAGAGATCTCATTAGTGGCCTACTGATTTTGCTTGATTCCTTTTGTTTTTTCTAACGATTTTTCACTATCTGCAAAGACTAAACAGAGTATTGCGACTCTGTGCTTGTTTG
This sequence comes from Lissotriton helveticus, assembly GCF_964261635.1. Classification (NCBI taxonomy): domain Eukaryota; kingdom Metazoa; phylum Chordata; class Amphibia; order Caudata; family Salamandridae; genus Lissotriton; species Lissotriton helveticus. The sequence continues at coordinate 951,170,965 of NC_136065.1, forward strand.
TAAATAGAGAATGAACCAAAGAGAACCAATTCCAAACCAGTAAATGCTTGGATAACAATCAATCAAATGGAGAGGGAAGCAGGCACGACGGATTACAACGGGGGCAAAGGCCTGCGTTACCTACCCTTCACTATCTGCAAAGAGAGAATACTCCTAAAAGAAAAGAGGGGGGGGGGGCAGCGTTCAAAGCACATCAGCGTGCATAAACACGAAAATGTTTTTACCTACCACGTACTTGACAATTTAAAGCTTTTGATATTTGCTAATAAAAAACCATTGAAATTCACTGAAAAAACCATAGGTTATAGACCATATATAGTTAGGAATTAGCATTTCCAAAACATTGAAAATTCACTGAAAAAACCATGGGTTATAGACCATATATAGTTAGGAATTAGCATTTACAAAACCTTATTTTACTCACACAAAAACATTGAAATTCCATATATAGTTAGTTGCACTAATTATATATCGCGCACACGCAATCCACTGCTGATGATGTTACATATTACATCATTCATGACATGGTCAGTGACATCACTGATGACATCACTGATGACATCTCAAATGACATCACTGATGACATCACTGATGGCATCTCAAATGACATCACTGATGACATCACTGATGACATCTCAAATGACATCACTGATAACATCTCAAATGACATCACTGATGACATCACTGATGACATCTCAAATGACATCACTGATGACATCACTGATGACATCACTGATGACATGTCATTTGACATCAATGGGCACATCACTGATGATATCATTCATGTGACAATACAATGCATCTTCTCACACTTTAATATAACCTCTGTTACACCCAGTGTTAAATACAGAATATAATTTTTTTAACCATTGACACACCAATACTAGTTACTACATACGCACTCACTGATTCCTACGTCTACACACACATTCACTCATTCACCTATACAATCATTCATACATACAATCACTCATCTTTACAACACTATCATATGCACTCATACACCTATACAGACACTCACACTCTGCCACTCATCCATGGAGTTACTCACACACCTAGTCAGTCCTGTACAGAATCAATCACACTTCCATTTTCTAATCTATACAGTTAAACATAGAGTACCTTACATTTTCAAACATATACTAACACATTCTTACTCTCTTATACAATCATTGATACAAGAACACATTGATCTGCACAGAGTCACACATCTCCCAGCCAGCCACACACACACTCAGTCTCCCATACAAATACTTGGACAATCAATCAATAACCCATATAGTTACTCATATAGCTACTGATCAACACATGCAGCAGTTTACAGAACAACAGACATAATGATGCACAAATTAAGATAGTTTAGTCATTAACCCATGCACTCAGTGAGACACATTTAATCACTCACTCATACAGTCAGTCACGCACCTACTAAATCTTTTATTTAGACACTTCTACATCTACTCATTTTTCAATATGTAAAACATATTTAAACTTTACAGAAACACACAGTCACTGGATGATGTCATCAGTGATGTCATCAGTGATGTCATTTGAGATGTCATCAGTGATGTCATCAGTGATGTCACTGACCATGTCATGAATGATGTAATATGTGACATCATCAGCAGTGGATTGCGTGTGCGCGATATATAGTTAGTGCAACTAACTATATATGGAATTTCAATGGTTTTGTGTGAGTAAAATAAGGTTTTGTAAATGCTAATTCCTAACTATATATGGTCTATAACCCATGGTTTTTTCAGTGAATTTTCAATGTTTTGGAAATGCTAATTCCTAACTATATATGGTCTATAACCTATGGTTTTTTCAGTGAATATACATATATATATATATATATATATATATATATATATATATATATATATATATACATATGTATATATATGTTTGTGTATATGTGTGTATATATATATCTATATATATACACACACACACATAGATATGTGTCATAGGTTAGTCGAAAGTAGGTATAAGAGTATATGAGCGATTTTCGTCTCTAGTAGCAGGCAAACATGATACCGAAATGGTGGGAAGCAATCAAGTCAGAAATTAAATGGGCATGATCAGGGAGAGGGAAGTTTCCCATCACTTCTTAAGTAGTAAATGGTTGACCATTTCTAAGATGGAGTCTGGTAGTGCCCTTGGACAGAAATGTGCATTCCTCTTATTGGAGCAGAGAGAGTCTTTCGCAAATGGCCGTATGATTGGTGGCATATATATTCCCCAGTCAGAGCTTCAAGTGAGGCGGATCTAGCCGGGTCTCCCATTCGGCAGCAATTAAAAACCCACATTGAAAAGGATCCCTATCAGGCTCTATATTCCTGTGCTTATATTTGCTGACAAACACCATCTATCTTTCAACAATTACTGTAAAAGCCCTCAGGGTATTATTCCATGTCAGCAATGGAACGCATGTTTACCTTTCACATGTTTTACTTCACTTTCTATTCTCTAAAAGTATTTGTTTTTTTTTTCAAGAAGATGTGTTTCTGTATTTTTTTTATGCAACATATGACTCTTGCATATTGCATACTTTGAGACCAGTCGCCACCATGTGTTTGAGTGAGTTCAGTTTGTGGGTTGTAGATGGGTGGATTTTCACTTACATGGTTTGAGTCAAACCCTTCATTGCAGAAGCAGCACCTGTTGGAAAGGATTCCTAGTTAGGCTTCTTTGGCCATGCTCCTATTAGAAAACTCTCCACCTTTTTCATCATTTTTAAAGTGCTGTAACCAGGTGTTTGGGTAGGTGGTTATCAAGAAGGACAAGGTTCTATGCAGATATTCAGCGGTTAAGTGAACAGCCAAGTGAGATGTACACACTGCTGAGACAGGTATGGGACTAGAAGGTCACATATTCACAATCAGGCAATGCTGATCGAGACTTTCTTCTTTATAATGTTGTTAACTATCGATGAGTGTGCTAAATATAATACTTGATGCTTACAACAGGACAAAAAGAAAATAGCCGATAACAAGTACTATATAAAATGATTTTAATGCACAATACATAAGTTACAGTAGGTACTCCTGATGGCAAAAGTTTATGTTACATAGAACAAAGCCTGGGGACGTGTCTCGCGCTCCTCGCTGATGCACTGCCAGAAATGGGAATCATCACGCAAGTGTATCCAATTGATCTAAGTACTCCTCAAGTAAACCATTGAAACCTAAATTCTGTTCATCATTTTTAACTTTTCCTTTTTCGACTTAATTCATCACACCGGAGACAGTAAAATTACATCTGTATTTTTTATTCAACTTTTCTTCACCGAATGTATGCTTTATCAGGCTTTGTACACCGGTTCGTCTCTTACACATGCATCAATGATGGAGTAAACAAACCCAATGCATTTCGAGCCTTCACGGCTCTTCATCAGGGGTTTCTGTAACAAGATGGAAAAATCTTCTTAGCTGACTGATACATTAAAGTAAACAGAAGTAAAATAACGTGACATTGACAAATAAGTGACAAAAACCATAAATGTCAACTGAAATGTGTCGACCCATGACTCCACAGTGTCCACCCCGCAACTGAAAACAACTCATGTGCTAACTCACTTACACCAACTATCACCTCCCACTTCATTATGACCCCAAGCAATGCGCATCATCCCCACGGCAGAAAACCTTACGTAATCCACCTTAAACCACCCTCTTACCCATACCGTCTCTTCCCTTTGTGCGTTCAGTACCTTTTAAACGCCGCCATTAGCGGCCTCTCTTGCTGTTCTCCAACAATATCCACTTTCCTGAATATCCACCCATAGCGTCAATTCCATCTTCCCTACGTGCTGAAATACTCAAAACCCGTAATAGATGCCCCCAAGTGTTAAACTTCTAGTGAACCCGCCCTCTCACCAATGACTCCAAGTCCCATAATACTCTAAACCGACCCACCCTGCATAACCCAAAATATGGAAATACATTTATCTCCAACCCCAAATCATACTGTGACCCAGTGCACATGCTACTTTACACATAAAATACATTGTCACAAATACAAAATAACAATACTATTTCACGATAAAGTCACATAAAATAAAACGATACCATGTTCATCACCACTACACATATATGTTAAGCATTTGCTTTAGTAATATTGACTGTTATCCCTGATATCCATGGCATGGTACCCCTAAACGTTTTGCCTTCACTCCCTGATTTTTGTCTGAACTCGCTTTTGTTTGCATTAGGTCTTTTTGAACTTTACACCTGCTAACCAATGTTAAAGTGCTTGTGCTCTCTCCTTAAAGCATGGTAAAAATAGCCTACATCTAATTGGTACATTTAATTTATTTGCTAAGTCTCTGGTAAATGTACGCATGTCCTCTAGATTAAATGCTGCCAGTGGGTGGTAGCACTCACTGAGCAAGCCATTAAAATAGAACAGTGAAACCTATCTGCCACTGCAGTCTGTATTGCAGATGTAAACTGTCCTTTCGACCTGGCAAAAGAAACCTTTTGAGAAGGGTATACTTAAATCTTCCTTTGTAATATGTATATGTCACCCCTAAGGTAGGACCTAACCACCCCTAGGGCAGGATGCCTGGTATTTAAAAAGTATGACTTGTATGTTTAAGTTTTACATGCCCTGGCAGTGAAAAGCTCCTATCATAGTTTTTCACTGTTATAAGGCCTGGCTCCCGTAGAGACTAACACTGCGTTACCTTATAACATCTAATAAATGCTAACTTGAGATTGGGGCAGATAGAGGTATGCCATTTACACTCAAATAAATTGTAACTAAAAATTCTCTTTAATGGTGAAGTCAGAGTTTAAGTTACTATTGTGAAAATTCTACTTAAAAACTTGGCATTTTCTGCCCAAACCAACTGTGCCTTTCTGCCAGTGTCCTGGATCAAATGACTGTGAATGAATCTGCTGTTTCAGTTTGTGTATTGCTTCCAAACAGTGAGAAAAAGGAAGCCTAGGTGTGAGTGGAGAGTGTCTTCCTGACAGGATGGGTGGGAAGGAGCTGTACCCTGACAACTACATTTCAAAGGTCTCTTCCTGCAGCACACACAAAGGAACCTGACACCAGGCCTGCCTTGTCTTTGCCACCCTAGAAAGTTTGGAGCCCGGACCAAAGGAAGTGGAAGAAGTGAACAGAACCAGTTTTTGGGAAAAGTCAGGGAGTTCCTGCACACAAAGACTGGCTCCAGGTATAACAGTGGTACCTTCAGAGCCTCTCATTAGAACCTTCATGGACCTGTGGAAGAGTCAGAAGAGCTGCCCTGCTGCCAGAAGCACTGTTGTGCTGCTGGAAGGATTGCCTTGCTGTTTGAAGAAGGAAGATTGGCCCTGCTTGCCTTGAGCCTAGGCCACCCAGAGTAACTCCAAGGTGTAGCGTCCTACAATCCCAGGTACTCCCCAATAACTGCGCCACACATGGACAGTCATTTTACACATCTTTATTCAGCTGCATGTAAGTCAGAATGTTGTATAGTGTTTTAGGACCCTAGTGTAATTTTCCCGATTCATGCCCTAATATAGGTATGAAATACCGTATCCTTATATAGGCATAGAAATCATAACCATATTAAGACATAGCTCAAGTAGTCCTAATACGGCTTGGCTACTTCCACTAGTTCCGAAAATTTACAACGATTTCTTGGAAAAACCCGCCTTCAGCAGTCAGGGACTTCCCCCTGCATGAATATTAAGTTATCCAAGAAATCATGGCGTTTACAGAGAATTAAGTCTCTAATGACGTTATTATGTCCAATCTTATGTCAAACTCGGCACCTTCAAGGTATAAATATGCCCACACTTGTCCAAACAAACACACAGTGGTTTGGAGCAGTTCGACTAGCTACTTGCCCGACGCGCCCTGCTGCAGCAAGTGCCGAAGGAGGCCGACCCTCCAGCTGACGCACTGGGAGACGCTGTACTTTCTCCTGCCGAGAAATCCAGCGACATTGTTTCCAGGCTACCCTTGCGGGTTGCTGGGAAATCGAGTCCTGAGAGAGAGATACAAGACCTCCTACATTCTAAAACCAAGGTACGGAGCTGATTAAGACCCTAAGAGAATTATTGGAATAGATTCTTGGCAACTAATGCTAAAACTAGGCTACACCTCACTTACTTATTCCCTTGTACTAGACTTAGGGTAGGTACACCGGGGTAGGCGTATTTTAGAAGCACCAGTTGAGTACTTTTAGTCATTATTTATCACTGTATGTATTTTATGCATTTTAGGTATCTTATGGCTTAGAAACCATATCATGCTTTTACAGTACTATTTTATAATACTCTTCGTATTATATGCTCTGTACTTTACAGCAAGTATTACGATTGCAGCAGTTCATTTCTTATGCTTGAGAAAGAAGAATGTTCAATAAATACCCTTTTATTGAAAACGCCCGTCTCTCTATTTCTCTGCACCTCTGGTGAAACGAACCATGCATGATTGACTGAGTGAAATAACTATCTATTGTTTCCGCGACTCTAGAGATATATTTCTTATTCTTGGGGAACAAAGTTGTTATGTTTTAAGCGGTTGTCAGAAACTAATCCCTTCTTGTTTATTCGAGAAAGTTTCTAGTGACCTCTGAGCTAGATGGCACACACACAATTAAGTTTAGTATATTCGGTAGAGACCTAGTTGACTTCAGTCCTACGTCTAAACTATAGGATACACTATTCCAATGCGCAGAGCCTATTGGGAATATAGGAACTACACTACATGGCGCCCAACATTTGGTAAGGCGATAATTTAACGCTAGATACTAGAGTAACTCAGTTGTGCTTTTCACACAGACCCCTTTTTCCCGTAAAATACTCCAATAGACGTCTGGAGTGGGTTAAAGGATAAAATACCAGCTTTAAACTGAGTAGGATGAAAATATCCTATGTATTAGTTTTAAGTTTGTTCAATGTTGAAGGATACAGTGTTCTAAAATATTGTGCACCTAATCTTTGTTTCCTTGAAACTTGCTCTGCAAAATTTCATTAAAAAATGCCGGATAACGGCGACAATAACGCAACCGGTGGAGCTGCAGTAAATGCAAACCAGGCGGGTGTAGACGTTACAATTCATTGGCTGACGAAGCCGCAAAGGCAGCTATGCAAACAGCTTCTGTATCTGCAATCGCTCATTCAAAAACAAAAATAGACGGTGAAACTATGCTAGCAGTCAAAGCCTCAATGGAAGGTAGCTATGCAGCATTACCTCTATACAATCCACTCGGTAATACATACATAATTGATGCAAACTCCGTTCCTTTTGCTCGAATCCCTGGAGTGGGGGACAGAGTAATCCCAAACAGGAGCCAGAGAGGTGCTTTGGTTCACAAAGCACATATGGGAAAGGGTCTGAGACATCAAAGGATCTCAGAATCTCTAATAGAATTAGAAGAGATGTACTGGTGGCCGGAAATGAGCGTCGAAGTTTACGAATTCGGAATTAACTGTGACACCTGTTACAAAGATCATTGCTTCGAAAACCACCAGCTACACGACTACAGTATAGCCAGCCCAGTCCAGACAACATTGTTAGACAGCATCAGGCTTTCTACACGCAGACGTCGCCATAGACGTACACGGTCCCACAAATATTAAGACAAGATTCATTTGGATGTGGCCCCAGCCCTCGGCTGACGCCAGAACTGTTATCAAAGATTTGCGAGTCTTTATCGGCACATACGCAATCGGCACGCTACATTCTGACCAGGGTCCTGCGTTCAGCTCTCGAGCTTAAAAGGAGGCCATGGCCAGCTTGGGCGTTGCATTGCGGTTTTCGAGTTCCTTCCATCCTGAGGGAAATGAGGTAGTGGACGAAAAAACTGTGACATAAAGCAATCTATAACAGCTAGGGTATTAGGTTCGGGTGACGGGTGGGTCAAACATCTAAATAGTGTCCAAAGAAGTCATAATAATCTGCTAAGAAATTCTCTGGGGGAATCACTCCATATGAATTATTATTTGGTACTAGAATGCTTATCCAGGATCTTGATTGTCACACTTCAGTGGTGGAACAGAAACCCTTTGATATCAAAGACCGTTTGGCTGTCTTACAGGACTTAAATGAAACAAGAAGAAGTCTGAGTAACACAACACAAAAGCCGATGACCACTGAAGAAAAACCACCTGTCCCAGCAAGACCTGTCTGGATTCCAAAGATTGGGGACCTATTCAGGGAAAAGATCGCGGTGAATAAGGAAATTGGGCCTTCTTATAGAAAAGCAGTTCCTGTCTTAGCATTTCTAGGAACAAGATCAATGTTACTACCGCTGCTTGCTGGTAAAAGGGAGAACAGAACAGTATCAATTAACCTGGTAAAACCACATCATGTGGCCGATAATAAGTAGTAGGCCCAGTGGACTCCCAAGAAGTAGCAGACGACCAAATCTGGCTACTATTCAAGAGGTTCAAACTGAAAGACTTATCACCTTTGATAACCCTACAGAGAGAGAAGATAGACTAAGCAACAAAGCTATTGAACTTGTCCCTCTTGATACCCAAATATCAGTTCGTCAAGAAACTCCTGTCTACAATGATGTAGCATCTGACTATACAAACATGTCAAAGGAGGAAGCAACTCCAGTGATTTCAAAGAATCCGGATGCAATACCAACTATTGACAGAACTGCCTCTGGCTATTTTATCAACTTCAATAACTTTTCTTAGGATCCCAGTGAACCTGAAACAACGCCAGTTAATAAAACTTTCAAACAAAAAATAACAGAACTCTTTCATCAACTTGAGAAAACATATCTGGTTTCACCATGGGTTGAAATTTGGATAGGATAAGGGGTACTTGTTCTACTACTATGGCTCATTCTTGTTTTGAGCTTGGGACAAATGATAGATGGAAAATACAGTACAATGGACACAGCCAGTAAGAACATCAACTTACTCCTGCAACCTTACAAATCATCTCATCGTGAGCGAGGAGACCTGTCATCAGTGAACATCACAGCCTTTCCTATACCTGGTGGTATAGCATGGGACTCAACTGACTATGACATTTTGGACCCGGTGGAACTGTTGACAATTCCACACCAGTTCAAGGTTTCTTTAAGTGATTTTGTTTCATCAAGCACCTTTTCAGAAGATTGGGACTTTGAAACTGTTAATAATATGATGTCAGACTTAGAAATGTCAGCAAAATTTCAGAAACATGAACACTTAGAAGGTTCAACAAGTTATGAAGAACTGTATTGTTATAATCATTTTGGTCACCATTATTTGCATAAATCTGTAAATACTAAAAAAGTTTTTTCTTATAATCAATGGGAACATTGTCCAACGCCACCAAAAAGCAACTCTAAAACATTTTATGAGAGATTTCCATACTTTACAGGTTTTAATGTGACAAACCCAGAAACGTTTTATTTTAAAAATATAAATAAGACAGGAATGAAAACCATGTTGACCAATACTAAACACATTTATTCTGCAAGCTTTTATGCTCAACTGTCTACATTAGGTTTTAACTTTTGGAAAGACAACATTGAGACAAAAACTGTCTGGGACACAAAAGAATGGCAGGTGCAGGGTTCAGAAGCCTTGTTCAGAGCCTGCATTACACCAGAACAAATCATATTTTTGAACGACACCGTTCAACAAACATCATGTCTTGGCTTAGCTAAGATAAAAGATTTAAACAAACCGTCCATACCTTAAGCCACACCTGACAGTAACGGCACTGCAGATGAGGAGGTAGACGTAAAACAGATTTTAAAACATAACAGAACCAATCCTGTTTGGAAACAATGGTTAATCTGGCCCACAGACACGAATAACTGTCAAAATAGATTCCTGAACAAAACACAGGGGTTAAAAATGAATAGGCCAGATCCAAGGTACTCCCAGAGACAACATCCAGGGATAGTCACCACATACAGTGTAGGAAAGTTATGCCTTGATTGGCTACAAAAATCCACACTCCCAGAAATTAAACAACACTTGACTTTAATTAAAGAAGACGTTGACTTGCGAGACTTCTTACTCGGGCCTCGCAAACAACGACAAAAACGTTTCATATACGCCGGTATATATGCTGCGTACAACGAAGCTTGGAAAATAACGCAAATGGAAACTGCAGAAAAAATACGAGAAATTGATTGTATTCATTTAGAGAAAGCACTCTCTGTAGTGGACAATGGGTTAACAGCTCTGTCCTCCAGAATTTATTCTTTGGACAGCGTTGTATCATCTGCCATTGACATAATAGAACAGGATTTGCTAATGTTACAACTGCGTTCTATAATGCTACTAGGCTGGACGTTGCAAATCTCCGTTCAGGCTATGTGCCATGACGTCTAATCAATACCACGTCATTGTTTACTGTCCTTAACCATACAGATAAACAAATCTCTTTGGCACAAAGAGGAGCAGACTATACGGTGCTGAGCATTGAAAACTGGAAAGATTACCATTGACAGTTTCTGAGAAACCTGTCGTTGATTGGATAATACATGGCACCATCTCAATACCAGTGACAATTTTTCAATTTCAGTATTGTCTGCAGCACATACCAGCAGGCCTGTATAAAAGGTTGGGTAAAGGATACATTAAGTCAACCTGGAATTTACCATATACACACAAATGTTGGAGTGGGGGAAAGGAGGTATTTCTTAGTACAAATAACTGTAAAAACTCACTTAGCGGTACACTTTTATGTAAAGGTATTAATTTACATGGAGCCTGCAAAGGTTCTTTAAATAACCTTTCTTGCCACAGGCACGGTACTCCAGCGGCCGTGATAGAACCAATTTTAGGCAGCTTTCCAATGGGAGCTACGTTATGCCCAACAATCACAGCTGTTGTGGCATGTTGCCAGGAAGAGCCTATCTGGTTAGTGTGTCAGCCAGGGTCACTTGTTGTATGCAAGTATTGTATCCAAAGACTACTACAGATAGGGAGACGGCGTTATGGCCTTCACTGAATATCTCTTCTATACGAATTGATACTTTAAGTAGAATGAAAGCCATTCTTTTACAAAAAACTGTGCCACTGACCTCGTCTGGAGAAACGTATGATCTGCAAGTTGCAAGGACTTCTGCAGAGACACATGCATTATTATCAACAAACTGCCCAGTACATTTCGCAGAAATGTTAGGTCAAATCTTAAACATATCTGATACCAGTGGCATCGCACATGTATTTAAGACGACCTTTTCGGGACTGTTAACACAATTCGAAGCAGTCCTCTGCATTTTTCCAAATTTTTTGCACTCTGTGTTCGGCAGTCTGCCTCTCATTTTGGGACTCGTAGCAGGAATTCTATTTTTATTTCTCCTGCTCCGATATGGCAAGTCCAGTCACCAACAATACCCAGACTACCATGGAACAAGCTCTCTTAGCCGTGCGGTATCGTGACTGAATTACACAGATTCTTGGCTTGGCTCGATTAAGAGATCTGAATACCACATGGTTCCTTTCATTCAGACCATTCTGGCAAGATTGCATCTTACCTGATCTACGATGCCTGCTTTGCGGAGAAGAATGCGTGTTAGACATCTGTCTTACACTTCCATCAGCACTGCCAACGGATGTTGACGCCTTGCTAGGTCCGGTAACGACTCATGCATCGTGTTGCCCCCAACGGCTGCCAATCCTGATGATGGCATTCATTGAGATCTCACTAGCAAATCCAGCTCTTGGTGAGGTGCGTGGAACAACAGGCACACAGGGCCCATCTACTTCGAACATTGCTAATGCGACTGACGCTGACGGCGATGCTTCACATCTATGCACATTTGATCTACTTTATGAAGTAGTTCCACTTTCACCAACTTTGGTAGACGGTTTCTTTGCCAGCTTAGATGATTTGATGTTTTCTCCCGACACCGAGAATAACTTTTGAAAGTGCACACAGCGTTCCATGAACTCTGAAATTCGGCCTTCGGTTTTTTCTAAACAAACCCTCTAACTTGGGAACTCTATGTTTCTACAATCTACATTTGAAAACTTTTTCTTTTCATCCCAGAATAGACCCTTTTCACTTGGCACAAAGTAATCTGCTTAAAGTAGAACTATTCTTAGAGAACAAGAGATTCATTTGATACTTCCTATAGACAAATATTTGGCATTATTTCATAAACAACTTTAACTGTTTAAATATTATGCTATGGAATGGTCTTGACCTTTTTCTTCTGTAAATTTGGAGCCATTTCATAACTGTCATTTCATGTTTCATTTAGATAGCATATGTTAATGACAGCAATTACTTGTAAAATGCGTACAAGACAAATACTCATGTATGTGTATAAACCATGTTTAATGCATTTCATGTATTTTGGGTGGGATTATGAAGGCATGCTTTAGTTATGTTTCTTATGCTTATAGTTTTAGCAATATTAGACATAATACGTGGAGTGGGTGTTGTATAGCGTTTTAGGACCCTAGTGTAATTCTCCCGATTCATGCCCTTATATAGGTATGAAATACCGTATCCTTATATAGGCATAGAAATCATAACCATATTAAGACATAGCTCAAATAGTCCTAATACTACTTGGCTACTTCCACTAGTTCTGAAAATCTACAACGATTTATTGGAAAAACTCACATTCAGCAATCAGGGACTTCCCCCTGCATGAATATTAAGTTATCCTAGAAATCATGGAGTTTTCAGAGAATTAAGTCTCTAATGATGTTATTAAGTCCAAACTTACGTCAAACTCGGCACCTTCAAGGTATAAATATGCCCACACTTGTCCAAACAAACACACGGTGGTTTGGAGCAGTTCGACTATCTACTTGCCCGACGCGCCCTGCTGCATCAAGTGCCGAAGGAAGCCGACCCTCCAGCTGACGCACTGAGAGACGCTGTACTTTTTCCTGCCGAGAAATCCAGCTACAGTGTTTCCAGGCTACCCTTGCGTGTTGCTGGGAAATCGAGTCCTGGGAGAGAGATTCAAGACATCCTACATTCAAAAACCAAGGTACAGTGCTGATTAAGACCCTAAGAGAATTATTGGAATAGATTCTTGGCAACTAATACTAAAACTAGGCTACACCTCACTTACTTATTCCCTTGTACTAGACCTAGGTTAGGTACAGTGGGGTAGGCGTATTTTAGAAGCACCAGTTGAGTACTTTTAGTCATTATTTATCACTGTATGTATTTTATGCATTTTAGGTATCTTATGGCTTAGAAACCATATCATGCTTTTACAGTACTATTTTATAATACTCTTCGTATTATATGCTCTGTACTTTACAGCAAGTATTACGATTGCAGCAGTTCATTTCTTATGCTTGAGAAAGAAGAATGTTCAATAAATACCCTTTTATTGAAAACGCCCGTCTCTCTATTTCTCTGCACCTCTGGTGAAACGAACCATGCATGATTGACTGAGTGAAATAACTATCTATTGTTTCCGCGACTCTAGAGATATATTTCTTATTCTTGGGGAACAAAGTTGTTATGTTTTAAGCGGTTGTCAGAAACTAATCCCTTCTTGTTTATTCGAGAAAGTTTCTAGTGACCTCTGAGCTAGATGGCACACACACAATTAAGTTTAGTATATTCGGTAGAGACCTAGTTGACTTCAGTCCTACGTCTAAACTATAGGATACACTATTCCAATGCGCAGAGCCTATTGGGAATATAGGAACTACACTACAAAAATGTAACATTCTAAGCCTGCCTTCAACTCATCCCTCCAATGCTTACGTCACAGGCCTATGGTGTATAGTGAGAACCAAAAGAGTTCCAGTGTTCTTTATTTATAAGGCACTACAGTTCCCACTTTGTTAAATAAAAAGTTATAACTTTTCAAAATAGATAAATAAATAAAAACACAAATAAATACATAGATGATTATAGATATATATATATGCAATTATAATTCTTCAATTAATCCAGTCTCTAATTTGACATTGATGTTTGGTGAGTGATGGACCTCCTGTGCAAAGTGAGAGAAGTCTCTCTTAATGGACTTTCAAGGACGCTGGGCAGTCACCATGTGTCCTTTACTGTTCATAAAAGTAAATGGTTCAGCCTCCAACGAGCATCAGACTTTCTTTTTTTGGGTTGTCTAACTATCACTTGATCTCCTCCTGTAAAGGTGACATCTTTTACATGATACCGCCTGTAAGCATATATTTTCATCTTTCATTTTTGACCAAACTCCTTAGTATGAATGTCTTCCTCAGTCTTGAATCTCAGGTTGATACACTGGGGTAGCTTGGACGTCATGGCTCATTCAAACATTTGAGTTTCCCTTGCCATTGAGTGAGCTGTCGAACGATAAGGTTGAAAAGTAGTGTACAAAACAAAATGAACAAAAGCGGGGGAAGAGGAGCACAATAATCATAGGTGTAAATAGCTTACATCAAAGAGTCTCAATTATTCAAGGCACGGAGCATATATCATGCATTCATAGTGGGAGTTTCTTTTAAAAAAGAGACAACAGCCACTTTTTCATTAGAAAAATAATGCTCTTTGTGTCCTTATTTAGATCTTCTTTTATTTGTATATCTTCATATACATATTGCTGTACATATAAATAAAGATATAGCCAAAGCACATCCTACACGTTTCGTCCCAACCTCACAGGACTTCTTCAGGGCTGGTAAAAGATACATATAAAACACACATTTTGAAAAATAACTTCACACAGTACTACACATACATATATTACAAAACAACAGATTATTCTTTACAATTAAAGCCTAAAAAGAGGGGTATGATCAACAGTCCATGTCCTTAAATTGATTTCTTATGGACAGGAATGGAGCATATGCTGTTTTCAAACAATTAGTTCAATATGAGTACAGTATCTCAGTAATACAGTTGTGCTGTCAATCAATTCACATAATCTGTTGCGTATTGTTGTTCAATTTATATTCCATGTCTTCCCTCAAATTAATTAATGGTAACTATGATAAATACATCGACCCTTCCAAATCTAAGACTAGTTCCTACCCCATGCAGTCCAGACCATCAATTTACTGTTGAAAGGAACTCCCCTATGGTCAATTGCTCGTCTAACATCAACCCCATATTTAGGAATGTTGTATCCACTTGTGAATTCATTTTTAGCATGAATAAACTTCTTGGGATATCCAAATAGTTTTCAGCTCTATTGGAATGACGCACATTATTTCCTGATAGGTGAACCTCACTCAAAAAGCCTCTTGCATGTACAGAGCGGAGAACTAACCAAAAGATAGGTCTTGGATAATCCAAATGCCCGAAATGAAGAAACATCAATCACTTCAAAAATGTATCTAATCCATATGCTATATGTTGGGGCAACCAGGAGATCAAAAAATAGGAAAAGTAAAAATAAATATAATATCTATGTTTCAAGTCTTCAATGTATTTGATTGTGCTAAAAGTCAAATGACCACCAAAACGCCCTTCCCAATAGGTGCGTAATCCATAACAATAGACTGCATCAACATCCACTGCATATTCCTGCAGAGTGTTTAATTGTGTACACGGATCTAATTCTCCAAGTGATTCATCTCAGGTTTATTCAACCCACCTACTCCGCCACCTGTAGGTCAGAGGGAAGTCATTTTTTTGGTTATCCTGTCTCAAAGATGAAAGTGGGTGAGTGTGAAAGGAACTTAGACAGTCTTACGGACAGGTTGTCCTTACAAGGTTATGATGGGTGATTGCTCAACAATGCTCGGAGAAAAGTAACAGATATGGACAGAGGAGAGTTACTAAAAAAGAAGTCAAGAGATAGAAAAAGTAAACCATTAGCTTTAATAACAACCTATAGGTCCTCTAGCCATCAGATTTGGCATGCGCTCAAAAAGCATTGGAACTTATTGGAAAGTGTTCCAGGTGAAGCCACATGTGAACAAGTATCCAGGAATCACTTACAGAGGAGGTTGCACTATTAGGGATATAGTCAGCCCTAGTTTCACGCGAGAAGTGAAGGAGATCAGTACATTGAACTGGCTGCCCCCCCAAACAAAAGGTTTTTTTACATGCCAAACGTGCAATATGTACCATTTAGGCATTAACAAAACGATAGGATTCATGTTTAACACTACCTTTGAGTATAAAATTAACACCTTTATCAACTGACCTTTGTCATTTATGCCATCATTTGTACATGTGGAAAAGTTTACATAGGTAGCACTACAAGGGAAATTAGGTTCAGAATTGCAGAACCTCTGAGAGCAGTTAGGAATAGTGATTCCGCGTATCTCTTATCGACACATGTGTGTGATAGAAATAATGACTCTCTGTTAGAACTGGGGGTCTCTAGCTGGCTGAGGTAGGTACCTTAGTCCAAATAGGGACCCTTGCTTCTAGTCAGGGGAAGGAGAGACACACTCTTAGATAACCCCTGCTCACCCCCTGGGAGTTTGGCACGAGCAGCCAGGCTTAGCTCCAAGGCAATGTGTAAAGTATTTGCAACCACATTCCCAGTAACACAGTGATAATACCACAAATGGACACCACACTGTTTTTTATAAAAATAGCTGTATCTTTATCAAAAGAAATACAATGAGACCAAACGATAGACATCCAACATATTCTTATTCGTAATATTTCACTTTGCCCGTTATAAGGCCAACAATCACTTTATAGGTTCTTGCAGTATTTTTTTTTTTTGTATTTCTTTTTATTGAAACTTTTAACAACATAAACAAAAAGAAATAATCAAGCAGTACAAGCAATCGAATGGCGAAGCGTCCTGCGGGGAGGAAAGCATGAGATCATAATACAATCATTGACATTGCAGGATGGGAGGATTGAGGGATACAGCGAGTCCAGA
The DNA here is from genome assembly GCF_964261635.1 of Lissotriton helveticus. Taxonomy (NCBI): domain Eukaryota; kingdom Metazoa; phylum Chordata; class Amphibia; order Caudata; family Salamandridae; genus Lissotriton; species Lissotriton helveticus. The sequence continues at coordinate 951,187,685 of NC_136065.1, forward strand.
GACAATCAAAGCAACATGGTAACACGAACGTCGGGTCAAGGGGAGGGAGGGTCCGCCACCAGTTGTGTGAAGGGGGGTGTACATATATCTCCCCGGTAGGAGTTCCATTGACCCCAAATCTTACCCCACCTGCGGGGCTTGCCAAGGGCCACATACACCGTCTTCTCCCTGAACATACACCAGTCCATATTCTCCTTCCATGCCAGAACTGTGGGTGGCCTCTGGGAGCCCCACAACTGGGCGATATCCCTCTTAGCGATCATATTGCCAAGGGTCACCCACTGAGTCTGTGACAAATCATAGTCATTCGGTTCCAACACATTCAACCAGCATCGTCTAGCTTCAGGCAACAACACAACACCCGTGACCTCTTCCATTACTGCATGCACTCGATTCCAGAAATGAACAACAACCGGGCACTCCCAGAGTATGTGAAGAAAGGTGCCCGGAAGGCCACAACCACGCCTGCACAGCCCATCCGAAGCGTAACTCATACTGACCAAGCGCGGACCGGTAACATAGATCCTGTGGAGAATCTTAAGCTGCACAAACCTAAGGCGGGCCGGAATTGCAACCTCTTTCGGCAAGGATATGGCCTGCTGCCAGTCTTCGTCATCTAACTCCATACCATTGCCAGTCCAAGCTTCTCTGAGTCGCTGTAAAAGGTCGGTCCTATCGTTTATCAACTTTTTATATATAAGCGAAATCGTACTTTCTGGAACGTGCCCATCCAGCACCCGATCCTCAAGCGGTGATGCCTCTGGAACACTAGTACCCGGAGGGAAAACCGCCATCAGCGCGTGTCGGATCTGAGCATATCTAAAAAACTCCCTGTCACTCAGGTCATACTCCAATCTCAACTCATCGAAGGTTTTAACCCTACCCTTAGTCCACATATCATTCACCCTGCATATACCAATCACGTCCCATCTATCAAAGCCTTTCGTCTTCCAAAGGGAGCCCAGCCTCTCGGAACCATAAAGCGGAGTGGCGCGTGTGAGTCTATTCTCCCATCCCATGGCATTATTCGCACGATGCCATACTTGCACCGCTATCTTGGTAGGGCCAGTGAGCAGCCTCCCTGCGGATTTCATATAAAGCGCCCTGTTGTAGTCACCACCAGGCAGCAACCATCTATCCATTTCGAACGCGGGGTTCGACGCGGGATCGTACATGCTGTGATTAATCGTCCCCAGTTGGGAGGCCCAGTAGTAGCGCTTGATACGCGGGAGAGCGATTCCACCGTCGTACCAAGGAAGTGTCAACTTGGCAAGTGCTATGCGAGACCGTCCGCCCCATATCAAGTGTCGCTGCAAGCTTTCAATCTCTCGAAAGTAGCTGGCCGGGATGGTATCGCAAGTATTCTGTAGGGCATACAAAAATCGGGTCAGTGACATCATCTTAAATAGAGCCGCACGTCCAAGGGGGGACAACGGAAGTTTACGCCATGCCACAACATCAGATCGCAAGCGCTGAAGCGGGGGCAGCAGGTTACGTTCATAGCGAACCACAGGATCTAAAGTGATAAACACCCCCAAATATTTGAAACCCGCGTGTACCACCTGTATTGGGCACCCACGTGGCAAGAGAGGAGGGTCTCCCGAGAGAACGTACACGCAGGACTTGGACCAATTGATCACAAGGCCGGAATTTTTACCGAAGGAAGTCAAGACATCGAATAGTACGATTAGCGACTTCCGAGGTGACGTGAGGTATAGCGATATCCGGTCCTCGACATCAGGGGTCCAGCGTATACCCTTCATTGACGGCTCCCAGCGCAGCCAAGCTGCCAAAGGTTCCAAAGCAAGAGCAAAAAGAAGCGGAGACAACGGGCACCCCTGTCGAGTACCCCTTCCGAGAGAAAATGAGCCAGAAACACGACCATTAACAACTACCTGGGCCAAGGGGTCTTGATATAATAGTTTCACCCAACTGATGAAAACTGGGCCAAAACCAAACTTGGCGAGGACAGCCCAAAGGTATGGCCATTCCAGCGTATCAAACGCCATTGTGGCGTCCAAAGAAGCCAAAATGGCTGATTCACGCAGCGAGGACGCTCTCGCAAGGGAGCCATGTAAACGCCGAAGGTTCAGCGCCGTGTTCCGGTGCGGAATAAACCCGGACTGATCCGGATGGATCAGGTCGCAGACAACAGAGATTAAACGATTCGCAAGCACTTTAGCAAGGATCTTAGGCTCAGCGTTTAAGAGCGAGATGGGCCTGTACGACGCGCAGCAATCCCGCGGCTTCCCTTCCTTGTGAATCACGATGATAGACGCAAGCCTTTGATCGGATGGAAGGGTACCCGCGTCTAGCAATTCTAAAAACATCGAGCGAAGATGTGGTGCTATTGTGTCTGGGCGCAGCTTATAGAGTTCGATGGGAAGACCATTTGGACCCGTGGCCTTTCCTGATCTCAAAGAGCGGATTGCGGTCGCAACCTCCTCGACAGAGAGTGTCGCGTCCATCAGTTCCCTATCCAGTTCCGACAAGCAGGGCAAAGCAATGTCTCTCAGAAGCAGATGCGAATCCTGTTCCGGTCTGTCCGACACTGGGGAGTGCACGGTTTGAAAATACTCAGAAAAACACTCCACAATCTCAACCGGGTCAGTCACTCTCACTCCATCCGTCCTCTCAATCAAAGGAACCACACAACTAGCCCTCTCCTTCTTGTCCAACCAAGCTATCAACTTTCCGGCCTTATCACCCACATCATACAAACGGCCCTGCTGCTCTCTACTCATCACCTTGGCGGCATCAGTGACCAACGCTCTATAGTCGGTTTGTTTGAAGCTGAGGAGGTGCAACCTGTCCTGTGTAACATCAGATTCCAGCTCTCTTTCTATGTCTGATATCTCAGTTTCAAGTCGGACCACTGCCTCGCACTTACGTTTCTTAGCGTTATTAATTAACGATAAGGCGTGGCCGCGGATGACCGCCTTATAGACTTATGGAAATGAGGTTCGGGTAGATGCACTGCAGATTGAGAAATATTTTATCAAGGTATAGTAATATTGAAGAGTTTTAAGGTGCTCCGCCAGGTGACATCGAGTGCCCAACGATGTCAGTTGATACAGTTGAAAGAAAGTGAAACTAGAGAGTCTCTAGTTTCATCCCTTAGCAGGCACACAGATATTTGTCTTGTCTTGTGAAGAAAGACTTCCAGTCAATAGGTTTCTTTAAATGTTTTTATATTTCACTTCATTTTTAAATCCCAAATATTTTGCTTTGTAAATTCAATTCATCGTGTACAATTTTCACTTCAGGCAATGTCTTTGCAACGTGTCCAATGCATTTCGGGCATTAACTTTATGCCCTTCGTCAGGGAAATAGACACTTCATTACATCGGCGAGTAATGAAGTGTCTATTTCCCTGACGAAGGGCATAAAGTTAATGCCCGAAACGCCTTATAGACTTCCCATAGCAAGACAGACGATGACACAGACCCCACATTCTCCACAAAATAATGGTCAAGTGATTTGATCAGTTCCGTACGGATCTTGGGGCCACGGAGATACCAAGGGTTGATCGGGGCTACCCGGCCCTCAGTTCCCGGTCCGGTTTCCATTACGAGCCATAAGGGGGAGTGGTCTGAGAAACCCCTAGCCAGATGTCTAATCTCCTTAACAAGTGGGGCCTGTGTTGAGGGCATCAGGATATAGTCAAGCCTCGAAAGACTACCATGAGCACCAGAGTGGAAGGTGTATTGCAATTGTCCAGGGTGTAGCAGCCTCCAGCAATCTATTAGTCCCAGGGTGTCAAGGGAGCCACCCAGCCAGGACTGGGACCTCCCGAGGTCCCTGGGCGGGTAGCGATCGACATTTCCGGAGACCACAGAGTTAAAATCGCCACCCACCACAAGGATGCCTTCCGGGAGCCCCAGTATCACCCTCCCCAGGTCAGCAAAGGTCGTTGTCTGAAGGCCAGGCGGGACATAAACGGGGAGCAAAGTGACGACCTTCCCCTCCCACCGTCCAGTAATGGCAGCATATCGCCCCCTATCGTCAAGGACGACAGCATCTATCTCAAGGGCGAGGGAGACTCTAACCAAGATACCCACCCCCCTAGAGCCAGTGGTGAAGCCGGAGTGTGCCAGGAGAGGGTAGCCCCTACGATTCATAGCCTGGCAGGTATTGCCCATCAAACGTGTTTCTTGCAACAGCACAACATCAGGCGAAAGACGTCTCAAGAGTTGTAACACCACGCCACGTTTTATCCTGTCCCCCAACCCGTTAACATTCCGACACAGCAATTTTAGCCCCCTACCCCCATCCCAAACATAATCGCAGCATCCACCCCACATTAGTCGCAACAGCCATGTCCAAAAGTCCATCAATATAGTGCCTTGAAGGGAACCAAACAATAACAACTTCCCCCCCTCCTCCCCCAAACCAACCCTTAAAACAAGACCCCCCACCCTGCACCCCTGCGTTAGACTCAAAGGCCCCCCAACTTGCAGTGTGCCTGTCGCCCTAGCAAATAAGTAATCTACGGAAAGAAACCCCAGAGGAGGAAGAGACTCTCTCCCTCCGCCACCCCTGGAGGACCACCTTAATTAAGGCAAGTTAAAAGATCTGCAAAGCATGCCGAGAAATCTATATGCAGTCCAGCGAACCCAAGTCACATTACTATTCCTGGTCCATCAGTCCACCCCCAGCTCCACCAGAATGTTCAGGGTGTTCCCGCTGCCTGGGCAGTGTGTCGAGCCAGTCACTTGCAGCCTCATGGTGATCGAAGAAGAACGTCCGATCTCCATACTCCAAACATAGCCGGGCTGGAAATAGCATTGCGTATTTCATGTCCCTGTCTCTCAATCGTCTCTTCACTCCCTGAAACCCCATTCTTTGCTTCTGCACCAACTGAGTGAAGTCGGGATAGAAACTCACAGTCGTATTCTCAAAGTTCGTGGGGCCACCCAAACGCGATACCTGCAGGATAGCGTCCCGATCACGGAAATTAAATATCCTGGCGATTATGTGCCGCGGGGTAGCACCCAGCTTAGGTTTACCACCCGGCACTCTGTGCGCCTGCTCCACACCAAGAATTTACTCAGGCCTTTGGGTGCAAGATGATTGACGATGAGGTCCTCCACGATGAGGTCGACATTTAATTTGTCTGAATTCTCAGGGACACCCACAATACGGACATTGTTCCGCCTAGAACGACTTTCAAAATCTTCCAAACGACGGGAGAAGGAGTCATTAGAGGACCGTAGATCACGGACCTCCGTTTGTAGATCGGAGACATCCGTCGTGAGGCTAGAGGTCTTCAAGTCCAGGGATTTTACTTTTTCATTCGTTTTAGCCAAATCCATCCTGATCAAGGTGACATCGATCGCCACTGTATCCAGTTTGTGCGCCAGGGTTTCATACTGCGCACCGATTGAGGCCTGCATACTCGCAATGGCGCCCATAATATCGTGCAGAGTCGGGTCTTCGTCCGCCGGAGGGTCATCTCCCTTGTCCACCAGGGACTTGCCCGTTCCACCGGGGGATCCCTTAGGATGAGTGTATCGGTCCATGACATTAGATTGTATGGAGCCCCCACGGTCTTCCGCTTTTCAACCTCGGGTTTGCCGGCCATTTTGGAAGCTGCGCCCCCGAGGGGACCCCGAGATCTGGTGAAAATGGCTACGTCGCAAACACCCACAGATGCTCAACCAAAGGACAGCGTGTTCCACGTCACACACCGAGCGGTGATATACAGTCACGGCCCTGAAGTGGGACCGCGAAGTGAAGCAGTCCGTGGGCGGCGGGGCCAAATCCGCAACGTAGAAGGGTCCGGGGCAAAAGCGAAACCGAAAGCCAAGTCCAGGGTCGAAAGTAGGATCAGGGAAGCCGCTGTTGTTCAATTACCATCCAGGCAGTTCATCTACTTGAGCCCGGGGCAGATCCGTGGAGCAGGCCAGGAACGTTTAGACCATCATAAAATCGGTTATCTAGGACCAAATCAAATTTTGAAAGCAACTATCATATCAGTTGGGTTTCATCTTCGATGATCCGTAGTCATAACCAGGATTATAGTCAGGATAAATGCCGGAGGTGGCGAAGGTCCGGGAGCCCTGTGCTCACGCGACCATCTCGGTTGCGCGCGAAGCTCCTCCCCGGTTCTTACAGTATTAATGAGCAGTTCACAATGATCTCCAGCAGTCCTAATGTAATACTATGCAGTTCAGAATGCAGTAATACTACAGTCCTTAATGCACATACTAATGCAGTTCGTAACTCAGGAATAATGCAGGTCGTAATGCAAGAATAATGCGATTCGTTATGCAAGAATAATGCAGTTCGTTATGCAAGAATAATGCAGTTCGTAATGCAAGAATCAGGCAGTTCGTAACGGAAGAACAATGTGATTCATAATGCAAGAATCAGGCAGTTCGTAATGCAAAGAATAATGCAATTCATAATGCAAGAATCAGGCAGTTCATAATGCAAGGAATAATGTGATTCGTAATGAAAGAATCAGGCAGTTCATAATGCAAGAATAATGCGACCTGTAATGCAAGAATCAGGCAGTCGTAAAGCAAGGAATAATGCGATTCATAATGCAAGAATCAGGTAGTTCATAATTCAAGGAATAACGCTTATGCCAATCAGCGCAGTCAACTCGGGCCCCTACTAGGCCCCAACAACAGAGACAACTGTCATACGCTTAAAAAGGCAGCCCCACTACTGCTGGGCAGGAACGAGCCGCTCGGGAACTCACCGCGTCTAATGCAGAGCAGCGGGAGAGAGTTCGGAGCACTCCTGTACTCCTCCTGCATGACTCCCCAGGTCACACAAGCTTGCGGCTCCCGACCAGAGTCCAAGACTTACCTGGGGGGTGCGCTGCCTCGCTCTCCCTCTCTCTCCCCGCTCATCGGACGTCCTGCTGGGCGGCCTCGATGACGTTCAGCTCTGTTGTTAGGCGACGCTGTAGCTGGACGGGTTGCAGCGCTGCCTTCTCCTTCATTGACGATCTTGGGCAGATTCCTCTCAGTGAACAACGATCATGATCCCTTTCACCTTGCAGCTTTCTTAGCTTCAAGAAATCCTGTAGCACATTGCGGCTTTAGCCGGCGGTGGAGATCTTCACTCACAGCCTCAGTTATGATGACGGCTCAGGCCACAAACAGCAATACAGCAGCGTGGACGATGTTTCACACTGTGGGGGCAATGCGATCACGGGGCACCTCGTAAACAGTACCACGGATGTCAAAGGATATATTGTTCTCTTGCCACGACTTGCACAGGAACAGGCTGGTGTCTTTTTCCCAACTCCACCTCCAGGATACCCATAGTCCGTTATCTGAAAACATGACTCTCTAGGACCCCAAAGGGGGAAGGGGGAATTGGATAAAATAACAAGCAGAGAAGAGGTTGTTCTGGATCTGTTTCCTTTTCTGCTTCTTCCAATCCGCCTGTCGTTCTGATGAATCGTAGAAGTCCTAATGCAAACATGAAGAACAACCTCCCTAGCTCTTCTAATAACTTAAATTCTATTTATCTGTTTCCTTACCTAACAGACCAATAGCTGTGCTACTCTTCATTCTCTTACTTGCTTGTCTTTTCTACTCTTAGCTCCAGGATTTGTCTGTAAAATATATCCACTGCTGATGATGTCACATATTACATCATTCATGACATGGTCAGTGACATCACTGATGACAATGGTTCAATGGTTTTGTGTGAGTAAAATAAGGTTTTGTAAATGCTAATTCCTAACTATATATGGTCTATAACCTATGGTTTTTTCAGTGAATTTCAATGGTTTTTTAAAAGCTAATATCTATATCTGTAAAATATATTCTTTATTACGTGACGTATCACGTAGCCACGTGAGACGCCTCATGACGCGTCGCATAACCGTGACGTATCGGCTCTGCAGCGCAAACAAAGCCGGTAACGTAAGCGCGCCGGAGCACGCTTACAGATATATATATATTTTTTAACCTTAATTAGACAAAATCCACACGTGCACATATCTTGAGGCCTTGCAAAGGCACATCAAACAAACAGTCCCTACAATTTTTCAAAGTTTTCTTGATAATCTATTCCATTAATTTTTTTTTTTACTGTTTCTCTTGTTACGCTTACCGGGACGCTACCCGGTACGCGAACCGGACGCTCCAAAAACACAAGATGGCGGACTCCCGTTACGCTGCCAGTTAGCTTCCCGGTTCGCGTACCGGGACGCGCCTCTATGGCGAAAAATCGCAAAAAAAATGTTTTGCCCCGCGGGGCACTTTAATATCCCCCTCATCAATCCTGGCGGGTCAGGAGGGGTCTACCTTGCCCCTTTCCTTCATTTCCCCCTTCGTTTTTCACCGCATCTTGTCTCTCAATCCTACCGAGAGACAAGATGGCGGCCGCTCCGGACTGTTTAGAATGTTGACAGACACCAGAGAGCCAATCAGCTTCGCTTCGCGAAGTTCCGTTACGCGTCAGGTACGCGAACCGGGGCGCTGCCCGGAGCGCGCTTACAGATATATATAATTTTTTTAACGTTAATTTCTCAAAATCCACTGGAACAAATATATTGAGACCTAGCAAAGGCACATTGGGCTACCAGTCCCTACAATTTTGCCAAGTTTCGTGGAAATCCATTCAGCCGTTCGAGCTAAAAGTGAGGCCAACCGCCCTATTGAAAATTGCATGGGAAAAATGCGTTTTGGGACCCCCCTTGACGAAACCCCCCAAATTTTCAGGGGCTGCTCAGAAACAAAATGTGCCATTTTCCTGAAAATTTCAGCCAATTCCGTCCTCAAACGCCAAAGTTATTCGACATAGAATTTTCAAAAATCCCATCGAGAAAAAATCCTAACTATATATACCTACTGGCGTGCTTAGTTCTCTATGATTTGCATTTCCAATCTTTCTATTTTTCTCTCTACTCCTATTCTTACCTCCTATTATGATCTTACAATGCTTCCTGATGTCTTATTTATCTTTTTCTAGATGTTATTAGATTCTTTAACATTAAACGATTATTCGCTTGTCTTTCAGGTATCCAGAAGTCGTTACAATTATTCTGGGTAAGTACCTTCTTGTCTCTATTCTTACTTACTCAGCGAGGAGACTACAATTGTACTGTCTTTTAATTACTTAGTTTCTTTCTCTTAGATATTTACTGCCAGCACATTTACTGTCTCATTCTTTTTATTATTAATTCACTGTATTGACTTATCTGTATTCTTCACTTATCCTTGCAGAAGCTACACAGCGGCAACGTTTCTCCTCGAACTTTCGACTACGAACCTCCGACCTCAAGGCTCCGACAGATGGAACTTGATGAGAAGTCACTTAGCACGCTCCTCTCAAGGTTCAGGCTTCACAGATAACTAGGAAATTGTCCGGTATAGAAAAAAACCTCTCTACTCAAAATAATAAACGCAACGCAAGCTTCTAACTAACTCTGATGACAGGAGCGCTAACGGACAACCTTGTCCCTCTGAATTATCAGGTGAAGTGCGCAGCAGTATTGGCTCGCGTGCTTCACCTAGAGTTCCACACCTTAAATCATAACAACAACTAGACCGCTAACTCGTATTCCGAGTCGGTGGCCATCTTGAAATTCCGCTTGTGAACCGCTAAACTCCAACAGCTGTTACGAGTTGCATTTTTCTTGTTTGGCCAACAAATTACATTCTTCAAGGCACAAATGACATGCTTTTGTCCAGTCCGGGTTTTAACAGGTCTGACAACGAACCACACAGCAGTCTACGGCGTGCAAAAGTGCCATGCACCAAGCGACGCTGAGACACGGTTGGAAACTTTTACGTTCCTACATCAGGGGACCAGCTCTCCTCGGGCCCTTGGAGACACGCTACTTCAGGACACAGCACAAAGCAAATTTCTCACAAGCAGGGGGACACAGCACATAGTAAAGTCCCTTGTCCTCTCCTTAGTCAAATCAGCAAAGTGCCGGCCAGCCCCAGAACACACAGCAAGGGCACTCCTTCTCTTCAGTCTCTTCAGCTGTTCTTCTTTGGCAGAGGTTCCTCTTGATCACAAGGTAGGTTCAATCCTTTTTCAATCTGGATTTTAGTCTTGAGTTCAGGGGTTTCAGCTCTCACACTTATACCCCTAAATGCCTTTGAAATCTTTATGTTCAGTGGGCTCTGAGCCCAGTTCAAAACAGTACTGGGTGGCTTAGTGCCAGTGCAAACCCTCTTCCTTTGATAGTGCAGGTCTGGGCCCCAGATACTCAGCAGGAGGTGGAGCCATCCTTTTGTGGCAGCAACACAACCCTACTCCTCCCCCCTCAAATCAAATGCAGGCCAACCTGTTGCTGTCTCACCTACCCCTCTCTGAGGGCAGGACACTCCCCAGAGCCTGTCACATCCAAACCCAGATGGTCAATCCACAAACAGGCAGAGGCACACAGGATGGTTTAAGACAAGAAACAAGCCACTTCTAACAGCGTGGTTTCTAAGCACACAATTCAAAAAGCATTTTCACAAAAAGATGTGTTATTAAATTCTGAGTTCAGGCACACCAAACTCCATCTCTCCATCTTATGCCTATTGGAGGATTTGCTGGAAACATGTGATACAGCATTCCCCATTCTGTCCTATGGACAAGATGGCCTTGCAACAGTGAAAAACGAATTTGGCATTATTTCATGGTCAGGACATGGTACACACCTCAGTACATGTCCTAACTTTCACATACACTGCACATTGCCCAGGGGGGTACCTTGGGCCTACTATAGGGGTGTCTTATGTGCAAAACAAGGGAAGGTAAGTGTTGTAACTTCTCCCATGGTTTTACCCACCTCCTTCTGTTCCCCCCCCTACGTCATCTCCACACTTGGTACAGCCCGCGCTGTCACCTGAAGGCAGTGATAGAATGTTGGTGTTGAGAGACCATACCCGACAAGCTGGGAGCACCTGTGTTTATTATATGTTAATAAACTTTCTTGAACCCTTCTAAGTGGATGCTTCTTTACCACATTTTTGGCGATGTTGGAAAGGAAGCTGAGCCAGGGTCAGCAAGGTGTTTCCCCCTGGAGCAGTTTGGAGCTTGGTCGGGCACAAATTTTACAAAAGGGCGCAAAAGAAAGATGAAAAGGTCACTAACTACATTGCGGTCCTGAGGGGTTTATCTGCCACGTGTGAATTTGGGGCATTAACGGACTCTATGATAAGAGACCAGATTGTTAGGTGCACTAATGACCCTAGGATCCAGGAGGAACTCCTTACAAGGAACCCTGACCTAGAGGAAGCTCTGAGTATTGCAAAAGGTTTAGAGCACACTGCGTTGTGCATGAAGGAGATGAAAATACATGAAGGGGTTTCAAGAGAGAAAAATGAGAGCAAGGGAGTTCAAGAGGGGGAGACAGTTTGTAAAGTGAGGGAAAAGGCAAGGAGTATTCAACGCAGCAACATACAAGGGTTACTGTGCTACAAATGTGGTAGTCCTAATCATCTGGCAAACAACTGGAAGTGTCCTGCCAGGGATGTGTTATGTAGGAAATGCAACAGGAGAGGGCATTTTTCAAAAGTGTGTAAGAATGTCAATCCAAAAGTACACATGGTGGAAAATGTAGAAATTGGGGAAGGGGGAGAAAAAACCTTTATATTTCAAGTGGGAGATGATGAGGAAAATGAATGTAATGAATATCCTAAATGTGAAATTACCCTTGATGGAGAGAGAGTTGAAGTTTTTGCTGATTCGTGCTCTCTTTATACGTTGATAGACAAAAGTGTGTTTGAAGAAAAGTTTGCAAAATATGGGGTGGTAGTAGAGAAAGCTGACATTTGTCCAGTAGGTTACTATAAGGAACGCATACCATTAGAGGGAATGGCGAAAATGAGGATAACATTTAAGGATAGGCACACGGTGGGAAAAATGTATGTTACCACAAGGGGTTCTAGCCTTCTGGGGTGGAAGCACCAGAAAGAGTTAGGGATTAAGCTAGATACCAGCAACAGAGAGCAAGTGCTTTTAGTGGAACCCCCCAGTATCACTGAAAACCTAACCTTGAAATTTAAGGAGGTGTTTAATGAAAATCTGGGAGTGTTGAAGAACTATATGCACAGAATCACTCTCAATGAAGGAGCTGTACCTGTGGTACATTAAACACGATCCATTCCCCTGCGTATGAAGGAGCCATTGAAAAGTGAGTTGGAAAAACTGGTCAGCCAAGGGGTGATCATGGAGATTGAAAGTTCAGCATGATTGGCTCCGGTCGTTATCACGACCAAGGATGGACGGAAGAACATTAGGCTATGTGTAGACCTGAGAGATCTGAATGCAAACATTCAAGTAGACCGATATCCCCTCCCGAGAATTGGAGAGATGTTGAGCACCATTTAAAGGGCAAAATTCTTTAGTGTCTTGGACCTGTCCTCGGCCTATTATCAGATAGAGCTACATCCGGAGTCACAGTCCCTGACAGCATTCACAACACCTTTTGGAAATTTTTAATTCCTGCGGATGCCTTTTGGTTTGGGGCTGTGGCTGCAGCCTTCCAACGGGTGATGCAGCACATTCTGAAAGACTGTGAAAAAACAATGTGCTTTCAGGATGATATCCTGATATATGGATCAAATGAAAAGGAACACAGTGAGAACATCAAAGCAGTGTTAACGAGATTGAGGGACGTAGGTTTCACAACCAGAGTGAGCAAGTGCAAGTTGGGGGTGAGCTCGGTGGACTACTTGGGCCACACTATTTCGGAAGAAGGCATCAAACCGAAATGTGATCTGGTCAACGCAGTTAGAGATGCTCCAACGCCAAGAAACAGAGAGGAGGATGTGTCATTTCTGGGACTGGTGGAATACATGGCGAAATTCATCAAAGATTTTGCCACCAGATCTTACTCTTTGAGAGAGTTGGTAAAGAAAGACAGCATCTTCAACTGGGGAGAAAACCAAGAGACGGCGTTCAGAGATATAAAAAATGCAATCATACAGGCACCCTTTATAGGAAAATTTGATTCTGAAAGAGACATAATAATTTCTACAGATGCAAGCAACTGAGGAAGGAGATAAAAGTGGTAGCTTTCGCTTCCAGAACCCTCACCGCTCCGGACGGAAGCCAACTATTCCACGGTGGAAAAGGAGGCCCTAGCTGTATATTGGGCAATCAAACATTTCAAGTACTATGTGTGGGGAGTACAATTTGAGGTGCATACGGACCACAAGCCATTGGTGCCTTTGTTCACAAAGAAAAACATGGAGGAAATGACCCAGCGCATAGCAAAGTGGGTGTTGGGCCTGCAAGGTTTTAATTTCAGAGCAGTTTACATTCCAGGTCAACAAAACAGGGTGGCAGATTTCCTCTCTAGGGCTCCTATCCGCTGTGATGCTGAGGAGGAAAAAGTTGCTGACACTATTTTGGAAATGGGCGTAGCGGCAGTGGCCAAAGAAGAATGGGAGAAACAAATGGAACAGGACGGAACCTTGAAGAGGGTAAAGAAGTATATTGTGTCAGGATGGCCTAAGAGGTGCAAGGAACTGGATAACGAGATTCAACCGTACTGGAATGTTAGAGAAGACCTTTCTGTGGAGGGGAACTTCATCTTGAAGTCTGGGAAATTAGTTACTCCCGAGGGGATGAAGAATCAAGTGATCTCCTTGGCCCGTGAAGGTCATTTGGGCAGAAGTCTATGTAAGTCAAGGTTAAGAGCAGACTACTGGTTCCCAGAAATGGATGGAGAGATGGAGGAACAGGTACGCGATTGTTATGCGTGTAGCTTAAGCGACAAATCTAAAGTATCTAAACATTCTCCCCTGATCCCGGTGGAAGTACCTATGGCACCTTGGCAAAAACTGGGTTTTGACATTACGGGACCCATTCATGGAAGTGGCTCACAAGACTGGTACCTGTTGGTAATGATTGACTATTACTCAAACTGGATAACTCACAAGGTGGTATGTAATATCAATACAAAGTCTTTGATACGATTCCTAAAAGAGGTGTTTTCAACAGAGGGTATTCCTACAACGTTGATAACAGACAACGGAGTGCAACTGATCTCGGAGGAAATGAAAGAGTTTCTAAGAGACTGCTCGATAACCCATATCTGTACTCCGTTGTATTGTCCAAAGGCGAACGGCAAAGTTGAAAGAGCGAACCTCCTGTTGAAGGAATGTATCAATCTGGCCAGCAAGTCGGGGGAAAATGTGGAGGACGCCATCATGGAAACACTGTGGGCATATCATACCACCCCCAACTAAATTTCAGGACACTCACCGTTTGAGCTGTTGAGAAGAAGAAAGGCTGGATCAAAGCTTTCCCTGAATTAGATGGGAAAAAATGGTCATGTGGAAGTCAATCAGGAGGAAATGAGAAAGGAAATTGAAGACAAGCAAAGCAAATACAAAGATTGATACGACAGGAAGTGGGGTGTAAAGGAGAAGAACCTCAAAGAAGGACAGATGGTGCATATCAGGAAGCCGGACAAGTTAGAGAAAAGAGAGGACAGATTCTACGCCCCAGGTAAAATAAAGGAAGTTAAGAGCAATGTGGTGGTCATGGAGGACGGGAAAATGTGGAGTCAAGACCAGGTAGTCCCCGTTACGATTAGAGGAAACCAGATAGGTGAGGGGACTTCAGAATCAGGTGACAGAAGGCAGGGAATGGGGCATAGAAGAGAAAGTCACAGGAAAAGAACCACCCCGTCCTGGCACAGACAGTATAACATGAGGTAAAGGTTAGTTCTGCCATCTATGTAGTGGGCTCATTGTATCACCTGTCAGTTTAACCTAGGTATGGAACCAAGGAAAGGGCCTACTGCGCAAGACTCCTTGTTCGGGTGTTGTTGTACATTACGAATTATGTTGTTCTCCCTTATACCTGCTCTTACCCGCTCTTCCCATATCCTCATCCATACCTCTCCACCTTTTACCCTTTCTCTGGTTCCTTGCCCCGATTCCCCAACCCTCTTTGTTCTCCCTAGGGAGGATGATGTGTTGTAACTTCTCCCATGGTTTTACCCACCTCCTTCTGTTTCCCCCCCCCCCCCCTACGTCATCTCCACACTTGGTACATCCCGCGCTGTCACCTGAAGGCAGTGATAGAATGTTGGTGTTGAGAGACCATACCCGACAAGCTGGGAGCACCTGTGTTTATTATATGTTAATACATTTTCTTGAACCCTTCTAAGTGGATGCTTCTTTACCACAGTAAGGCTTGGCGACTGGGTGCACTTGTCAGGACAACAAGGCAGTTAACAAACTGCGTGCAGGCACTGCAGGGGCAGGCCTGCGATCTCTTTTTAGGGCTACTGGTGTGGGTGGCACAATTAGTGCTACAGGCCCACTAGTAGCATTTGCATTTCTGCCCCTGGTACACATAGTGCACTTTACTAGGGCCTTTACTAGTAAGACAAACATACCAATTATGGACAACCAATTACTCCAACACTTTATACAGGGAACACTTGCACTTTGACACTGATCAGCAGTGGCAAAGTGCCGAAAGCATCTAAGTTGGCAACAATATGTCAGAAAAAGGTCTAGGAGGAGGGCAACACGTTTAAGGAACTTTAGCCCAAAAGGGCCAAGTCCAACACTCTTCTTTTGGATTTCATGGGATAGATGTAGTCAAGACTAATATAAGAGGTGGTGATAGGGAGCTTCTGTTGACACAAAGGGAATCAAAGTGGATTTCACATTTACGCAAGGTAGAATTTGGTCTCAATGTGGAGCATGAGTTTCACCATTTCGTATAGATCTGTGGGCGCAGCATCAGTTGTTCTCTGTGTTACGAAGCTTGTGTGGGCCACTTATAGATACTTCCCTTATTCCCTTCTTTTCTCTTTTTACAGGCAATTCTGAATTTAACACTCTCTAAATCTGACCAAGATACACAAGCTGGTAAAATGGTAAAATAAATAAAAAAACGTTACCTGTTATATGGTTGTCGACACTCTTCTCACTACTGACTATCATAAAATGTGTATGGTAATAAGGGAATACATTTTATGCACACACGCATAACTGTTAGTTTTGTTATCTAATCCTTTTGGCTTATAATAGTAGAGAGAACCAATACACTCATTTATTTGTACTACAGCTGCTTCCATAATGCCAATAGATAATGTAGGTAAGAACTACAAGATGGCGGACATGTTCTGTGTGGCAGTGGCCCCTTTTTCCATGTCCATGGGAGACATGGCAACCCGACAGGCCTGGCATGTGATGGCAGATATTCTGCTTCTTATCGACCTTGGAGACAGACATTTCGGAAAAGATGAATACTTTCAGTGAATGATAATGTGCGTACTCGCTACCTTGACTAACTTTGGCCAAATTGACTAATACGTTTACAATTTTTAGACTTCTGAGACTTTGACGATATTAATAGGTCATATAGGCATACACTACAAGATGGCCGAGACTTTCTACGTGGCAGTAGTCCTTTCTTTAGGCCTACGACAGGTACTGCAAACCAACCAGCTTGTTTGGTGGGGTATTTAAAAGGTTTGTGTTAGAAATAGGATCTCTGGCTCGCCAAGGTTTGCGCCAAAGTCAGGCAGAGACCACCACTCTAGTCAAGGCAAGGGAGTTACACGCCAAAGATAACCCCTGCTCACACCCTTGGTAGCTTGGCACGAGCAGTCAGGCTTATCCCGGAGGCAATGTGTAAAGCATTTGCGCAACACACATAGCAACAACATACGAGGCACACCAGAAAAGGAACTCCACACAAGGTTATATATAAAATACCCTTTTTATGATCATAAACACATTAGAATAGTAATCACACAATATACACTGTGCCAACTGACACTGGGCAATATTTACAGGGGAGTATATACACCTGACAGGGCCATCTGGACCACTGTCAGAACCATCACAAAGAGAACATAGTAAATGTAGAACATATCATAAACGTAGAACACAACCAGTAATTATTGGCAAACACAGTACTCAACATCATCCTGTAACACAAACCATATTATGCACAGTATCACATTAGGCGTGAAATATATTCTGCGCCAACCTCATAAGCCTAAACATATTAGACCATAACCTCCTAAGCATAACTCACGTTAGGAAATATTCTCACTAGCATAAACCACCGTAGGCAAATAACCTCATACCTAAACCACAGTAGAGAATAACTCAAACTTATACACAGTATGCAAAACCTCATAATCATAAACCACATTTAGAGGCATAAATCACGGTGCGTAAAACAGTACATGAATTAGATTTCCAGCACACCTACATTAATCACATTAGCACATAGCCTCCTAATAAAAACCATTGTAGAGGCATAAATCACATTAGGGCCTGGCGCCTTATTAACCTAACAGTCCCTTTGGCCAATTGGCTTTCTCAAAGGGCTCAAATGCCCTGTGTCAAAAATGTCAGGGCTGCTGCCTGTGCTGCAGAATCCTAAGTGTGCCACTGTGCTGGGGCAGAGGGGTGCATCTCACTACTATCTCTCTCAATGCCCCCAAAGGAATGATGGCCTAAATGTGGCAGCTGCTAACTACTTGCTGGGCAGCTGTGAATATCAAAAGAGTCCTGGACACTCATGGTGCCCTTTGGGTGGACAAATATGCAAAGCGTTGCAGCTACCCGCGCTGGTGCAGAGCAGCTGTGAATCAATATTTCGCCCTGGCACAACTGTGCACTCGGGGCCTTCACTGGGGCTCCATAACCAAAATGCCTCTCAATGTACAGCTGCTGTGTCGCAAGGAGGGCAGCTGTAGACAAATGGCCAAAACTGAACCAAAGTACAGCACCACTCGCGCCCGTTACCCCCACTGGGGCCCTTAAAAACAAATAGCCCATCATTGGAGCAGCACAGGCTCTTAAAAGAAAACATGCCCAACAATGCGGGAGCGGCCCACCCTCTGGGGGGGGGCGCTCAAGCAATGACACGGTGCCTCGGGAAACAACAATAGGGGCAGGCACCGATAGCGTGCTTTGACATACCCCCTCCCCCCAGCTCCACTCACCAGACACCTTTCCCTTTGCCTTACTTCACCTAGGCCCCCCTCCTGGGATCCGGGACTTGGATGTGGAGCCCACAAGCCTCCAGGCTATTTCCGGTGTATGTCCCAGTGCGGGGTGGGCTCCCGCCTGGGTCTCAGAATGCGGCACTTCATCTGGCACTGCCAACAGGTCACGGGAGCCCCGCTTGGATCCACAACTCCCTCCTCGCCTGCGGCTTCAGGGATCGACGTGGCCAGCCGCCTCCAGTCAGGCAGTGTGAATTGCATGTCTGGTTTGTGAGTGACAGGGGCTGAGGTGTGTGTGGCTCCAGGAGGGGCAGGGTGAATCAGCGCTAGGCTGAATGGGACATCTGTATTTGGGTGGTGGGAGGAGAAATCCCTGGTCCCTGAATAGGATGGTGCCTGCCCTAGTGAATGCTGGCTCCTCCCCCTATGCTGTTTCTGATGACGATCCCCCACCTGACAAAGGAGGGTGTGAGCACTGTACACGAAGTGCTTCATCAACCCCCAGAACCAGTTGGAACTGGCTCCCCAAGCCCTGTGCTGGCGCAGAGAAAAGGAAAAGTACTATAAAAGTAGGGGCTGTGACCCCATAAAGAGGTTTTCCCTTGTGCTTGGGTGGTCACTTGCAGCCGGTAGGCTGCTTATCTCCCAGGAGGAACCGCCACCTTGACTGTACCTTGGGTGTGCTGGCCTCCTGTTGAGGGTCTCAGGGCTGCAAAGGAATTAAGGGGGAAAGCCCCTTGCTGGGTCTGGCCATGGCGAACTATACCCCTTCCTTGGATCTCCATCCGACCTTGGGGAGTTCTTGGGGGGGCTTCCCTCTCCAATTCTGTAGCCTTGGAACCCAGGGCGCGTGTGGAGCACTAGCTGTGTTGTGCAGCACGTGTGAGCAGTTTTGTTCTGCAATCGGGTCACACTTTTCTGCTGAGAGACGGGAGGGGAGAGCTGAGGCGGGAGAAGCACTCTCCCTCATGGATGGAGCAGGCTAGGGCAGTGACTTGCAGCCGTCGATACCACGGCAACCTGGGGGAAACTTCCCCCAACGTCCCATTGTCTGGTACTGCCACTGGGAGGCCTGGGACCGCCCGCATCATACAGCAAAGACCCGAGGCTGTGAAGAAAGGAAGAGCCCCGCTGGCTGCAAAACCAGGAAGTGAGAGCTGAAGCCAGGCAACAACGAAGCCTGGTTGTGGGCGGGGCCTTTTTCTACAGAAGGAGCAGATGGCAACCGTGCTCCGTGTCCAACTCCTGCCACAGCCACTAGAGGAAAAGAAGACAGAGGCAGTGCCTGAGTCAACCTGGCCCCACAGGACCGGGTCGGTGCCTGGCCAGTGACCGCCTACATTAGGAGTACCTGACCGCTGTTGGATGCGGACGGCAGCTCCTTCTTTCGCTCTGCCCCCCAAGGAGTGGTGAGTGGGGCAGAGCCTCTTTTTCCTTGTTGTGTCTGACCCGGCCCACAGTGGTGAAATACACAGCATTGTGGCAGCTGCACCCTTACCAGATTCTTGGGGGCACTCACCGTGGGCAGAAACAAAGTGTATTTTTGCCCCAACCCGGATTTGGTGTACGGGGCACCCAGGTCATTTCCTCTGAATTATGTCCGAACGGAAACCTCAATATTCCACACTGAGTGGAGGGTCACAGACTCAGGAGGGGATGCAGGCCTCTATTGAGCTGTAGGCACTACACCCGGGTCTGCTTCAGGAAGTCTGTGGGCACAAGAGTTCTGCACAGTAGTGTGGGATATGCTCACGGTGAACCCTACTATGAGGCCTGTGCGGAGGAAATGTAATGTGCTATGGGGCAGGGTTGCTGATTTTGGTTCGTGTTTCATAATATGTGGTGATCCTTTTCTAGCATTGATTCTCCAGTACCGTGTGCACACAGCTACTAGTTCCTAATGTGCACTACTAATGAGGTTTAGGCATGATGTGTTGCATCAGGGGCAATCCTAACTAGTTGTTACTGGCTATCCTTATTGTGATGATCATGATTTATGCCTAATGTGATGTGATGTATGCCTAATGCTAATACCAGGAGTTACTGGTTGTGTTTTAGATTTACTTATCTTATCTAATGGTTCTGACAGTGGCCCGATTGGCCCTGTCCTGTATATAATCCCTTGTGAATATTGCCTAGTGTCATTTGGCACAGTATAAATGTGTGATTACGTTTCTGATGTGTTTATGATAATACAAAGGCTATTTTTTTTATACAACCTTGTGTGGAGTTTCTTTTGTAGTGTGCCTAGTGTGTCACTGCTGTGTGTGTGTGGTGCTCAAACTCTTTATACATTGCCTCTGAGAAAAGCCTGACTGCTCGTGCTAAGCTGCTAAGCTACCGGTACAAAGTAAGCATATGACTCTTACATATTACATACTTTGAGACCGGTCACCACCATGTGTTTGAGTGAGTTCAGTTTGTGGGTTGTAGATGGGTGGATTTTCACTTACATGGTTTGAGTCAAAACCTTCATTACAGAAGCATCACCTGTTGGAAAGGATTCCTAGTTAGGCTTCTTTGGCCATGCCCCTATTAGAAACCTCTCCACCTTTTTCATCCTTTTACAAATGCTGTAATCAGGTGTATGGGTTGATGGTTATCAAGAAGGACAAGGTTCTATTCAGATATTCAGCGGTTAAGTGAACAGCCAAGTGAGATATACACACTGCTGAGGCCTGTGTGGAACTTGAAAGCTACAGACTCACAATCAGACAGGGCTAATCAAGGCTTTCTTCTTTATATATGTTGTTAACTAAAATAGGCGGTACTAGGTACTATATAAAATGATTTTAACGCAGAATAAATAAGTTACAGTAGGTACTCCTGATGGCAAAAGTTTATGTTAAGCATTTCCTTTAGCAATATTAACTGTTAGCCCTGATATCCATGACATGGTATCCGCTAAACGTTTTGCCTTCACTCCCTGATTTTTGTCTGAACTCGCTTTTGTTTGCATTAGGTCTCTGTGAACTTTACACCTGCTAACCAAAGTTAAAGTCCTTGCGCTCTCTCCTTAAAACATGGCAAGAATAGCCTGCATCTAATTGGCAAATTTAATTTATTTACTAAGTCTCTAATAAATGTACGCAGGTCCTTTAGATTAAATGCTGCCAGTGGGTGGTAGCACTCACAGAGCAAGCCATTAAAATAGAATAGTGAAACCTATCTGCCACTGCAGTCTGTATTGCAGATGTAAACTGCCCTTTGGACCTGGCAAAAGAAACCTTTTGAATAGTGTAGACTTAAATCTTCCTTTGCAATATGTATATGTCACTCCTAAAGTAGGACCTAACCACCCCTAGGGTAGGATGCCTGGTATTTAAAAAGTAGGACTTGTAGGTTTAAGTTTGACATGTCCTGGCAGTGAAAAGCTCCTATCATGGTTTTTCACTGTTATAAGGCCTGGCTCCCCTAAAGTCTAACACTGGGTTACCTTATAACATCTAATAAATGCTAACTTGAGATTGGGGGAAGATAGAGGTATGCCATTTACACTCAAATGAATTGTAACTTAACATTCTCTTTAATGGTAAAGTCAGAGTTAAAGTTACTATTGTGAAAATGCCACTTAGAAACTTGGCATTTTTCTGCCCAAACCAACTGTCCCTTTCTGCCAGTGTCCTGGATCAAATGACTGAATGAATAGTAAAAAAGGGAAGCCTAGGTTTTAGGGAAGAGATTATTCCTGACAGGATAGGTGGGAAGGAGCTGTACCCTGATGATTACATTTCAAAGGTCTCTTCCTGCAGCACACGCAAAGGAACCTGACACCAGGCCTGCCTTGTTTTTGTCACCCTAGAAAGTTAGGAGCCCGGACCAATGGAAGTGAAGAAGTGACCAGAACCAGTTTTGGGGAAAAGTCTGGGAGTTCCTGCACACAAACACTGGCTCCAGGTATAAAAGTAGCACCTTCAGAGCCTCTCATCAGTACCCTCATTGACCTGTAGAAGACTCAGAAGTGCTGCCCTGCTTCTAGAAGCACTGTTGTGCTGCTGGAAGGATTGCCTTGCTGTTTGAAGAAGGAAGATTGGTCCTGCTTGCCTTGAGCCTAGGCCACCCAGAGTAACTCCAAAGTGTAGCGTCCTACCATCCCAGGTACTCCGCAATACCTGCCGCACACATGGACAGTAATTTTACACATCCTTATTTTGCTGCACGTAAGTCAGAACTCTAAGCCTGCCTTCAACTCATCCCTCCAATGCTTACGTCACAGGTCTATGTGTATAGTGGGAACTAAAAGCGTTCCAGTGTTCCTTATTTATAAGGCAATACATTGCCCGCTTTGTTAAATAAAAAATTATAACTTTTCAAAATAGATAAATAAATAAAAACACAAATCAATACATACATGATTATAGATACATATGCAATTATAATTCTTCAATTAATCCAGTCTTTAATTTGACATTGATGTTT
The DNA here is from genome assembly GCF_964261635.1 of Lissotriton helveticus. NCBI lineage: Eukaryota > Metazoa > Chordata > Amphibia > Caudata > Salamandridae > Lissotriton > Lissotriton helveticus. The sequence goes on from NC_136065.1 coordinate 951,210,012, forward strand.
GGTGAGTGATGGACTGCCTGTTGAAAATGATAGGAATCTCTCTTAATGGACTTCCAAGAACGCTGGGCAGTCACCATGTGTCCTTTAGTGTTCATAAAAGTAAATGGTCCAGCCTCCAAAGGAGGATCAGACTTTCTTTTTTTGGGTTGTCTAACTATCACTTAATCTCCTCTTGTAAAGGTGACATCTTTTACATGATACCACCTGTAAGCATATATTTTCATCTTTCATTTTTCACTGAAGTCCTTAGTATGAATGTCTTCCTCAGTCTTGGATCTCAGGTTGATCAATTGGGGCAGCTTGGTCGTCATGGCTGATTCAAACATTAGAGTTTCCCTTGCCATTGAGTGAGCTGTCGAACGAAGAGGTCGAAGAGTAGTGTACAAAACAAAATGAACATTAGCAGGGGTAGAGGAGCACAATAATCATAGGTGTAAATAGATTACATCAAATAGTCTTAATTGTTTAAGGAATGGAGCATATATCATGCATTCATAGTGGGAGTTTCTTTGAAAAAAGAGACATCAGACACTTTTTCCTTATAAAAACAATACACTTTGTGTCCTTATTTTTATCTTCTTTTATTTGTATATCTTCATATTGTTGTACATATAAATCAAGATACAGCCAAAGCACAGCCTACACGTTTCGTCCCAACCTCACCGGACTTCTCCAGGGCTGTTACAAAATACACATAAAACACAAATTTAGAAAAATTACTTCACACAGTACTACACATACATCAATTACAAAACAGCAGATTATTCTTTACAATAAAAGCCTAAAAAGGGGGTATGATCAACAGTCCATGTCCTTAAATTGATTTCTTATGGACAGTAGTGGATCACGCGTAGTTTTCAAACAATTAGTTCAATATGAGTTCAGTATCCCAGGAATACAGTTGTGCTATCAATCAATTCGCATATTCCGATGTGTATTGTTGTTCAATTTATGTTCCATGTTTTCCGTCAAATTAATTAATGGTAACTGTGATAAAAACATCGCCCATTACAAATCTAAGACTAGTTCCTACCCCATGCTGCCCAGACCATTTACTGTTGAAAGGAACTCCCCTATGGTCAATTGCTCGTCTAACATCAATCCCATATTTAGGAATGTTGTATCCACTTGTGAATTTATTTTTAGCATGAATAAACTTCTTGGGATATCCACATAGTTTTGAGCTCTATTGGAATGACGCACATTACTTCACGATAGGTGCATCTCACTCAAAAAGCCTCTTGCATGTACAGAGTGGAGAACTCACCAAAAGATAGGTCCTGGATAATCCAAATCCTCAAAACGAAGAAACATCAATCACTCCAAAAATGTATTTCATCCATATGCTATACGTCGGGGCAACAAGGAGAGAAAGAAAGAGAAAACAAGAGAAAAAGGAAAAATAAATATAATATCTAAGTTTCCAAGTCTTCAAAGTATTTGATTGTGCTAAATGTGAAATGACCAACAAAACGCCCTTCACAATAGGTGCGTAATCCATAACAATAGACTGCATCAACATCCGCTGCATATTCCTGCAGTGTGTTTAATTGTGTACACAGATCTAATTCCAAACGTGATTCAGCTCAGGTTTATTCAACCCACCTACTCTGCAAACTGTAGATCAGAGGGATGTTTGTTTGGTTATCCCTTCTCAAAGATGAAACCCATAATTTCTTAATACCTCAAGACATGTGCTAGCAAATGCACTCACCATTTTCATAGGCGTTGTCAGAGTACTACTTCTACCTGGGCCCGAAGGACCTCTGAGTGGGCGCAATATGTCCACTTCTGGGAGCGCTTCATTGACAATATCATACTCATATGGACAGGGTCTTTGATTCAAGTGGAGGAATATTGTGTATATTTGATTGATAATGAACTTAATGCGAGGTTTACTATGAATAGCCACAGAACAAAGATAGCCTTTTTGGATGTTCTACTTTACGTAAAAGATAACAAGATTCAGAGCACTTTATTTCATAAACCTACAACCTGCAATAGTATATTGTAAGCAAATAGTGCACATCCAATGAACACTATTAAAGCGATCCCGTTTGGGGAAATGTGAAGGATCAAACGGAACTACAGTGACGTGGGTGAGTGTGAAATGAACTTAGACAGTCTTACGGACAGGTTGTCATTACGAGGTTGTAATGGGCGATTGCTCAACAATGCTCGGAGAAAAGTAACAGATATGGACAGAGGAGAGTTACTAAAAAAGAAGTCAAGAGATAGAAAAAGTAAACCATTAGTTTTAATAAAAACGTATAGTTCCTCTAGCCATCAGATTTGGCGTGTGCTCAGAAAGCATTGAAACTTATTGGAGAGTGTTCCACATTTGAAGCCACATGTGAACAAGTATCCAGGAATCACTTACAGAAGAGGTTGCACTATTAGGGATATAGTCAGCCCTAGTTACACGCGAGAAGTGAAGGAGATCAGTACATTGAACTGGCTGCCCCCCAAACCGAACGTTTTTTTTTATATGCAAAACTTGCAGTATGTGCCATTTCGGCATTAACAAAACGATGGGGTTCATCTTTAACAATACCTGTGAGTTTAAAATTAACACCTTTATCAACTGTCGTATGACCTTTGTTATTTATGCGATCATTTGTATATGTGGAAAAGTGCTACCTATGTAAACTTTTCCACATATACAAATGATAGTGGTATATTTATCAAAAATACCACCCCCTTTTCTGAATCATTTGTCCACCATAAGCGTGGAAGGGTATACTCAGATGTGAGTACCTTGCTCATTGCACCATCAGGATTCAAACAAGCCGGGCCGACGACGCCTGAAATGGCAGAAACCGGTCCCCGGAAGCTTGTTTCCTTCCCAGTATAAGAATTGGCTTGGTAGTTTGGTTTGCCCTGTTCCCATCATGCACTGGGCCAGGGACAGACTAATTTGCATATAGCAAGGTTCTGAGCTGGGATGGGGCAGTGAGCTAAATAACGGTGATGGATCAAGCCCTGATCTTTGGACTGGGTAAGAGTGGTCTGCTTAATTCAGACACTCTGTTCATCACCACCCCCTTTTCTGAATCATTTTTGGCCACTATAGGTGTGGCAGGGTATACTCAGACATGAGTCCCTTGCTCACTGCTCCATCAGGATTCAAGCAAGCCGGGCCGACGAGGCTGAAATGCCAGAAACCGGTCCCCGGTAGCTTGTATCCTTTCTGGTGAAGAATTGGCTTGGTAGTTTGGTCTGCCCTGTTCCCATGATGCACTGGGCCAGGGACAGACTAATTTGCATATAGCCAGGTTCTGAGCTGGGATGGGGCAGTGAGCTAAATAACGGTGATGGATCAAGCCCTGATCTTTGGACTGGGTAAGAGTGGTCTGCTTAATTCAGACACTCTGTTCATCACCACCCCCTTTTCTGAAACAAACTGCAATACAGCAGCGTGGATGATGTTTCACGTTGTGGGGGCAATGCGATCACGGGGCACCTTGTAAACATTACCACGGACCACACGACAGTCTTCCAGAAATCCTGTAGCACGTTGCGGCTCAGGGTGGCAGCCTCACTCACATGCCTCAGACGGCTCGGGCCACAAACAGCAATACAGCAGCGTGGATGATGTTTCACACTGCGGGGGCAATCTGATCACGGGGCACCTAGTAAACAGTACCACGGACCACACAGCAGTCCCAGGGGTGCAAAAGCACCATGCACCAAGTGACGCTGAGACACGGTTGGAAACTTTTATGTTCCTGAGTTTCCACAACAGGGGACCAGCTCTCTGTAGTATTTGAAGAATGAAATAAGGCTAGTTGATAGTATCTTCTTGAATTTATTCTCCAGTAAAAGAGCACGTCTGGTCAGATCCACAACTCACAGGAAACTGACCAACAGTAAAATATGGAACATTCATTGACAGCATGACTGGAATATGGTACATGTCATCATACAAAGAATGCACAAGTCTTAAAGAAATACTTACTATCTTAACACAATATAAATAAATAATAAACTATAAACTAACATACTACATATCTTCCCCTCTTTGTTTTTTTTTTTTTTTTTAAAACAAATTTTTATTTATATACAAAAAATTCTTAATACTTTGAAGGTCTAATGACAGATCTGCCAAAAGAAGATTTCTGGATAAAGGAAGATTCTCTATCTTGGTTAACAGGTACACAATCATCACAAACATTAGAAGAAGAGGCTTCTTTATCCCCAGCATTTGAAGGAGAAGCTTCATTATCACAAATATTCGCAGGAGAAACTTCATCATGAGAACATTTTCTATTTATAAAGGGATTAGAATCAATAGAATTCTGAACAGAATCTGAGATGTCAGATTGAATACAATCAAAACACCAAAAATGCCCAAGGGATTTCTTTGTATTATCCAAGGAAACATGTTCATGCTGGTGTTGAGATGGAGCTAAACGACTTAAATGCCACTTTTCACCATTCTCTAACGTAACAGAATTTTCATGAATTTTCACAACCTTTTTAGGAGAACTAAATTTGCTCTGACCTTTAGGTACTTTTCTAGCATTTTTAATACAGACAAAATCTCCAATTTGTAACTTGACAGGTTTTGCACCATGTTTATAATCATGGGATAATCTATTTTTAGTATGAGAAGAAGACAACTTAGAGTTGATTTCATCAGTATCATAGAATACCATATCATTCCTTTTCATCCAACTTGGGTTAGTTTTTGAAAAAGGAACTCGACACCGCATTAAAGAAAAAGGACACTTGCCAGAAGAAGGATGTGGAGTAACTCTATACGCCCACAACATCTTTTTACATTCACTCTCCCAAACGAGATTTGACTTAAAACACAGCTGAATAGTATTTTTAATGACCCTGTTAAGCCTTTCCACAACTCCGTTACAAGAAGGGTGGTATAAAGGTGTCAACTTATGGTTAATTCCTTTTGAAGTGAAAAACAATTGCATTTCTTTGGACTTAAACTGAGGCCCATTGTCAGTTAAGACAGCTGAAGGACAACCTTCTTGGATAAATAAACATTCCAAGAATTCAATAATAATAACTGTGTTAGCTTTCTCGACAACCTTCAATTCAAACCATTTAGAAAATAAATCTACAATAACAATAACGAACTTAACATTGTTATCAAACCAATTGACAGGTCCCATGATGTCCATGGCTAACTCTTCCCAAGGAAATTTGGGAGCAATTACATTTCCCAAAGGTGGATTGAAGTTTTTTTTTGATTTGTCCGAAACTTCACAATTTATACATGCTCTAACAAGTTTTTCTATATCGTTATCCATCCCTGGCCACCAATACTGGTCTCTCACCCTGGATTTTGTTCGAGAAATGCCCGGATGGCCTTCATGGGACAACTGCATAATGTGAGATCTAACAGATATGGGTGGAATTATTTTATCACTCCTAAGTAGAAATATATCAGAAATGGAAAGTTCATCGCGGACTTCCCAAAAACCTCTCAAAGAATCATTAAGATTCTTTTTACAAAAATCTTTCCATCCCATTACAACTTTAGATTTAACTTCAGTAAGAAGTTTATCATCAGAATCAGCTTTGAGCCACTGGTCTTTAGAAAAACTGTAAAAAATGTTGCAAATAGACACAACATTTGCAACGGAAAAATCATTCCAGGAATTACGGTCAGCCACATAAATCGGTAGAGAAAATCTGCTCAAAAAATCTGCAATGATGTTTTTTTTTCCTGGAACATAATTTATAACAAATAAGAAATCTTGCAAGCGCATGGACAATCTAGAAATTCTAGCCGTAGCTTTATACAAACCTTGTGTGGTTAATAATTTGGTAAGGGGTTTATGATCTGTTCTCACACAAAATGACATTCCCCAAATGAACTTTCTAAAATGTTCTAATCCCCACACAACCGCAAGGGTTTCCCTTTCGATTACTGAGTATTTTTCTTCAGTAGGCGTAAGGGATCTTGAGGCAAAGGCAATTACCACTTCCTGATCAGATTCAGACAATTGAGTTAAAACTGCCCCCAAGCCTTTAGAACTAGCATCAGTAGTAATGAATGTGGAGGCAGTAGGATCAAAACCTTGTAGGTTGGGAGCACAGCAAACAGCCTGTTTAATAGTTTCAAAAGCTTGTTGACATTCCTGTGACCAAACAAAAGGAACTTTGTTTTTCAAAAGAACCCGCATAGGAAAAGTTTTCTCACTAAAATTAGAAACAAATTTGGAGTAAAACTCCGCTAAACCCAGAAATGACCTTAGATCATCTTTGGATTTAGGAGCAGGAGCATCTGAAATGGCTCTTATGAGTTTAGTCTTAGGCCTTATTCCCTGATCATTAATCTCATGCCCTAGATACACAACTTTGTCCTCTGAAAAAGTACATTTAGAAATTTCTGCAGTGAGACATCTTTCATCTAGGACTTTCATAACTTTTCTCAATCTAGAGTCATGTTGTGGAGCATCCTTACCTAAAATAAGGATATCATCTTGGAAGAAGATGACACCAGCCATATCACCGAATAATTGTGACATGAGGCGCTGAAAAACTGCAGCTGTAGAAGCCAAACCAAATGGCATGCGGCGAAAACGGAAACAGCCAAAAGGGGTACAAAATGCAGTAAGATCACGGCTGGAATGATGTAAAGTGATCTGGTGATACGCTGAAGATAAATCCAGCGTAGAGAAAAATTTAGCACCACGAGTTAAAGACAACATTTCATCAATCCTGGGTAACGGAAACTGATCCACAATTATGTTATTATTCAAGTTTCTCAAATCAACACATAAGCGGATTTTTCCATTAGCCCGTCTAGCGACCACCAATGGAGAAATCCACTCAGACGATTCAATAGGTTCTATGATACCACTTTCTTGTAATTTTAACAAATCATTTTTAACTTCGTCCCTAACAATCAATGGTATGTTCCGTACTTTATGAATCATTGGTACAGCGTTACTCTTTAGTCTTATACGGTGAGAAAAACCTTTGAATTTTCCAATCTTACCTGAGAAAACGTTCGGAAACTCTTTAAGAATCCAATTCTTAGTATCTTCACTTACACCAGTAACTAGGACTTGTTCAACACTGTTAGGATCAAGAACAATGTGTAAGGATCTTTGATCTCTCCAGCCTAAAACGGGAGGACCATCTACGGCGATGTATAACTTACAAAATGCAGTACGATGTTTGAATTCAAAAATCAAAGAACGAAAACCTAACATTTCTATAGTGTTACCAGTAAAGCTTTCAGTAAGAATATCACTGGGTTCTAAATGAGGACCCAATTCATTAACCAAATCCTTCTCCCAAACCTTTTTGTTGACAATAGTATAGGGAGAACCAGAGTCGGCAGCAACCTGAACAGGAATACCCCCAAATTTCACAATACATAAGGGTTTGCTTCTATCATCCTCCCCAACAACCAAAACAATATTACATTGTGCATTTGTAGAAGAATTGGGAGATGACACGCTTATGTCAGAGTCATAATCAGAAGAAGTATCAGTGATACATGCTACTTTGGTATGTTGGTAGGACTTTTTGTTGCATACTTTAGCGTAATGACCAACTGTACCACAATTGGAACACTTTGCAGATCTAGCAGGGCAATTTTCAGAGCTTGCATTATGATTTTTATCGCCACAACGGTAACATGCAAAAGAAAATGAGCTACTCTGAAAAGGTTTGTTCTTATTAAACGTTTTCTTGCTAGATGAAGAAGAAGAATTCTTATTGGTTTGGAATTTCCTGCTTGCACTCTTTTTTGCATAGAGATTTTTCTTCTTGTTATCAGATATATTGTTCACAGTAGGTGTGGAGGCAGATTCCGATTGTTTAGATAAAGCTTTAGAACTTCTATCCGATAATTCAGCTTTTTTTAGCAAGGTAATGACATCCTTGAGGCTAGACTCTCCTTCAATCCAAAGCCTGTCTTGTATACTCTTGTTTTTAGTACAAACCACAACTTGATCTCTGATCAATTCATCGTGTAAAACACCGAATTTGCATTGTGCAGCCAAAATTTTTAGTTGAGAAACATATTCTTCAACAGTTTCGTTCTGTAGTTGTTTGCGTTTAAAAAACGCACGTCTTGTCACACCGATGCAAACTGTAGGTGAATAGTGCTCAGTTAAATCTGATAATGCTGTCTTAAATTTGTCATAATCCCCAGATCTATCAGGTTTTTGCATTTGTTCATAAACTCTGAGACCTTCAGGACCGAGACTGTGAAGTAGCATTCGCATTTTTCTGTCAGATGATAAAATACCAACATTATCCTCCAAAGTGGCGATGTAATTCAAAAAATAATTTTTCCATTCATCCCACTTTATTATTGGATCACCTGGAGAAACTAAAAATTCTTTAGGTGTGCTAATGTTAATGTTAATGCATGAGGATGATGTTGAGGCTGTATTGCTAGAAGTAGAATCATCAGTCATGTTTAATTAAAAACGAATTTAACAAATTCAAAAGTCTTGAACTAAATTGCAAAATGAAGTACCCTGAAAATGTCAATATTGAGTATTAAGTAAATAATATCTTACTTTTGAATGAACGCGCTTTGAAGAAACAGAAATATCTTTTGCGTGTGTACTTCGAAGAATTGCCGAAGTCAGACGTGCTCGGTGTGGAGTTTCAAGATGGCGGCACGTACGCGTCACGTCAGGTCACGTTGGTTGACCTGAGACGTGGTGACGCGTATGGACAAAACTGGAGCGTTGCCAAGTGTTGACGTTGCCAAGAGACAGGCTCACGGATGAAGCTCGAGAGTTGGTGCGAGCGCCTGTACTTGGAGCAACGGAAAGCGTTCGAAGGTAAACACTTTGTGCGCGAAGTAATAGAAGCGCACAAAAATGAAAATAACTCGTAAACTCACAGTTTTTTGTTTCGCCGCTTTAGTTATTCCGGTGATAGAGTTGAGGGAACGTTGGTTCGTTTTTGAAGAAAACCAGCATACATGAAATCTTTTTTTTTTTTTTTTAAATTTATATTGAAGGAAACTTCTTAGTATCCCAATCGTCGCCAATAAAATGTAGTATTTGAAGAATGAAATAAGGCTAGTTGATAGTATCTTCTTGAATTTATTCTCCAGTAAAAGAGCACGTCAGGTCAGATCCACAACTCACAGGAAACTGACCAACAGTAAAATATGGAACATTCATTGACAGCATGACTGGAATGTGGTACATGTCATCATACAAAGAATGCACAAGTCTTAAAGAAATACTTACTATCTTAACACAATATAAATAAATAATAAACTATAAACTAACATACTACACTCTCCTCGGGCCCTTGGAGACCCACTACTTCAGGACGCAGCACACAGCAAAGTACCTTGTCCCCTCCTTAGTCATATCAGCAAACTGCAGGCCAGCCCCAGAACACAAAGCAAGGGCAGCCCTTCTCTTCAGTTTCTTCAGCTGTTCTTCTTTGGCAGAGGTTACTCTTGATCACAAAGTAGGTTCAATCCTTTTTCAATCTGGATTTCAGTCTCTGGTTTCAGCTCTCACACTTAGACCCCTAAATGCCTTTGAAGTAAGTGTGTTCAGGGGGCTCTGACCCCAGTGCAAACCAGATCTGGGTGTCTTAGTGCCAGTGCACACCCTCTTCCTTTGATAGTGCAGGTCTGGGACCCAGATGCTCAGCAGGAGGTGGAACCATCCTTTTGTGGCAGCAACATAGCCCTCTTCACATCCGGGGGGGCTACTTCTCCCTCTCACATCAAATGCAGGCCAGCCTGTTGCTGTCTTACCTACCCCTCTCTGAGGTCAGGACACTCCCCAGAGCCTGTCACCTCCAAACCCAGATGGTCATTCCACAAACAGGCAGAGGCACACAGGATAGTTTAAGACAAGAAACCAGACACTTCTAACAGTGTGGTTTCTAAGCACACAATTCAAAAACCATCTTCATAAAAAGATGTGTATTAAAATCTGAGTTCAGGCACACTAAACTCCATCTCTACATCTTATGCCAGTGAGATTTGCTGGAAACATGTGACACAGCATTCCCCATTCTGTCCTATGGACAAGATGGCCTTGCAACAGTGAAAAACGAGTTTTTGGCATTATTTCATGGTCAGGACATGGTACACACCTCAGTACATGTCTTACCTTTCACATACACTACACCTTGCCCAGGGGGGTACCTTGGGCCTACTATAGGGGTGTCCTATGTGCATAAAAAGGGAAGGTAAGGCCTGGCAACTGGATGCACTTGTCAGGAAAACAAGGCAGTGAGCAAACTGCGAGCAGGCACTGCAGTGGCAGGCCTGCGATCTATTTTTAGGGCTACTGTTTTAGGTGGCACAATTAGTGCTGCAGGCCCACTAGTAGCATTTGCATTGCCAGCCCTGGTACAAATAGTACACTTTACCAGGGACTTTACTAGTAAGACAAACATACAAATTTTGGACAACCAATTACCATAACACATTATACAGGGAACACTTGCACTTTGACACTGATCAGCAGTGGCAAAGTACCGAAATCATCAAAGTCGGCAACATTATGTCAGAAAAAGGTCAAGGAGGAGGGCAAAAAGTTTAAGGAACTTTAGCCAAAACGGGCCAAGTCCAACACTCTCCGTTTGGATTTCATGAGATAGATGTTGTCAAGATTAATATAAGAGGTGGTGATAGGGAGCTTCTGTTGAGACAAAGGGAAACAAAATGGATCTCACGTTTACGCAAGGTAGAACTTGGTCTCAATGTGGAGCATGAGTTTCACCATTTGTTATAGATCTGTGGGCGCAGCATCAGTTGTTCCCTGTGTTACGAAGCTTGTGTGGGCGACTTATAGATACTTCCCTACTTCCCTTCTTTTCTCTTTTTACAGGCAAATCTGAAATTAGCACTCTCTAAATCTGGTCCAGATACACAAGCTGGTTAAAATAAATTAAAAAACGTTGCCCGTTATATGGATGTCGACACTCTCCTAACTATTGACTATCATAACATGTTGAATACGTTTTCTATGCACATACACATCACAGTTAGTTTTGTTATCTAATTATTTCGGCTGATAATAGTAGAACTAACCAATACACTCATTTATTTGTATTGCAGCTGCTTCCATAATGCCAATGGATAATGTAGGTAACCACTACAAGACGGCGGACATGTTCTGTGTGGCAGTGGCCCCTTTTGCTATGTCCGTGGGATACATGGCAACCCGACCGGCCTGACTTGGGATGGCCAACATTCTGCTTCTTATTGACCTTCGAGACGGACATGTTGGAAAAGATGAATACTTTTAGTGAACGATAATGTGCGTACTCGCTACCTTGACTAACTTTGGCCAAATAGACTAATACGTTTACAATTTTTAGACTTCTGAGTCTTTGACGATATTAATAGGTCATATAGGCATACAGTATAAGATGGCCGGCACTTTCTACTTGGCAGTAGTCCTTTCTTTAGGCCTACGGCTGGTACTGCAAACCAACCAACTTTTTCGGTGCGGTATTTAAAAGATTTGTGTTAGAAATTAGATCTCTGGTTGGTTGCGGCTTGCGCCTAGGCCAGGAAGAGACCACCACTCTAGTCAGGGCAAGGGAGTTACACGTCCAAGATAACCCCTGCTCACCCCATTGGTAGCTTGGCACAAGCAGTCAGGCTTATCCCAGAGGCAATATGCAAAGCGTTTGAGCAACACACACACAGCAACAACATATGAGGCACACCACATAAGGAACTCCAAACAAGGTTATATATAAAATAGCCTTTTTATGATCATAAACACATTAGAATAGTAATCACACAATATACACTGTGCCATCTGGCACTGGGCAATATTTACAGGGGATTATATACACCTGACCGGGCCAACTGGAACACTGTCAGAACCATCGCAAAGTGAACATAGTAAATGGAGAACATATCATAAATGTAGAACACAACCAGTAATTACTGGCAAACAGTGTACTCAGCATCATCCTGTGACACAAACCATATTATGCACAGTATCAAATTAGGCATGAAATATATTCTGCGCCAACCTCATAAGACTAAACATATTAGACCATAACCTCCTAAGCATAACTCGCGTTAGGAAATATTCTCACTAGCATAAACCACCGTAGGCAAATACCCTCATACCTAAACCACAATAGAGAATACCTCAAACCTAAACACAGTATGCAAAACCTCATAATCATAAAACCACATTTAGAGGCATAAATCATGGTGCGTAAAACAGTACATGAATTACATTTCCTGCGCACCTACATAAATCGGATGTACGTTGTTACAACGCATGCTTTTACCATGCATGCTGTAACAACGCAAGTTTTAAAACGCATTCCATTACAACGCATTACACTGGGGGGTGCTGGATAGTGAATAGTTTAATTTACTATTCCAACACCAGTCCCAGTGGACACTAGGGAAGGTGTTGGATAGTAAATTAAAACTATTCCCTATCCTAGAGCGCCCCCAGTGTAATGCGTTGTAATGGTTTTCGTTCTAAAGTCTGCGTTGTAATAGCACTGCGTGCTAAAAGTTGCGTTATAATGGTTGTTCCCCACATAAATCACATTAGCACATAACCTCCTAATAAAAACCATCGTAGAGGCATGAATCACATTAGGGTCTGGCGCCCTATTAACCTAACAGTCCCCCTGGCCAACTGGCCTTCTCAAAGGGCTCAAATGCCCTGTGTTGAAAATGTCAGGGCTGCTGCCAATGCAGCAGAATCCAAAGTGCGCCATTGTGCTGGGGCAGAGGTGTGCCTCTCACTCTTATCTCTCACAATGCCCCCAAAGGGATGATGGCCTAAACGTGACAGCTGCCCACTACGCGCTGGGCAGCTGTGAATATTAAATGAGGCTTGGACACAAAAGGTGCCCTTTGGGTGGACAAATATACAAAGCGTTGCAGCTGCCCGCGCTGGTGCGGTGCAGCTGTGAATCAATATTTCGCCCTGGCACAACTGTGCCCTCGGGGCCTTCACTGGGGCTCCATAACCAAAATGTCCCTCATGTTGCAGCTGCCCCCTCGCAAGCGGGCAGCTGCAGACAAATGGCCAAAACTTGAAGAAAGTATGGCACCACTGGCCCTCAGTACCCCCACTGGGGCCCTTAAAAACAAATAGCCCATCGTTGGAACAGCACAGGTGTTATATCCTTCATATCTTCTATTCTGTGTATTTCCCTTTTAATGTATTTCCCCTTTTAAGTATATTGTATTCCTTTAATTGTGGCACATGCCAATCAGTTGTATATGACATCACTAGGATCTGTATTCTAAATTTCTACTGATGAACTTGGCAGGAAGAAGTACTGTGCTCCAGGAGAATACATCTTATTTCATTTAAACTGGATCTTGGAACTTTATATTGGCGACGAGGAGAACTGTATCTGCTACTTTAAGGAGCACAGGAGCGGTACAACCTTTTTTGGGATTTATTTAAAAAAAAGAAAAAAAAGAAAACTTTTTCTCCCTGCAATGGATTTCGTGGATTTATTACTGCTGCTTCAAATTCATCACCATTGGAGTAACATCAACATACTACTCGGACACTTCTAAGGCGTTCCCATCGCCTGTTATTCATTTTAGCGCATTTTCGAGTGTTTCTTGGAAATTACCTGCTGCATTTTAAAAGTCGCGCTGCTACTGTGCGCGTGTGAATCTCAATGCAGAAAATCTTGTGACGGAAGCAGAGGAACTCCTGACGTGCTGCAATGGAGTTCTGCAGCGTGTGATGTTGACACACGGAAGTCCAAAGCGTGCTGCCATAGTTACCTGCAACGTTTGACGTTAATGCACCTCACTAACGTCAACGTCATTTCACGTCTGCGGCCATTTTAAATTACCTTGACAACCATTATACACACGGAAGCTTCGGAAACGCCGTGTTTTCGTTTCTGAGGCACGCTGTAAACGCTGACAAACACAGTGACTATTGGAAGTGCATCAACGCGCTACAAACGCTGATGCACACAGCTACAACATTGAGAGTACATGCAACATTGAATATTGCATTGAAGGATCTGAATTCTAAAAATTACTGGTTTGGTTTACATGAGCCATACTCTTGCACAGCTACATTAATTGTATAACTACATTCACTGAGGGGTATTGTTTGTTTAATTTACAACAATTTTGTTTTTATCAATTTGCAAGTTTTGTGATATTTTCATTTAACGAAATTTATTCAACTTTTGAGTTTTAATTGTCCTTACCACTATGCAATTTGACCCACCTACTAAATTTTTACAATCTAAGGGAGATCCCCCTATTCCTTGGTCCAGATGGAAAGAAGAATTCCTTACTTATTTAAAAGCGATCGATGGAGAGAGGATGGGTAATGAAAGGAAAAAGAGTATATTTTTACATTGCTTAGGCTCAGAAGGGCAAGCTATTTTCAGAACTCTCCCTGTTGCTAGTGGTGATCTTGGAACATTTGATGAAGCTCTCATGCGTATTGAAACTTGTTTTAAGCCCTCTTCTAGTATTGCACTTAATAGATATAAGTTCTATACAAGAGCTCAGAGAGATTCAGAAACTTTTGATGATTTCCTAACTGCTCTTAGAAGTCTTGTGATTTCATGCAATTTTGGTAATTTGGCAGACGAAATGATAAGAGACCAAATAATAGTAAACGTTGAGAACAAAAAAACACATGAGCAATTATGGATTTTAGGAAATCCAAATCTAAATGACACTATATCCACGGCGAAAGCTTTTGAACAATCGGAAAAATGGAGAAAGACTATGGATGACGTCAACGCTAAAGGATATAATAGTAAAGCTATTGATGAAGTGTGTAGTTTAAAGAAGAAGTCTACACCACAATATGCTAAAGATTCTAGACATATTGTCTGTTTTAGATGCGGAAGTACCAACCATGTGGCATCTTTTAAATTTTGTCCTGCTATTGGGAAGGAGTGTGTCAAGTGTGGCAGGATTGGGCACTTTGCTAAAGCTTGTAAAGATGATCGCAGGAGAACTATAGAACCTCATAGGAATGTGGGGCCTAGAAGTAGAGATGTTTCAGTTGTGAGAGATTTGAATGCTGCAGATGAGGATTCTTGTGTTGGGATGGTTGTTTCAATTCAAGGTGTGTGTGTGGTTGAATAGTATCTTCCCTCCCAAAAGTGTCATGTCAAATTTTTGGGTGAGATATTGATTCTCATGGCTGATTCTGGTTCGCCATGGACCATTATAACTGTAGAATATTTTCATGAAAAATTTAGGGATACTTTGAGTTTGGATGATTTAACTAGCCCTGACATTGTTGCCAAATGTTTTAATGAATCTGCCATTGACTTTGCTGGTTATATCGCTTCAAATTTAGAATTTAAAGGGAGATCAGCTCAAGTGAAGATGTATGTTGAAAAAAAAGGTATCAACGTTTTGGGTTGGAGAGATCAATGGAAACTTGGTATCAAACTCAATCCACGAAGTAAAGAACCTGTTATGTTAGCTGAAGAGATGGATTGTTGTTCTGGGATAAATGATTATTCTGTGGAAGTTGAGGATTTGTTTCCTGAAGTTTTTACTGATACGTTAGGAAAACTCAAGGGTTTTTGTCATGAGATTAAATTGAAGGCTGGAGTTTATCCTGTCAAACAAAAACTTAGGAATGTATCTATTAATGTGAGAGATGAGTTAGGAAAGTTGTTGGATGGAATGTTGAATGAGGGGGTGATAGAAGAAGTGGAATCGTCTGAATGGGTTTCACCCATCGTTTTGACACGAAAATCAGATAATTCTTTGAGGTTGTGTGTAGACCTTCGTGCTCTAAATGCTAATATTCTAATTGACTGCCACCCTTTACCAAACGTTAATGAGGTTGTGAGTACGCTGGGAGGGGCCACTGTTTTTTCTACATTAGACCTGAGATCGGCCTATCATCAGATAGAGTTAACTAAGGATTCTCGACATTTGACTGCTTTCATAACGCCACAAGGATTGTATCAATTTAAAAGAATGCCATTAGGTCTTGCCTCTGCGGCGTCAGTTTTTCAAAGATCAATGTGTCATCTTTTTAAAGAAATGCAGTCATGTGTAAAGTGTTTTCAAGATGACATCTTGATTTTCTCACCAGATGTAGATAATCATTTGAAACACTTAAATAAGGTATGTAAGATCCTCAAGGATTATGGTCTGACTTTAAAAAAAAACAAGTGTACATTTTTCCAAGAGTCTGTCGAATACTTAGGACATACTCTTTCTAAAACTGGGGTTGTTCCAAAAAAATCGTTGGTTGATGCCATTCTCAAAGCACCTGCGCCAGATTCAAAAGAGAAACTTCTTTCCTTTTCTGGTCTTTGTGAATATTACAGTAAATTTATTAAGGACTTTGCGTCAAAAATGGAACCTTTAAGAGAATTGATAAGGAAGAATGTTGTATTTGAAGGGGGAGATAGTCAACAAAAAGCTTTTGAAAGAATTAAAGCGGACATGATTGCTGCTCCATCTCTTAAAAGCATTTTGTGTAGGGAAGACATGTGTTCTTACTGTTGACGCTAGCTTATATGGCCTAGGTTGTGTTCTTTCGCAGTTTTCAGGTAAGGAGGAATGGAATGTAGCCTTTGCCTCACATACTCTCAATTCAACAGAGAGACGCTATGCAGTAATTGAAAGAGAGTTACTAGCGTGTGTGTGGAGTGTGGAACACTTCAGGAATTATATTTGGGGAGCAAGATTTATTATCAAGACCGATCATAAACCTTTAGTCTCCATCCTGTCTCCAGGTGGAGGTTTGAATGCCACAGCAAGGATTGCTAGATTAATGTCCCGCCTACAAGAATATACTTTTACTGTGGAATATGTTCCTGGGAAAGTCAATGTTACTGCAGATTGTTTGTCGCGTCTACCTTGTGTGGATAGTGAAGATTTGGACAATGTTGAGATTATAGCAGGAATTGATGATGTGTTACCTGGGAATTTTGGTAGTATATCAGAGAATTTGTGGAAAAAGAGTATGATAGAACACAAAGTGTTGCAGGAGGTTATGGTATATTGTCATAAAGGCTGGCCTTCCAAAAATGAAGTTCCAGAAGAGTTATTCCCTTTTTGGAAAGTCTCAGATGAAGTTTTTGTTTAGGGTAACTTTATATATAGACAAGGAAAGTGCATTCCACCAGTTTCGTTACGGGAATTTTTTTTTATTTTGAGTCATGAAAGTCATGTTGGTATCTCCTCAATGAAAAGACTTATTAGATCCTTGTTTTGGTGGCCAGGAGTTGACAAGTTTGTGGATAAGTTGGTAAGGGAATGCCCGGAATGTGTTAGTAGTGAAAAGTCTCTCCGATGCAGTCCAGCTCCGCTTATTCCTGTTAAGTGGCCAGAGATTCCATGGCAGAAAGTGGGAATTGATTTTGCAGGGCCTTTCAATTTTTTACCGCAAGATTGCAGGTTTGCAATTGTTATGGTAGATTACCATTCTAAGTGGCCGGAAGTCAAACTAGTACCTAGAGTCACAACCTGTAGTGTGATTTTATTTTTGAAAGAAGTGTTTGCCAGGGAGGGTAATCCAGAAGTGATCATTTCAGATAATGGTGTGCAACTGAAGTCTTGTGAGATGCAAGATTTTCTTAAATCACAAAATATCCATCATTTGACCACACCTTTATATGAACCTCAAGGAAATGGTCAAGTAGAGAGGTACAATAGAGTTCCTAAACAAGATATACTCTGGGCACGAAACTTTGGTGCTGAATGGAAAGATACGTTAAGGAAGAAGTTGTGGTTGTATCGGATAACTCCCCATACTACAACTGAAGTCTCACCTTTCCGTTTACTTAGGGGTAGAGATCCTATTTCTAAACTATGTCCTTGGTGGTTCAAGAAAGTTGGTAAGGATAAATGCTCTCAACCATCTAAGGATGATATCGCTCAAAAGGTTGAGTATAAACAAGCGAGAAGCAAAATCTATTATGACTCTCACATGAAAGTTAAAACTCCAAAGTTTTGTATTGGGGATTATGTTAGGATACGGAAACCTGGAATCTTGCTCAAAGACTAAACAAGATTTAGCAGACCTTTGAAAGTTGTAAAAGTTAACAGAAATAGTATTGTCACCCAAAATGGTCAAGTTTGGAATGTGAGACGTGTTTCTAAATGTGGTATAAAAGACTGAAATTTTTTAAGAGAAGAGATGTGTTAAATCCTTCATATCTTCTATTCTGTGTGTTTCCCTTTTAATGTATTTCCCCTTTTAAGTATATTGTATTCCTTTAATTGTGGCACATGCCAAGCAGTTGTATATGACATCACTATGATCTGTATTCTAAATTTCTACTGATGAACTTGGCAGGAAGATGTACTGTGCTCCATGAGAATAAATCTTATTTAATTTAAACTGGATCTTGGAACTTTATAACAGGCTCTTAAAACAAAACATGCCCAACAAACTGGTAGCAGCCCACTCTCTGGCGGGGGCGCTCAGGCAACGACAGGGTGCCTTGGGGGAGCAACAATGGGGGCAGGTACCGATAGCGTGCCTTGACATGCTCCCTCCCCCCAGCTCCATTTACCGGACTCCTTTCCCTTCACCTTACTTCACCCGGGCTCCCTCCTGGGACCCGGGACTTGGATGTGGAGCCCAAAAGGCTCCAGACTATCTCCGGTGTATGTCCCAGTGCGGAGTGTGCTCCTGCCTGGGTCTCGGAATGCGGCACTTCCTCTGGCGCTGGGGCTCCCAACAGGTCACGGGAGCCCTGGTCGGATCCACAACTCTTGCCTAGCCTGCAGCTTCCGGGATAGACGTGGTCAGCCCGCCTCCAGTTAGGCAGTATGAATTGCATGTCTGGCTATTGAGTGACAGGGGCTGGGAGGTGTGTGTGGCTGAAGGAGGGGCAGGGTGAATCAGCGCTAGGATGAATGGGACATCTGCATTTGGAGTGGTGGGAGGAGAAATCCCTGGTCCCTGAATAGGATGGTGCCTGCCCTAGTAAATGCTGGCTCCGCCCCCTTTTTTGTGCCTGATGACGAGCCCCCACCTGACAAATGAGGGTGTGAGCACTGTACACAAAGTGCTTCATCAACCCCCAGAACCAGTTGGAACAGGTTCCCTCAAGCCCTGTCTTGGCACAGACAAAAGAAAAAATTCTGTAAAAGTAGGGGCTGTGACCCATACCAAGGTGCTTTCTTGTGCTTACTTGCAGCCAGTAGGCTGCTGGAATCTCAGGAGGAACCGCCACCATGACTGTGCCTTGGGTGTGCTGGCCTCCTGTTGAGGGTCTCAGGGATGGAAAGGACTTCAGGGGGAAAGACCCTTGCTGTGTCTGGCCGTGGCAAACTATCCCCCTTTCTTGGCTCTCCAGCAGACCGTGGGGAGTACTTGGGGGTGCTTCCCTCGCCAATTCTGCAGCCTTGGAACCCAGGGCGCGTGTGGAGCGCTTACTGTGTTGTGCAGCGCGTGAGCGTTTTTGTGCTGCAACCGGGTTGCATTTTTTCTTTGTGCTGAGAGACGGGAGTGGAGAGCTGAGGCGGGAGAAGCGCTCTCCCTCTTGGCCGGCGCAGGCTAGGGCAGTGACCTGCAGCTACCGATACCATGGCAACCTGGGGGAAGCTTCCCCCACCGTCCCATTGTCTGGCCCTGCCACTGGGAAGCCTGGGACCACCCGCATCATACAGCAAAGACCCGAGGCTGTGAAGAAAGGGAGAGCTCCGCCGCCTGCAAAACCAGGAAGTGAGAGCGAAAGCCAGGCAACACCGAAGCCTGGTTGTCGGCGGGGCCATTTTCTGTGGAAGGAGCAGCCGGAGACCGCGCTCTGTGTCCGATTCCAGCCACAGCTGATAGAGGAAAGGAAGACAGAGACAGCACCTGAGTCAACCCAGCCCCACAGGATGGGGTCGGTGCCCCGCCAGTGACAGCCAATATTGGGAGCACCTGACCGCTTATGGATGCGGACGGCAGCGCCTTCTTTCGCTCGACCCCCCAAGAAGTGGTGAGTGGGGCTGAGCCTCTTTTTCCTTGCTGTGTCTGACCCGGCCCGCAGTGGCGAAATACACAGCATTGTGGCAGCAGCACTCTGACAAGATTCTTGGGGGAACTCACCGTGGGCGGAAACAAAGTGTATTTTCCCCCACCCTGGATTTGCTGTATGGGGCACCCAGGTCATTTCCTCAGAATTAGGTTGGAACGGAGACCTCAGTAATCCACACGGAGTGGAGGGTCACAGCCTCAGGACGGGATGAGGGCCATAGTGAGCTGTAGGCATTACGCCTGGGTGTGCTCCAGGAATTCTGTGGGCACAAGAGTTCCCCACAGTAGTGTGGGTTATGCTTAGGGTGAACCCTACTACGAGGCCTCTGCGGAGGAAAGGAAATGTGCTATGGGGCAGGTTTGCTGATTATTTTTCGTTTTGCATAATATGTGGTGATCCTTTTCTATCAGTGATTTTCCAGTACTGTGTGCACACAGCTAGTAGTTCCTAATGTGCACTACTAATGAGGTTTAGACATGATGTGTTGTACCAGGAGCAATCCTAACTAGTAGTTACTGGCTATCCTTATTGTGATGATCATGATTTATGCCTAATGTGATGTGATGTATGCCTAATGCTAATACCAGGAGTTACTGGTTGTGTTTTAGATTTACTTACCTGACCTAATGGTTCTGACAGTGGCCCGATTGGCCCTGTCCTGTATATAAATCCTTGGACTATTGCCTAGTGCCATTTGGCACAGTGTAAATGTGTGATTACATTTCTAATGTGTTTATGATAATACAAAGGCTATTCTTTTTATATAACCTTGTGTGGAGTTTCTTTTGTAGTGTGACTAGTGTGTCACTGCTGTGTGTGTGGTGCGCACACTCTTTACACATTGCCTCTGAGATAAGCCTGGCTGATCCTGCTAAGCTACCAAGGGGGTGAGCAGGGGTTATCCTCAGTGTGTAACTCCCTTGCCCTGACTAGAGTGGTGGTTTCTGCCTGGCCTAGGCGCAAACCCTAGTCAACCAGAAATCCCATTTCTAACAGTTTGGATATGTGCATCGGTTTCAAGCTCGTCAAATTGGACGTCCCTTCTCGCTCCGACCAGGTGAGATGTTGTTAGCGATAGGAGAAATAGACTTCAGCATTTTTGGCATGGTTTATATATGTCACGGTGGACCGGTTTTTAAAGCGGTCGCAGTTTGAACGGTCAGAAATTACACTGCTTTTTGTTTATCTTTTTGACTTGTATCAAGATACGGCTTGAAGCCTGAATAGGGGTCTTTCTCACTATTGGGAACCACTTGAGTAATTGTTCATTAACAATCTAAGAATTGGGTGCATGGATATGATGCTGACAGCGCCTATGTCAATGGTCAGAAAGTACACTTGTTTGTCTCTTGACGTATTTCAGACAACACTCAATGCCTGAATAGGTGTTTCTCTCGCCGTTTGGGGTCACATATTTAAGGACCTAAAAGGAAGCATAAAGATGGGTGTACCAGTAGTACTCTAACAAGGCTTATGAGAACGGGGAGCGCGTTTGCTAGCAGATGTGTTGATGTCTTAAGTAATTATGGGTTTTGTCTTTGAGAATGAATAACCAAAAATCTACCCTCTGACCTACAGGTCACGGAGAAGGTGGGTTGAATAAACCAGAGATGAATCACGTGGGGAATTGGATCCGTGTACACAATTAAACACACTGCAGAAATATATAGTAGCCGTTGATGCAGTCTATTGTTATGGATTAGGCACCTATGGGTAAGGGTGTTTTGGTGCTCGTTTGACTTTTAGCACAATCGAATACTTTCAAGACTTGACACTTAGATATCGTATTTATTTTTCCTTTTTTTCCCTTTTTTTCTCTCCTTCTTGCCACAACATATAGCATATGGATTAGATTAATTGTTTGAGTGATTGATTATCCAAGACCTAAGTTTCGGTGAGTTCTCCACTCTGTACGTGCAAGAAGATTTTTGAGTGAGGTGCACCTATAGAGAAATAATGTTCGTTATTCCAATAGAGCTCAAAACTATGTGGATATCCCAAGAAGTTTATTCATGCTAAAAAAAACTTCACAAGTGGAGACAGCATCACTAAATATGGGGTTGATGTCAGACGAGCAACCCACCATAGGGGAGTTCCTTTCACCAGGAAATGGACTGAACTGCGTGGGTCAGGAATTCGTTTTAGATTTAGGATAGTGGATGTATTTATTAAAGTTCCCAATAATTAATTTGAGGAAAGACATGGAATATGAATTGAACAACAATACGCATAGGATTATGTGAACTGATTAATACAGCAACTGTATTACTGGGATACTGTACTCATATTGAACTAATTGTTTGAAAACTACATGTGCTCCATTCCTGTCCATAAGAAATCAATTTGAGGACATGGACTGTTGATCATATCCCCCTTTTTTAAGCGTTTATTGTAAAGAATAATCTGATGTTTTGTAATTTATGTATGTATAGTACTGTGTGAAGTTATTTTTCTAAATTTGTGTTTTATGTGTTTCTTTTAACAGCCCTGAAGAAGTCCTGTGAGGTTGGGATGAAATGCATAGGCTGTGCTTTGCTGTATCTTGATTTATATACGGAGATATAGAAAGACAAGAAGATAAAAATAAGGATACAAAGAGTATTGTTTTTACAAGGAAAAATGGCTGTGTTGTCTCCTTTTTAAAAGAAACTGCCACTATGAATGCATGATATATGCTCGATGCCTTAAATAATTGAGACTGTTTGATGTAAGCTATTAACATCTATGAATAATGTGCTCCTCTACCCCTGCTATTGGTCAGTTTTGTTAATTCCGGGTTTTTGTAACAGTTGACCTGCTGAGTGAGCACTATAGAAATAATTTGGACTAGCAGTGTGCAGCGATTGCATTCCACAACAGTTTATTCTGTTGCTATATATAGTATTCAAAACAACTTTAATGTTGAGCTTCTCCCAGGGAGCACGCTGAACAGCTTTCTTCAGAGTACTCAGGGATCATTCTACCTGGCCATTTGCCTGGGACCGAAGAGGAGTGCTTTTCGAATGCTTTGTATTGAGTTGATTTAAAAAGTTGTTGAATTTTCCACTATTAAAAGGTGACCGTTATTAGATTTTAGGATTGCAGGAACAACCCAGGTTGTAAAAATGCCATCTAATCTTTGAACAACCTTTTCATGTGTAGTGGATGAAAGATCTTCTACCAATGGAAAATGGGACAATTCATCAACAATGACTAGAAGATGATGTCCAATCTCAAGAGAAGCAAAGAAAACAACAGCAATTCTCTCCCAAGCATGATGTGGCAATTCCAACATGTGCAAAGGGTACTGAATAACTTGAGATGAAAGACAGTTGCATACACAACAGGCCTTTAGCTCTATTTTTACCCTTTCCATGAGATAAGGAAACCAGACTTGGTCGTGGAGAGCTCTCTTTGTGACAACTATTCCTTGATGTCCCCCATGAGCGACATCGATCACTTGTTGTTGTAGACTTTGTAGAATAAAAATGTGTGTAACTCGCAGGATGAGGTCTTCTTGAGTCACTGATAGCTTATCTCACATTTTTTAACTTTAAATACTCATTGTTGTTAATGATAGGTCTAGAGTGCTGTTTCCACGATTGGTGAGCAGTAATGTCTTTTAACTTCAACATGTCACTTTCTTGGTTCATGACAGTGACAATTTGTTGTAAAGCCATGGCAACTGGTGTGCTCGATTTTACAGTAACATTTATGTAGACCTCCACTGTCTTAGATGGGGTACCACGGCATTGCAATGGCACTCTTGAAAAATAATCAGCAGGATTCTGATCTTTCCCCAGGCATTGACAAATTGTATGATTGTAATATTGTAACTCCAAACCTCAACATTCAATTTGAGGAGGCATTTTGGCTTTGGGATTGCAAAATATTTTCTACAGAAGTGGTTGCCAAACAGTGGTCCAGGGACCCCAGGGGGGTCTGCCTAGCCTCCTCAGGGGTTCTGCAACTACTTTTAAAATTAAATATTATTAACAGATTAATAAGGTGTATATAAATTAAGAAGCTAAATGTGCATTGTTCTTTTTAAAACTTACTTTACATTTTTAAGGATTTTGAAACTGGAGGCTAAAAATTAAATCAGTATCCTCGGATTGATTCATTGAAGCAGTGCAGGAGCATCAAACAGAATATAGTATCGATGATGAGTGGCCTCAATAGAATTGAGAAAAGTTCCAACCTGTCTATTAAAATTAAATGCATATTTTTATGTTTTTACTAGCTGTACCCTGCCATGCGTTGCTGTGGCTCAGTCTGGTTACATGGAAGAGAAAGAAAAGAGTAAGCGCACGTTTCTAATAAGTTTAATTTCACAATGCTTGTGGGCACACAATATATTTTTGTGACTATTGTCACGTTGTGTATATATAAATACGCGCCAATGTTTCAAAGTGAACCAACTCCTCCCCGCTCCCTCCACCCACTTCCCGGTCTGCCATCCTGACACCAACTGTTCATCCTAATATATGTAGACTATTGTCTCTATGCATCCTTTCTTAATGTTACAAAGTGAACCAACTACAGCCCCCTCCCTCCATCCACTTCCCAGTCTGCCATCCTGACACCAACTGTCCATCCTAATATATGTAGACTATTGTCTATATGCGTCCCTTGTATTTGTTGCGCAGCAAAAAACTCAATAGGGTCTGTTCGGCCTTTCAATTAAAAACACGCTAGTATTGGACATACGCATATTCGAATCCAACGTTGTGTATAAATATACACGCACTAATGTTGCAAAGTGAACCAACTCCTCCCCCGTCCCTCCACCCACTTCCCGGTCTGCCATCCTGACACCAACTGTCCATCCTAATATATGTAGACTATTGTCTCTATGCGTCCTTTCTTAATGGTGCCAAGTGAATCAACTCCTGCCCCCTCCCTCCACCCACTTCCCGGTCTGACGCGCCAATGTTGCAAAGTGAACCAACTCCTCCCTCCACCCACTTCCTGGTCTGCCATCCTGACACCAACTGTCCATCCTAATCTATTTAGACTATTGTCTCTGTGCGTCCTTTCTTAATGTTGCAAAGTAAACCAACTCCTCCCCCCTCCCTCCACCCACTACCCAGTCTGCCATCCTGACACCAAATGTCCATCCTAATATATGTAGACTATTGTCTATATGCTTCCGTTGTATTTGTTGCGCAGCAACCAAATCGATAGTGTCTGTTCATGTTGCAAAGTGAACCAACTCCTCCCCCCTCCCTCCACCCTCTTCCCAGTCTGCCATCCTGACACCAACTGTCCATCCTAATATATGTAGACTATTGTTTATATGCGTCTCTTGTATTTGTTGCGCAGCAACCAAATCGATGGAGTCTGTTCGGCCTTTCGATTAAAAACACACGCGTATTGGACACGCACGCATTCGAAACCAAGGTCGTGTATATATAAATATGTACTAATGTTGCAAAGTGAACCAACTCTTCCCCCTCCCTCCACCCACTTCCCGTTCTGCCATCCTGACACCAACTGTCCATCCTAATATATGTAGACTATTGTCTCTATGAGTCTATTGTAGTTGTTGAGCAGCAACCCAATCAATAGGGTCTGTTCGTCCTTTAGATTAAAAACATGCGCATATTTGACATGAGCATATTCAAATCCAACTTTGTGTATATATAAGCACGTGCTTATTCGAATTCAACATTGTGTCAAAATTTCAAATCAACCGGTGAAGAACTTTCGTAGATTTAAGATTTTTCTTAAACGCACATTGACATTTGTATGTGTCAGTTTGTGATTTCGATTAAAAACACGCGCGTATGCGACACGCGTGTATTCGAATCCAACGTTGTGTATAAAAATAAAACTTGCGTATTCGAATGCGACGTTGTGTCCAAATTTCAAAGCAATCGGTAAAGAACTTTCTGAGATTTGAGATTTTGAACAAACGAACAGTTAAAATTTTATTTATATAGATGTATGTTTTGCTTTACAGTTCAAATCATCAACAATGCTTAGGGTGGGGTCCCCAGCTTCGAGTAATGACTCGTAGGGTGTCCTCGAATTCCAATAATGATTCAGTTGTGGGTCCCCGGGTTCCAATAATGATTAAGTGGGTGCCACCCGAAGTCAAAAGTTTGGGCACCACTTGTCTACAGTGATTGATGATCAGTCACTACTGTGAAAGACTTTCCATATAAGAACACATGGAAATATTCACAAGTCCAGATCACAGTCAAATTTGCTTCCTCAGGTTGCGAGTAAGCATGTTCCATGTGTGAAATGCTTTTACTGGTGTATGCCTTGATATGTCTCTGAGCATGTGGCTGTCCATTGTGCTCTGCAAGGATTGCGTCTAACCCGACAGGGTTAGCATCAACTACAAGCTCTGTATGAACTTTGGGATAAAAGTAGGCCATTTCAGTAGCATTCACGTTGGCTTGCTTGATTTTTTTGAACCTCTTCTCACATTCATGTGACCAATTAAATGACACTTTCTTTTTATTCAGTTCTTGTAATGGTGCACTAACCATAGCAAAGTCTTGTATCTATCTAGAATAATAACTGTTCATTCTAGGAATGATAGTTACATAGAAATGACCTGTGTGGGATTTGCAGTAGATAATGCTAGCACTTTAGCTGGATCAAGTTTCATACCAACATCTAAAAAGACATGGCCAAAATGTTTTAGGCTTTCCTTATGGAATTCACATTTGTCAGCTTTCAGAGCTACGCTTGCATCATTCAGCAAACTACATACTTCATGAAAGCATTATCATGCTCTTTCTGAGTGGTTCTGAAAGCCAATATGTCATCACCATACTTAAATGCATTTACTTCAGGCTGTATAGTACTTCAAATAACGTCCTGGAAAAGTTCTGCAACAGAGTATAAACCAAAACTCAATTGCTTATAGCGAAATCGACCAATGTACATAGAAGAGGTTGTAATGTACCTGAAATTTTCTTCAAGTTCTAATTGGTGATATCCTTCATTTAAGTTGAGTTGAGAGAAGAAATTCACACCATTCAATTGAGTTACAATATCTACGAAGGGTGGACCTGGATGTCTATCTCTTTCAATCACCTTGTTGGCCTGAGGCATACCCACCTATATGTGTACCACCTGTTCATTGTCTCTTTTAGGAAATAGAACAATGGAAGAAACCCATGATGCTGGACCAGTGGAGAGTTCAATGTTTTGTTTAAGAAAATAATTAATTATCTTTTCAACAGCTTCTTGCAAATGAAATTCAATTTGTCTGTGTCTTTGAGCAACAGGAGAAACATCCTCATTTATGTGTAACTTTATTTTCATTGTCTTGAGTTTTTCTAACCAATTAAATAATGAAGGAAATAGACCTACAATTTCACGATAAACATTCATATTGTAGTTAACCAATATCAGTTTCATATCAGCAGCAGTGTTAAAACTGATCAGACAGACACTTGGAGCCATTCCTTGAAGTACCTGAGTGGGCACGGCTGCCACTATTTTTTTATGTTTCATTGTGGCTACAAATAAACCTTGTGTTCTAAAACAAAGGGGCAACCCTGTAACCCAGAGACCTGGGCTGGACAATTACTGTAAAAAAGTGGTCCTTATGGGGTAAGTATAGCGTTTGATTTCCACGTCAATAGTATCATAAAAAACTCCTCTAAGAGTTTGTTTTTGTTATGCGTTAAGTGTATTTAATTTGCTAAATCCCGTTCACATAATGCAAAAACAGATCTCAACAGTATAACACAATATTTACATTTCTCAAAGAACAAGGTGCTCCTAGCAAGTGACGGCACAGTGATATAAAGTGAATAAAGAGTGTGCCTGTTCTATATACAAGAATATATACATGTGACTGATTGAGACAATGTTATGAACTGCACTCATAATATGAATGTCGAGACCCACAATAACATTTTAAAACCAGTCCTCATATGTTAATGCTGATGTTTCGACCACTTAGCACAGTTATTTAGAACAGGGTCATCATCAGGACAGAGTAATATACAGTATCATGTATTAATTTGTGATTGTGTATGTTGTAATCTAATTACATACATAGGCATCACCAAAATAGCAAGTTTATATACCAAAATAATGGGGCAAAGAGTCCCACAACCGAAGATGTATCAATCACTGTTTCATGGGGAAACCCTCAAAGGACTGAATATAAGAAGCTGAAATGCAATAAACCAAGTTCAAAAGTTCTGCAATGTGAACTCGTATGGAAAGAGGTATAAAACCTAAGATCTACAAGGGGACTGTGTCAAGATATTTAAAAGGCAGGGCTGAATCAGTTAATCTGTGTCAAGATATTTCAAAGGCTGGTCTGAATCCGTTGATCAAATAAAGCTCATGTTAGGATTTAGGGCTGTAAAAAGAAAAATGTGTTAAGGATGGCGCATCCACCTGGTGATATGGATGTGTGTGCCCGAGGGTCCAATAACAAATATATTTGATGGCATTGGATGATGTAGTTCAACAGGTAGCAAGACCCCAATGTTCAGGAAAATATCACCTGCATCTACAAAATAAGCTTAGCATGAGGAACCTTGTAGTGGACTTACACATAAAAGAAAAAATACACTTTCAGTTTAATTACACAGACAGTAGGGGTATTCACACAAGGGTGCTCCATGAAAATATCAAGTGAGAGAGTCCTCAAAAAGGGATGCTGGGTATAATATAAACAAAATGTAAATACAGTGCAGTAGGTTGGTGGAAATGAACTGTAGAAAAATACACCTATGTATGTGTTGCTCTGTTTAAACAACTCCCCTATGGATATAGTTAGAATCAGCCAAGGGGATCAACCCTTAGAAAATGGTTCACTTGAACCATAGTATATTGACATGAGACAAAGCGCCAAATGGATTCACCTACCACGAGTACGGTACTTCTATGAATGCATTTGTCATATAAAATGAGTCCTCTAAAATGAGAACAAAACCTTATATATAAAGCGCTAAAAAGGTTACAGAGCATGTTACCATAGTTCCAGGAAAAGTGCTTCTAACTCACCCAAGGGAAGAATTCATCATTGACATAGGATGGGGCTGTAACAATAGGGGAGAACAAATCAATATATGTATTTTTTCGGAAGGCCAGGCAGAGCACAGCCAATGCCTGCCAAAACTTACTTATAGCGATGAAGCACTCTGGCTGGGTTCGCCTCCTTCACTTCAGCCATGAATGAAAGAAAGCACGCTCCATTTAAAGACAGCATGCATGCTATACCTTGCGTGTAGATGGAACAGCGTGGGCAGCATACCTGTTAATAATTAATTGCAAGCCAGTTGAGAAAGCCGGTTGCCCCGCTCTTGTTAGAATGAGAATGATATTGAAATAACTTTAAATAGAATGAGGATGATCCGACTCTTGTTATTTAAAGTGGAAAACCCATTGTACTAAAAGAGTTTTGCAAATGGAAGAAATACTGTCAAAATATTTTTGGGAGAAAGTGGACAACACCAAAGCTTATTGCATTAAGAAAAACAACTTCACATATGGTCCTAGGACAAACAAATCTCCATATAGAGAAGATCAATCCATTGTGATTTAAGGAAAACACCTACTACTATGAAAAAAATGGAAGCAGTCCTTTGAGGGTTTCCCCATGAAATAGTGATTGATACATCTTCGGTTGTGGGACTCTTTGCCCAAGTGCACTCTTTATTGACTTTATATCACTTTCACTTTTACTTAGAGTGCTGCAAGTTGACAGCATGGTGACTTTATAAGTGCTTTGGATTTGGCGCAGTGATTAGAAAAGGACATGGTACTGGCTGGATGATTAGAGTGCACAGAGAGTGACAGTTTGATTGCTGTACTGTATGGGTACTCCATGGGTAATTGGAGGAGTAAATCAGTACTCTGTAGGTGGTTGGGGCACTGCATGGATAGTGCACATTTAATTGTAGCACTGCATGTCTTAATGCCTGAGTCATTGTACAAGTACATGGATAGTGACTGGATACTTAGAGAGCTGCAAGCACTCATAAATTTACCATGCTGTCAACTTGCTGATGTGTACTATCTATACAGTCCTCTAACCACCTCCACAGTACTGATTCACTCCTCCAATTACCCAGGTAGTACCTTGTCCTTATCTAATCACTGCGCCAAAACCCAAGCACTTATAAATTCACCATGCTGTCAATTTGCAGCACTATCCATGTACTTGTACAATGACTCAGGCATTAAGACATGCAGTGCTTTCCATTCTTAACTAGCTTATTCAACCAGATCCTCCAGGAGGGCTTATCTCCCCAGCCTCGTGGGATAATGCATCCATAACCCTGATTTTAAAATCTGGTAAACATGCATCAATTTGTGGATCATACAGGCCGATTTCTATCCTTAACGTGGATTATAAAATCTTCACCGCAATTTTGGCCAATAGATTGGGGGTGGTAGCAGGTCACATCTTGCACGAGGACCAGAGGGGCTTTGTTAAGCGTCGACAGCTTTTTGATCTAACTTATGATTTGATAGATATCACATCCTCTGATTCCCTCCCCTTGGCTGTCCTTACGCTCGACGCTACTAGGGCCTTCAACAGGGTTAATTGGTCATACCTGTCGGGGGTCTTAGGTAAGTTTAACATCGGAGATAAATTTTGTCGAGCGGTGAGATTGTTATACTAGAATCCCTCGGCTTGCCTGTTGGTGAATGGATCTTTGTCGGACCCTTTCAACATCACTAGGGAAACGCGTCAGGGCTGCCCACTCTCCCCTCTTCTGTTTGACCTATATATGGAACTCTTTGCCCAACGGCTGAGGGATGACTTTAACATCAAGCCGTTTAGGTACAGGGAGTGGGAGAAGAAGGTGGCCCTGTACGCGGTCGATATTTTGATTTTCTCATCAGAATTGCATACAGCCCTTCCTTCAGTGATTAAATTGGCTCAGGATTTTGGTGCAATCTCCGGATATGAAATTAATGCCTCTTAAATAGAGATCATGGCTTGGAAAATCGAGGAGCCTTTAGTAGGGGTGCAGCCTAGTTTAAAAATAAGGTATCTCGGTATCAATATCATCCATGATGTCAGTAAATTAGCTGAAACCAACTTTTCCTTAGTAGCGAAGGAATGTCGAAAACTTATGAGATCATGGTCTTCATTACCATTGTCCATTTTGGGAAGGGTAAATTCAGTAAAAAAGTCTATCTTACCTAGAATAACTTTTCTTGTTAATACTATTCCTCTTTATTTCGAGCCTTCTTATTTACTTAAGTTGCAGAGAGATATCAATTCATTTATTTTGGCGTACCAAATTCCCAGGATTGCCTGGAAAAAACTCAGGCGCCGAAGAGAAAAGGAAGGTCTGGCCGCTCCAGATCTTCAGCTGTATGCATGGGCATTCCAACTTACCCATTCTCGCATGCTACTGAAGTCGCCTACTAACACAGGGGTTGGTTGTATGTTTAAGGCTATGGTTAGTGGGGCAAATCTATCACAGCAGGGCTTTTTGTTTAAATTTGGAGATCCCAAATTAAAAAAATAAATAAAACTAAAGGTTTTACATGGTATGGCTAGAACATGGGCCAAGCTGCGTAGCTCTGTAAGGCTAGGGTATTTCTCTAGCATGGCACCTTTGTGGGATTCACCTGGGGCCCCGGGATGGCTTAAGGACAGTCAGGTTTTGCCCTTGAGAGAGGCAGGTGTGGAGGTCTGGGGTGATTTGTTTTCAGATGGGATTCTTGTTTCATGGGAATTTTTAAGGGACAGGGTTGGTTCAAACACTCCAAGTTTAAATATCTACAGATGGCTAGCTGGGCTCAGTCACAGACTATCACCAAGTGTAGATTCCCAGTAGGGGGAGGTAACCTTCTTGAGTTTCAGCTCACTAATAAAATCCCGGCAAAAAAGGAAATCTCTTTTTGGTACCACACAAATCTTGATGAGATTGATGGCAAATTTCAGTTGGCCGATAAGCTCTGGGGGAGTTCCTTCTTGGACCAGGATGTGAGAAGCCTGTGGCTTAACTCACTTAAGACCTTGTGGGACATTGTCAAACAAGCATGGCTCCGAAGGAATCACCTCTTCACACTACATAGGGCCTATTATTCACCACAGAGGTTCTCGAAATTTTCAAATAACTTGCCAGTATCATGTATGAGGTGTGGAGCAATAGCGGCTTCAGATCTACATATGTTTTTTGATTGTCCTTCTCTGTCTCCCTTTTGGGACTCTATAAGTAGATTAGTGTCAACCTCGCTTGGTCGCCCCATTGCAGTCAATCCCATATTAGCAATATTTGGTGTGATGGAGGGTGTTGTAGGCCCTGCAAATATCTTCTTTTCTATACCATCCTCCTGACTAGGAGAGAAATTTGCAAAAAATGGAAAGACTCTACACCACCCTCCTTTGCTGAGTGGCGGGCACCAGTATTGCAGGTTTCTAGGCTAGACCTAATAAGATCGAGCAACTAAAATAAAAGAGCATTTTGGTATCTTTTAGAGTGGGGACAACAGTGAGACAACGGATGTTTTTTTTCCCTCCCTGCCCAATGATTACGCTGTCCCTCCATATCCTGATACATTAGGTTGTGTCCTTGTGTCTGCTTGGATATATGGCTAGTTGGGCGCCCCCCTAAAGGTCTCCGAATAAAAATCCCTAGAGGTTCGGACATCACTGATAGGCGAAGGTCACCTTCTTACATGCCTATGAATCCAGTGTACTGAGGCAGTGTGTTGCTCTCTCTTGGATTCAATGGAGCATCTAGGGCGGAAAATGAGGAAAAAAAAAAGAAAAAAAAGACATGCAGTGCTACAATCAAATGTGCACTATCCATGCAGTCCCCTAACCACCTCCACAGTTCTGAATCACTCCTTCAATTGAGGAGGTGGTGGTCCCCGGAGCTGCGGGGGCCCGCTAATACTTTTGGGCAATGCCCCCGGGACCTGGCACACCCAAGGTCCTCAATTAAAAGAAGCTTTTTAAAATTTCAGCGGGATTCGCAACGCCAGCATGCATTTTGCCAAAATAATGAAAATAAATTATTTTTATGGACCTGGGGCCCTTGTGGCACCCCCTGGACAGGCCTAGGGGGTCAGGTTGTTTCTACCCTGCCTCCTTTTCTTGTTTTCCAACTTTGTGTTACTGTTTTCTTGTGATGGCTGCCAACACTTCCAGGTTTGCAGTTTTGGCAGCCAATCACAGTGAAGCTCGTGCTCTGGAGGGGTCACGACTCCACCGTGTCCCTAGATATTGAAACTTTTTCTTTTTAAAATTACTCAAGAACTACTGAACGGATTTACACCATTTAAAAAAAAAGGTCTCTTTCTGAACCAAGCACTATCTTTTTGCCAAATTTGTTGTAATTCCTTTCAGCAGTTCGGGCTGCAGCTGAGTCTAAAGTTTCCTACGGATAATTACATAGGGAAAACACGCTTTGGGACCCCCCTTTTGTCTCAGCCCCCGCTTGTCAAATCACCCCTAAACTTTCAAGACAGGAGCTGACCGGAGCGGGCCACTAGTTTTGAAAATGTTGTGAAGATTCATCAACCAGCGCCAAAGATATTGAGAAAACAAAAAACGCTTTTCCTGTGGAAACTAGGTCCTAACTATAACTACCTACTGACGGCACACTTCCCGGCAGTAATTGCAGATTATTTACTTTATGTATGGCCAAACATAATCTGCAATTACTGCCGAGAAGTGTGCTGTGTCTTAACTTGTTGCTGAAAAATACTACTGCGGGAGCTGGCCCTCTCCCAACACAAGCACCAGCTGAGCGAGCGCTCCCCCCGATGAAGGACCGTGTTGTTGAGGAATATATATATATATATATACATATATGTATATACTACCTATTGGCGGTCATCAGTAGGTAGTTATAGTTAGGACCTATTATCCATAGGAAGACTGCAACATTCTATTTGGAATAACTTTAGCGTCGATTGATGAATCTTCTTGAAATTTTCCAAACTTTTGGCCAGCTCAGTTCCGCTCCTTCCCTAAAAGTTTTAGGGTGATTGGTAAAGCGGGGGCCGAGAAAAAAGGGGTCCCAAAACGTGTTTTCCCCTTGCAATTTCTTATAGGACCTTTAGTCAGGGCTACAGCCCGAATGGCTGAACGTAATTACACCAAATTTGGCAGAGAGGTAGTCCTTAGTTCCGACTTGTGCCTTTCACTTATCTGGTGTTAATGTGTTCATAGTTTCAGAGAAAATACAGTTAAAGTCAGTTACATATCTATGGGCGTGGTGGATCCGCGGATTGTGCGAGGATTGGCATCGTAGCATAAGCGCACCGTCCCGATCACGCGCTCAATTGTAATTGCCTGTCAAGCGGTTGTAAATATTCGGAACCAGGAACTGTTGGCAGCCATTTTGTGCCTCGTAGAAGAGAGGCTGCGGAAGTCAGTGAAATATGTGTGCAAAACGTGAACAGGGTCATGGTAGAAACACCCTGAACCCCTAGGCCTGCTCAGGGGGTCTCATAAGGACCCGTAGGGCAAAAAAAGTAAGGAACTTTTTTCGTACAAAAAAAAGTCGCGGGATGCGCGTAGGATCAGCGTATTTTGCCGCTGAAAAAAACAAAGCATGGTGGATAAGATGCAGTGTTGAAAAACAGAAAATAAATGATTGGTTGTTTGACAACATTCTATACTGAAAACTAGGGTGCATGTTTCTGTTTTTTAAAAGCATGATCCCTATTGGTTATCAGAACGTGATTAAAAATAACATTACGTAGGATAAGGTAGTATATTGAGAAGTCGAGCACACTTGCTGTTTTTTTTAGCAACATTGTGTAATGAACTTTTGCGTTGTTCAGGAGCCAGTATTGCTTTTTTACATGGGTAGATGCTAATTTGTATATGGAAATGCAATCCGCTTTGGATTTTGAAAGTGAGAACAGATTTCACTGCTCTGTCTTTCGAAATGCAAACTATGTTTGCTCTGGGAGGGCGGGAGTCGTGAGAGTCCCGCTCTGTCAAAGCAAACAGCAGTATACCGGGGGTAGGCACCCCGGGACACTGCAGGAGCCAGTCGTAGTAGTTTCCAGCGCCCTCGAGGGCACCAGGTGGAGGGCCACGCAGTCTGTCACCCGTAGTACACAAATTCCTGGGGGTGGTGATTCCCGGAGCTGGAGGGGGGTCGTTGAGGCCCACATCCTTGTAATTTTGTGGGGGGGTGGATGCGAAAGTGGTGCAAGGGGGTTGTTAATCTGGTACACAGTGTTTTGTTTTAGTTTGCTTTCCTTTCTTTCATGTAGAGGATCCAGGGTAAATATAATGGTTTCTGTACAGCCAGTAACTTTTAACCCTACCCCCAAACAGATTTCTGCCTGTTACCATAGTAACAGTTCATAGAACACTTACGTGAGCACAGAGGTTAGAAGTTCATCACACTATCTGGCAGATGCATCAACGTAGCCTTTTGCTATTCCTAAATAGCGATTTTTAAGGAATCGCTATTTATAAATAGCAAAAGCCTATGCATGTAGGAATCGCTATTAAAATAGCGATTCCTGAACATTCCTTAATTGCTACTCGCAAAGTGCTAGTCGCAATTAAGGAATGCTGTACCATTCATTCCTATGGGCCTACAGGCCCATAGGAATGAATTGGAGATTGCATGAGCAATCTGCGAGTACCAGTAGGTACTCGCAAATTGCTCATGCAATTTCAAGGGTGCAAGGGTGTCAAAATGACACCCTGTTGCACCCCTGAAGTTGATCTCTGCACATATGTTGCACACACACATGTGTGTGACCAACATGAAACTTTAAAAAATTAACGAAAGGGCTTTTTTCGAAGTTTTAGCAAATTACCATGAAGTTCAACTTCATGGTAATTTGCTACTCCTATTAGCGAATTCGCTATTTTTTTTACTTTCATGCATTGCATTTAAGGAATCTCAATTTGAGATTCCTTAAATGCAATCGCAATTTAAGGAATCTCAATTTAGAGATTCCTTAAATTGCGATTTTTGCATTAGGGATGATGCATCCCAAATGCAAAAATACCGGTCGTAAATGGGCAGATTCTGATAATCTGCCCATTTGCGACCGATATTTACTTTGATACATATGCCTGTATGTTGCTAATGGCGTTGTACTTTTAAAACTTTTGAATTGGAACCATATGTTGTAGTTATACACTCTGGTAAAGATCTGGTGAAGAGTTAGCCTCAGAATTATACTTCAAATTATAAATATCATTTCTATTGAGGACTGCTAATCCCCCCAAAAAAAAGACGTAAATACTTTTTTTTAATTAACTTTTATTAAAACAATAAATAACTGGAAATATAACTAAATGAGAACAATACAATAAATAACTAAAACCATAACTTTACCAAAACAATATAACAAACAAAATATCATATGGACTTCAATAGAAGTAGTGTAGTTAATCTGCAAAACAGAAAAGAAAATTAGTGTTTAAAACTAGATCGATGTGACTAAATGAGGTCAAAATTTACAAGTCAAAGTAACACTTGACGATATTTACTATTTTTTTCATGTGTGCAGTGTACCTGATAGATTTCACTTATCTTATAGGCTTGCATTCAAACGGTGTCTGTATAGAAGTGCCTACTGCGTCATATTTATATTACAGATGAACAGGTCTTTAAAATGATTCAGAGATGAGACAGAATTAGGTGAGAGATCAAGTCATTTTGCAGGACAATATTTTTAGGGGCTTATTTACAAAACACTTGTGCCATTTTTGTGTTACTTTTCTCATGTTGAAAGTGACGCAAAAGTGGCGCAAGGGGTTTGTAAATAAGCTCTTTTATTTCTAATGCATTTAATTGGAGGTATTATATATCTAGGCCGCTCTGCTTACCTTGTGTAAACACTGTGGCCATCAGAGTTCACAACTTGAAGTCTGTTTTGGTTGGTGACTTGCCGGATATGCAAGACTGCTTTTGTTGTAAACGTATCTAGGACCCTATTTAAATATTCCCGATTTATGCCCTTATGTGGTTATAACAAATCATATCCTTATAAAGGTATACGAATCATATCCATATTTAGTCATAGCCAATGCAGTCCAAATACGGCAAGGCTACTCCCATAGACTCCTAGCAAGTACAACGCGTTCTCTAAACAAACCAAGCCTCCAGCAGCCCTGGAATTCCCCCTGCTTTTGTTTTGATTTGTGCAAGAACTCCTGGAGTCCAGAAAGAACTGTGAGTTCTTAGTGACGTCTTATGTCCAACCTTACGTCAAACTCGGCACCTTTCAGGTATAAATATACCAGCATTTGCCATAAGCGAACACATGGTGGTTTGGAGCAGAGCGGCTATCTACTTTCCCGACGCCCAGCTGATGCGAGTGCTGAAGGAAGCCGACCCTCCCATTTGACGCACTGAGAGAGACGCTGTCTTTTTTCCTGCCGAGAAATCCAGCCCCAGTGTTTCCAGTCACCCTTGCGGGTTGCTGGGAGATCGAGTCCTGGGAGAGAGATACAAGACCTCCTTCATTCTATAAACAAGGTACGGAGCTGATTAGATCCTTAGAGAAATCTTGAAGCAGATTCTTGGCAAAACTATCTTAACTTACTTACTCCTTCCCACGTATTAGGCTTAGGTCAGGTACACCGGGGTAGGCGTATTTTAGAAACACCAGTTGAGCACGTTTAGTCAACTTTTATAATTGTATGTATTGTACATATTTTATCCGTTTTAAGTATCATATGGCTCAGAAACCTTATCAATGCTTTTACAGTATTATTTCATAATACTCCTTTTACTGTACGCACTTTACTTTATGACACGTACTGCAATTTTGGCAATTCACTTCTCTTGCATGAGAAAGAGGACTGCTCAATAAATAACAACTTTTATTGAAAACGCCCGTCTCTCTATTTCTCTGCACTCTGGTGAAACTAAGCATGCACGATTGACTGAGTGAAATAGGTGTCTATTGTTTTCACACGACTCTGGAGATATACTCCTTATTCTGGAGGGAGCAAAGTTGTCATGTTTATGCGTTTGTCAGAAACTAATCCCTTCTTGTCTATTCAGGAAAGTTAACCCCTTCCCGTTCACTCGAGAAAGTTTGTAGTGACCTCTGAGCTTGCTGGCATTCATATTTAAGTCTAACATATTCAATGGAGACCTAGTCGACCTCAGTCCTATGTCTAAACTATCGTTTATGTTATTCCAATGCGCAGAGCCTATTGGGAATATAGGAACTACACTACATGGCGCCCAACGTTTGGTAAGGCGATAATCTAACGCAAGACACTAGAGTAACTCAGTCGTGCTTTTCACACAGACCCCTTTCCCGTAAAAACTCCAATAGACGTCTGGAGTGGGTAAAGGGTTAATATCCGCCGGAACTTAGTAGGATGAGAATCCTATGTATCAGTTTTTGGTTTAGTCAACGTTGAAGGATACAGTGTTCCAAAATATTGTGCACCTAATCTTTGTTTCCTTGAAACTTGCTCTGAAAAACTTTCAGTCAGTAAAATGACGGAAAGTGATGATGAAAGGGAGAGAGCTAAAATAGCAGCTCAAGTTCTAGCGGATGACACAAGTCTCCAAAATGAAGACCCGAATGCTATAATCATTCCGGTAAATGTAAGAAAAACTATAACTATTAAACTTATAGAAAATGGACTATCATCAAGAGGTGGTACAGTCATATTTGTGGTAGCGGCCCACGAATATCGGCAGACAGAGGTATTCTATTCATGGATACATTTTCCAGCAGCACATGCTGTGACACACGATTTCCACTATTACAAAATAGAGGAATCTCCTTTCGAGGACGTTGAAATTCCACTAACATACCAAGAGCATATGCTCTGGTTTAATGGTGCCCTAAAACATCAAAATCACATCACTAGGCTCGGTCCACTAGGTGGACCAGGAGCCACATGGCCGGTTCTAGCCAGCTACACACCACATCCGGACATTGAAAAAATGTCAGACCGAGAACTTTTAGCTCAGCTAAAACAACTAATTAAAATACATAGACAATTGGTCCAATATGTCACGCGGACTTCAACAGTCCAACCAGCAATAAGAATTCCACAACACACCCCTCACCAGGGGAACACAAATAAAATCACACCACAGAATATACAATCAGCCACTGGCAAATTACCCGCAAAACGGGAACAAATTCCGTTCTGGTTAGCTTAAAAAATCACTCAAATAGAGGCAGTATTTCCTGATACTACGCCTAATGAGAAACACAGAATCCTGACTATCTGTCTTCCAATGGGGATCGCACCACATGTGGAGGACTGTGACACTTGGGGCACAGTCTTTGCTTCAATATACACAAAAACACATGGTGTTCCGTCTACGTATTAAGACAGATTCAAAATGAATACGATCCAGAACCTGCTTTAACTCTAGGTATGAAATTACTGAAAGACTTTAAGCAAGTCTCGGCTATACTATTAGCCAATATAAAAGGAGAAGCAGCATCTGTGACAATCCGCCAGAAATTGAAAGAAACAGATATAGCAGAACAACCTTTTGAACTTGCCAGAATCATAGAAAAATCCTATTAAGAACTAGGTAGAGATAGTTTGGGTGGGAAACCATTAAAACCCCAACTAACTGAAAATCCTGAAAAAACATTTGTTAAAAATAATCTGAACACTCCAAAAAAGAGGTAGGAGGGTAACAAACAAACCACTCCCAGAGAAAAACAGTTTCAGTCCAGAGGAAAGTCTCCTCAACGAAGAGAAAGATCTCCAGAAAGAAGAGGCAAGTCTCCCCACAGGGAGCCCTCTGAGAAAAGATACAACCTTAGAAATAGGGATAATTTGAGAAATATTCAAGATATTGATACACGTCCCTCTCGATCTTTCGGACTTCCTCACAGAAATCGGAAAGAAGAGGACGGTCAGAACACAAAGAAGAACACGTCAAGTCCAAAGACAAGGAACCTGCTCATCAAAGTAAAAAATTACAATATCCAAGAAAGAAGGTAGCTAGTATTAAAATAAAACATGCCGAGAATTCTGAGGACACAACTGAAAAACGGAGAATGGGCCCAGACAATGCTAGACAGCGCAGCAGAAGTGACCATAGCTCGCAAGATCCTGATGAATCTTCTGGAGACAGTGGACACGAATGAATACATTCAAGTGGAAACTGCAGACACCAGAGTTAGCGTGCCCCATAAACTATATGAAATAACATTGCGTATAGAAGGGGACAAAACTAAAAAAATAAGGGGTCTCTTTTGGGATAACCTTTCAAAGGGCTATGATATCCTTCTAGCAGAAAAAGACTGGCCACCAGAGTTTGTCAGGGAGTGCCCACATGGCGAAGAAATGATTATGCCTGCCTTCTCAAATCATATTCCAATTCATAAAAAATACACATTTGCAAGAAAATGGGCAGTAGCCCAAGCCCCTGCATTATATAAAAATCATGTAAGATGGGATGAGGATTCTCCTCACCACAAAAAAATCAGTTAAAAAATCAACCTACTGCACAGAGGCAGTACCCTGTTAAGCAAGAAGCTAAAAAACGAGTCAGGGAGATCTTAGATCAACTTGAATATCAGGGGGTGATTGAAACATGCACCTCACAAATGAACAATCCTTTGTTTCCTGTCTCCAAGCCAGACGATTCATATTGTCTAGTTTTGGACTACAGACACCTAAACTCCTGTTGCAAAACATTTGCAGTACAAAACTCACACAGTGCAGCACTAATGAATAACATTGTGCGCAAAAAATATAAAACGACATTAGACATTTCGAATGGTTTCTTTTGTCAAAACATTGCACCTGAAAGCAGGTATTTGACCGCTTTCTCAACAATGGGGGCGCAAAAACAATTTTGCCGTCTCCCACAGGGATTTAAGAATAGCCCAGGATTATTCTCAGCAAGGGTAACAGAGTTACTACAAATATATGATGATGAGGCATTATCTTATGTCGATGACATCTATCTCACAGACGATGACCTGGAGACTCACATAAAAAGAGTGAACACCATAATACTTGGGTTCGCAGCTGAAGGGTACAAATTCAACTTTAAAAAGTCACGAATTGCCCATCCAACTGTCCTATTTTTAGGATATGAATTATCAAGTGAAGGCAAAAGCCTAGCCGACAACTTCTTAGAGAAGTGTGCTGTACTCCAAGCTCCAACAACGCTGAAGAACTTACAATCAATACTAGGTTTCCTGAATTTCGGAAGAACATACATTCTAAATTATACAGAGAGGGTTAAACCTCTATATGAATAATAAGACCTGATTTCAAACAAATCAATTTGACTCAGAAACACACAGAAATAATTTTAAGATCATTACAAACAGACATGATAACTAAAACATAACTGAAAACAGGCGTAAACGTACGCAACCTTGTAATCCGAGTCATCCCAGGAAGATGCGGATTCACGTACCTGACCTCTAATGCGGGAGAAACGGTACCAATAGCTTATAAATCACACTTGTACACACAAGCTAAAATGAAATTCAGTTCTACTGAAAAAATTCTAACTGCGGTTCAAACTGCTGAAGCAAAAGAAAGAGCCCTAGTCCAAGGGAGGAGCATAACTGTTTTAACAGCAGTATCAGCCCTTGAGGCAGTAACAAGACCACGCGTTCCAAATGCTGTGGCATTAGATCCAAAATGGATACAATGGGAAAATTCTCTTGCTGCAGAAGACGTGAAACACGCTTTTGATCCGAAAATGAAAAAACTAGAAAATCTAGAATACAAACATGAATATCCTCTGCCAATCGAAATTCTGCCACTCGAACAATACACCTGTGTAATCTACACAGACAGATTTGCACAACACTACGTTGTGGGAAAACAAACTTGCAATGCAGCGTGTGCGATTGTTAAAGGTCACTGGCGCTTAGGTAAATTCAGACCGATAATAACAAAAACTGAATCACTCAGAAATTGTACAGCTCAGCGAGCTGAAATAAGATCTTTAAAGATGGCGCTTGAAAATGCCGATCGCGAATTCCATACACTTATAGTGTGCGATTCACATTACTGCGTCCGGTCTTACAATAACAGCATGCAGACCTGGATTCAAAACAGTTACAAAGATGAGACAGGTGCCACAATAAAGCATAAAAAGCTATGGGAACAAGTAGTTCTTTTACAGAAAGAACTACGAAATACTCACGTGATACATACACTGAGTCATCAACGTGATGGCGTTGACGTTGCAGGGAATACATTGGCTAACAGAGCCACAGCGGCAGCGGTTCAACCGACTTCCGTAGCCACAAAAAAGCATTCTAAAAAACACATAGATGGAGAAACCATGCTGGCGGTAAAAGCCTCATTAAAAGGCGACTATGCAGCATTACCTCTCAACTATCCACTCAGTAATACATACATAATTGATGCAAACTCCGTTCCTTTTGCTCAAATCCCTGGAGTGGGGGACAGAGTAATTCCAAACACGAACCGGAGGGCTTACTTGATTCAAGAAGCACACATGGGAATGGGTCTGAGGCACCAAGAGATCTTGAAATCTCTAACAGAATTACAATCGGAATACTGGTGGCCGGGGATGAGCGTGCAAATGTATAAATTTGCAATGGATCGTCAAAACTGCAATAGAGATCGCAGTTGTGAACCGGACCAGACAATTGCCACAACACCTTTATTAGAAACCATTAGGCTATCTATATGCAGAAATCCAGACGGAGAAATGCGATCCCATAATTATTAAGACGAGATTAATTTAGATGTGGCCCCATCGCTCGGCTGACGCCAGAACTGTTATAAAAGATTTGCGAGTCTTTATCGGCACATACGCAATTGGCATGCTACATTCTGACCAGGGTCCTGCGTTTAGCTCTCGAGCTTACAAAGAGGCCATGACCAGCATGGGCATTTTATTGCGGTACTCTAGTCCATTCCATCCTGTGGGAAATATGGTAGTGGAGAGAAAAAACCGTGACATAAAGCAATCTATAACAGCGAGGGTATTAGGTTCGTGTGACGGGTGGGTCAAACATCTAACAAGTGTCCAACGTAGTCTTAATAATCTGCAAAGAAATTTTCTAGGGGGTATCATCCATACGAACTTTTGTTTGGTACTAGAATGATCATCATGGACCTAGATTGTCACACTTCAGTGGTGAAACAAAAAACCTTTGATATCAAAGATCGTTTGGCTGTTTTACAGGACTTAAATGAAACAAGAAGCAGTCTAAGTAACATAAAGCTAAAGCCAAAGACCACTGAAGAAAAACAACCTGTCCCAGCAAGACCTGCCTGGATTCCAAAGATTGGGGATCTGGTCAGAGAAAAGATCGCAGCGAAGAAGGAATTTGGGCCTTCTTACAGAAAAGCAGTACCTGTCTTAGCTGCCAGCGGAACAAGATCAGTTGTACTACAGCCCCTTGCTGGTAAAAAGGAGAACCAAGTTGTATCAATCGACCTGGTAAAAGCACAATCATGTGGCCAATAATAAGTAGTAGGCCCAGTGGACTCCGAAGAAATAGCAGAAGATAATAACAACACTACTGAAAACAATTGGAACTATGTTTTCCCCTGAAAGCGAAATTATTTTTCCATTTCCAAAATATTTACCTTTTTTCTGGCACATGATACTCTGCTTAAAGTAGAACTATTCTTAGAGAACAGAACTTCTATTTGTAGAGTCTCTAGAGACAATATTTTGACTTAGCCTCTAGCACATGTACAGTATTGTATAAATATGTGATGAAATGGTCTCGACCTTCTCTTCTGTATTAGGAGCAACTTCATAAATGTAATTTTCGCAAATCATTCAGCCGATATTTATATATGCATTATCTGAATGATACCACTGCTTGAAAAACGTACAGTATAAATACTCATTTTCGTGTATATACCATATACCATTTCAAATGCAATTTATGTACTTTGGGGTGGGCTGGAAAACAAATGCATCGTTATATGTTTAGTATTGCTTAGTATTTAGTAATGATGGACATTATACATGGAGTGGGTGTTGTAAACGTATCTAGGACCATATTTAAATATT
Source organism: Lissotriton helveticus (assembly GCF_964261635.1). Classification (NCBI taxonomy): domain Eukaryota; kingdom Metazoa; phylum Chordata; class Amphibia; order Caudata; family Salamandridae; genus Lissotriton; species Lissotriton helveticus. The sequence goes on from NC_136065.1 coordinate 951,253,808, forward strand.
CCCGATTTATGCCCTTATGTGGTTAGAACAAATCATATCCTTATAAAGGCATAGGAATCATATCCATATTTACTCATAGCCAATGCAGTCCAAATACGCCAAGGCTACTCCCATAGTCTCCTAGAAAGTACAACGCGTTCTCTAAACAAACCAAGCCTCCAGCAGCCCGGGAATTCCCCCTGCTTTTGTTTTGATTTGTGCAAGAACTCCTGGCGTCCAGAAAGAACTGTAAGTTCTTAGTGACGTCTTATGTGCAACATTACGTCAAACTCGGCATGTTTCAGGTATAAATATACCAGCATTTGCCTTAAGCAAACACACGGTGGTTTGGAGCAGAGCAGCTATCTACTTGTCCAACGCCCAGCTGATGCAAGTGCTGAAGGATGCCGACCCTCCCATTTGACGCACTGAGAGAGACGCTGTCTTTTCTCCTGCCGAGAAATCCAGCCCCAGTGTTTTCAGTCACCCTTGCGGGTTGCTGGGAGATCGAGTCCTGAGAGAGATACAAGACCTCCTTCATTCTATAAACAAGGTACGGAGCTGATTAGATCCTTAGAGAAATCTTGAAGCAGATTCTTGGCAAAACTATCTTAACTTACTTACTCCTTCCCACGTATTAGGCTTAGGTCAGGTACACCGGGGTAGGCGTATTTTAGAAACACCAGTTGAGCACGTTTAGTCAACTTTTATAATTGTATGTATTGTATATATTTTATCCGTTTTAAGTATCATATGGCTCAGAAACCATATCAATGCTTTTACAGTATTATTTCATAATACTCCTTTTACTGTATGCACGTTACTTTATGACAAGTATTGCAATTGTGGCAATTCACTTCTCTTGCATGAGAAAGCGGACTGCTCAATAAATAACAACTTTTATTGAAAACGCCCGACTCTCTATTTCTCTGCACTCTGGTGAAACTAAGCATGCACGATTGAATGAATGAAATAGCTGTCTATTGTTTTCACACGACTCTGGAGATATACTCCTTATTGTGGAGGGAGCAAAGTTTCATGTTTATGCGGTTGTCAGAAACTAATCCATTCTTGTCTACTCAGGAAATGTAACCCCTTCCTGTTAACTCAAGAAAGTTTCTAGTGACCTCTGAGCTAGCTGGCATTCAAAATTAAGTCGAACATATTCAATAGAGACATAGTTGACCTCAGTCCTACGTCTAAACTATCATTTATGTTATTCCAATGCGCAGAGCCTATTGGGAATATAGGAACTACACTACACTTTCAAGAGGAGACCCCAATAAAGAGTACTGGTGTGGAACTGCAAGTATGCGGAAACACTTGCAGACTAAGAATCCGGTCAACTTTGGAAGGGAAGAGTTAAGCAGATTGAGAGAGGCTCCTTCTGCTTCATGAGAAGGTCTAAGTACCAGTGGAGCAACACTGTCAACCTCTACTGCACAGCCTAATATTCGTCCCCTATTTGGAACCTTTTAAGAGAAAAAGTAAGACGGTTGGGAGCTTTATATGCCATCCTAATACCTAATCATCCATTAGTTATACAGAGATCCACCCTGTATCAGACCCATCCATACAAGTGTGAATTGGACATTATCTGCCACCAAAAAACCCTCAAGTACTTATATCCTTACTTTTTAACTTCGTCGACTAGTCATATTGAGAGTACTTACCTTAAAGTTATCCGTTAAAACTTTGTGAATCTCTATGGCTTCAGACAACTAGTTCATGCAATATTTTAGACATCTGTGTAATCAGCTGGAACAGGAGGATATGCTTTCTTCAACCTCGGCAATTTGCTGCTGACTTATGTAACATTCTGCAAACTGAAAAAAGAGTTAAAAATGTATATGTTGTCCAATATTAATTTTAATGTACATAAAAACATTTGTTCTCAATAGAATTGGGGTTAAAAAGCAATCATCAGAGGTTATATTTGGAAAGCAAAATAGGAAATAGCATTGCATTATACAAATGTTAGGCCGAGATTGATCACACACTTAATTTACAAACTCCTGGCCTTGATCTGATAGAACCCTTTTTGGACTTTGATGATCTAAAAATTGAGAAATAAACATCAAGAAAAATTGAAAGTCATGTCTTAAAAATAAAAAAATTTAAAAAAACATTTTCACTTTGTATTTGAAGTGCAGGCTGAAAACGTATAACGAATATTTAAATGAGAAACATATGGGTTTCAGAAACAAATGTCTATAAGACTATCACAATGGAGATTTATATTTTTATAAAAATGATAACTCCTACATTGTTCAATTTGAAATGACATATTTGGCCAATAAAACCGTCAGGACTTGCTTATTTTTTCATTTTGTCGATATCAGAATGACAACTAATTCTATCAAAATATGACAACAGCACAGTTATCTGTCTGCAAACACATGACATTCACAAATGCTTATCTCAGAATACTTTTCTATCATGAAATGTTCAAGTCAAACCTGATAACGCCATTAGGTCCATTGCAATTTTCGACTGATAGCATATGGAGAGCAGTCAGTCGATCTGGTATGTCGAGTGGTTGACCACCATCTGGTATAGTGCATTGGCAGGAATAAACAGCTTGTGGTGACCAGTACGTCCCATGATTGAGATATCTGTATAATGAGATAGACTAAGGTACAAATCAAGTTTAACGTTATTAAAAAACTTGGAGAGCGTGCTAAAATACAACATTGGCCAATCGATTACATGTGCAATGCATGGGGAGAAAGCAGCACGTGGCGCACTACTTAAAAAAATTAAAGGCGGCAGGATTAAGTGATTTGTACAGAAACATGGCCTACCAAGGCAAGATATTGGAGGTGTAAGAGCTGGAAATTGTGCCAAATACACTATTGCCAAAAACATTACTTTTGCAATGCATGGGGCACGTGACACATTACTTACACGAGAAAAACTACATCGCATTTGGTTGAACAGCACGTAGCACACTGCTGTGGGAACGGCCAAGTGGCACTTGGCAAATTAAAGAAACGTGGCAAGATTAAGTGCTATGCATAGAACAAAGGATAGCAAATCAAGTTTAAAGTTATTAAAAAACATGGAGAGCGTGCTAAAATACAACAATGGGCAATCGATTACATGTGCAGTGCATGGGGAGTAAGTAGCAGGTGGCGCACTACTTAAAAAAATTAAATACGGCAGGATTAATTGATTTGCCCAGAAACATTGCCTACTAAGGCAATATATTGGAGGTATAAGAGCTGGAAATTGTGCTAAAATACACTATTGCCGAAAACATTACTTTTGCAATGCATGGGGCACGTGACGCACTACTTACATGAGAAAAACGACATCATATTAACTTGAACAGCAAGTAGCACACTGGTGCGGGAATGGCCACGTGGCGCTTGCCAAATGAAAGAAACGCGGCAGGATTAAGTAATTTGCCCAGAAACAAAAGTTACGAAGTCAACTTTAACAATATAAAAAAGCAGGAAAGCGTGCTTAAAAACAACACTGTCAAATTGTAGAAAAATTTGCATTTACGCAGTATTTAAAGATCTTTCAGAATAATTAATTTAATTACTCTTAAAAAAAAATGCTCATCTACGAAGAAGTGGATACGAACACTATCAATGGCTGTGTCTGCGAAATAGAATAGTTCAAGAAGGTTGGCAGGTTATAAATGCTTTGCAGAAGGATAATTGGTTGAGCATGATGTGACTGGGTGTGAGAGCTGTGATTGGGCATGTTGTAATTGAGCATGCGCAAATAAAATGAAATACGTTAGGGGTACATAGCCAGACGGTAGGACGTATTGTGCACATGCGTAACATTAACATGCATGCACTACCACAAACATGCATGCGCAAAGTGAATGCAACTCCTAGGGGGTACATACACAGATGGAGTTTGGACTGGGTTGGATTGCGAAAAAAAATTGGCCCGGGCACGATAAAAAAAATTGGCCCACATTTGCATATTGCCTATGCAAAACACTGCTTCAGCGAAGTTTTATAAAAAAAGGGGGGTTAAGAAAAATGCACGGATTAGCTTGCACTGGTGAAACACACTTGTATACAAGTGAGGCCGCTATTGGTGAGGCTCCCTGCCCCCGCTCAATAAGCATATGTTAATGGGCTGGCACCAGCGAGAGAAAGGGAATGACACCTCTGCCCATTGATAAAAGAGTGGTAATTGAGACTCATCTGTGCGGATTGTCATCGTACCATAAGCGCACCCTTCCATTCACACGCTGAATGCTAATTGGCTGTCAAGTGGTTATCAAAATTCGAAACTAGAAACTGTTGGCAGCCATTTTATGCCTTGGTACAAGGGAAGCTGAAGAAGCGTGTGAAATGTGTGTTTCAAACGTGAAAAGGGGGAGGGTAGACACATCCTGATCCTCTAGTTCTGCTCAGGGGGTCCCACAAGGACCCCAAGGGCCCCTAATTTTTTTGGGTAAAATCGCGTGGTGCACGTATGATCCGCGCATTCTAGCGATATTAATTTTAAAAAAGAGACGTGGGCTTCCGCGCGTCTCTGGTAATTTACATTCTTTCAACTGTTTAGATGAGATGCAGCAGTGCTAGATGCAGGATGCACCATTGAGTAAGAAAAGGTAATGATAACACTATTTACCTGCTAAGTGAATTTCCTTTCATAGGCTAACATTGACTGGTTTCACTTGCAAATTCTTCCAAGTGTGGAGTTTTTGAACTTTAAAATATTCACCTAAAATCATCCGAACAACAAATTCTCATTTACTCACCTGTTTTCAGGAGAGAAACCAGTGCTGCATCTTTTAGCCCAGCACTGATCCTGAAAAGTAGTTCTAAGTATACTTACAAGTAACTTGTATTTTCTTCCATAGGAATCCCCTTCATATAAAAAAAAGTTATATATTTAGATTTGCGGATCAGGTTCTAGGGGATGGCGTCCATGGCCCAAAAAAAGTAAAAGGAAAGGGGGTCACACAATGTAATGTAAATTAAAAAATAAAATATCTAAAAATACATAGTTTAAAAAAGATATAGTAAATCAGTATCAAAATAAATATATTTAAAAATTGTCATTTACAAAACCTTTAAAATTCACTGAAAAAAACATAGGTTTCAGACATGTTATAGTTAGGAATTATCATTTAAAAAACCTTTGAAATTCACTGAAAAAACCATAGGTTTCAGACATATTATAGTTAGGAATTAGCATTTAAAAAACCTCAGAAATTCACTGAAAAAACAACAGGTTTCAGGGGTGTTATAGTTAGTTAGACATTTCACTGGTACAAAACCATTGGAATTTCCCGTTATAGTTAGTTGTACTAACTATAACTCACACGCTCGCAATCAACTGCTGATGATGTCACATATTACATCATTCATGACATGGTCAGTGACATCACTGATGACATCACTGAAGACATCTCAAATGACATCACTAATTAGATCATCCACTTGACAATCTGATAAATTTTATCATTCACTAGTATAACTTTTTAACACTCAATATAAAATATGAAGTAACACACTTTCAAGCATTGACACACTAATACAAGTTTCTAAAATGCCACTTAGTGATTCCTAGATCTACACATGCATCTAAACACTTACCTATAGATTCACTCATACATGGTAACAAAGATCAATAAAACACTATTAAATATACTTATACACCTACATAAACATTACACACCAGCTTACGTCACATCCAGTAATGCAGTTATGCTACTCACTTATGCAAACAATTGATCATACTTATATTTACTAAGAAACACACTTACACAAAGACCACTTTATTTATTCATGTAGATAGTAACTCATACTTAGTGTGTTATAAAATCACTATTACAAGTATACAGTTATCCATACGATACTCATACAATCACTGAGTCTTATGTATACTTATTTATATACAACTGTCACATACACTGCCTTTTCTATTTCTAGTTTGTTGGACATGCATCATTGAGAAATATATTTACTCATCACCACACCCATAAAGAGATTCACTCACCCAAACAACTGTTTCCACATACAGTCTTAACCTCATATACCTACTAAATCAACTATTTACACATCTTTGGACAGTCACACAGCTCCCACCCAACCACACACACATTCATTCACTATCACATACAAATACTTACTTAACTAATTATTAACTAATATACACTTTCACATAGCTAGTAACCAACTTATGTAGTACTTTACACATCAAGAGATAGAGTAATACAGGTATTCACAAAGTTTAATCACTATCTCATATATTTAGTGGGACACTTTAAATTCGTCACTTAGACAGTCAATCACATTGCTACTAAATCCTCCATTCAGACACGTATACATCCTCTCAGTCTTCAAGGCAGATTGCTATATATATATAATACTTATTTAAATATCGAAGCAAACCACATTCACTGGATGATGTCATCAGTGATGCTATTTGAGATGTCATCAGTGATGTCATTGACCATGTCATGAATGATGTAATATGTGACATCATCAGCAGTGGATTGCGGGCACGTGAGTTATAGTTAGTACAATTAACTATAACGCAGAATTTTCAATGGTTTTGTTCGAGTGAAATGTCCAACTAACTATAACACCCCTGAAACCTGTGTTTTTTTGCAGTGAAAAAAAAATAAAAAAATAAATATATATATATATATATATATATATATATATATATATATATATATATATATATATATATATATATATATATATCAGCTCCCACCTCGTCTCTCAAAACAAGGATGACCGCACACAACTTGCAGGGGAAATTCAGTTCTTTTTATTCAAAACTGAAAACCATAAATTGGGACAGGACGTGTTTCGGCATCTCGCCTTTTTCCACTGTAGGTGGAAACGGGGGAAGGATGCAAAATAAAGCATGAACAACAAAAGAGGACAGCGTGATCTCTCCTAGTGCATTTCATTAACATGAGAAACGGACAAGCAAGCTGCCACTATACTTTACGCTGTCTATCTGTGCCAAATGAAATTGTCATTTAAATAAAGCATCAGGTTACAATACATCACATATTGTTACGTGTTCATGTTTCTCGACTTTATTTAGTCCTGAATGGACTGTATGACGTATTCGATATATATACAAATATTTACATTTCGGTTTCAAAAAGAATTCATTAATTTATACTTTTTAAAAATGTCATTGAGTTTTTTAAGGCAGATGCCCAATGCCATATTAATATCATAATGGCATTCAATTATCATCAAATTAGAAACAAATTTTCCAAAGCTCCCTGAATTCATTGGTACTGATAATTATATACAAATAATCAACAAAAATAAAAGCGGAAACTTTAATCAGTGGAAACCGGAAATATATATATATATATACTAGCAGGCCGTCCCGACGTTGTCCGGGTATGAATTGCTGCCGGCCAGTAGTATATTGTTTTGTAGGATTTCATTTAGATAGCATTTCTTATCTGTGACAGGCCTGTGAAACGCTCCGATTCACAGTGCACTGCTGATGCACTTGAGAGTGGGTGTTCAGTAGTTTGTGAACTCGAGTTTCCCTACTTTATTTTTGCTTGCAATATTATATTGCGCGAACCCGACAACATGGCATGAGCACAATTTACATTACAGAAGAACACATTCATTTGTGGTAGGCACGGGGAGACAAACCGATTTGCCTGGAATCACAGGATTTTGAGCTGATGCCTAGATTTAAACGTAGCTCCCCAGCTCTAAAGTTCGCAATTCTAGAACTTGTGGCGGGAGGTGTGTCTAAAAGTGTATGTCGGTGCTGGTCATCAATGAGAGAGACCTGTGCATTTTTCAAATGGGTGGTGAAAAAATATGAGTATGTTGCTGGAGATGTGGGCCGCCGTGCCACCAATGTACTTACCGGGGGAGGGTAAACACCCATTATTCTGCAACTTTCTTTCCGCATACCATCACTCCGCATACTTTCATTACGAAAGTACCATGACTCCGCAATGCCATTATAACGCATGGCATTACATTTTATATGCTTTTACCACGCATACATTTACAACGAAATTCGCTGTAAATGCATGAATGGTAAAAACATGGTTTTTGTTAAATGTTTGGATAAGGTAAGTATGGGTATAGGGGTATATGTTTTGGGGTACTGAGGTATATGTTTTTAGGGGTTTTGGGTATTTTAAGGGTTCAGATATAGTTTTGGGTTATGGGGTACAGGGGCAGTTTTAGGGTTTAGGGATAGGTATGGGGTTTGGGGTATAGGGGTATTTTTAGGGTTCAGGGCTAGGTTTGGGTTTTGGGGTATAGGGGTATTTTTAGGGTTCAGGGGTAGGTTTGGGTTTTGGGGTACAAGGGTATTTTAAGGGTTATGGGCTAAGTTTGGGTTTTGGGGTACAGGGGTATTTTTAGGGTTCAGGGCTAGGTTTGGGTTTTGGGGTACAGTGGTATTTTTAGGGTTCAGGGCTAGGTTTGGGTTTTGGGATATAGGGGGTTTTTAGGGTTCAGGGGTAGGTTTGGGTTTTGGGGTACCAGGTGTTTTTTAGGGTTCAGGGCTAGGTTTGGGTTTTGGGGTACAGGGGTATTTTTAGGGTTCAAGGGTAGGTTTGGGTTTTGCGGTACAGGGGTATATTAAGGGTTCAGGGCTAGCTTTGGGTTTTGGGGTACAGGGGTATTTTAGGGTTCCGGGGTAGGTTTGGGTTTTGTGGTACAGTGGTATTTTTAGGGTTCATGGCTAGTTTTGGGGTTTGGGGTACAGGGGTATTTTTAGGGTTCAGGGGTAGGTTTGGGTTTTGAGGTACAGGGGTATTTATAGGGTTTAGGGCTAGGTTTGGGTTTTGGGAAACAGGGGTATTTTTAGGGTTTAGGGATAGGTTTGGGTTTTGGGGTACAGGGTATATTTATAGGGTTAAGATGGGTTAGTGTTTAAGGGTGTTGGGGTATTTTAAGGAGTAAGGGTGGGTTATGATTATGGGGTGCAGGGGTATTTAAAGGGAGCAGGGTGGGATTAGCACACGATATGAGACATGGCATGAAGGGCGGAACATACCACACACCCCCAGCGTTTGTCATGCCCCCAGCACACGCCCACAGCACAATGCAGACACACTCACAAGGGACTACTTTGCTGGCATGGTTCTTTTACCTTTTAAATGTATATGGTGGGCGTCTGCATAGCCTATGTCCTTCTGCTGCAACGTCCCTTTCCAACGCTGTATTGGGTGTTGTGATTGGTGCTGTGGTTCCTGAGATTACCCGCCTCAAAGGTTTGGACTTTCTCTTTATTATATTAGTATATATATATATATATATATATATATATATATATATATATATATATATATATACGCGGTGGTGTAGTCTTCATGGCTGGACTTCTGTCTGCATGTTCCCAACTGTACCACTGACGATGTCATGAGGTATGTAATATGTGTAATGTCTGAAGTCATAAGCAGTGCATGTAAGTTATAGGTAGCTCAGGTAACTATAACTGCTGAATGTCTATGGTGTTGTGCAAGTGAAATCTGAGCCTAACTATAATGTCCCTGAAACATATAGTTAAGACCTAGGAATATAGGACCATAGGAAAAGCATTTTTTGACTTGCCTATAACTTTCGTGTTGTTTGACCAATCTGCATGAAATTTTCAAAAAAACTTGTCAATGTAGGTTCTTCATGGCTATGTGGCTATGATCCTTGCAGTGGGGACCGAGAAATAGGGGCAAGAAATAAGAGTGCGTTTGCAATGTGAGTTCCAATAGGAACACATTGTCGAACCAACAGCCCGAACCGCTGGACGGAATGACACCAAATTATGGCAGAAAGTTAGACGTTGTTACGCAGATTGCGCTCTTTGTTATTTGGTGCAAATCGATTCAGTAGTTTTTGAGAAATTTAAGCCGAATATGATAGATTATCTCTGGCCATGAATATTTTGCGATTAATCCCGAGTGCATGCACTAACAGGAATGCTGCGATTGGCTGCACACAACTTGAAGAGGAAGTTGCGGCTGCCATTTTATCTATTGGGAACAGTTCCCAAGGCTAAAATTTTGTGTAAAAGCAAACATAAGGAATCAGGATCGAGGTAGTTTGACCCCATGTCTGAGAAATATGTGTTAGTGACACAAGTTATGTGTCCAATTTAAAAAAATTTTTTATCACTTACAATATTTGCGACAACACTGTGATTGCCAAAGTGGCTCCCCATCTACTTTTGCAGTGACATTACAAATATCATGATGTCATTGAGAATATTGGTGAAAACATAAAAAAATACTTCAGTCACTTATACACCCATTCACATACCCACTCACACACTTAAACATTCAGTCACATACCCACTCATAAAGAGAAATGGGTAACCCAATAAACTTTTGTAGGCTTGGGCAATGCACAGTACAGTGTGAGGATTGACTACAAGGGATTTTATTTGTACACTGATTCGGTTTACTTGTTAGCAACTCATTTCCACCCATTTGCTTCAGGAACCTGGTAAACCCATCTTCAACACATTTTCTTTTTTAAGGGGCTTCCTCTACAATATACTATTATCCTGATGATGGTCTTATAGACAACTGCAACAAAGACCGAAACGTCGACTTCGTCATCATCTCCCAAGCAATTTATGTTCTTAAGAGTAACATATGTGCATTGATGGTTTTAGGTACTAGTTTTCATCTATAGGAGCTGATGTCCTGTAATGAACTGATCTGTTGATTTGTTTATACATCTGTTCATGACATTTTACTCACAATTCATTATTTGATGTATCCCCTTGAATTGATTTTTGACATATAAAATATAATATATTTCCCGTGTGCTTTTTCTCTTCTGTTCATTGTGATTAATATCAATATAGTTTGCTGTTATCTTACGGATACATTTGAGTTGGATTGCTGACAACAAACTCTAAGACTCACGCTAGCAAGTAAATCGAATCAGTGTACAACATACCCACTCAGACACTCATGCACCCACTCACATACCCATTCGGGGACTCATGCACCTACTTGCAGACTCACTCATAAACTCCTGAGTGCAGTCTCATACCCACTTAGGAACTTTTAGACCTACTCACAGACCAGTAAACAGTCATAATATCGATTCCAAAATATAGAATGGACATAATATCGAAGTAAAAATATAGAATGGACAAAATATCGAATGGACACAATATAGTGGTTAAAAATATCGAATTTAGGGTAAGTAATATCGATTTTCAAAATATAGAAGTCAAAATACCGAAGTATACAATATAGGCATTAAATATATCGATTTTTTAATAATATCATTTTTTTTAAAGTGTTTTGTATGTTAGTATATGTGTGAAAAGTGTATATTAATTTTTGTAATGTATGTTTAATGTATTTTAAGTAATGAATTTTATGTTATTTAATTTTTGCGTAATTTAATTCTGTAGCGGGTTGTGGGTTTATAGGGGAATAGGGTGGGAAGTAATTTCATTATATTAAATTAAATAATAATTTTTAGCAATTATTAATCATTTTTAATTACATTTTGCTTTCTAGTTCTGTAGCGGGTTGTGGGTTTAGAGGGGAATAGGGTGGGAAGTAATTTAATTGTAATTAATTAAATATCTTTATTTATTTATTGGTATTCATTTTGAATTTATTGTTATTTTTTAATTGGTAATTACTTTTTATTAATTGCCAATTAATTTGCATTAATTGATTAATTGCTAATTATGTTAATTTTCTAAATTTATTTTCTGTAGTGGGTTTTGGGTTTATAGGGGAATAGGGTGGGAAGTAATTTAATTGTAATTAAGTAAATAACTTTTTTCATTTATTGGTATTGATTTTAAATTTATTGTTAATTAATTTTTAATTGGTAATTAATTTCTATTAATTGGCAATTATTTTTTTAATTGGTAATTATTTTGTATTAATTAAATATTTGATAATTATGATAATTGTATTAATGTATTTTCTGTAGTGGGATGTGGGTTTATAGGGGAATAGGGTGGGAAGTAATGTAATTGTAATTAATTACATATTAAAAATACTTTTTGTGTATTGATAATTAATTTACTGTTAATTTTTAATTGGTATTAATTTTTATTATTAATTAGTTTTTGTTATTGAAAATTAATTAGTTGTTAAATAATTATGAATAGGTTATAAATGTTTAATAACTAATATGTCGTTGTATTTCTAATTAATTATTACATAATATTAAATTGGTTATTAATTTCAATTAATGTTTTATTGGTATTGATATTTAATTTATTTTTAATAATATATTAAATCATTACTTTCCCTACTGTTGCACTCACTAGAGTGGGAATAGTATTTTTTACCCTCCCGCTATCCAATGCTTTCCCTACTGTTGCACTCTCTGGAGTGGGAATAGTAATTTTTACCCTTACGCTATCCAACGCTTTCCCTACGGTTGCACTCACTGGAGTGGCAATAGTATTTATTACCCCAACGCTATCCAACGCTTTCCCTACTGTTGCACTCTCTGGAGTGGGAATAGTAATTTTTACCCCAACGCTATCCAAAGCTTTCCCTACTGTTGCACTCTCTGGAGTGGGAATAGTATTTTTTACCCCTATGCTATCCAACGCTTTCCCTACTGTTGCACTCACTGGAGTGGGAATAGTATTTTTTACCCCTACGCTATCCAACGCTTTCCCTACTGTTGCACTCACTGGAGTGGTAATATTAAATGTTACCCTCCTGCTATCCTACGGTAAAATATTGTACATTTTTTATTAATAACTTAAATTAATTATATCTTAATTTTAAGGTTATTTGAATATTTTTAAGTATGTTTTAGTTAAGTATATTTATTATTTCATTAATTTTAAATTACTTTTAAGACATTTAAAAAAATTCGATATTTTGATGACTATATTTTTTACAGACTATATTTTGGATTCGATATTTTTGTACTTACCTGTTTGTTGATAGGAATTCGATATTTTGGCATTCTATATTTTGGTGACTATATTTTGGTAAGTCTATATTTTGTCATTCTATATAATTTATGTCAGTGATCCCACAGACCCATGTTGGCACTTATGCACCCATGCATAGACCCACTCAGATACTCATGCACCCACTTACACATTCACTCTGAGAGTCATGCACCCATGCATAGACCCACTCAGAGACTCACAGACATACTTACAGACCCACTCACAAACTCATGTATGTACTCACAGACCCACTGAGATAATCATTCATCCATTTACAGAGCCACTCAGACACTCATACAACTACTCACATACCCATACAGTCATTCCCACACTCAATCACATATCCTCTCAGAGACTTATGAACTCAGTCAGTCACTCCTATATTCAGAAACTCACACACCCTCTCACAAACTCACTCTGATATTCACACAGCCACTCACTCACCCACTCAAGGCTCATGCATCCACTCACAGACCCAACCAGACACTCACCGTCCCAGTCACAGAGTCACTCAGACACTCATGCATGCACCCTTCCCCTCACCCACCCCCAGACCCATTGAGACCATCACCCACTCACAGATCCACTCTGACACTCATACATCCACTCATGGATCCACTCAGACACTCACCCACCCGTACAGTCATTCACACACCCACTCATAGATCAGCTCAGAGACTTATGCACCCAGTAAGCTATACACTCAGAGACTCATGTATCCACTCACAGTCGTACCCAGAGACCCATGCACCCACTGACAGACCCACCCAAACATTCACACTGTCAGTGATAGACCCACTGAGAGACTTATGCACTCACTCACAGACCCACTTAGACACTCATGCAGCCACTCACAGATCCAGTCAGACAGGTATATACTTAGTTACAAATGCACAAAGGCACTCATGCAACTACTCACTGATTGAGTGAGAGACTTATGCAACCAATCACAGACCCATCGCGACACTGATGCACCCACTCATAGATGTACTGAGGGAGTCACGCAATTCTCTACAGAAGCTTTGATAGACTGGCGCACCATCTTACAGATTGATTCAAATACTTATACGGTGAATGAGAGACTTCCTGATACAGTGATGCATGCAGTTATAGATTACTCTGAAAAGTTATGTACTACATTATAGAGATATTAAGGGAGTTAATGCAGTCATTTATATAATAATGTGTTTGGTCTGTTGGTTATAATCCGTTTTGCAGTTTTAAGTTTTGAATATGTTGGTGGATGTTGAATGTCTGCATTTGTTTTGTCATTTTGCGACGTATTAGCGGTGATCGCAGCTATCGATACCATTGCATCGCCAGTCGTCACCGCGAAAATGGAACATCGGTTTAAATGATATACAAACTCCCTACAAAAATATGACTTTAAACAGTGCAATATTAAAATCCTACTGTCTAAAATACTGTTAAATGGGTTCATATGTGTGTTTTACACCTCTTAAAAAAGGCGTGATCAGTGTAGTTACCGAAGTCCTCACAACTCTCGTCATCATTGCAAAAATGGGAAGTAGGGTTTAAGCCCAGTTTTTCTCAAAAAGTTACCTCAAATATATAAGTGCAAACATGTTCTTTAAGTTAGTAATTTGTATATTGTAATAGAATGAATTTTTTTAAGTTATAATTTTTTAATATGTTGGTGGTCGTTAAATGTTTGTATTTGTTTTGCGATTTCACGACGTGATCGCAATCATCGCAACATCACCGCAAAGTTAAAAAATTATTAAAAATATGAAAAACATTTTGGCCTGTTGGGTGGCTCTGCCAAGAGCCTTTGTGTTAAGAGCGTGTATAAGCCAGCTACATATAAGCCTGTATGCAAAGCTTCAAGTTGCCTAGAAACACCCTGTTCCCTTCATCTGTAAAGTGAACTCCATCACCTGTATATATTCCATGCATGTCAAAACACAGATTGCTGTTGTAGGTAGAGCCCATGTTCTGGTCTCTGAGAAAAGTAGAAATTGTTTTATTAACCTGATTCCTGGCTTTGTCAATCTGTGGACAGAATTGATATGACCACTTCCATTTCTGTCTTTGGCATATATTAGAGTGCACCAAGAGAGTGTGAGGGAAACAAAACATCAGTTCTGTAAAGGTATCCTTTATTAGGTTTTACAGAGCTACCCCAGTCAATGTGCCTAGGTCATTGCCACCACGGTGCACAATCATGAGGTGAGGAGTTTTGAAATCCACAATAGTTTTAACCAAAGCCAGCAGCTGATGAAACTTTTAACCCTCTCTGGCCAAACTAATTATTCTTCACATTTGGCAAACCAAAGTCCCTGTCAATATCTCTCTTTTTTGCACCCTCTTTACAATAGATATAGCTGTGGCCCACAATCCACACTCTAAGCATTTTTTAGGAAAGAGGAGTAGCACACATTCATAGGGCTGCAACTGAAAATCACAGTTGGTACTTTACAGGACAGTTAAAATGCATGTGTGCTGCTGGTTCAAAAAAACTCAAAATTTGATTGGATGAAGGGAATATGCAGATGAATAAAAGTAGGTTGCATTTGAAAACGATTAGTTAATAGATGTTTAGTTGGCTCTGGTAAATAGAAAAAATGTAATATGGTTGCTTTGTATGAGAGTGGTATGCCATTCTTGTGCTAAGTTTTTACAAATACTGAGCATATTGTGTCATACTAATAGGAAAAAAAGTTGTTTTGCCAATAAACTCAATCTTCTGGTATGTTAATTAAATTAAGTAGACCTAAGGTAGTTAACTGTTATTGCATTTATAAAAAAGCTCTAAAGGAATGGAGGTCTGCCCTACAAAAACAGGCTTGGGGCGAACTGGTCGAGGCCAGCGAGTTGAAAGATAGCACTTTATTCTGGGGTGTTATCAATAGACCCTGTTTTTCCAAACCTGATAAACCATCTATATGTCACCACATCACACAAGATCAATGGAAGAGTTACTTCCAGTCAGTTTATAATTATGGGAATGAAGCTGATTGTAACAATGCCTGGGAGCCTCTCCCAACTGATGCGGTTATTGAATTCCAAGTGATAACAGGTATAGAGGGATTGACCAATAATAAGGTGCCGGGCCCAGATGGCATTCCCTTAGACCTGCTTAGAAGCAACATCGAGGTGTGGCCCCCTATTTCAACTAGGGTTCTGAATACGGCGGTGTTAACAGTTATGCCCCAGTTGTGGTCAACAGTCACTATCATCCCTATCTATAAGAAGGGGGACAGAGATAATCCCAACTGCTATAGACCTATCTCGTTGATAGACCCGACCGTTAAGGTCATGGGGCGGGTCATACTCAACAGGCTAGTGGAATGAGTAGATAAAAATTATCAAGTCATCTCAGAGGCCCAATATGGCTTCCGGGCAGGCACAGAGGATCAATGCTTGAACCTATACCTAGTGATAGCTAAATACACAATCGGTGGGATCCAGTTACTTAGGTTTTATGGATCTCACTGCAGCGTTGACAGGGTGAACTGTACTAAACGTTGGGCCCTGTTAGACGACTTGGGTGTAGAGCGATCAATAATAAATACCTTGATGTCTTTACATACCCATACCTCAGCTGCAGTACATTTCACCCAAGAAGGAGATCTGACTGATAGCTTTAAATGCTCAAGAGGGATGCGACCAGAATGTATTCTTGCCCCTTTTTTATTCACGCTGTATATTAATGGGCTGGAATCTGCGATGATATCTCTGCATGCCGATACCCCGAGAATAGATACTAGAACAGTACCAGTCCTGCTTTATGCAGATGACGCTGTGTTAATAGCACATACCCGAAGAGCATTGCAAAGAAGTCAATGGGTGCTATAGCGAACTTTGCACATAGTTTAGGCACATGGTTGTCTGGGTTGATTTTAAAATTATACCAATTAATTTGCATCTCTAATACCGTGTATGGGAGTGAAATTTGGGGCTATAAGGGTGTCGGTGAGCTACAGATGACGCATAACAAATACCTGAGATGGCTATTAAAGGTCCCTCAAGATACCCCCACCTACTCACCCCATGAAGAACGTGGAGTGAAGCATGTGTTGGATTTAATTGCAGTTAAGCCTCTGCACTGCTGGTTGAATATTTGGTCAAAGGAGGGGGACTCCCTTAATAATGAGATTATTATGGACTACCACTCACTGGAGCATGCCCTAAAAATACCATGGCTAAGATATATCAAAGAAACACTCTGTTCCCTGGGAAGGTCACATATGTTTTCAAATTTCAGATCAGTGAAGAAAGGCGACAAAAAACTAATTAATGACCTTTTCTTTAACAAGATTAATGCGGAACATGAAGAAAAGGAATTGTTAAAACCAACAGTTAGAGCACATACCTTAGTGAAATCTGTGCAATGAATAGAACACTATCTTACTATTTTAACTAGTTCTTATGAACGTTTTTTAATTACCCATTTTAGATTTAACATGTTCCATCATCTAGTGGCCTCCCCTGTCGGATTCTTAGCGCGAATTATATTTTACATTTTGTCTTTTTATGCAAATATTTTACGTATCCCTGCTGACTGTATCCTGACCCATATTTAAAAGACATGGGTTTTAGACAGGTTCGAATTGCGCTTTTGCACTAGCAATTTTTGAAGAATGAACACACTTTATTTGTGGTTACACACTTTTTAAGAGCAATGGTGAGATCCAGGAAATCTAGGTATGATTAAGATAGAGGGGTGTTCTACGCGAATTGCGATATGTTCAAATAGGCTGTCAGAAAAAGCAGTTAGCTCTGAGATTTATGTATAATTCAATGGCCCTGTAAGAGGAGCGTTTATTGTGCTGCTATTTTTTCAGTGATGAAAAAATGAAACAGCCCTTTTATGACTTTGCTATTTTAATGTATTGTATCTTTTATGGCTGTATGTTTTGCCAAATAAAGATTGTATTTATTATTATTATTATTAATATTATATCAAAAGTATTTGAAATATATATACTTGTTTAAAATAGGAAAGGATGATATATAAATCAAATTGTTTGTGTTTTTATATATCTATTAATAGCTAACTAAGACATGGTTTGTCTCAGGTGCAGATCGGGTGTCTGTCAAGTTAGTTTGGAATATGTTTCCCTGGAGGTCAATGTTGCACTTGTATTGGTTAACTGCATTCTGGAAGTGGTAGGAGAAACAACTGTACACTAATGGTTAAACCTATATGCAATCTTGTAGTATATGATGTCAAAGCGTTATATGTGTATATATGATGTGCTGCTTATAACTTATGTTTTTATTTAAATTCTGGGAGTGGTAGTCTTATTTGTTCCATTATAAAGTATGAATAAATTGAAAGTGCAAATTATGCACTATAGTATATAGCTATAGCTGTATATGAATTATAAATCTGAATTGATCTGTGCATGGAGGTTTATAGGTAGGGATGTGTTATCATTTAAAACTGCTATACAAGGAATATATTTTTCTTAAACCATATATGACTAAACAGTGAGGTAGGCTGTAGCTAAGCCTTAGTGCATGGAGATATTCACTTAAAAAGTAAAATATGCAGTTTGATGTTTCAGTGAGCAATGTGCACTCAGAGAAACCTATGTGTCCAATTATGCATCCAGCCTGCATCCTGACTTGAATCCGAGATACATAAGTAAAAAAAAATCAGACAGACACTGAAACACCTAGTGAGATAGTGAGAGAAGCAGTGAATGATTCAGTCACACAGGCGGGCACAACTGATATGTATCTTCTGGTAATAAAGGCAGTTTCTGACAAAGTCAAATAGCCCAATATTCACTAGTACACCCAGGAGGCAATGTGTGCAGGCCATTACAGACATATTTAGAGAATCATATATCAGATAAAGAGAGGCAGAGGTTTAGTAATACATTTATATACATATGGAATCACAACCCCAGATAGGAACTGGAACACTCATTCACGTGTCGGCTAAACAAGTGACACTTTCAAGTTTATCATGCAAACAAGTAGTGGTTACAGAAATGTTATAGTTAGGAAATAGAATTTAAAAAAACATAGAAATTCAATGAAAAAAACAAAAGGTTACAGTGACATTATGGTTAGGAAATGGAATTTAGAACCTGACCTCACATATTACATCACTCATGACATGGTCAGTGACATCACATCATGAGGAACAGGGTCAAGACTGATTTGCATATGGCTGGGTCCAAACTGGGGTGGCAAAGTGAGCAAAATAAAGATGGATTAAATTCAGATCAGTGAGCAAAAGAAAGATGGATTAAACCCAGATCTGTGACTCAGGGTGAGTAGTTGTAAAGTTTCCTCACTTCGTCCATCATCTTGTTATGTTTGCGATGTTCGCCCTAAGTGGCCAAGGGTATGCCCAGACGTGGGTCCCTTGCTCGCTGTTCCACTGGATTCAATCTAGCCTGGCTGATGAGGGGTGAAACCCCCAAACCGGTCCCAGGATGCTTGTTTTTGGTCCAGGGAGGACCTGGTCTGGCAGGTCGGGCTGGACTGTTCCCATGAGGAACAGGGTCAAGACTGATTTGTATATGGCTGGGTCCAAATTGGTGTGGCATAGTGAGCAAAATAATGATGGATTAAACTTAGATCTGTGATTGGGGGTGTGTTGTTGAAAAATTTCAGCACTCAGTCCATCCTCTTGTTGTGTTTGCAATATTTTATGAGTGGCATTGCTGATACAAAAGAAAAGCTGTGAGTCCACCTATTTATTTTTCAAATGTCAGTGCCGGGAGCCCCATAAAGTTTGGGCTGAGGGAGGCCCACGGCTCTCACGGCCTTGCATGCTCCCCTGCCAACACCCATCATGAGGTTCAGTGGAAGCTGGCTGTACTGCTTTGCTCCTGCTGGGTGGGAGCAGCGCTTGTTTTTGCTCCCACAGGGTGGGAGCATAGCTATGTTCCATGGCCAGAGAGAGCTGGTAAGGAATTAGGTTTCTGTTCCTAGCCTACGCTTTCCCAGGATTCAAACCTGAATGTGTCCTGGAGGATGGGGGTCCCCAGCACATTGGGTGACTTTGGAGCCCAGGGGATGCTGTCCCCGGTGGCTAATTTTGTGGCTCAAGGAGGGGGGATCCTATGCCCCCTCCTGAAATCATCATTTCAAGAGGCCCTGGAAATGGGGTCACTGGGATCATTAAATAGCTCAGGGAGGGGGGATGCACAACCCCCTTCCTTTTATATTGAACACAATTTACTGCCCCCATGGAGGATGGGGTCCCAGCTGCCTATAAATGACTCAGGGAAAGAAACCACACATACCCTCTCCCTTAAGTAAAACGATAAATTAATTAACAGAGGCCCCGGGTACATTTAACGGATCGGGCTTTGGACCACTAAAAAGTTATGTATGTATCAGGTTGTAGTAGTACCACATGTGCGGCAGAATAGATTAGATCTGATTGGCTGCCTCACATCACCAAAGATGTTTGGCAGCCATTTTAGTACTCAGGGACTAGGTACCCGTGTCCTAAACAAAATAAAAAAGAACATATGGGGCAGGGTAGGGATACCTCCTTTTCTCCAAAGGCCTTGTGGTGGGGTCCCTGAAGGATCACCACTTTTGGCAAAAACAGATTTGTTTTATACCACCCTTTCCATTTTCAAACCCACCAAGGTGGTCCAGGGACCTGGAGGTCACTGCATCATCAAGTAAAGGGCGGGAGTGAGGTCCCCATCTCCTAGCCAATTAATAACCCCTGGGACCCGATTCTTGAAGACTCCCTAAATTAATTTAGGGGCAGTGGAGATTCTGGAGTGCCGCACCTTTAAAAATAGCTGTTTACTTACATTGCGTCACACAGGATTTTGTGCTATTATAGTGTGAAATGTGTCCATGTAGCCATATTGGTTATACATTTCTGGACCGAAATATCATATAACGGGTAATTTTGCACAATGTTTAGTAATTTGTTGGCCTTTTGAGCAACTTCTGCAAAATAAACTTTTCACCCAGGGTTAATTGGTGTACATATTAGCGTTTGCAACCAATTTGAGGGGAATATAACAATAGTAATCAGGGGTCTTTAATTTTCTTATTTATTTGCATTGGAGTTATGGACATCAATTGCTCACATAATTCTTACAATTCTACAAACTGACACATCATGTGTAATTAGGTAAAAATGTGAATGATTTCGAGCCTTACTCCTTTATGGTTTGTCAATGTATTTAGGAATATCTATTTCATATCTAGACTGTATAATATTTTACTGTATTAATTGAGGGGAGTGAGTACCCACCTCCAGTAATAACCACAACCCTTCTGATGGTAAATTCACTAAAGTCACTAAATAAACCTGAGTTCAACCCCCTAGTAGCTGTGGCACAAATCAGACAGGCTTGGATGTAAACATAATGTGTAATCAGTACCAACACACTAATTAAGGCAAAACACAAGAAAATGAATCCCAAAATGACCAGAATCCAATAATGGAAACCGAAATGATGAATTTCAAAATGTAAATATAAAAATATCCCCAAATGCTTTCAGTGTCAACTATGGTCATCTGATCACACCACACCAGTACCTCAGCACAAGTTAAGGCTGATCTTTTTTTTTTTTTAGATTTTCCCTCATTTCACCAAAGAGCATCTGCAAAGCAAAAAATGGCATTGTCTAATTATCTGCCCAGTAGCCATTGCACTTGCCCTTGTCCATTCCACTGGACCCTCACCTTTGTCAGTGAGTCAGTGTAATCATTGGGACAGATAGCCAACACCCAAAGGGATACACCAGATCAGAAAGTCAGATCATATGGACAATTCCGGATTCCCTGCAATTCCCTGATCAAGGCAGCAGATCCTGACTGCGGCCCTGACCCAGTCTTCTGCTGTTGGGGGTAAGGGGTCCATCCATTAGAGACAGATTTCCCTCCTAGCGATAAGGATCAAATAAAAGAGCAACCGTTGATGAGGCCACCTCAGCAGCATAGTTAGTGCTCCATCGCCTCCTAAGAGGATAAGTACTGTATTTAAATGTATCTCCTGATCGAAAATACCTTTTAGTGCTAATTCTATACTGTCCCAAAAATTGCTAAGGCATGGACAGTCAACAAAGATGTGGACATCCTTGGCTCCTATGCAGAAGCACTTCACACACTTTGGGGGAGGTTGAGGGGCTAACTTGGATATTTTTTGCGGGGTCCAGTAAAGGCGGTTAATAGTGAAAAAATGGTTCTCTTCAAGTTAGCAGGTTTAACAGTTGTTTACAAAGTCTTCAATGAACTATCCCAAACTGACTTGATGACCTCCTCTGGGAGAGTTCCTCTCCATACCGCATACAGGGGTGGCAACATTCCCTCCTCTGCGACTAAGAATCGCACATACCACTTTGCCACTTCTTTATTCTTAATCCTGATGTCTTGAGGACACAGATCCAATTTGTAATCACCCCCAATCTCCTTTTTAGATGCCACAAACCAGGAGGGTAGTTGAATCGTCTTAAATCTGGACAGCTCATTACTGGTTTTTGCATTTATTACTTCCCAGGGATGCACTCCTTCTGATGATACCAAGTCCGACAAATACTAACCTCCACCCTTCTGAGTGGAAGACTAAGAGCATTCTTTAAACATTCTGTTGTTCAGGGGAAGATCCAAACTGGGGCAAAGTCCAAATAATATCTAATACCCCACCTCCTCCTGACTCTATACCAAATATCCAAGGCAGATCTCAATACCTTTAGCTGAACCTTCTTAAAAAAAACGAGGAGCACCAAATTTACATAGGAAGACCTCCACACTCCAATGCCTTACTATCTCCCCCAATAGTTTCCCCCAAGTGGAGCCATCCGTTTTTGCCAGAAGCATTCAAATGTTTTGAACTTGAAAGACAACACAGTACCAATTAAAATCAGGAAAAGCCAATCCCCCTTTATTCAACTTACGTTTGAGTTTTTTCCAAGATAGGCTAGCTCTTTTATGGGCTCAAATAAAACTCACCACCTTCCCCTGAATTTTTTCAATACCCTGTTTGAGAAACCCAAGAGGAAAAGCATTAAAAAGATAGGTTAGTTTAGGAAGGATAACCATTTTTATCAAATACCCCGTCCATAGATTGTCAACAGAATATTTTTCCACCTACTTAATAGGCATTCAATCTCTTTAGAAACCCTTGACAAATTAAGATGCAGAATGTTTTCTATGTTGCTTTCTATTGTGATACCCTGATATCTACACTTGGAACTTTTTTCCCCCCCAATCTGTAATATTCCAACACATAACCTCAGTAAATAACCGGAAAAAGAACTAATTCCACCAGTAGTTGTTCTACTCTCGGAATCGAAGTCAAAGGATCAGCAGTGTAGATCAATAAGTCATCTGCATATAGCGCGACTTTACACATATAAGGTGAGGGGCTAAATGGGACAACTAAGGCATCCATTATCAGTTATTGTGCGAGAGGCTCTATGTAGATATAAAAAATAAGAGGAGATTAAGTGCAACACTGCCATGTCCCTCTTAGTATATTAAAACTAGGGGATCATGTACTGTTAAAGAAAATCCTGCCCAGAGCTCCCGCATAGATCGCATTAAGTGTGTTGATACATTTAGGCCGAATCCCATTGAGCTCAAATCCTCCCAAAGGAAGACCCAACATACTCGGTCAAATGCTTTAGTGGAATCTAACTCTACTACAGCCAAAGGGGCAGATCGGTCTATGGCAAGATCTATCGTACCAATTAACTGCTGGGTTTGTTCCTGGATATATCTCTTGAGCCTTATGCCCTTCTGATCTAGGTGGATGAGCTGAGGGGTGAGCTTAGACAATTTCCCCGCTAAAATCCTCATAAAAATCTTATAATCCGCATTAAGCAGAGAGATTGGCCGATAAGAATCCTCCCTTGTAGGATCCTTAGAAGGTTTTAAAATAAGGACTATGGATGCCTCTTTCCTAGATTTAGGTACCTCACCGCCATACCTATAGATGGAATTAAACAGGGATTCCAAGAATGGTATCAACTCTTTAATCAGAAGACTATACACTTCATTTGGTAAAGTGTTCGCTCCTTTACCCTAATTACCCTAACTTATACACAGATGAATCTTGTACTTAGTAACTGGGGCATCAAGGGCCTTACAACGCACATTTATTAAGTTGGGAAGCTGCAACTTCTTTAGCCAAGACTTAATACACTCCAAATCAGGAGAGAATTCTTCCCTATTTAAACTAGAAAAGAGGAACATTAAACAGGCCTGCATATCATCCTGCTTCCCTGAAGTATCCCCTCTGTTGTTCACGACCAACTTTTGAATAATATTCCTACACCTGTCTGCCCAGGCCTTCCAGGCCAGCAGTGCATCTTTTTTCCCATATTCAAAAGCCTGCATGGACTTTAAGTTCCACTGAGCTCTAAATTTTTGATCCTGATAGACCCTATGCTCTAACCTTGCGTCCTCAAGTTGCTTCCGCAACCTTACCTGAACATCAGGGGGACCGCATTCTAGCTTGGAGCACGCTGCCCTCCAATAGGACTACTGTGTCCTCCAAGGCTTTTAGACTTTAACGTTCAACCCTTTTCTGAGCAGAAGACTGGCTTTGCAGTTCCCCTCTGAGGAAGGCCTTAAATGTGTCCCATACGACATCCGGGGGGGAGGATCCAAGGTTGTCCTGAAAGAACAACCCACATAATTGTTTTAATACCCCACCTACCTCAGGATTAGATAGAGTGGCTCTCCTTAAAGTCCTTCTTGGTCTCAAAGGACTGCTATACCCAACCAAGAGTCATAGCCGCATGGTCCGAAATATGGCAAGGCAGTATGTTTATAGATGTTATTTTTTCAGCAATAGTCTTATCAATGAACAGGTAATCCAATCTAGAAAAATGACCACGATTTTTACTGTGAAAAGTAAAACTCTGACTTGTACCTATCTTATACCTCCAGACATCCAACAGTCCTAATTCTAGCAGAATATTTTTTAGCGTCCAACAAACCAGATGGGTGTTACATATTGACCTCTATTGGATCTATCATACACAGGGTCCAGCAGAACATTAAAATCCCCCATTATAATAGGGGCTGTAACCTCGATTAAATTCCATTCCAAATTGGATAAATGGGAGGGATCATCAATGTTAGGCCTATAAAAAACGACGCTAACTAACTCTACCCCCAGAATCAAAGGTAACTATCAACCACCTCCCAGATTTATTGGAGGCCCAGAAAGCACAGCCTGCTCCTTGCTCAGTTAGTATCGCAACCCCCCTACAATGTGCAGACTGTTCAGATACTAAAATGTGGTCTATCCAATACAGTGTTTCCTTCTAAGGTTTCTAAATGGGTGTCCTGTATCAAACAGATATGGGCACTACTCTATTCCAAATACTTCATTGCCAATCTCTGCCCGCGTTTACACCTGAGTCTGTTGACATTCCACGTTAAGATTTTTAATTTATTAATCCCCCACATGTAACCAATCAAAGGAAAAATTAACAACAGACTGGCATAATGATACATTTAAGAACCTAAGATGATAGAGGGAAAACAATTTGTTTTCAATTTTTTCTCACTGCTTCCCACCACATGCCCCCCCCTTGACCTTCACCCCCAGTGCCCATCCCACCTGGGGAGCCCTCCCAACTAATATAGGCATACATCTCTGTACTGGGGTGAATGTATGACATTGTTTTGCATTCTGTCCATCAATTGTTCTTTTTGCATTTGTCACCCCGAGTGGGATTGGTATGCCCAGAAGTGGGTCGCATGCTCTCCATGTCACTGCAGTCAAGCTATCCTGGAGGGCTGAAAGCCTGAAACCGGTCCTAGGATGCTTGTTTCCAGTCCAGGGAGGACTTGGCCTGGCAGTTCGGGCTGGACTGTTCCCATTGGGCGCAGGGTCAAGACTGATTTGCATATGGCTGGGTCCAAACTGGAATGGTGAGCAAAAAGCAATAGATTTAGGTCCAGATCTCTGTACTGGGGTGAATGTATGACATTGTTCTGCATTCTGTCCATCGATTATTCTTTTTGCATAGGCATAAAGTCGAGGGGACTCCATAGTCAGCAAAAAAAAGAAAAAAACTCAACACATCAGAACTCTCTTCACTCCTACCCCACACCCCCCCAAACCCACACCTTTCTACTTGCTGACTCCTTTCTTCATTTCCTCAATCAGCAAATCCCCTTCCTCCATAGAACGATGTGTATACGTATGGTTATTCCACATTGTATGGAGGGAAGCAGAAAACTTTAACTTAGCTTTTGTACCAAGTTTATTCAGTTCCTCCATCTTTTTCCCCAGCTTCCACTGCCTAAATGAGGTGGCATGACAGAGATCTGATCTATTCAAGAAGGAATAGGAGCCTGCTGAAAAAAATCCTTCTTTGAAGGCGGGGGACAAGATAGCCTCGTTAGCAGTATAAGTGAGGAAATTCATTAGAATTCTCCTTGGCCTTTGTCAGCCAGAGTTCCTTTTAATTGGATCTCGATGTACGTGCTGGATTTCAGTAGAAAGGTCAATATCTGAACGATTTTTTAAGGCTGTATCTTGTAGCAATTTTATCACAACAGGCCTTACTATTCGCGCCTTCCATATTCTGAGGGATATTGATAAGTCTGAGGTTATTTCTCCGGGTATGGTTTTCGAGACGTTCCAGGTCTTCTTTCTTTTCCTTATTTTGGCGGGTTGGCCAACTCACCTCTACAGACGTCTTATCGATTGTTTGTTTAAGCAAAGGTACCTCCTGCTCTAAAGCCTCCGTTCTCAGAGAAACCTCCTCTAGCTTCTGTGCCAAAGTGGCACAGGATGCCTGTATAGCAACCTGGTTCTGCTCAGAGGTTACAAATCTACTCTTCATTTCCTTCTTGAAGGCTAAAAGAATATCCACTGCTGTTTCTGAGCTCACCTGAGGGGGTTGGCTGACCGTAGGTATTGATAGCATAGAATGTGAAGGCTCCTGTCCCATATAGGGGTCCCCCCTGCAAGCCTTGCCACCTCGCTACCTCCAATACTTTAAATCAATTAGATGTCAAAATAGAGGTTGAGGGTGGGACTACATCTTGAGGTATGTCCAACAATGAAGGGCAAATGGAGGCCTCCACATTGAGGTCCTGAGTTGAACCGGCTAGCAGCTCCATTCTAGGCGGACCAGGAGCTACAGCCACTCCCTTCGGGACAGCAGTGGCAGGGAATGTGAGGACCTTATAAGAAGATTTCAGGGAGGGGATGACTAAGGTTAAGCCTTAGATGTAACAACCTTCTTCCCTCTGCCCCTACTCCTGGGACTCTTGTCAGCCGTAATCGTAGATGATGTATTTTTCTCTACATTCCCTCCTAAGCTCTCTTTGGCAAGCTCCGGGGATTTACTCCACCCTTTAATCATGGTATTTACATCAGAGTCAGGGTGAAGAGGAGGTAAGGCTTCCAGCCTGGGAAGAAATGCTATGAGATCCCCCCCTGTTGTGGAGAGTGTACCTGCAAATTGTCCCAGTTGTAGCAGAGGGTTTATTCTGTGTGCTCTTGCTCCTCTCCATATGCTGTAAGATTAAGCCAATACTGTGTCCTATTGGTTTTCCTGAAATCACCTTTGCAACCCCCCTACTTAGAGGAAAGGCTTCAGTTCTGTCCAGATACCAGTCGATAAAGTCAACTTGGTCAAATTGCTCAAAATAATTGCCATATAGCACCCCCCTCCCTAAATGGGTAGATCTCACCACCATGTTCTGTTACACTTGTCCATTCCACACACCTCTGGGCAGAAAGCAGCTCCCCAGGTAGATCCAGCTCATGGAGAGTGCCCCAGCAGGTGCTGACTCCACCACCGGTGACCTGGAAGCTGGAGGATGTGACCCGGCAGCAGTGCAGCTTCCCAGCTGCTCCCTCCCAGCAGGGAACTCGGCGCCACCCCAGTGGGAGAGCACGGACTCCGCCCGCGTCAAAAACTATCAAGATGACACACTGAAGCCACTCGCGCTCCCCCCGCATGAAGAAAACAAAAGAAAAAGAGGAAAAGGAATGGAACAGCAAATGCCAGGTATGCTGGAGGTAGGATGCAGTGGGGGTGTAGAGGAGCGAGAGAGCCCCGCTCACTTCATAAACATGCCGAAAGGAGACCAGCGGCCGTTAGCGGCAGCCGCCATGTGGGTTAAGGCTGATCGGGATGGAGTTTAGGTCCGATATAGAAACATGCTTCATCCTAGTGAGACATTTTTCTTTCTGACTTATTCTCTGAAATGAAAATAAAAAATCCTTAGTGGGACACCTTCCTGCACATAAACGCTCATACATGGAGTTTGGCTGTTTTTATGTGTACTGCACAATGCAGAACACATAGAAACAGCAAAATCCGGGAGAAATAAAGAATTTCTCCGTGTTGTGCCATGTTAAGTCCAGGTTTTTTAATTCTTAATTTCGGCACTGCCCCAAATGTACCCCACTCTTGTAAATATGGGACAGTGTCAAAATTAATGGGGATTGCGGTGGAACGCCTACTGCAACACCCATTGCTGTCCCCTTTCACACTACGTATAGCGTGAAAGGGAGCCTTATTTACAGGCACCATTATGCCTCTTTAAGTGGATTAACACTGCCTTGTAAAAAAGGTGAAGCCAATATAACCATAGGAACATCAACAAAGTGACATTCCTCTGCTGAAAGGGGCTTGTAAATGTGCCCCTTACTCTCTTAAAAGAAAAGTCAAACATTTTCATCAGGGAAAGGCAGCAGGCAGTAGCCGACGAGGGCTCCACGATGTCAGATAGCTGCCTGATGAGGTCCCGGTAAAGCCCTTGACATTTAGCAGAAAAGGTTTAAGCAAGAGTAATTTGAATTTTGCGCCTAAGAAAAGTCGTTCACCGTCCAGATACTTTTGGTGTTTTTGTCCAGTGTTGATATGTAACTTCAGACTTAGATACTTTTTTGCTGCTCAGACTCTTCTAGTGAGGCAAGACTGTAGGCCATAGCCTAAGAGGGTTCCACAATGCCTAATACCCTGTCTGTGACTGCTAAATCGGATTTGCTTATGCAGAAAAGCTCTGAGTGGGAGTAACGTGAATCTTTAAACCCAGTAGAAACGCCCCTTAGTCAGATCAGCTTTGCAGGTTGGTCCCGGTCCTCTGGAAGTTGTTGAAGCCAAGAAGTTAACAAGTTGTATGTTTCCGGAGATGAGAGGAGGAGTAGACTTTGACACCAACCATAGGCCCAAGACCTTGGGGACAGCACTTGGGAGTGAAGAAGATTCACTCCAGCAAAGGTCAGCAGCTGGGCCCAGGGCAGGTCCAGTTAGTACTGGTCAGCAAGTCAGTTGCAGAAACGGCCTCTTGTTATTTTTTGTCTACCTGCAGTTTCAACAGGGGGTCAGCCTAATGAACTTTGGAGTCCAATTTTTTGTCCTGGGTGTGAGAGGGAGAGCAAGTCCTGTCTTCTAGGCTCTTTTCAGGTCACAACAACATGTCCAGTCCTCTTCTGTTCATTTGCAGGTCTTGAAAGTGTTCTGAGGAGGGTAATCTTTCCTCTCGCAATGTGAGTTAAATGAGCTTTGTGTCTGTACTCTAGCAAGGAGTCAGTGTCCAGCAAGGAACAATAGGGGTTTGGTTTTTACGTAGGCATAGGAAAATTGAAACAATATCTGTTTCCTTGCTGGGCACAGAGACACAGCTCTTTCCTATCATGATTCTTCTCTCTCATAGCTTATCTCTCTCCATGAGAAGCAATGTGAGAGAACGCAACTGAGTGTATATGCCCATGTTAGGTAACCACAGCAACCGGCTCCTTGTCACAGACACACTGCTTCTTCATCTTACAGTACTTCTCATGGAGAAAGAAGCATCCTGAGAGGAAGGTGTTATCCAAAACAACTGAAGAAATCAATAAGGTAGTGGGGATTTGAAGGGGATGGACTAGGAAGAATCCTTGCTTCTTCCCTGCAAATACCCTCACCAATCTCATTTCTTCTGTTGGTGGACTTTTAGGGGTAGTGGAAAGGAGGGTGGGAGGAGCTATATTGCTTCTACCTGCTTCATTCTCCCCTATCTATAAAACAAGAACTGGATCTGTTGGCAGGCATGGCTACAAAGTGATGCTCTTGGCCCTTCCCATATCCCCATCTGCCAGACAAACCTTGTGAAAAGCCCTTGGATGGGCTTGGGAATCCCTCCTAGTCTATTCCAGTATGTTTGTGATGTGATTTTTGATATGACACACATATTCATAATGCAGTCCCAAAGTGAGCGGTGGGCCTCTTCCATCGGGAGTTTACCAATGCCCAGAAAGATTTAGGCTTTGGAACATCTGTCCCAACACCACCATCACTACCATCATTGAGAGTAGATTGTCCTCCATGAGGATACATTTGTTTTTTTTAAAACAAAGTGTTTTAAAAAAAATCAACAATTTGGTCATAAGGGGCATAAAATGTTATGACATGTATATTCGCCATAAGGCATTCAGGGGGTACACTTTATAAAATACATTTCATAAAGGCGGTGAAAGGATTAAATGTTCCAGACTTTCTAGCCAGCACCACTATGTAGCATACAAAGTGATGTTTGATATGAGGCCATGCTGTCCAACCTCTTTTATATAATAGTACTATCCTTCTATGCTGTCTCTAGGTGTCTGTAACAGAGTAGATACGCAGGATAATCCTGTCCATGATCAAGAGACTGTACAGGACATTTTTATACCCTCAATACCCCTCTTCTACCCTTCACAGCACCTCAATACCGGATCCGACACACAGGAGAACGAAGAGATACACTGGCCCTTTAATTTGGAGACAGCAGAAGAATGGGCGGGTCTGTACAATGAGGCGGAGACGTCTTACACGGAGGAACAACAGAACCAGGTGTGCTTGTTCACCCGGAGAGAGGAGGAGTTGCGGAGCGAAACTATCGAGGAGCGGAGAAGTAGGGAGACAGAGAGAGCAGAGGAGTTCGAGTGTGGTGAGGTATCGGCTCCCGGAACGGAGGATAAGCCAGGAGGCCAACGTCTTCACGATTCGCCCAGCCACACATCCAAGGGAGGTGTGTGGCTAACTCAGGTACGCGATACTATCCGGAACTGAGTGGGACGTAAGGGCGGTTCCACAGTTCAAACCTGATTCCTCTTGGTCCCGGTGCACCCTTTCCCAAGCACTATCCTTCACTTGTAGTGTATCGTAGTCAAGAGGGCCGCACGGGTTACTGTGTCCTCACTCCTTTTTCCCTTCACTTGTATATATATAAGAACACCCTTCTCATAAGACATTATCTTTGTCTGTTTAATCCGAGAGGCAAAACCGACACGGACGACGGAATACCGCGACGGAGTCCAGAAAACTTTCGCCGACTCGACCCATCCAAACATCACCATACGAGGCCGAGTAGAAGTCGTTCTCCACGTCGGACTACTTATTTGAGGAAAACGTGTACTGATCATCTATACCTTACAATAAAACCCGTTAAAACTAAGACCTACTTACTGCCGATTTCTCTTGACCCCGTCACAGTGTTATAAATACCTTTTTGAGTAAATCGTTTGTTCAGGAATAAGGCTAAAACACTCATTACAAGATTCCCGTAAGGGATTTTTCCAACTCAATCCAGATTACAATTTGTACAGAAAAACCTTCTGAACTTTTGGCAAGATTCATTCCACCAGTGAAAAGTAGCAAGCACTTATCTAGGGAAGAGAGATCACAATAAGAGGAACAGCTATGTAAATTGTAGCAAAAATACTGATATGCAAGATTACTTATCATTTTCAGGGTCATGACTCATTTTATTACAGTAAGACATACTGATATTTACCGCACTAAACTGTATTTGTCATTCCAAGGGCCGAATTGCCACATCAGTTTTCATGTACAATTAGTAATAACCCATTAGCATGACCTGCGTGCAAAATCTCCATGTTACTACCCTTATATTTGAAAATATCAAACATATTCTTCAAATGTTGGCTATTCCAGTTCTACGGTTTACTCTTATCTCTCTTTATTTTGGAAGACATGGCCAATCCAGCTACATTTTAAGCCAAACGCTCTCTGGAATATAGATAAAATCCTGGCGTACAAAACCTCCAGGAGTCATAATATCCTCTTGAAAAGAGTACATCTATTTTGAATAAAGAATAAAGAAGGTGTGTAATGTACCCTGCAAGCACCTTCTATACCACGTTCGTTGTATGGCTGTTTTCTTTTAATGTTGCTCAGAGCACTTAACTGTGTCTTCCTGGGTGATGAGTAACTTTGTGTTCTTTATTTTCTTCATTGGAACAAATGTTATTATCACAATTCTGTTCTGAGCTATAAAATGCTGATGCACAATTGGGGTTTTCCATGCCTTTCTCCTTTTATTTTGCTTTCAAGTATTTATACCAGCTGCTATCCAGGAGTTCACATTGTCAAACGTCCAAAGAATGAGGAAACATCTGCGTCTTTGTTTCTTTGATTTCCCATATTTTGTATTTCTTTTTACTGTTTCGTACACAGAGTGTGATTGTTTCAGCGACTGAAATGGAAAAGTACTCTAGTGTTTAGATTTCTTTTCTGAAGACTTTAAGGCTGAGTTCTAGCAACGGTAGCTTAATGTGGGAAAATGCACTATAATTTATAGGATGCTCATCATGTTTCATTTTGTATGTTCCCCGTTTGTTCCTGGCCTTTTAAACTCTTGTATATTTCGACTTTTCAATGCCACTTAATGTTCTATTGAGCTTTTCAGCTGTTGTCTGTGACAGGAGCTCAGTAGAATCCAGGATCCAATAGTGTAAATAGACTGGTTTCTTGCAGTCATAGCCGGGTAACATTGGAGGACTTTTAATACAAATAGCAAGTGTCATCAGACACATGGCCTGGCTCCCTCCCCCATTACATTTTAGCTGTGCCCCACGAGATTGGCTCCCGGGGGCCAAATCAACCCTAGGTATGCCTCCCTTCCTTTTTGAATATATATGAATCAAGTCGGGCCCCAGGGGATTCAGTCACCAGGACCAAAATTGGGCCAGGGAGTGGGGCTGCATGGCCCCCCTCCCTCATTGTATTTTGGCTGGTGATGGGGTCACCGTGGTATTAACCAGCCAAGGGAGCGGGGCCACGTGCCTCTCTCCCTTATGACACTTTGGCTGGGCCCTGGGGGATTGGGTCCCCGGGGCTAAAATTGGCCAGGAAGGGGGGATGTGAGGCCCCTTTCCTTTTTTAATATATATATAAATTGAGGCCAGGCCTAGGGGATGGGGGTCTCCCGGGCCGAAATCAGCCTGAGGAGGGGGACCACATGAACCCCTCCCCATTCAATTAAAGATAGGCCTTGGGGGATGAGTGAAAATATAGAAGTGGAAGTAAAAACTAAATGCAAGAAAGTGAGTGAGCAAGAATGAATGAGTGTGAGTGGGAATGAAAAAGTGAGAGGAGAGTGAGTGAGAATGTATGAGACTGGGGTGAGATGCTTGTGAGTCTGCAGTCGGCCTAAAGGTACACTTGGCAAAATACTGGTACTAGCAATGTTAAAATCCTGAGTTAGGCTTATGTAATGAAGCAGGTTATTTCTTACATTGTCCTATTTTTTAGCAGTAACGTTTTCCACATATTTGAGTGCGCAAAAATGTTGGATTAATTTCCCTGAAACTAAACTTGTTAACACATTTAGCTTCGGAGAACATTATCACAATGCCCTGAACATCATGTACAAGGTCTCATTTCACACTATGTACAAATGCCATCTCCATCTTCATCCACGGGGCGACAGGGCTATATATCCATAACATCCCTAATCTATCAGCAAGTAGCAAGGCTGCTTTCTATTATAAAAGATGAGCATCCCGATAGATTAGCAGAGGAGGAGGCACTCCAGCTGACACAGAGGTCCTTGCATACTGAGAATTCACCACGCGCAGTCTGACATCTTGTGAGGGGTGACCAGTTCACAACCAAGATGGGCTCCTTCAATGTCTCCAACCAGGTAATGGGGTTAGATCATCCCTTGGGGGGATTCTTGGCTCAACACCTACACCCACTCTAGGTACACTTGGGGTAGGGTTCGCATGGTAGGAATGTTTTCTTATCTCATCTGTAGTCCTGTTTTTCATCCTCTCAGCATTGATGCAGTCTCTTTTATGTCCCCAAGTCATCTTTTGTGAGGCCTCTGAAATATTTGAACAGGAGTTCCCGCAAAGGTTTTCATTCTCGCCAAACATAATCCTCCACCAGCATTTCAAGTTCAGTATTGCTAAACCGGTGCTTCCTTTTCCATTACCCATCCCCATGAGCCTCCTCACTTGACATTTTCAAACTGGATTTTAGTTTCAGTGACTGTTCAGTACCTCTGCTCCTTGCCTCTCTTCCCACAATGTACCTGGCTCACTTTATGGTTCACTTATGTCATCAGTGACTGGTGCTGCAAGATTCTCAACCTGGGATTTTTACCAAATTGCAATTTGAGATTAAGTATTTTAAGACTGTGAATCACAACAATTCGATATCTCAATACAGGGTATATTAGTACATTATATTTTGGAATCATGTCTTGTGATTCATTATGAACCTACACTTGAAAATATTTCTACACAAAAGGTTTGATGAGAACTGCAAAAAGGGGGTGGTGATGGACAGAGTATCTGAGTTAATCAGAACACTCCTACCCAGTCAACAGATCAGGGCTTGATCCATCACCGTTTTTTAGCTCACTGCACCATCCCAGTTCAGAACCTGGCTATATGCAAATTAGTCTGTCCCTGGCCCAGTGCATCATGGGAACAGGGCAGACCAAACTACCAAGCCAATTCTTCACTGGAAAGGAAACAAGCTTCCGGGGACCGGTTTCTGGCATTACAGCCGTCTTCGGCCCGGCTTGTTTGAATCCTGATGGTGCAATGAGCAAGGGACTCATGTCTGAGCATACCCTTCCACACTCATGGTGGCCAAAATAATTACCAAAAGGGGGTGGTGATGGACAGAGTATCTGAGTTAATCAGAACACTCCTACCCAGTCAACAGATCAGGGCTTGATCCATCACCGTTTTTTAGCTCACTGCACCATCCCAGTTCAGAACCTGGCTATATGCAAATTAGTCTGTCCCTGGCCCAGTGCATCATGGGAACAGGGCAGACCAAACTACCAAGCCAATTCTTCACTGGAAAGGAAACAAGCTTCCGGGGACCGGTTTCTGGCATTACAGCCGTCTTCGGCCCGGCTTGCTTGAATCCTGATGGTGCAATGAGCAAGGGACTCATGTCTGAGCATACCCTTCCACACTCATGGTGGCCAAAATAATATCAAAAAGGGGGTGGTGTAAGAATTGGCTTTTGTAGTCTGGTCTGCCCTGTTCCCATGATGCACTGGGCCAGGGACAGACTAATTTGCATACAGCCAGGTTCTGAAACTGGGATGGTGCAATGAGCTAAAAAACGGTGTTGGATCTAGCCCTGATCTCTAGACTGGGTGAGAGTATTCTGCTTAATTCAGAGACTCTGTCCATCACCACCCCTTGTTGTAAATATTTTTGTCCACCCTAAGCGTGGAAGGGTATACTCAGATGTGAGTCCCTTGCTCATTGCACCATCAGGATTCAAGCAAGCCGGGCCGAAGACGGCTGAAATGCCAGAAACCGGTCCCCGGAAGCTTGTTTCCTTCCCAGTGTAAGAATTGGCTTTTGTAGTCTGGTCTGCCCTGTTCCCATGATGCACTGGGCCAGGGACAGACTAATTTGCATACAGCCAGGTTCTGAAACTGGGATGGTGCAATGAGCTAAAAAACGGTGTTGGATCTAGCCCTGATCTCTTCACTGGGTGAGAGTATTCTGCTTAATTCAGAGACTCTGTCTATCACCACCCCTTGTTGTAAATATTTTTGTCCACCCTAAGCGTGGAAGGGTATACTCAGATGTGAGTCCCTTGCTCATTGCACCATCAGGATTCAAGCAAGCCGGGCCGAAGACGGCTGAAATGCCAGAAACCGGTCCCCGGAAGCTTGTTTCCTTCCCAGTGTAAGAATTGGCTTTTGTAGTCTGGTCTGCCCTGTTCCCATGATGCACTAGGCCAGGGACAGACTAATTTGCATACAGCCAGGTTCTGAAACTGGGATGGTGCAATGAGCTAAAAAACGGTGTTGGATCTAGCCCTGATCTCTTGACTGGGTGAGAGTATTCTGCTTAATTCAGAGACTCTGTCCATCACCACCCCTTGTTGTAAATATTTTTGTCCACCCTAAGCGTGGAAGGGTATACTCAGATGTGAGTCCTTGCTCATTGCACCATCAGGATTCAAGCAAGCCGGGCCGAAGACGGCTGAAATGCCAGAAACCGGTCCCCGGAAGCTTGTTTCCTTCCCAGTGTAAGAATTGGCTTTTGTAGTCTGGTCTGCCCTGTTCCCATGATGCA
Organism: Lissotriton helveticus; assembly: GCF_964261635.1. Taxonomy (NCBI): domain Eukaryota; kingdom Metazoa; phylum Chordata; class Amphibia; order Caudata; family Salamandridae; genus Lissotriton; species Lissotriton helveticus. The sequence continues at coordinate 951,289,942 of NC_136065.1, forward strand.
CTGGGCCAGGGACAGACTAATTTGCATACAGCCAGGTTCTGAAACTGGGATGGTGCAATGAGCTAAAAAACGGTGTTGGATTTAGCCCTGATCTCTTGACTGGGTGAGAGTTTTCTGCTTAATTCAGAGACTCTGTCCATCACCACCCCTTGTTGTAAATATTGATGAGAACTGCAGCCTCAGTTAGAATGAATAAAAACAAGTTTCTGAAGGATCAAATCAAACTCTGCCTCTCAATAGGCTCCTCCCATATGGATCTCAGAGATAGAAATTTTGTATCTTACAACTATTTTCTGACAGTGATACACACTGAAGATCTTTGTAAGAAAAAGGAACAAGAAAGGTTGAACTGAACCTTTCATTTAAGCAATGTTTCAAGTCAATGAGATACCCATTGAAGATCTTTGTAAGCAAAAAGGAACAGGAAAGGTTGAACTGAACCTTTTACTCAAGCAATGTTTCATGTTAATGACTATTTTCAACAAAAAGCAGTTCAATGGCGGTATTCAGGTGGCAGTATTTGAATACAAGATATGAAGTGAACCCAGCATCCAAACGGTGTGCATTTGTGTTCTATTTCTTCAATATTAGCAATGTCTCATGGAACATTTGAAACTTTTCCTTCCAGTGAAGAAATTTTGTTGTGCCGACATACATTAGTCTTGGGTTGCACGCATTCATAATTTTAGATTTTGTGACATACTTGTACAGCGATCTAAATTATGTGTTGTGTGATAATTGTCACGCCAACTCAGTTTTCCCCTGACAAATTATTGCAGGTCAAACTTGACAAAATCGACTTGGTGAAAAGGCCCATAGAAAGGCGAAAAAGTTAAAAAGTTAGAATAAGAGGTATTTACTACAAATGTATGATGGTACAACGCATACATTTACAACACATGCCTTTACAATGCAGTTTTTATATCCCAACATCCTTTACAATGCATTCTTTTACATCATATGCCATTACATCGCATTTTTAGAAACCACCTTTACAAGGCATTCCATTAAAACATTTAAAATTTCAAAATGTTATTTGATTCAAACCTCACAAGAGATCAACAAATACAAATATTTAAAAATTATTATTCTTGGAGCTTGGAAAAACTGTTGAATTTCTAATTAAAAGTGATTGATTAAATCTATTTATACAACAAACAGTTAATAGAAATACTCAAATTAAAGTTTTTTTAAAACAACATCAAAAAACTTTTAAAAAAATGTAAATAAATCATAACATGCAAATACATTTGCGGGATAGTTACACAGCATAATTAGATCTTGAGCTGACCTGACATTGTATCTTAACTGAATAGGCGATATAAACCGTTGTCTAGCCTCTACCAATCTCAGGTTGGGGCAAATTAATAAAACGTGATGCAGACCTTGTTGGCCGCCTTTGCATAGATCACATATGCCTTTAGAATTATTTGTGCCTTCCCTCTTCGCTATAAAAGTAGCTAAAGGGAGAATGCCCAATCGTAACAGGAGGATAAAACGTCTTGCCCCATGCTCTAATTGAAACTGTAGGTAAGGCTGAGGTGTTTTCAATACTATTTTCTCCGCAAAGATTTTATAATGCTTTAGTTGAGTACAGTATTCTTTATCCCTATCATAACTGATTCTTGGGGCCATATGTTTTAAAAAGAGCTTCAGATGAGCTGGAGACCAATCCTGTAAAAGTCCTAAAGTGCACTGTGAGACCTCAAGGGCTTTTAACAGGTTCTGATTGAAAGTGTACCGGGACGCCCCCTCTCTTAAAGTCTCCAGTTTTATCAAATATCTCAATCTGTCAGGTGCCGCATGCAAGAGATTATATGCCCGCCTTATAATATTAGAGACTACTCGGGCGAATATTCCCATTATAGATAGCTCAAGATGAAGAGCTTGAACTGGGACAGATTGGGAAACTTTTACCAGTTTTCGTAGTATCCAACCTTCAGTTATTTTTATCAGCTGCCATGTTTTGATTTGTGTATATTCCATGGCATAGGTTAATATTGGGGGGCTTTTCATGCCATAGACCTCCAACAGTGAATTGAAGTGTCTATTTCCTGTAGAACGATAAAATCTCAGTAATGCCCCAACATGTGATTCTGCCTTCCACTCTAGATGTTGAAGGTGGGCTGTATCTTGTAGATTATGCTTAAAAATACGGCCCAAATAAACATATTCTTTTACCGTCTCAATTTGCCTACCTCCCAGGGACCAAGTGAAAGGTAAAGGTTTCCTTCTGCTATTAAAAGGGAGAGCTATCGTTTTAGAAATATTTGGGATCAGAACATTTTCAGTCGCATATTGACTCAATTCGTTCAGATTTCTTTGCAGGCCAATTGGAGCACGATTGAGTATGATGATGTCGCCTGCATACATTAAGCAGTGTATATCTACATGAGCTAACTTTGGAGGGAAATTTTTAATTTGGGAAAAGGGCCAAGAAAGGTCACTGATGTAAATAGAGAATAGTAAGGGGGCTAATAAGCAACCCTGCTTCAGCCCATTCTTCGTTGGAAATGGTTTAGTTAGACCTTTTTCTCTCCCCATCTGGACTCTACACCAATTAGCTGTATGTAGGGAGATTATTATTGTGAGTAGATCAGAAGGGAATCCCAGATTATTCATCTTTCTTCACAATGTAGATCTATCTATACTATCAAAGGCGGTCGAAAAATCGATAAAAGCACAATGTAAAAATTGAGCATTTAACATCACATATTTGTCAAGAACTGTCTTATGTACAGCTATGATATCCAGTGTCACATGCTTAGAGCGAAATCCGGCCTGTGTCTCGGGGATCACTTTATTTGCAAAGGTCCAGTCTTATAAGTGATCCAGGGCACAAGCTGCAAAGATTTTACCCGTGGCGTCAAGTAGAGCTATTTGTCTGTAATTAGCTGGATTTGTTCTTTGGCCTTTTTTGAAGAGAGGAACCACTATACTCCCGCGCCAAGAATCTGATATTTCTCCACAAAACAAACAGTATTGGAAGAGTGGTAATAAAAATTCGCTCCAGTCATCTGCATGTTTTTGTAAAACTTTAATTGGGATTTTATGCGGACCCAATGCTGTTGATGGTCTTGCAGAGGTTATAAAAGCTGAAATTTGTGAAGCTGAAGTTTTCATCAGTTCCTGCCCACATTGGCGCTTCAACACAGGGTAATGGTTAGGGATAGTCTGTTTTTGATGATTATATTTATATAATTTATAAATGTACTTTTCCTAGTCTGATGAAGATACTGGAGTAGCTTGAATTGATTTTTGTATCCCCATTTGTTCTGATATGATCTTCCAGAAGTTTTTATTATTTCTACATTTTACTGCAATTTGTATATCAGTCCAGACTTTATCTCTATGGGCTTGCTTATCTCTTGATGGAGTTTTTGAAGTTTCCTTATTTCTGCTTGTCTTGCGACACAGAACTCTTGAAATAGGCATCTGACCAATTTATTTAATTTGCGAGAGTTATCAGCTTGGGGTCCTTTCTTAGAAATTTTAACAATTTCTCGTCTTTCAGAATTTACCTGTAGCGAGGCGACTACAGACTGTATAGTTTCTTCGAATCTGATATTAGGATTTTCTCTTCTATGGAAAATTGTATAATTTAATTTACTGATTGCATTAGAGTCCCAGTGAATCCTTCCTGATTTTTGATTTATATCTGCCCGTCCTTCATAGGTGCCTAAAAACCACGAGGAAGTAGAACTGAGTATACATCTCAATTACAGTAGAGAGCAGAGCATGGTCACTTTCAAGTGTATACTGAATTGATAATGATTGTACCTTCGAGAACAGATCTAGACTTCTGATGAGATAATCTATGATTGAAGGCTTCGGAGAGCCCAATCTGGTATATGCCGCGGGAATGTCTCCCTTGGTTCTCCCTTTTAGGATAACACCATTAATGATTTCAGTGAATTACAGGAGCATTCAATTACATTGCATCATACCATTACAGCGCATATGATTACAACGCATACCATTACATCACATTTAAGGTAAGTGTTGGATAGTGTAGGGGTGATGATTACTATTCTAACTCCAGTGAGAGCAACAGTAGGGTAAGTGTTGGATAGTGTAGGGGCTAAAGTTACCATTCTAATCCCAGTGAGTGCAACAGTAGGGTAAGTGTTGGATAGTGTAGGGGTAAAAACTACTATTCTAACTCCAGTAAGTGCAACAGTAGGGTAAGTGACGGCTAGTGTAAGGAGACTATGCGTTGTAATGGTATGCGTTGTAATGACGTGCGATGTAATGCCTGCATTGTAGTGACATGCATTGTAATGGCATGCATTGTAGTGACATGTGATGTAATGGCTGCGTTGTAGTAACATGTGATGTAAAGGATGTTGTGATGTAATGACTGCATTGTAAAGGTAGTGCAATTGAATGACTGTGTCGTAAAGGTTGATTCCCATTTACTACATGTGGTAAATACCTTACCCTGAGGTATTGATATTTACCACATTTGGTAACTACCTCACCTATTACACCTAACTTGTAATGAGGGACCATATCATTAATTATAAATGAGATGCTAATTTCACCCAGGAGTCAAACTCCCTCTCAAGCATGAAATCCAAGTCTGGTGCTATTTTCCAATTCTCAAATTGCAATTGCGCTATATGCTAATGTGTAAAATGTGCATCCTGTGCTATTTGCCCAAATCTTTTGGGCAGGCAAAAACTGACAAAAATATTTTTGGCCAATTGCATGAAATTCCTTTCGCGCACCATGGAACGCCTCACTATATAGAATCCATAGAAATTGGTGTTGTTTAGAATTAGGTGCTGCCAAAAATTGCATTTTTCCTCATGGTTTCCTCAGATATTTTACATTAATTTATTTTTATTAGACGTCCCCTGTGCTACATGAAAGTATGTGTGCCTTCCCAAAATATTTACTGTAATGTTGATTACACAAAATAGGCATAATGCATTTTCAAGTAAGCCCATGCTAAGTTGGTGCAGGAAATGCTCTTGTGGCAAGGAAGTTAATTGTTTTTATGTGCTGCAGTGCTTGTTTGCACCACCCATAGACATTACTGTAGTGTACAACTCCACAGGACTTAATTGAATTCCATTGCACTGTAGACTGCACCTTTAAAACTACAACAGAAACAGATACTAATAACTATGCTTTGACATGCAGGAAACCTACTTTTTAAAATTGATAAATCAGCCCTAGGAGCACACAGTAAGCCCACAAATTTCACTGAATGTATAAAAGTGGATTGTACTAAATATGAAAGAAATGTATTTGGTCATACTGAAAATTGACCAAAAGCTACTTGTCATTGTTTGACCAAGTTGCATGTCCAGATGAGCAGGCATAACTTTAGATAAACGCCTATTTATTAATGTTGTCTAGGAAATGAACGGAAAGGTATGTTTCACTTTTTATCAAACATCTAATTTATTTCATGGGGAAATTAGATATTTTTATAACTGTAGCTGAAAAAGCACTTTAAAAAAAAAAGTAAACTGTTGGAAATTACCATCTTTTATGTGGAATTTCCACAGATATTTTGCCTTTACAGGTTTTGACGACCTTAGAACTGCTTTTGGTGGCTCAACAGGGGTAAAGAGAACGTGCTCCCCCTTTGAACATGAGGAAATTGAGATCAACCTGATTGGCACCTTTAACTAGTCTTTAGGTTCCTAAAATATGATACCAAATATACCCAGGTCCTATAAGTTAAACGTCGCCATTGGACAGCAACACCCAGTTGGGGTAACAGTTGCAGTGACACAGTAAACCAGTCTCCAGGCCTGGCAATGCAGTTTATAACCAACCCTTTTGATACGCATAAACCTTCCACTTAAATGAAAATAAGACACACGTAAGGGTCTTATTGCTCACAAGGCAGGGTGTGTGGTATTTAAAAGTAGGGCATGCAACGGTTTAGTGTTTCACATGTCCTTACAGTGAAAAAGCTGTTATCACTGTAGTAAGGAGAGCTGCTTCCATTGGGAAAAACTGGATTGCATTATTAGGCACTTTTGGCCTGATTCACAAAGGTAAACCATCCCCCAAAATGTAAATGCCATAGCGAAAGAAAATAATTGATTTCCTTCTCTGCCTGGTTCTCTGAATAGTGAGATTTTAGGATATTTCTTTATGCCATTTTAAGAAAAAGCAGCACATTTTTTGAAACTTTTTAAAAAAATATTTGGGAAACTTAGAAATATGTTTTGACCTGGATATTCTTTGTGAAAAGAAGATGATGAAAACTTTAGTGTCAACTGTCCCAAATGTAAACTAAGGCGATCAGTATGGGTAAGTTTTATGACCTTATAACGCATACCTTTACAACACCTTCTCCTACCATGAATCCACATAAGTTGACAATAGATTTCCCTTACCATGCACATGTTTAACATATATGACTTTACCACAAACATCTCTACCACATATATTTTTTTATTTTTTATTTTTCAGCATTTAATAATAATGTAGTATGAATGTAGTATGCTCAGAACAAAATTTTTACAAATAACATATACAGGATGTTATTAAAAAACTGTCACTAATCAAGATGGTGGACAAACAAACTAAAATAGGTCAAATACAAGGTCAACTTAACCTTTCACAAAAATATAGGTTTAGTCCTATATTTTCCATGTAAAAAAGAAAATTCAAACACACATGTTTTTGTGAATTAAGGTTATAACAAAAATAATATAAAAGCGAGGATCCATGATTAGAAAGGAGGATCTGTCATTGTGATGTACTGTCTGTACAATGCACAATGCACTTTGTTTTCTTTTGTACTTTTCACCACCCTATTAGAATGAGATTTATAAGGCCAGACGGTTTAATGGTAGGCAGTGTAGGAAGGCCCTGCTGTTTCCTCAATCTATTCCCTTTTAAAAAAAATGTTTTTATTGTTTTTTAACATAAATATAAATATATTCCCCCCCTCCACCCCCGGACAGGTAAACATTCTACACATTACCATCATGTGCTTTACTTTGTTCTTGTCATACATACATGGTCATTATAGAAAATTTACAAAATATATTCCCGGCATCACGGAAAACAACAAAAGCAATAACATACATTCATAACAGCATTGATAATGATTAGTTTTGTGCAACTCGCCATTGTGTAAGAGGAGTCCAGATTTTCGTACCCCTTTGTGTCGTGATCTGCCTTTCCGCTTATATATAGCTATCTCGGTATTATACATAACAGCATTGATAATAATAATGATTAGTTTTGTGCGACTCGCCATTGTGTAAGAGGAGTCCAGATTTTCATACCCCTTTTGCGTCGCGATCTGCCTTTCCGCTTATATATAGCTATCTCAATATTATACACAGCTAAAAGTCTGGCTAGCCACTGTTGAAAGGAGGGTGGTAGCGGGTCAAGCCAAGCCAAGGCTAGGCATAGCCGCAGGACTGCCATAGCAACAAATATAAAATCGTGGCCACTCTCAAGGTTATCTTGGTCTTCCGCCCCAAGTACCATTGCTTCAAGTGACAGAGCGACATTTCTGTGGAGAACTGAGGTTAAGAACCTCTCCATATCTTGTGTCAAAGGTATTAACACTGGACAAGAGGCAAAGATATGAATGAAGTCTGCTTTAAATAAATTGCATCTCGGGCAGCAAGTCCCCTTGCCGGTTTCCCATTTTGCGATCTTATCGGGTGTATAGTAGAGAAAGAAGAAGGTTTTGTAAAATTGTGCCTGGAGTTTGGTGGAAATAAGAATGGTTTGGGCTAGCTGATAGGAATATAAAAATCCTTCCTTTGAGATTTCGAGTTTACTTTGCCACTTCATTACCGTTTTATCTAAATCATCCGGGAACATGTCCAGCAATGAACCATAAACCCCCCCTATTGAGTGTTTCTTAGAGTGTATAATTGTCTCTACTACCATGTATTTTTCCCCAGTATCCTTGCCCCAAGTTTATGAATTAAGAAATCTCTTATTTGGAGGTACTTAAAAAAATCCCGCCAATCTAAGTCAAATTCTTCCTTCAGAGCGTTAAAAGATTTAATCCCCTGAGTAGTGTAAAAATCCCCTAATTGTGTTATTCCTAAATTATACCATTTGTTTACGCAGTTATCTTTAAAAATTATTTGAGGAAGAATAGGATTATTCAATACCGGAGTATAATGTGAAATTGGTCCTATTCCTAATATTTTCTTTACAACCTTCCATACCTTAAAACAGCTATAGAGAGTCTTAAATTTGACCTTTTTGTGGTAGCTGTCGTGTATGTGCCTCCAAAAGTAGCCATAGCTGGAATTCCCCACCAGTAGCTGAAAGATTGAAGCGGTCTGTTCCTCTGCGTTTTCCCCCCTTGCAGTAGTTCCTTACTGTAGAGTAATACACATGACCAATAATATCTCCTTAAGTTGGGAAGTGCTAACCCGCCTCTGTTCTTAGGAAGGGAAAGGTATTTATATGCCCGGCGGGGTTGTGCATATGACCATATCAATCTAGAAAAGATACGTTCTATTACTGTAAACCACTGACTCGAAAATTCTAGACAGACTGCCCTGAATAAGTATAGTATTTTGGGAAAATACACCATTTTAATTGTATTTGCCCTCCCAATAATGGACAAGTGGAGATTCCTCCAGCTTTGAGGAAATTGTGACTCTCAAGTATGTCGCTCCCTTCACCACCCTTGGATCATCCATCACAATTTTGGGGTTTAGAACGATTTGTGTCTTCCCTTGGTTTAGCGCGTAGCCAGAAACCAGCCCAAATTTCCTGGCCTCGGCCTCGATGGTCAGCATTGCTACTATGGGGTCTGCGGTGACTATGGCAATATCATCAGCATATGCTAATGTTTTTGTAGCATACCCCTGTAATATATTGGGTGTTATGTTGTTGTTTTTCTCCAAATAGCGAATAAAGGAATCTATATATTTTGCGAAGAGCAATGGCGAGCATGGGCATCCCTGGCGGGTTCCCCTGGAAATTATAATTTCCTTGGTTAGACTTCCATTAACAGATACAACAGCCCTACGATTAATATACATTTTTTGTATCGCCTGAATAAACTTGATTCGAAATCCCATTGTCGCCATTGCTTTCCAGAGAAACTGCCAGGAGACCCTATCAAAGGCCTTCTCTGCATCCAACAGAATTAGGGCCATAGGGTCTCCTGTAATTTCTGTTCCGTCAAATAGCGTGATCACTCTCTGGATATGATTTATCGTTGACCTTCCGGGAACGAAACCGTGCTGACTTTTGGCAATTACCTTGTGTATTATAGGTGCAATTTGGTTTGCCAAGATTTTGGAATATATTTTGGAATCAGCATTTATAAGGGTTATGGGGCAATATGACCCTAGATGTTCTGGGGGTTTCCCTTTTTTAGCGAAAATTAAAATTTTGGCCCTGGACCAGGAACTGGGCGGTTCCCCCCGGAAAAAATATGGATAATTAGATCCCTTAAGATATATTTAATTTCGTCTATGAATGTAGCATAGAACTCCGAAGGGATGCTATCCAGACCTGTTGCCTTCCCTTTAGGGAGGCTCTTGACTGCGGTCAATACCTCTTCCATGTTAGGAGCTTCCTCTAGTGTCTGCTGCGTATTTACCTCGAGGCTTACACCTTCACAATTCTCTAGGTACCTTTCAATTTTGATCATGTCCCCTTTGCCATTCTCCGTATATAGTTCTTTATAAAACCTCCAAAATGCTTGCCTAATCAGTTCTGGGTCTTTTAACTGCCCTGCCACTGGATCTATAATCTCCCTAATCAAGTTTGCATTGACCTGTTGTCGCAATCGTACCGCCAGTTGATGGCCCACTTGCTCATTAACTTCATAAATTAGTTCTTTTCGTGCCGTGGCTTTCCGGATTGCCTTATCTGTAAATATGTTAGTGATCGCTGCCTTGGCAATTGCTACTTTGGCTAAGGTGCTAGAGATATCCCCAGTAGTGTCCCTATTACCGGTGGCATTTACGAGTCCTACTTCTGCTGACATAAGCTCATCCTGCAACCTCCATATCTCCTCTTTCTCCCGCCTGTTTGACCTAAGTGAATATGATATCGTCTCACCCCAGCTTTTAAAGTATCCCAAACAATCTCTATTGACGTGCTACCAATGTTTTCAACTAGGAACTTGGGAATCCAATCTTTCATATGGAGACGATACTGAGGGTCATTCAGTAATCCTTTTTCGAATGTCCAGTGAATAGGCTCTGATTTAGTTGATCTAATAGTCAGTGTACAGAAAAGGGGATTGTGGTCAGATAATACCCTTGGCAATTTAACTGTATGGCAATTCTTACTTAGTGAATTTGAGAGTAATATATAATCAATTCTGGCATGTGTGCGGTGTGGATTTGAATAAAAGGTGTAGCCAGGGTCACCAATATTAGTATTAGAAGTCTGCCAGCTATCCACCAGTCCGTGTACAAGACACAGATGCTTGAGAGAACGAAATACTTTGGGTTTACGTTTATACACCCAGTCATCGTTCAAGGACCAGTTTGTCGGGAGGTTTATATTGAAGTCCCCACCGACCATCACCGGTAGAGGCCAGTGTGACAATTCGTTAGAGACCTCGTTGAAAACCCCAGGGTCGTCTGTATTGCTCCCATATATAGCACAAATTGTCAATTTCTGCCCAGTTTGGTAGCTGCATTCGGTGATAGCCCAACGGCCAAACTTATCAGTTTTGGATTTATTAAACAACAGTCCACTCCCTTTAGCCAGAATAGCAACCCCCCGAATTTTCGCACCTTGTGAGGTAGCACACACCAATTTATACCCTAATGTATTTAACAGCTGACTCTGGGACCCTTCAATATGCGTCTCCTGCATACATATAATATTAGCTCCCCAATTTTGTAGGCCAGTTGCAACTGATTGCCTTTTCTTAAGATCGTTCAGACCACAAATATTCAGAGATAGTATTTTAATCCCAGCCATGCTACTAATAGAAAAGTGCCATAAATGTTAGCCCAGGCTTTCTGGTTTCCTGTGATCCCTATATGTATTTCCCTATAGGTTTTGCTACCCTGTGTGTCTAACCTGTCCTGCCTTCCCCCATCCCCTTCCCCACCCCCCACCCACCACCACCTTTGAAGGTTACCTGAGCCTGTCTGGATCAGGGGTGTGACCTCCGCGCAAGCGGGCCCTGCGGACTGGGCTAGATTGTTAATATAAGTGATATACTTATCTACTACCAGTTGAGCCAAAAACCTAAATACTCTGATAATGTCTCAGACTTAATTTCCACAGGCTGCCCAACCATTTCCCCTATAGTCCACATTTCCCAATGTAAATTGAAATAGTTAATTCAACCTATTTGCTCCTTCTATCACGTTTCATTAATATAATTAGGATTGTTTTCCTAGGTTCCGAGAACCGGACTCGGAAATTTCACGTAGATAGTCCTCCGCCTGTATTTCGCTGTTAAAGCTTCTTGTTGTGCCTTTGAATATTATTTTCAAGCGTGCCGGATTTTGCAAAAATACTTTTGCTCCAACTTTTTCAAAAGGTCCAAATAGCTGACTCATTTTCCATCTTCGCTCCACGGTAGCGTGAGCGAAGTCCGGTCTGGCAAAAAATTTGAACCCCTTGTAGTCTCTTTGGGCAGTGGGTCTTGCTAGATCATACATTTTTTCACGAAGAAGGAAATTACCAAAGCAGACCAGCATTACCCTGGGATATTGATTTTGCTTGTTGGAATGCTTTGATAGCATTAAGGGAAAATGATGGACCCGCTGTATTTCCCTTTCCATATCCCAGGCTTCCAACTCCGGAAATGACGTTTTAAGAATGTCAATCATTGCCCCTCTAGCGTCGCTTCCCTCAAAGTTCTACGGAATTCCAAGAAACCTCAAATTGTTCCTTCTGGATCTGTTTTCCTGGTCTTCCATTTTAAACATGTGATCCCTTATTACTCCATCTTGTTCTTTTCCTTTTTTCTGGAGCATCACAACATCGGTTTCAAGGTTCTCGGTACGAGTTTCCACCATAACCATTCTCTCAGAAATCTCAGAACAAATACTGCCCACTTTTTTCACTGCGCCTTGTAGTTTTTCGATGGCCAAGCGATTCTTTTGGCTATCTTTCTTCACATCCGCGTGAAAGTTTTTAATTAAGCTAAGCACCTGGCTCAGTGAGGGCTCCGTTGTTTTTTGGTATCTGTCTTTGTTCTCTTGTGAGTTCGAAGTTTGACGTGGTGTTTCTCCTGGTGATTTATTCCTTGGACTCCTTCGGGGAAAATTGGGTCTGCTTTTGACATAGTCCGTATTATTACCAGGGTCTGTAGTTTCCTCATTCAGCAAGTTTTGTTCTCTTTTGCGTTTTGACCTTTTTTTTCCCCACTCCTTTTTTTTCCTGACATTGATTTAGCTGGGTAGTCTTGAGTCATTGGAGCCAGAGATCTCCAGTGGTGCTGTGCCCATTTGTCCGCTTGGGCTAGTTTCTCTTGAATTGCTCAATTTGCTAGAACCACTAGAATCAATTGAGTCGCTTGAGATAGACATCCCTGTCTCATATAGATCTGATTCGGAGACTTCATCTGAAAGAGAGTGATTTGCTGAAAGCGGCTCTTTCCCAACTGGAGATTCGACCTGATATGGAGAAGGGTTTAGGTCCCCCCATTCCTCGGGTGTATTTTTTTGATCAGATTGTTCAGTTTGCTCTTTCTGGTTAGATAACATTACGTCTATTTCAATGAATGCCCTTGTCTCTTTACTCCTCATATTTGGTTCAGCATTTGGGTCAGCATTCCAAGTGCCCTCGCTGGGCCCTGTAGTTTGACTTTCCTCAGAGTTGGTTGGGGGCATGCATTGAACATCTTTACTGCTTCCACTCCACTCTTTAGAGGTCTTGTTCTGGATTGCAATCTGTATTTTCCCATTAGTTATTGCATCATTCTGGTAATCCTTATGTAGAGGGCTGAATATATTAGAAATTCTTGGTTGGGCGTGACGCAAGTATGCCAGTATTCTTTGCTGATGCTTTTACATTTTTTATAGTCTGTAATCTATGTGCTTTTTTGGCCATTAGTTCCAGTTTGGCATTTTCATCTGTTTCACCTCCAGTCTCCTCCCTGTGTTTAACTGCTTTCTCCTTTTCTTTCTCCTTCTCTTTCTCTCTCTCTTTCTCCTTCTCTTTCTCTTTCTCCTTTCGCTTAGTTTTTTCTCTTTCCTTTTCCAGTTTTTTTTCAATATTTTTATCTTTAATTTTTCCTTTTTCTTTTTCTTTTTCTTGAAGCTCAATTCGTGCCAGGTCTTTTACCAGGTCTTTCTCCTTTGCTCTTGTTCCCCTAGTTTCCGGGCCTTTATGTCTGTTAGTTATGTGTTGGACAGGTGTCATCTCAGTTTCTGCGTTCTCCAGATATTGTAGGGTTGGTATCGGTGTCTCTTCCTGTGAGAGCTCGCCTACTTCACCCCCCTTTTCATTGTTTGCTGCACCTGTTTGAATTTTCTGCCCTTTCTGTTCCTTCTGTGAGGTATCCCCTTCCCCTTCGTCCTCTCTAGTGCTCCTTTCCATGTCTGTACTTTAGGAGGGCGTCACAATACAAATCAGATAGTTTACTGGCGTCTGTAAGCACCGCTGAGTTCCACCTTGAGACTTACTCTGGTGCCTATAGTAAAACTCTTTCAGAACAGCATTATGTCTCCTCTGGGCTCTCGTGTCTTTAATTTTCTTTAAGCAGGTAATTTTCTTTACACAGGTAATTAATTCGCCCTGTGAGAGGCCAATGGTGCGAGGGTGACGCTTAGCTAGCTTAGCTACTTGAAGGTTTGCTCGAGGTTTTGCTGGTATATCAGATATAAATACAAATTGTGAAATAACAATCCCTGATCCGGATAAAGCAGATAGACCAGCCCCAGTTCTTGTTCCAATTTCGCTTCCAAAGAGCAAATGACAAGTAAGCCCTTTTCCCCCTGCTTTAAGTCTGTTTCTGAGCACCATTCGCTCTTCCAGTTTCTCTCTCCCCCCCTCTTCTGTGCCGACGTCTCCCTGGCAACGGGACACGTGGTACACCCTGAGACACGCTACGCGCGTGAGGCTAAAGGCCCATACTCCCGTGTCTGCAGATGACGTCCAGGAGCCAAAGCGAGCAGCCGAGGGAGCGGGACTCCGGTCATGTAGGAAAGAGAGGGGTGATCAACAGCGCGGCAAGAACAAGTTTGCGGCTTTCGTAGGTGAGTTTAAAGTTTGAAGATCTTGTTACTGAACGATCTTCGAGGTCTGCCAGGAGAGTAGCGGGTAACGTACCGAATAGTGCCGTAGGCGTGGGCAGCCAGCCAGCCAGCCAGCAAGTTTAAGAGCGCTTAGTAAGGTATTTGGACAAGGAAACTTTTAACAAGCAATGTCAAATATTCATATGAAGCACAGAGCGCTAAGTGGCTGAACGGGTGAACAAGTGTACCAGATAGCAGAGGATAATGCAGTCAATACGGGCAGCCTGCAAGCTAAAAAGCAAAGGGCAGTATGTCAAAAAAAAAAAAAGACAGTCAAAGGCAGATAGTACACAGCACACAGCCCATGGACCTGACGATAGCTGCCGATTGCTGCCGATTACCGCCGTTGTTTCACCCAGTGCCACAACAAAGCGATAAAGCGATGCAATTCGATGTGGTTAGCACGTAGCAATGCCAATGTCAATGTCAAATATTTCAAATATCAAATGTAAAAAAAAAGAATCACTTGCGGCCAAGGCTTATCCGTCAAATTCATCGGATTGAATTTCATCTGAAGTGCGATATCGTGCATTATCGTGCATTATCATGACGTGGCGCTGCTCAGCATCTTATTCGCCTTTCTTCCCCCAGCTGCACCCTTAGCACTCCGATATCTTGAAAGGTCGCAGATTGATACAGCAGTTAACACAGCAGTTGATAAGGCCAGGCTGATATTAACCAGAGTTTTCAGATGCAAAGCGGGTCCAGAGCGGGTCCAAAGGGTGCGGGAATGTGGAGTCTTAATCACTCGTTCAACATACAGAAAGCATTTTCTTAGTAGAATACAGCCCAGCACCACAGAGCACCGCCACTGCGACCGCTCACGCTGACGCCATCTTGCCTTTTGACCTCCTCAATTTGTTCCCAATGAGTTAATATCCCTATCAATTGTACATTTCGTCTCTGCTGCTGTGAACATTAAGGAGCACCTGCCTGATGTTTATGCTATGAGTATATCTAGCTGACAATGCCTATTATATTTTTTACTGATATGTTGTTCTACACTCAAGTGCTATGTATTGGCTATGGATGTCTATTTGTACTATCTTTTAATTTGTGTGTTTTTTCATTGTCCTATCGACCTGCCCTGGATTTAGCTATATTTGGGGGCAGTGCCAGCTCTTCATTACCACTAACAAGGTGTATCATTAAATAGGTTTTTGGTGTTTAGGTTAAGATAGCTGGTGCCTATATCCTCATCCTGTTATGTTTAGCATTTGGGTGTGGGTACCCAGACGTGATTTTGGTTTCAATGTAAATGTTAACATATTAACTGTGTGGTTTTAACTGTGCACTCTGTTTCAAATTTTTTTTTTATAATTCTTTTTATTGTTCACATCTTCAATAGTTACAAGTACATATTAGACTTTGCAATATCTATATGATACATTTCAACATATTTGTGCATTAGTATCTATTACTTAGAAATGCTTCCCTATTCTGTGTTATTCTACTTCAAGCGCTGGGTGTCTAGTTACTTGGGAGGGTTTGCAGATATTCCCTCTGTAATCATTCCATTTACCGCAAATCTGTGACTACTTGTTGGTACAGCCACCTGACACATACACCGTCTTTTCCATTACCATGCACCAGTCCATGTCTTTTTGCCACGTATTCAGTGTTGGCGTTTCATCCGCTCCCCATAATCTGGCAATGTTTCTCTTAGCAATCATCAATCCCAATGCCACTCAGGTTCTTTCTTTTCCTGTTAAATATATGGGGTACCATACATTCAGAATACATAGTTTTATCTTGGGCTCTATTTGCTTACACTGTACATTTGCCATGCATTTAGTTACCTTGGCCCAATACCGCTGGATATACACACAGTTCCAAATAGTATGTATAATGGTCCCTTCCTGGTTGCACCCACGGTTACATCTGGGATCCTCCCTATACCCCATCCGCAAGAGAACAGTGTTTGCCAAATATACTCTATTTAATATTTTTAGTTGCACTAGTTGCAGCTTTGATGAGATTGTAGCCTCCCTAGGGGACGACAGAGCAGATTCTTCCCATTCCTCATTCTCCATTTCCATTGTGTCTTTTTCCCAGTGATTTCGAAGTTGCGAAAGGGAGTCAGGCATAACATTCATTAACTTCCTATATACCAATGAGATTGCTTTCCTGTTTATACTCTTATAGAATACTATCTTCAAGTGGGGAGGACTCGGAAGTTTGAACCATATCATATTCTCTTTGCAGCTGAGCAAATGGAATCACCTCCCCCTTTCCCCACAGGTCTCCCACATGAGAGATGCCAATCAAGTCCCAAGCTGTGAATCCCTCGGATTTTCTCAAGCTGTCTAATTTTCCCTATACCACAGAGGGGTTGTCTGCGTTATTTTCCCCTCCCATCCCATGCTCTTATTTACAGTGTGCCATATTTGAACTGCATGTTTGGTTGGGCCCGTTAAGTTTAGTTTTGCCGAGTTTGTGTATATTACCCGGGTGTAGTGTCCCTCAGGGAGGACCCATCTATTCATCCTATAGCCAGGATAGTCATTAGTTCTGTACATGCAGTGGTTGATTGCTATCAACTGCAACACACAATAATAATTTTTTGATGTCAAGGAGTCCTATGCCACCATCGTACCACCCTCTCGTCAACTTTCGTCTCGCTATCCGCTGTGGTTTCCCCACCCATAGCAGCTCCCTCTGTGCCTTCTCAATACGTTTAAAGTATTCTGCATGTACTGGGCTCGGAGAGTTCTGCAGTATGTACAGAAATCGTGACAATGCCATAATTTTAAATAATGCAGCTCGTCCTAGTAAAGAAAATGGAAGGGATCTCCAATGTTGAACATTGCGTTTGAGTTTTGACAATGCAGGGAGGAGATTGTGCTCGTAATAGAGAGCTGGATCTCTGGTAAAATAGATACCCAGATATTTAAACCCTTCTTTTGCCTCCTGTAGCTTGTATCCTCTGGGCAGAACCAGAAAGTCTCACCATAGGACATAAATGGCTGATTTTGACCAGTTTATCCGATACCAAAATATTTGCCAATGTTCATAAAGTTCTGTAGCACTCTATTGATTGAGGCTCTTGGTGACACCAGGTATAGTAAGAAATCGTCAGAGTACAGTGAGATCGGTCCTCCCAATCCTATGCCCACCACAGTTCCCTCATGACTGGGTCTTTCTTTATCCACAGTGCCAGAGGCTCAAGCACTAGCGAAAAGAGCAGCAGGAGAGAGGATAGCCCCGTCTGGTTCCTCTTTCGAGTTCAAACCTCCTTGACTTTCTGTTATTTACCACTACTTGAGCCAACAGCTTATTGTACAGGAGTCTCACACAGCCAACAAATTTAGGGCCGAAGCCCAGTTTTTTAAGGACCGCCAGCATATAGGGCCACTCAATCGTATAGAAAGCCATAGTGGCATTTTAAATAGATTGTTAATATATTAACTATGCTTTTTTTACCTGTGTACTTTTATGACTTTCCTAGTAGAATCCGAAATAAAGAAAGAATTGATTGACTGAGTTCCCTATATTGCTGCTTCGGCTCTGCTCTGGCAAAGTTTCAACTCAAATACAATACATCAAAATGACTTGGTAACGTTACTGTAAACTTAGCTATTGTACAATTACATTGGAACTGCATTTCCCAATCTCGTGAAGGCTGCTGAGTGATGATGATAACAAAATATACTTACATTCAGAAATCCAGACTAGTATGCTAATATGAATACAAACAGGCATACCAAACGCAATGTGTCAGAAGTTCACTGTGTAGAAAAGATAATAAAAACCATTACACAGAACAATAAAAAAAAAGACAAAAGAAAATGGTCAGAAATTGGGAACATATGTGTATCTCTGTTGGACCTTGCCCTCTCTGCAGGGTAACCCCTACAAATGTTGCCTTTACCAATAGTTTTTGTTGGCTTTAAGGCTCTGTGCACTTCACCACTGCTAAGGTTCTTGTGCTCTCACCCTAAAACATGGTAGAGCTGGCTTACAACTGACTGGCACATATTCTTGACTCGTAAGTCCCTAGTAAAGTGGTAACACATGTATCCAAGGCCCGCACATTAAATGCTACTAGAGGACCTAAATCGTTAATTGTGTCACTCACTTAAGTAGCCTTTTGAAACATGTCTCAGACCTACCATTGCAGCCTGTGTGCAGTTTCAAACAGTTATTTTGGCCCAGCAAAACAACCCTTTTGCCAGGAACCCAGCCTTCATTTTTAATGCACGTAAGCTTCCCCTAAGTCAAGCCCTACACAACCAATAGGGCAGGGTGCAGTGTATTTAGAAAGTTGGACATGTACTTTTTTGGGGGGGAAATATATTTATTAATTTTGTTTTCAAAACAATACAATAACAGTAAATATGCGCATGTTCAAACCCCAAAACCTCCTTCATACACCCTCAAGACAGCCTGCACCCACAACATACTCATCTCAAGTCATGGACTCCCCCACCACCACTACCATTTTATCGCCCATCAAACCATGTTATGATTTCCCTTGCCCCACACCTTTTCAAATTTCCAGGTGTAACCTCTAAGTTAGACCTGGCATCTTTTGGCATGTTTTCCCTGTCTTTTTGGTTTCTGACCTCCTGGTTTTGACTCCTATTGTAAATTTGTTTATGAATTGGTGTTTCCATGTTTGGTATATTTGATTTACTGGTAAGTCCCTAGTAAAGTGCACTGAGAGTGTCAGGGCCTGTAAATCAAATGCTGCTAGTGGGCCTGTAGTACTGATTGTGCCACCCACACGAGCAGCCTTTCAAAGCATTCTCAGACCTGCCACTGCAGTGTGTGCACGCAATTTTAATACCATGTCAAATTGACAATTGCACCCACTTGCCAAGCCCTAACCTTTCCTTTTATTACGTGTGAGTCACCCCTAAGGTAGGCCCAAGGTACCCCTATGGGCAGGGTACAACGTATGTGGAAAGTAGGACATGTCCTGGTGTGTGGGACATGTCCTTATAGTGAACTACAGTGTTATTCTTTTTTTAAGTTGAA
Organism: Lissotriton helveticus; assembly: GCF_964261635.1. Taxonomy (NCBI): domain Eukaryota; kingdom Metazoa; phylum Chordata; class Amphibia; order Caudata; family Salamandridae; genus Lissotriton; species Lissotriton helveticus. The sequence goes on from NC_136065.1 coordinate 951,309,099, forward strand.
AGGCTATCTGTCCCATAGGATAGAATGGGGAATACTCCGTAACATTTTAAGAGTATATCTTCCCATTGGGACAAGATGGAGAAATGGAGTTTAGAATGTCTGAACTTAGAATATAGAGATGCATCTTTTAGTAAAGATGATTTTTTATGTTCTGTGTTTGAAAATACCATTTTTAGAAAGTAGGTATTTTCTTGCTTAGCCATCCTATGTGCCTCTGCTGGGTTGTGGATTGACTGTTTGGCTTTGGAGTGACAGGGGCTGGGATGTGCATTTTCTTAAGACAACCACTGAGGGGGTCGAGGTGTGTCCTGCCTTTCCTGAATGAATCAGGGCTGGGCTGAATAGACCTGGGCTGCATTTAAAGTAGTGTGAAGATATTTCCTTGCACCTGAATGGGCCTGGTCTGCCTTAGACAATGCTGTCTCCACCTCCTGCTGGGAAGCTGTGCCAGAGAGGACCAAACTGGTTTGGACTAAGTAGAGACACTCTCTCTACAGGAGAACAAAGGGAAATGCAGTATAAATATTGGGGCCCAGACCCCAGAACTTTAGAACTCGTTTGGACCAAGCAACCTAACAAGAAGAAGAGCTGGAAGAACTGTTAGGAGGAGTACTGCCTCATTACTGTGTTGTTGCTTTGTTGGGTTGATTCAGAAAAGGGGGTGGTGATGAACAGAGTGTCTGCATTAAGCAGACCACTCTTACCCAGTCCAAAGATCAGGGCTTGATCCATCACCGTTATTTAGCTCACTGCCCCATCCCAGCTCAGAACCTGGCTATATGCAAATTAGTCTGTCCCTGGCCCAGTGCATCATGGGAACAGGGCAGACCAAACTACCAAGCCAATTCTTCACCAGAAAGGAGACAAGCTTCTGGGGACCGGTTTCTGGCATTTCAGCCGTCGTCGGCCCGGCTTGCTTGAATCCTGATGGAGCAGTGAGCAAGGGACTCATGTCTGAGTATACCCTGCCACACCTATAGTGGCCAAAAATGATTCAGAAAAGGGGGTGGTGATGAACAGAGTGTCTGAATTAAGCAGACCACTCTTACCCAGTCCAAAGATCAGGGCTTGATCCATCACCGTTATTTAGCTCACTGCCCCGTCCCAGCTCAGAACCTGGCTATATGCAAATTAGTCTGTCCCTGGCCCAGTGCATCATGGGAACAGGGCAGACCAAACTACCAAGCCAATTCTTCACCAGAAAGGAGACAAGCTTCTGGGGACCGGTTTCTGGCATTTCAGCCGTCGTCGGCCCGGCTTGCTTGAATCCTGATGGAGCAGTGAGCAAGGGACTCATGTCTGAGTATACCCTGCCACACCTATAGTGGCCAAAAATGATTCAGAAAAGGGGGTGGTGATGAACAGAGTGTCTGAATTAAGCAGACCACTCTTACCCAGTCCAAAGATCAGGGCTTGATCCATCACCGTTATTTAGCTCACTGCCCCGTCCCAGCTCAGAACCTGGCTATATGCAAATTAGTCTGTCCCTGGCCCAGTGCATCATGGGAACAGGGCAGACCAAACTACCAAGCCAATTCTTCACCAGAAAGGAGACAAGCTTCCGGGGACCGGTTTCTGGCATTTCAGCCGTCGTCGGCCCGGCTTGCTTGAATCCTGATGGAGCAGTGAGCAAGGGACTCATGTCTGAGTATACCCTGCCACACCTATAGTGGCCAAAAACGATTCAGAAAAGGGGGTGGTGATGAACAGAGTGTCTGAATTAAGCAGACCACTCAAGTGGATTCAAGCAAGCCGGGCCGAAGACGGCTGAAATGCCAGAAACCGGTCCCCGGAAGCTTGTTTCCTTCCCAGTGTAAGAATTGGCTTTTGTAGTCTGGTCTGCCCTGTTCCCATGATGCACTGGGCCAGGGACAGACTAATTTGCATACAGCCAGGTTCTGAAACTGGGATGGTGCAATGAGCTAAAAAACGGTGTTGGATCTAGCCCTGATCTCTTGACTGGGTGAGAGTATTCTGCTCAATTCAGAGACTCTGTCCATCACCACCCCTTGTTGTAAATATTTTTATCCACCCTAAGCGTGGAAGGGTATACTCAGATGTGAGTCCCTTGCGCATTGCACCATCAGGATTCAAGCAAGCCGGGCCGAAGACGGCTGAAATGCCAGAAACCGGTCCCCGGAAGCTTGTTTCCTTCCCAGTGTAAGAATTGGCTTTTGTAGTCTGGTCTGCCCTGTTCCCATGATGCACTGGGCCAGGGACAGACTAATTTGCATACAGCCAGGTTCTGAAACTGGGATGGTGCAATGAGCTAAAAAACGGTGTTGAATCTAGCCCTGATCTCTTGACTGGGTGAGAGTATTCTGCTTAATTTAGAGACTCTGTCCATCACCACCCCTTGTTGTAAATATTTTTGTCCACCCTAAGCGTGGAAGGGTATACTCAGATGTGAGTCCCTTGCTCATTGCACCATCAGGATTCAAGCAAGCCGGGCCGAAGACGGCTGAAATGCCAGAAACCGGTCCCCGGAAGCTTGTTTCCTTCCCAGTGTAAGAATTGGCTTTTGTAGTCTGGTCTGCCCTGTTCCCATGATGCACTGGGCCAGGGACAGACTAATTTGCATACAGCCAGGTTCTGAAACTGGGATGGTGCAATGAGCTAAAAAACGGTGTTGGATCTAGCCCTGATCTCTTGACTGGGTGAGAGTATTCTGCTTAATTCAGAGACTCTGTCCATCACCACCCCTTGTTGTAAATAGCTTTGTTGGGTTGGCCTGCAGTTGCTGCTTCTGCCTTGGGCAGTGAAAGGACTGGACTGAACTTTCTTAACTTGTTGCTGAGTATCTGCAAGGTTATGAAATAGAGCTTGCCTCCTGTTCATGAAGTCTCAGGGACAGCAATGACTTCACCCACCTCTAAATCTGCGGTTTCAGTTGCCACAGAGGGGGAAAGCAGCCGACATGGTTAGCGACACCACTACGTACACAGTGTCCTGAAGGCACTGCATATGGCACTGCCACACAACCCTGGTGTCCCCGATGATGACGACCGCCGCTGCCTCTGAGCCGCTGCTTGCGCAGTGACCTGTGGGCACTGCACTCTGCACTGCCTCACTTCACTCTGCCGCCCTGGTCTCACCGACGATGTCTCTGCCTGCTGACCATGACACACGTGACCGCACCATATTTTGGGGACACCGCTTGTAAGTTACATGACGCACTGCCCCATTCCACATCGCAGTCCAGGCCGACCAACATCACCTCCCATTAACCGGCACTGTCGCTTGCACAGTGACCTGTCAGCATCACCATGAGCACCGCCTCACTCCGCACCGCAGCCCTGGTCTCACTGACACTGCTGGATGACCGTCACCGAGCCGCTGCCTGCACCGAGACTATAGGGCACTTCTCGCTGCACCGCTACGCTTCACATCGCAACCACAACGATTACCATGACCAGCCTGCACTGACGCAGTCGGAAGGAACCAAAGTTGCTATTTACAAATCTGAGGGCACTAACGCCTGCTTGCTCTGTTGCGGTCGGCCGGAACTGTCGGATTCTGTTGTTTTCAGCACCACAGTAGCACCAGAACTGCATATTTAAGTCATACTAGCAAAGTGCCTATTTTCTATTACTGTATGTTGGTCTTTTATTGTTTTGGTCTTGGTTGCACAAATAAATATTGGTTCTTGTTTGACTGTATTACTGTTGATTATGTGCACATGCTTTACACACTGCCTCTCAGATAAGCCTGCCTGCTTGTGCCAAGCTACCAAAGGGGTGAGCAGGGGTTATTTCAATAGTGTTATCCCCTTATCCTGACTGGAATGAAGGGTCCCTGCTTGGATAAAGGTACAAACCATTGCCAACTAGGGACCCCCATTTCTAATACTCTACTATCATACATCACCCGCTCTGCTTCCATGCATCTAGTCATCCCCACTCTCCATTCTTCCCTTGTGAGGACCAGATCCCAACCCCATGTCCTGGCCATGTCTCGTTTTGCCACCACAAACCCCAGCTGACAAAACAACAACTGCTTCAGAGGGAGATCCACATTATTCGCTATCCCTAAGAGCATGAACTAGGGATTTCCAGGGAGCTCAACCGACAGCATCAACTCCAACTTAGTGACAACATCACCCCAACAGCTTACCCTGGGGTAGTCCCATGTGCATAAAGGTACCCACTGGCCCACTGGGAGGAATCAATTCTGCCTCCCAGTCTATATCCTCTAGGAGCCCAACATCCACCTTTCACCTTGGCCGAAGCTTCCCAAGGGTATACAGGGTGTTATTTACAATATCTCTGTATAACCAGGACACTGCCTTCTGCCTGATCTCCCCTCCCAGATCCCAGGATTCCAAGGGGCTGTCTGTGAGATGATCCACCCCTAGGATCCCTTTAGCTCTCAAAGCATGTGAGAGCTTTTGATTGCGATACTGCTGCGTCGATGCCAGAGAATACTCCTGTTGTAGCACTTTGAAAATTTTGAGCTCAACCCCCAAAGACCCCATATGCTACTGTCTGTTTTCCAATCTGCTCCCATCGACTAAAGTCAGTGATCCTACCTACCTTGGGCAGAGTCGTACCCCTCCACAAAGGAGTAGGCAGCGTAAGTCTACCCTACCACCCCAGGTCTCTCACTGCTTCATCTCATAACCTGCCGGGCACGCTTCCCATAGACAAGGTGGAGATAGGTTTTTCCTTCCATGGCTGCCCTCTCCATACAAAATGTTGGTTAGTCGTGCGGGCTGTGCTCACATGTAGTAATAAGCTGGACCTGCATGGCCCTATGGGACGTTTTCATATTAAGCAGTGCCAATCCCCTATTGTAAATCGAATGGTATCATGTTCGCAGCGCCTTTCTGAGGGTATTGCCATCCAAGGGGAGGGTCTGTATCATCCTGTCAAGCCTAAAAAAAAGCAAGACCGGACCGGAAAGAGGGTATTCTGCAGCACATAGAGCAGCTTGGGCAGGAATATCATCTTATATAATACTACTCTGCCCAACAGGTTCTGGGGAAGCACTCGCCACTGCTCCGCGTCTGACCGGAAATCTACCAGGACTCTCCCGAAATTAAGTTTCAGGGAGCGCTCTACCTCAGTCATAACCTCTATACCCAGGTTATGTAAACCCATCCTAGTCTGCCGTAGGGCACCCAGCCGGGCCCACCGACCCCCCGGTCACCAAGCTCATAAAGCATTGACTTGTCCCAGTTGATGAAATACCCCAAATACAACTCATAGACGACAAACACTGATAATATTGCAAAAACAATCAGTCCGGGTCTGCACATACACCTTCATGTCATCAGCATAAGGGGACACCTTCTCCGGGTCATCCATCACCTGGGGGAGCCCCGCAATATCGGCACAACATCACACCCAGCACGCAAATGGTTTCAGACAATGCTCGAACAACGAAGGTGACAACAGGCATCCCTGTCTCGTACCACACCCAAATGTGAATGACTCTGAAGCTACTTCATTCATCTGTACGGTTGCAGTAGGCACCTTATACAGAAGGCCACCCAGTAACAAAATAAAGGCCCAAAGCCAAACCGACTAAGTGTTCCCACGAGGTACCGCCAATCGATTGTGTCAAAAGCTTTCTCTGCGTGTATTGACAATATCACTCTGGGTTCCCTGTTGGCCTTTACCTCATCTAACCACAACGGCAGTTCTTGTGTTTTTAACCACATTGCTCGTCCTAGAATAAAGTCTGTCTGATCTAGGTGGACCAGCCCTAGAAGTCTGGTATACAGAATTTTGGCCAGAATCTTACTCTCTGTATTCAGCACGGAGATAGGCCGACATGAAGAACATGAATCCACCTGCCTTCCTTCCTTAGTGATCATCACATGATGCTCAAAGAACCAGAGGATGTGCATGTTAAGTAATGAGCTCAAAACTTTATACAGTTCGACCAGATAACCATTGGTCCCCAGAGTCTCGCCTGTACTACCGCTCCGATCTCCTCTACATGAGACCCTCCTCTATGTCTCCATGGCTGACCTCATCCAAAACTGTGACCAGCAGCTCCCTCAGGAAAGTATCAATATCCTTCTTCAAGCGGTCCTGACAGGAGCCTATAATGCTCGGTAATAGTTTACAAATGCCTGAGCTATTGCCATATCCATCTGCACCAGTCCTCCTTCTCTTTCTGCACTTCAGTGACCCGACACACAGCCTCCTCTCTCTTCCCTAACCAGGCCAAGAGGCAGCCCAACTTGTCCCCTGTATCATACAGTTTATGCTGAACACCCAAGTATTGCTGGCACGTCGCCTGAGTCACCAAACTATGACATTGCTGCTGCGTGTCCTCCAGTGCCAAGCTGCCTGCTCACCCTCATCTGTCCAGGCCGTCTGCAACTGAAGGAGTCGTTACTCCAACTGGAGCTTCCATTCCTTCCTAATTTTCATTCTACTAACAATTGTGTTCTGTGGCTTATCCCTGTGCTTGGTCTTATAAGCCTCCCATAGGGTGACCGAAGAGGCCACAGACCCCTCATTCTCCTCAAAATATATGCTGATGTCCACTCTCAAGGCCCTAGATCCCTGCGCTGGCATGCCAAACACAACTGCTCCTTTGGGGCTTAGTAAAGGGGGAGAGGGTTCCCTAACAGGCCCCACTACAGCCGTTTCTGTTGGTCCCCTGCTCCCCCAGAAAACAAGGGCCCCACCACTCACCACACCTGTCCTTATGTATGCTGCTGTCCCCTCTAAGTCAAGCAGGGAAAGCTAGGTGCCAGCTCCTTGGGTTGCCTAGTCCTAAGGGCAGATGGCCTCCATTCCACTAGGAGCCCGCTCACCATCTGGACCCCATCTTGGCTCTGGCTTCGCTCAATGGCCCAGGCGCTCCACTCAGCCATCACTGGGACTGGCTCCGCATACTCCCGCACCTAGTGGTAGTTGCCACAGCACCACTTCACCCGCCACTCTCAGAAGGCAATCCCTCTGCCATAGGCACTCCATGCCATCACCAGGCCATCTAGGCAGACGGTCCCCGGCCTTCCAGGCCCAGTCACACAGCTCACGAGGACCAATGGTAGGAGGGGCCAATAGCACCCGACCACTCGCCTGTGCAGATGACTCAGCTGCACCGCCTAGATTCTCCCTGGACTCAAGCCACCATCTATGGGAAGACTTCCTTCTCTTCAATTTCTCTATGTTACCCCGAAACTGGTCCCAGGATGCTTGTTCCCGGTTCAGGGAAGGCCTAGCGGGCAGTTCGGGCTGTACTGTTCCCATGAGGCACAGGGTCATGACTGATTTGCATATCGCGGGGTCTGAACTGAGGTGGCGAAGTGAGCTAATGAACGATGATGGATTCAACCCAGATCTGTGACTGGGGGTGAGTGTCTGAAACGTTTCAGCATCCGTACATCATCTTCTTGTGCTTGCCTCGACTGGATCCACTCATTCTTATCCGGCTGAACGCAGAGGATCAGACGCCCACCCTTCTTCTCAGATCCAACACCGACAACCTGCGGAGTTCCCCAAGGATCCTCCATCAGCCCAACCCTGTTGAACACCTACATGTCTCCGCTCACATCCATCGTCAGATCCCACGACTCAACATTGCATCCTACGAAGATGACATCCAACTCATCCTCTCACTATCCAACGAACCCAACATCGCCAAACACAACTTTCAAGAAGGAATGGAAGCTGTTGCCAGGTGGATGAAGAACAGCTGACTACAACTCAACATGGACAAAACCAAAGTACTCATCATGGGCCCACACCTGACGCCTGGAAGAACACCTGGTGACCCTCCGCCCTCGGGAACCCTCCCTCCCCCACTGACCTCACACACAACTTCAGAAACATCCTGTACTCCGAACTCAAAATGAACCGCCAAATCAACGCTGTCTCCTCTGCCTGTTTCCACACCCTCCATCTTCTACAAAAGACCTTCAACTGGATTCCTCAAGAGCACAGGAAAATTGACACCCATGGCCTCATCAGCATCAGACTGGACTACGGTAATGCACTCTACGCCAGGATCAACAGGAACCTCACAAGCAAACTCCAGAACATCCAGAACACCTCGGCCAGACTAGTCCTTAACCTACCTCACCACTGCCACATCACTTAACACCTGTGGACACTACATTTGCTCCCCATCAAGAAGAGAATCACCTTCAAACTTCTCACCCATCCTCACAAAGCCCTTTAACAACAACAGACCAACCTACATCAACCACCGTCTCTTGTTCCACACACCCCAAAGATCCCTCCACTCAGCCTAGCTCTCCCTTGCTACGGTGCTGTGTATGAAGAAAACCAGAACAGGAGGACGTTCCTTCTCCTTCCTCGCTGCACAGTCATGGCACACCCTCCCTCTCCACCTCCAACAGACATCAACATTCTCCAAGTTCATGAAGGACCTCAAGACCTAGATCTTCAACGAATCAGAATGAACATCCAGGAGCTGTGCCCCTCCCAGCGCCTTGAGAGCCTTCGGGTGAGTGGTTGCTTTTTACCAAACCATTGGTTGATTGATTGATTCATGCTACGTACGCAGGGTTCCTGTGAGCAGGCAGAGTTACTTTCCGCACCCGTTCGCGTGACAAGGTATGTTTTCTTCAACACAAAGTGAGTTCTCGCACCAGAAATAGCACTCGAACGCACCACGAGGTTTGCATGGTCCTGGGCTTATTTTTTCAATCTTTCTTTAATCTCTTTAATCCTCCTCCTATTTAACTTAGCTACCCTTAATTTTTATTATATGTCTGTCTTTCTGTTTGTGTATATTACATTGTTTGTAATTTTTGGGGTGTTTTTTGTGTCTTTTCTACTTTTTTTTATTTTTCGCTCCACTTCCTCAATTATTTCCTTCTTTTTCCTGTATCTATCTCCCCTCCACCCAGCACCATGGCAGAGCAGGGGAGCTGCAGGGTCAGGCAACCTCTGCACCACCCAAATCACCTGCCCCTTAACTTGCAGTCAGCAGTGCCATGAAGGGGTGCAGCCCAGCACCATTTTTTCAGAAGTAAAGGTGGCTGAGCTAGTTTTTCATGTGCAGCACCACCTCCCCTCCACCCTGGTAGCAGTCGGCAAGCCTGACAGTGGGTATGGCTTCTAGGAACATCAGTAGCGCTTAGAGAGAGTGCACCAGATTGTAAGCTGCAGCTCTGGGGTCCAGCGCACCCAACAACAGTTGATGCACCAGTGGGCCGAAATCCTATACAGAGAGCAGGACCTGCTTTACCTGCTTGGCATTGAGTTTGCGGGGCACGCTGACTAATAATTATTTATTTGTTGTGTTGTATGCTAATATTTTTCCTAAGTAGCAAGCATGCTGCTCACACTTGGAGGTAAGTTAAGTTAATGTTACAAATATTATGTGATCATCATCTAGCCAGGTGCTCTGTGCTACCTAATTCTACTTGTTGGCGCTCACTTGGGCTGATTAGTTAAGAAGTCATGCAGAGACTCATTTGTCCTGTCACTAAGATAGTGGCAGTCATTAGTATTAATTAGTTAGCATTCTCTCTCTTCTCTGTGCCTTTATTTTTTGTAGCTCGTTCAGTCTCAAGCAATCTTCCACTGATGTTTAGTGTACATGCATCCATGCATTGAAAATAATGCAGACTGAGTTGGCCCATCTAAGGTGATTGAGAGAATGAGATGGGAAGCAAAGATCATTTGTTTCAATTTATTAGTAGTTCCAGAAAGTAGTTTACGAAATTTGGACTAGGGTTAGGTTTAGCAAATCAGAAATAGGTCAACAATACTAGTACTATAGGCAATCTCATTTTGAAAAGTTCAATGTTATTGCATTTGCCTTTCAAAATATTTTTGGAGAGATTATTAACTGTACCACTAATCTTTTATTTTATACATCATCATCCAGGGGCAAGAAGAGGTTTGAGCCTAGAGCCACAGAGGCAGGTGAGGAAGCAGGGTGTGCCTCCACAAGTGCAGCGGCAGATGGCTCTGCTGGCCCCAGCCAGTACGCCCTTCTGTTATTATTATTTCCCTAACTTTTACTGTTCCACATTTAGAATTATTTTTCCTTTATTTTTTACTCTGCCTGTCTCCTAATTGTTTCCAACTCCTCTTCGTTTTATCTGTTTCCTAAATTCTTCTTGTCCCTGCATTATCCTATTTACTTATTTTCTATAGTTCAAGTTTCTCTACTTGACTTTTAACTGTTGTTACTAACCTGAATGTAGCTTCCTTTCTTCTGCTTTGTCAGTAAGCTTTCCTTCTCCCCTTATATATCTTAGGGACTGGTGTCGTAAGACTCAGAGAAACCATTTTAGGTCAGGTACTCTACTGTGAAGATTGCATGCCCAAGTAAGGTATTCTACGCATGTTTTTTGAGAAGGCTTTCTCAAATAGTGACCATAGTCATGGTGGACCCACACAATGTTGTGTATGTATTTTATCATAGTACATCAGCAGTTGATGACAGTGCAGCACGGCTGGAAATATGAGGACAGCCCCATTGCATTTTCCAACCAAGAAGATACGTCCTTCATTGACCAATTATTCCACCCCTTCATTGCTCTTCAGTGACTCAGATTCATCACAGTTTTGCCCCTCCAATACAAAAAGTTTTTGGTTCTCTTAACTACATGGCTTTTCAACAAAATGCCAAAACGTGATATTTTGATAGAAGAAAGTATAACCAAACTGTAGTGATGTATTGTTTTTGTATTTTGCTAAAATAAAACAAAAAGGGGGAGGCGTATCTGGCATCTAAAATGTGTGATGTTTTTTCTTGCCACAGAGACCACCGGTGGTCGGGGCCGGCAGCAAGAGTGCCAGCGGAATGGATGCAGCAGCGACGGTCGAAGGAGGGGGTCCCAGCGGTGGCAGGGACAGGTAGTGATTAGTCAGATTGCTTGCTTATTGATAAGTAGTAATATACTGACTGTAAGGGTGTTTACACATGAGTGAACACCCTGCTTTAACCCCTTCCATGCTGATGACGGCCCGTCGGTCATGCAACACGGTGGGTGTGTGCTGATGATGGCTGGGGGCCGTCATGATCCCGCCCACTCTTTAGAAGTGCCGCACAGGGGCAGAATCGCGCCCGCGCCCAAGGGGTTAACAGATATTACAAGAGTAGTTAATGGCCTCTTCTATCTGCAACTCATCAGACAAAGGTTCATAATGAACTTTAACAACAATAGGTTAATGGAAAAGGGAAAAAAGTATGGAAGGAGAAAAGATGGGTAAACCGTGATATGAGTGAAATTATGCATATAGGTGGGTGATAGGATGCATGGGTGGGTGAAGGATGAATGAAAGGGTATCGGGTGAAAGGATGCCTGCCTGGGTGAGTGAACGAGAATGGTTGAAAGGATGCCTGCCTGGGTGGGTGAAAGGAATGCTTAGGTGGTTTAAAGCAGGATGTGTGAATGCGTGGAAAGATGCGTGGGTGAGTAAATGGATATTGATGAATGGTTTGTTGAGAGACATGTTTGGGCGGATGGATATATATGGATGGATTATGTTCAATGGTGAAAGAATGGATGAGAGAATGTAAAGCTTACATTTTGTGTAACAAAGCCAAGGGGGAAGAATACTAGAACAATGAAGTGATGAATGGATCATTGCTTGGATGAAGAAACAACGGAGCTCTTCTGCATAGGGAATTGCTCACCTACTTCACTGGTTTGGAAAGGTTTATCAAAGCCTTGGTTCAAAGGGTTGTGGTGGTATTTCTGTCTATATTTTTTTTAAGCGATGCAGTTAATATGTATACCCCCCTTCATCAATCATCACCTACCTCTCTACGCATGGCATTTCATCAGTGCCACCCATGATGACCTAACTGCTCCATGGTTCGATTCAGCAATGGCAGTTTTGCTGTGCAATGTGCAACTGTTTCAGTTAATGTGGCATTTACAAAGTTTCAATGCATGGAAGTGCGAAAACAAGTTGAGTTTTCCTTCCTCCTAGTGCCCACTCAGTCACTTCCTAGTACTTCACTCCTTTATTCTTTCCTAAATTCTGATCCAGCCTTCCCCAAAATTTGAAAAATCCATTCTTGGCATACAGCACATTTTTTTGGCCAAGTGATATGTTTTTTCTTCATGGTTTCCATAACAGATTTAGGCCTGTTCAAATGTCTCCCTTTCAACATTTAATTTCCTGACGAAGGCACCCCCTAGTGACAAAACGCACATCGAAGACACCATCTCCACCAATCATAATTCAGTATCCTGTATTTATTTTTAGTCAAGGTTTTTGATGATATGTAACAAAAATCCATTGATGACAATTTTAAAATATAAATGTATTTACTGAAATAATTAAAACTCAATGCTTTTTAACTTTTAACTTTTGTTATTCTCTGAACTCATTTCCTACATTGCGCACGTTCAAGATTACCTGGGAAGTTTATTTTCCATTGTATGTTTACCCTGTCCCAGGAATTATATTAATTCTCAGGGGGTCCTTGATACTCACGCCATCTAGCATGCCTCAATTAGTTTAGCACAAGAGAAAGAATCCATGTACTCCATAGTGCATAATGCCTTACTAATTAATGAGAGTACACATAAAGTGTTTGTTTATTTTTTTTTTACTAGGAAATCCTTCAAAAGGAGAAAACAATGGTGTGCTGTTTATTCTGCCTTAATTCCTTTCAGGCAGTTAGTGCTTATCCAATTTGTCTTTAGTTTTATGTGAGTCATGTGTCGGTAATGGCTGTGACTCTAATCACATCAAAATCGAATGGCCCTAGGAGACCAGCAATGTAGTGCTACTGGGCCACTACATACTCTTAAACAAGTGTTTTGCATTTCTTTCTTGATGTAGCTACTCCTGCTGATCCATCTCAGCAGGATATACCAGCCCAGCTGCGGTAGCAGAAGCTGGAAGCCATACGGGCAGAGTACCAATGGCTGGTGGCCCAGGAGGAGGGTAAGGCAGTTGACCAGGGTCCCAGACAGCCACCAGTGCCTCCAGCCTCTCAGCAACAACATCTGGCTGCAGGCAACTGTCAGTCTCCCGCCATCATTCCATCCCCGCACCTTCCAATGCCACATCCTGCTGAGGCTGGTGCACGTTGAAGCCAGGCAGGTACAGATGGAGGGGCACCTCAGAAAACTCCTGGCCTGCCATTTCTAGTGCACTCTTCTTCAGCCCTTTTTTGAACATTTGTTTTGGTGGGTGGGACTTGTTGTGGGTGGAGAGTATGGGATGGATGGGAGTATGTACAGCAACAGTTTGGACTTTAGTTTTTTGTTGGACGTTTTGGACATTGGTTTGAGACAGGGAGATTTGTTTGGTGAGCGGGGTGGGTGAGTTGTGGGTGAAAGGGGTGGGTTTTATAATATTATACAAAAGGGTAATACATATTTATTTTAACTTATTAATGCCTCAGATCTTTTTTGATTGTTTTACTCTACACTGCTGCCTTAACACATCCTGTTTTTAAAATATGGTATAGCAATTAGCTCTGCTGTATCCATGTCCTACTGCTCTCCTAGTCTCTGCAGTTTGCAGCTATATTAGCCAGTAAGGGGGCGGGGGATTGCCATTGCCTATATTGCCTACAACAACGCTCCATAGTTCTCTTCGTTGACTAGATGAAGTGAGGGCTGCATGGTTTTCCAAAGTGCCATCTTATGGTGGTGGTACTAGTATCAGCCTAGCACTCTAACAGTGAAGGAATCAGAAGCGAGGCCCCAATCTCACCTAGGTGAACTCCGACTGTAGGATTAATCTGAAGGATTATTCATTGAGCCAACTAACTTGCAATAAAACACTGAGTTAGTGGGTTATATAGTATTATATCATAGCTTCAAAAACAATTGAAACCAGGTTCCTACACAACAAAGAATATCTGATAGTTAAAATATATAAAACAATACCAATAGTAAATTCTTCAGAGCAATGGTGAGCTAGTATTTGAATTAAAACTAAAGTTACTAAAGACTCAAATCGTGAAGTGAACTCAAAGTCTGTAGTGTACTAGGTTAAGCGTTTATGCAAAACAATATCTGAATGATGATGCTGACAAACGATGCTCTTGTATATCTACAATATTGGTCACTTTTTATGCGTGCGTGGGTAAAAAGGCCCAGTGTGTGCTATTGTTCAGGTAATAGAACTGAAAATCCTGCAGTGAGTTGGTGTTGCTTTCACCACATCCACCACATCATGCGTGTGATCAATTAATAGTGTACAGTAAGTCACACCTCAATAAATCACACAGCCCAGGGGAATTTTGGTTAGAGGTTTGTTGGATGGATGGGATAGGGGATTTGGGGAAAGGTGTGACAAAGACAAACACTGCACAAAGTCAATCTTCTTCCGGGCGCTGAGCAGCCAACCATCATCAATCTATTGCAGAAGGAAATGAAGAAATTAGTCTGACACAGTTAAGTTAAAAGCAACACAGTCAGTCAGCCCCAGAGGCCCAAGTAATTATATTATAATGTATCTAAATGTTCTGTCACCTAAGTTTAAAAATGGTCAACATAAATTATGGAGGATTGAAGTGAACCCACACAGTTCTCAAAAATGATTCTTGAAAGAATAATAATACTGTATTGCCAAATTGGGGGGGGGGCATCTGCATTCTTCTTGTCTTGGATTGTCTGTCAATCTTGGGTGCCTGACTGAAGAGGTCCAGTAAGGTAAGCATGAGTGTTATGGTGCTTTTGCCTTTTGTGCAGTAGAAGAGAAGGCCTGCAGATTGTAAAACAGAAACGATATTGTAGAGTCAAGGAGAAGGACAGAAGGTAAGCCTCATGAGGCGGATACCAAGAAGACTCAGAGGCAGAGCAAGATCATAGTCCTTTGCAATCATTCATTTGATGACTTATGTGTGATCAATTAAGTAGAGCAATTACAACAAAAAGGCAATCATAGGCAAGTGGCTGCATGAATCGGGCTGATCAAATTCACAACTGTCATGATCATCATCATCATAACATTTAGCTTAGCGCATGAATATTGTGATATAACATCCTTACATGTCTGTCTCCATTTACCTACAACAACAGGCCTCAATCCAACCACATAGTCTCACGTGGGAGCCAGTCAGCACACACACTCAAGAGCATTGCATCTCCCAAATCAAGTAATCAATGCACCTCTCTCCAGTCCACAGAGTGCAGTAAGCCACTTTGAGACACCACCATGTTGGTTTCTGTGAAGCTGATAACGTCCTTCTTCTGGCAGTTGTTGAGGTAGTCACGCCCTGAGTTCATCCATCATCCTCCTGACTCTGAGTAATACAAAAGTGCAACTTCGTTCTGACTCCTGACCCATATAAGAGAGATCGGCCTTTAGTGCAATGCCGTTGATGAAAAATAAGAGCAACATTGAGTCATTTTTTTGTGTAGACTAGATTTGTGCTTGTTATCTAAATGGACAGGTCAGGTTTTTGAGGAATGTGACGTGGAAAACAAAACAGTGTGGACGCAGCAAACAAATCTTGCTAAGTTTCAAAGGGGAAGGAAAAAATCACCTTAAGGGAAAAAGGATCACCCAGTAGGCCACCAACATTGTAAATCATCAGAAACACAATGAAACTTACAAATTATAATTGAGCACCCACCATCACTGTCTGCTTCCACAGGAATCATCTCAACACTCACAAACAATCACTCATTGGTGCATTACTTACCTGTTCCAATTCAAGGATGGTGGTATGTTGCCTATCCTTGTTAATTTATGCAAAACACATTGGCCAGCCTTGTCAAATCAAATATTCTGGGGCAGCTCTGCTAGGGGATGAAAGAAAAGATTGGCAAGGGATGGAGGCAGGCATTGTCTTTCCAATGTCCTTGAAGGGAATAGGGGCGGAGGCTTCTTCACTGCACACTGGTCCATATATGTGTCTAAAATGGTGGGGCTGCATTAGTCAGTCAAACTCAAACAAACAAAATAATATAATGTTCCCCTAGCTATCTACTTTTCTTTTGGCAAAGCAGTTTGGCTATAGAAAGTTATATGGTGGCCCATACCTACTCTGCAGCCAGGGAAGTAGAGTTCATCCTAAAACTCAGATGGTTCACTCAGAAGTTGGTCAGCTAACACACTACAATTAACCCTTGCCGGAGCTTGCGGAGTTGAACTACGCGAAGCTACGTGAAGTGCAAAAAAACTCTATTGTACTGCGCGGATCTCCGTGAGCGGCAGAGTACATTAGAAAAATACTGTTTGCGGTGATTGCACAGTGCCGGATGCTTGTCCACACTGTGCAACAATTGCGAACAGCACCATGCGTAGTGCAAGCTCACCTTTTCTGCCGCTCGAGTAGATTTTTACTCGAGCGGCAGTTTCTCAACGCGAACGGGCAGTTTCGCAACACGAGTGGTCGCGAGCATACAAGACCACTCGCAATGAGACACCTGACCCCCGCATTGAGAAATCTCGGCTGGAGGTTTATTTTCCACACTCCTCGCACTTGCCTACTTGATGTTGGCGATCACGAACGAGAAAAAATCTCGCTGGGAGGTGGATTTTCCTTGCTAGCCAACTTGACGTTGGTAAACGCGAGCGAGGGAAAAAATTCCGCTCTGCTGTGCGAAGCGGAGTCTTTCGAACGTCTACAAGCTCCGCAGTAAGGCTGAGTGCAGGAAACTGCGCAAACTCCGTGAGCGGAGCAGAGTTCACTGCCCAGGGTTAACTACAATTACCTAAATCTGACCAATCACCTTCATCTTCCTCCTGTCGTTCTTCAGTTATGGTGTAATTCAGTGGTATGCTGATTCATTTTGATCATGGTTAATCTCTCCACATTTTAGGGTGAGAGACTGGGCCCCCTCACCGTGACAACTGCATCAGCTGCACTGAGCATCCGCCTAGCACACAGACTGGCTACCGGACAAGCTAGATACTTTATTGGCACTGGCCATTGACACCTCTTCCCATACCACTACACCAATGGGTTTTAATTCAGATAGACATCTGTTGGGTCATCCAGATGGGCCTGGACCATTCTCTCAATAATCTTTGGTGCTCCAACTTGCTCAACCCCTTTTGCCTGGACCTCTACACTGGACTTAAGCCCTGCCTTTAGAAACCAATCAAATGCAGATTTTGAGACTGATGCTGCTCTTCCTGTTGTTGTTGCTGGTGTTCTTGGTTTTGACTGCTGTGAGGCAACAGCACTGTACTCAGGCTCTATGGAAGTTGAAGGCTGCACTCCAGAACTTCTGCCCAGGAATGGGCCTCTAATTTCCAGCTATTCTTTTTCTAGGTCGCTGGCTTGCTCAGCAATCCAGTTCTTATAGTGTAAAACATCCCTGTCTGAAAAAGGAATGAAAGTGGGCAGCAATTGCTTGTATCATGGCTCAAGAATTGTGGCACAGATGTAATGTTTGGATGACATAAATTCTCTTTGCAGCCTTGTATTAACAGCCAAGCAAAGGTTTAAGCTCTCCACCAAGCCATTCACATCTGTTTCTTTTGTACACACCTGCTTACATTTCAGACACCTCCTTTAGCTGTTCCTGTAGCATATGCAACAACAGGATAGCTTGGCCCATGGTACTGTTCTCCTTGCTGACTTTCTGTGTGAAAACCTCAAAAAGAAGCAGTATCTCTGTCAGGCATTTGACTAGGCCCAATTGATCCATTTCAATGACCATGCCTTTCACAGTTGCATCCCCTCTTTGCATTACAGATTTATTGATTAGTTTGTACTGCTCAAACAGATGTTACAACATGTAATAAGTCGAGTCCCAACGTGTTGGCACCTCCTGTATTAGTGCTTTAACTGGAATTCTAGTATCATGCTGAATAATCCTCAACTGCTTCCGGGCTTTATAAGAATGACTGAAATTAGTGCAGATTCTTCTGCAGATAAACAGTAAGTTGCTGACTCAGCCTTCTTTTTTGAGAAAGTCCTGTATGTGAGAAGTTGGGCTGGAATATGATGTTCACTATTCTAGTGAGCACCTTGCACCAGTCCAAACAACCCTGATGGTGATGGTTGTAAAGTCAACCTTATAGACCAGCTATCCTAGTGGTAGCATGGACAAAGCAGTCTTAGGCTAAAACTTCAGAGAGCATGTGAAGCCAGCTGTTTTACCATATGTAACCCCTTGAATACCAAATGAAAGGACACCACACAGGTTATATATAAAATATATATGTATTTATTACTAACACAACCCCTCTGAACTCTTTATGAGGTCAGATGACAAAGCTCATAACAAGTTACTCAATTATCATACAATAAGTTGCACAAAATACAGTCGTGCCCTAGGGGCGTTGCAAACCATATATTAAAATAGTGGTATAATAACCACGTCACGAACAGGGAGTAGGCCTAGGGCCTAGGGAATCGCTAAGGCTACGCTGTACTACCAAAGGTTAGGAAGCAGGAGGCCCACGGGATGCATGTGCAGTGTCTTAACACACACGCGAGTTACCATAGGGATACAATGGGAATGTAAGAGTTAGAAACTAGTTGATTTAGGATACTTCCGGATGAACTAGGAGAAAGCTACTGAAAACTAGGACACTATGATAGTCAATACCCACAGGAGCACCGGAGAGCGCGCGTTACCTCACCCACAGGAGCCGGGTGCATAGGTGTCAAGTTGTGTGGGGTTTCGTTGCTGAATCCTATGGAGACCTGTAACAAGATGCTGCAGGCGACGAGGAGAGAAGTGTCTGGTTGGATCCAAGGGCGTATCGAGGATGAAGAGTACCTGAAAGCAGAGGGGACAGAGTCTGGGTCACTAGCCAGTGACCAGGAAGGAACCAGGAAGGAACCAGGCGATGTCGTGAAGCAATCAGGTGATGTTGTGAAGCTTGACTCTGCAGCCACGTGGACCAGGAGGCGTCGACAACAACCAGGAGCTGGATACAGACTGTCCCACAAAGGATCTCGCTGTTGGCGGTGTCAGCTTCTGGATTGGAGTCAACAGGCCTTGGCAAATGCAACCCACGCAGGAATCGAATATTCGCTTCGAGGCAGACCAGCAAGGTCTGGGGGCTTCTCCTTTTCAGGGAAGCAGGGGCCCACCTGGAGCAACCAGGCAGGTGGTTCAAATTTAAAGGTTCATTGTCACAGAGGCCACTAGCTAACGGGCAAGTGACCGGACAAATGCGTTGAGCACAAAAGTACCAGCAGGCCCCACACAGCACTCGGTGAGTGTGGAGGGCTGTGCGTCAGTGCAAAAGGTGTTCGGGCCGGGGCTTCTCAATCCCCAATGCACAACTTCGAGGGTGCCTCAAAAGCTGCACAAGTAGCAATGAGCAGGTTTTTCAAGATGTCCGGTCCCATAACTCTAGTCACCTCCACGGGTCTCAGCTTTGCTGTGGCTGTGGATCGGGCTCAAGGAAGTCTGGCAGTCTGGTTCTGGTCACGCTCTGTGCTCGGGCTCCGGTGGGAGCGTCGACAAAGCAAACCGCAGATCGCTGGATGGTGCCTGTTTGCAAAGGGTGGTCACTCCTTGACCACAAGGGAGATTCTTCAGTCTTCTAGTTGCAAATAGAATGTCGAAGGTCCAAAGTTGTTTCAAGTTTCAGTTCACGATAAATCTAAAGTCTCTTGACTCAGCTCCTACCTTTATACCAATCAAAGGGGCTGGATTACCTGCTAGGTCCCTCCTATGGGTGGGACCAGGAAAGGGGGTGGTTACACCCCTTTCCTTTTGTCCAGTTTCGCGCCAGAGCTGGGGCTGGAGTGCCCCAGCAACTGGTTTGATCCGGGCTATGCATGGAACATCTTGTGTGCCCCAGGCAGTGTCTCATTTCATTCAGCCCTCCCAGCCCCAATACACTATGGACTGTCTGGGGTGGTGCTAGCACCTCCCAAGACAGTTCAAGTTCAAGTTCAGAAATTTATATAGCGCACTACTCATCCAGAGGGTCTCACGGCGCTTGGGGAGGCGTATTGCTTTTATTTATCGAATATCCAAATTTTTAGTTGCTTTCTGAAGGAGAGGTGGTTCTGAGTAAGGCGGAGGTGGGTGGGGAGAGAATTCCAGGTCTTGGCCGCTAAGTAGGAGAAGGATCTTCCTCCCATGGTGGATCAATGGATGCGTGGAATTGCGGCAAGGGCTTGATTGGACGATCGTAGTTGGCGGGTGGGGGTGTAGAAGGACATGCGCGTGTTGAGGCATTCGGGTCCTAGGTCGTAGAGGGCTTTGTGTGCGTGGGTGAGGAGACGGAATGTAATTCTCTTGTTGACGGGGAGCCAGTGGAGCTCTTTCAGTTGACCGTAAATATGAGCTTGACGAGGGATGTCCAATATGAGTCTGGCTGAGGCGTTTTGGATGCGTTGAAGTTTTTTCTGTAGTTTGGCTGTGGTTCCGGCGTAAAGGGTGTTTCCGTAATCCAGTCGGCTGGTGACCAGTGCATGGGTGACCGTCTTTCTTGTTTCGGTGGGGATCCAACGGAAGACTTTTTTGAGCATGCGTAGGATGATGAGACGGCATTGGCTTGTCTGGTCATCGAGAGGGAGGAGTCCAGGATGAAGCCCAGGTTACGTGCGTGATCCGTGGGTATGGGTGCGGTTCCCAGGGCTGGTGGCCACCAAGAGTCATCCCAGGCAGAGGGGGATGAGCCTAAGATGAGGACTTAGGTTTTGTCCGAGTTCCGTTTTAAAAGGCTGTTCTTCATCCACTCGGCTACTTCTTTCATTCCTTCGTGTAAGTTGATTTTGGCGGTGTTTGGGTCATTGGTGAGAGAGAGGATCAACTGGGTGTCATCTGCGTAGGAGATGATGTTCAGGTTGTGTTGACGCGCGATGGATGCGAGGGGACTCATGTATACGTTGAAGGGGGTGGGACTGAGTGATGATCCTTGTGGTACGCCGCAGATGACTTCGGTGGCCTCTGATCTGAAAGGGGGGAGGCGGACTCTCTGGGTTCTTCCGGCGAGGAACGAGATGATCCAGTCTAATGCTTTTCCTTGTATTCCGACGTTGCTGAGGCGTTGTATGAGGGTGCTGTGACAGACTGTGTCGAAGGCTGCGGAGAGGTCAAGTAGGATGAGGGCAACTGTTTCTCCATTGTCTAGTAGTGTTCGAATGTCGTCTGTTGCTGCGATGAGTGCGGTTTCGGTGCTGTGTTTGGTTCGGAAGCCGGACTGTGACGGGTCGAGGGATTTGTTGTATTCAAGGAAGGCGGCGAGCTGGCTGTTGACGGCTTTCTCAATGACTTTGGCAGGGAATGGGAGGAGCGAGATGGGGCGGTAGTTCTTAAGTTCACTGGGGTCTGCTGTGGGTTTCTTCAGCAGGGCGCTGAGTTCGGCATGTTTCCAGCTTTCCGGGAAGGTAGCGGAGTTGAAGGAACAGTTGATGACATCGCGGAGATGGGGTGCGATGATCGAGTCTGCTTTGTTGAAAATGTGTTGGGGACATGGGTCGGTTGGCGATCCTGAGTGGATGGAGTTCATCAGGCGGATGGTGTCTTCGGTGGTGATTGCGTTCCAGGTGTAAAGGTTGTTAGAATGCGGTGTTGGTTCGGGGGTGGGTGGGGTGGTCTGGTCTTCGGACTGGTTTTTGAAGCTGTTATGTATGTCGGCGATTTTGTTGTGGAAGAATGAGGATAGAGAGTCGCAGAGGTCTTGGGAAGGAGTGATGTCGTTGGTGCCGGCGGTGGGGTTAGTAAATTCTTTGACGATGTTGAATAGTTCCTTGCTGTTTTGGGCGTTGTTGTCAAGTCGATCCTTGAATGCTGATTTCTTGGTGGATCGGATGAGTTGGTGGTGTTTGCGGGTGGCGTTCTTGAAGGATGCCAGGTTGTCAGTGGTTGAGTTTTTTCTCCAGGCTTTCTCGAGGGAACGACAGAGCTTCTTGGATTTCTTAAGGTCGTCGTTAAACCATGGGGCTTTTTTGCTGCCTTGCTTGATTTGGTGGTTTTTCAGGGGCGCTAGTTCGTCAGCGCTGTGGGTGATCCATTGTGTGATGTTGGTGGCTGCTTGGTTTGGGTCTGATGATTTGGCAGGAGGGTTTTGGTGGAGCGATGTGAAGAGCTGATCGGTGGTAATTTTGTTCCAGTTTCTTCGGGGAATAGGTTGTGGGGGGTTGTGGGTCGTGTTTTTTTTGTTGTTGAAGTGAACGCAGCTGTGGTCCGTCCAATGGAGAGCTGTGGTGTGATCGAAGGAGATGTGTTTGTTGGAGGTGAAGATAGGGTCGAGCGTGTGTCCGGCAAGGTGGGTGGGGGTGTCAACCAGTTGTTTGAGTCCGAGATTGGCCAGGTTGTCCAGAAGGGTGGTGGTATTGATGTCGTTTTTCTTTTCCAGGTGGAAATTGAGGTCTCCCAGTAGAATGTAGTCCTCGGAGGGGAGGGCGTGTGGGCTGATGAAGTCAGTGATGTCTTTGTTGAATTGTGTGCGGGGTCCGGGTGGTCTATAGATGAGGGTGCCTCTGAGTGTGGTCTTAGGGTCGGTGTGAATCTGGAAGTGAAGATGTTCGGCGGTTGTGAGGTGGTCATCGGAATTGGTCGTGATGCGGATGGTGTTTTTATGGACGATGGCGATGCCTCCTCCGGTTTGGTTGATGCGGTCCTTTCGGATGATCTTGTAGCCGTCCGGGATGGCTTTGGCTATGTCCGGTGCTGATGAGGCATTCATCCAGGTTTCTGTAAGGAAGACGACGTCAGA
Source organism: Lissotriton helveticus (assembly GCF_964261635.1). Taxonomy (NCBI): domain Eukaryota; kingdom Metazoa; phylum Chordata; class Amphibia; order Caudata; family Salamandridae; genus Lissotriton; species Lissotriton helveticus. Next base: position 951,331,604 of record NC_136065.1, read on the forward strand.
AGATGTGGTGTCGAGTAGGTTCCAGAGTTCAATGGCGTGTCTGTGGACCGAGTGAGTGTTGAGCAGGATGCAGTTTAGGTGGTTGGTGTTGGAGCTCAGTTTGCAGTTTGTGGATTTGGTCAGGGTTATGATGCAGTTGGATTTGCAGGAGTAGCAGGTGAAGGGTCCATGGGTGTGTCCTGGGGTAGCTTGGTAGCATTGTGGTGTGCGGCCGGGGTTAAGGGCTGAGAGGGTTGCGGCGTCGTATGTTATGCGGGCGGAGGGGATTTTGCGGGGGCCAGGGGGTCTGGCGCTGGGCGCGGTCCAGGCGCGGACGGGCGTAGACGGGCTTACCTTTGGCACACCTTCGGCGCGCATGGGGCGCGACCGCTGCGCGTGACCGCTGTGCGCAGAGGCATCTGTCATATGTGGATGGAAGAGGGGGCGGGGGCGAGGGAGGAGCAGCAGGGAGGCGGGGGCGGGGTGGAGAGCCGGGCAGGGACGGCACAATAACAATCAACAAAATGGCAGCAAGCCAAAATCCGACCAGGACGAGATTGGGGCTAAACTTAGGTAATGGCTATGAAATGGCCAGTGGTACTGGCAGAATCAGGTACAAATGCGAAGTTCAGGCAAAGGCAGCAGAGCACAAACGAATGTTTAATAAAGCGCACTTCAGCCACACAGCGCTACGATATAGACGCTAACAGTGCTACGATATTAATGCAATTAATTATCAGGCACAATAAGCAGGAGCAATGCAATCAATGCGGTGATGCGATATGGCTCAGTTGTAAGGAGCTGTCTGGGGGGAAAGCGCTACGATACCAATTGGAGCCTGGAGCAGCGTGGGGAGCGACCGCTTCTGGTGGGTTCAGGACGGTCACAGCGTTTGCAACGGTGGGTCGAGCCTAAACTTTCAGTGGGAGGGAGGAGCAGCTGGGAGGCGGGGGCGGGGTGGAGAGCCGGGCAGGGACGGCACAATAACAATCAACAAAATGGCAGCAAGCCAAAATCCGACCAGGACGAGATTGGGGCTAAACTTAGGTAATGGCTATGAAATGGCCAGTGGTACCGGCAGAATCAGGTACAAATGCGCAGTTCAGGCAAAGGCAGCAGAGCACAAACGAATGTTTAATAAAGCGCACTTCAGCCACACAGGGCTACGATATAGACGCTAACAGCACTACGATATTAATGCAATTAATTATCAGGTAAAACCTATTGTCCAAGCCTCCCTCGCTAGAAGGACTCCCAGCAGCAGGAGGTCAGACTAGTGTCTGTGGCAGCAGCATCCATTTTGTGATGCTGAGACTCTGGTTAACTTTAACCGGGATTGAAATGAAATGAATGAAATGAAATGAAATGAAATGAAAATAACTCTTTTATAGCGCATGGCTACCCGGAGGCATCCCAGCGCTTGCAGCTACAAAAGATAAGTCAGAAGAGAAGGTTAATTGGTAGGGAAAAGCCAGGTTTTTATTTTCGTGCGGAAAATGAGATGATTGGACTCCTGTCGAAGAAAGGGGGGCAAAGAATTCCACAACCTTGAGGCATAATGAGAGAAGAGGCGACCACCCGAGCGGGCTTTGTTGATTCTACTGACTTGTGCAAGGTTCTGGTCATTGGAGCGAAGGTTTCTAGAGGCTTTGTGTATTTTAATCAAGTTGGCCAGAATGGGAGGGCCATTGCCCTGGAGGTTTTTATGGGCAATGCAGAGGGCTTTGAAGTGTACCCGTTATTTTATGGGTAACCAGTGGAATGATCTCAACGCTGGTTTGGCTGAAGAGCGGTGGTTAGTGTTTGTCAGCAATCTAGCAGCAGAATTCTGCACCACCTGGAGTTTTTGGATTACGGAGATCAGGGCTCCCAGGTAGAGCGCGTTACCATAGTCCGGCCTCGACAGGATCATGGCTTGGACCAGAATTTTTTGGGCTCTCTCAGGGAGTTGAGGGAGGATTTTACGAGTGGATTTAAGCAGCCCAAAACAGGTAGCCGCAGTTTTTCTGGCTTGTGCTTTAATTGTGAGATTATCATCAAGCCAGAAGCCAAGGCTTTTGATCACTTTTTTAGGAATCGGGCTGGCACCCATTGTAATCCGGTATACCCCGGGATTGGGTAACTACCACCTCTCTTACACCAAGAACAAGGACAAATGTAGCTTGGTAATAGCTCTTTATTACTGCTCGCTCCTACCAACAGGAAAAGTATACGATACTCTACAAGGCAGTGCTACGGTAGATGTCCAATGGTCCTCTGCACGGATGCTAGTCCTAGCATCCACCAACAGAGGACACCGTGCTAAGGAATGGCCGACAATGCCAATCGAGTATGGAGTAAGCGGGTTGGTGTTGTTACTTTCGTCCTCCGCACTCGTGTCCGTCCTCACACGCTCCAACGGAGGGCAAACGAACACAAAAGCAAACGGAAATCCAGTAATGTTTCTTCCACTCGAATCCCTCGAGTGAGGACTGGCCGAGTTCAATAAAGGTGCTATGCCTCCCGCACTCGATAACCCTCGAGCGGGGACTGGCAAGGTTCGTGAGGGAACTGTGTCCCGCGTGCTCGATAACCCTCGAGCGGGGACTGGCAAGGTTCGTGAGGGAGCTGTGTCCCACGCGCTCGATAACCCTCCAGCGGGGACTGGCAAGGTTCGTGAGGGAACTGTGTCCCGCGCGCTCGATAACCCTCGAGCGGGGACTGTCAAGGTTCGTGAGGGAACTGTGTCCCACGCGCTCGATAACCCTCGAGCGGGGACTGGCAAGGTTCGTGAGGGAACTGTGTCCCACGCTCTCAATAACCCTCGAGCGGGGACTGGCAAGGTTCGTGAGGGAACTGTGTCCCATGCGCTCGATAACCCTCGAGCGGGGACTGGCAAGGTTCGTGAGGGACCTGTGTACCACGTGCTCGATACCCCTCGAGCGGGGACTGGCAAGGTTCTGTGGTGGACGGAGCCCCAGGCGCTCGACACCCTCGAGCGAAGTGCAATGGGTAGGGCGATCACAAACGCCAGTGAGTTACAGGGTCCTGTTTGTGTGCAGTCGCCGTCCGGCAATAGCGTCCCTCGCTTCCGCCCTTCCACACGCAACACAGAGCTCACCTTCTTTGGAGCGTTGACTGCACGGCTTCGCGTCTACCATTCAAAATATCCGACGCCGACTGCTAGCTTCCTGGTTGTATTTAAGGCGCCGCCCTCCTCGTGTGGTACCGCGCACGGCCCTTTGGGAATTGTAGTTCTTGGCGGGTGTGATTCTGGGTCTTGTGGTTCCTTGTTCTGTTTCCTCTCCTACGGTGCTCCGATGTGTGTCTTAACAGTACATTCCCCCTCCATCAGGGGCCCCCAGTCGGGCCCGGTTTAGACGGGAATTTCCGGTGGAAAGCGGACACCAGCCGCGGTGCACAGATACCGGCCACGGGTTCCCATGACTCCTCCTCCGACCCATAGCCCTTCCATGCCACAAGGTACCACAACTTACCCCTGCGCCATCGGGAATCTCTGATGCCCTTGACTTCGTAGTCACGCTCACCGTCCACCCCTACAGGTGTAGGTGCGGGGAGTCGCCGAGCAGCAGACGGCTTGAGCAGGGAGACATGAAACACCGGGTGGATGCGCATGCTGTCCGGCAATTCCAGTCTCATATTCACTGGACTGAGGCATTCCTTTATGCGGTACGTCCCAATGAACCGAGGATGGAACACACTGTGTTTACGGAACCTCAGATTCCTGGAAGACACCCATACGTAATCCCCAGCCTGGTACAAAGGACCCTGCCTCCGTCGTTGATCCGCAGACACTTTGTATTTCCTCTTGGCCTCCTCCAAACACCTCCTAGCGCACATCGTTGTGTTCCGGATGTGAGCTACCCGTCTGGCTGTTTCAGGAATGCCCGCCGTCGTCGACGGGTGCAACAAAGGGAGGAACCTGGGATGATGCCCGTAGTTGCTGTAAAACGGAGACACCTTCGTTGACGTGTGCGTGGCGTTGTTATACGCAACTTCTGCAAGCCACAACTTATCCACCCACTCTTCCTTGCCCTGATCGATGTAGCATCGGAGGTATTGCTTCAACGTTTGGTTGAGGCGCTCCGTTTGGCCGTCCGTTTGCGGATGGTAGCTGGTGGACAAAGCGGATGTGACTTGTAGCGCCGAACACCAGGTTTTCCAGAACCTCGCCGTGAACTGCGACCCCCGGCCCGAAACGATGACACTGGGGAGGCCGTGAGCCCTCACCACCTCCTTCAGGAGCGTGACCGCCAGTTGTCCTGCGTGGGCACTCCTTTGCAGGCAATAAAGCGACCCATCTTGGTCAAGTAGTCGATGGCCCCCAAAATGGCGGTATACCCCTTGTCCACGGGCAACCCAACCATGAAATCCAGGGAGATGCGGTCCCATGGCCTTGCAGGAGTAGGCATCGGTTGTAGAAGGACCTGATGGCGTCCATGATCAGATTTCATGGCTGCGCAGGTTGCGCAGGTGGCGATCCATCTCCGAACATCCGCCCTCACAGACGGCCACCAGAACTGTCGCAATACGTAGTCGACCGTCTTCTCCCATCCGAAGTGCCCCGCGCTGGGTGACTCGTGACACCACTTGTAGGCTTGTTTCCGCCGTCGTGCGGTAGGAACCAACACACAACGACCCTTTACTGGAATGTTGTCATGAACCTGCCAGTCCTCGTGCCTCCGCAGCCATGCCCTCCACCGGAAAGTGTTGACTCCTCGCTGTACTCCTTGCAAGAAAGCCCCCGGCTGGATCGCACCCACAACCGCCCCAGGGCGAATTATGGACTCAAAGGTTGGAATAGGTCGCTCTGCCTCAGTGGTTTGTCTCGAAAGCGCGTCTGCTTTCCTGTTTTCGGTTCCCGGCCTATATGTGATGGTGAAGTGGAAACCAGAGAAGAACAGCATCCATCTTAGTTGACGAGGAGACAGCTGCCTGGCCGCTGTCATGAATTGGAGGTTCCTGTGGTCTGTGTATACCAATACCACGTGTTTGGCCCCCATCAGCAGATGTCGCCACTCGGCAAAGGCATCCTTGATGGCCAGAAGCTCCTTTTCGGCTACATGGTAGTTACGTTCAGCCATGTTCAGTTTCCTGGACATGAACGCAACGGGATGCAGCATCCCAGTCGCAGAGTTCTTTTGGGACAGAATCGCCCCCACCGCCAGATCCGATGCATCCACCTCCACCAGGTACTGCTGTTCCGGGTCAGGGTGGGCAAGGATTGGAGCTGACACAAATGCTAGCTTCAACGCACGGAATGCTCTCTCTGCTTCCTCTGACCATAGAAATGTCACTGACTTCCTCAAGAGATGCGTGATGGGAGCCACCAGTCCAGAGAACCCCTCAATGAACCTGCGGTAAAAATTGGCGAAGCCAAGAAAGCTCTGTACTTCCTTTATGTTCTTAGGCGCTGGCCACTCTGCCACGGCTTTCACTTTCCTCTCCGCCATTGTTTGTCCTTCGGGACTTAACATGACCCCGAGGAACTCCACCGTTGTCACGTGGAAATTGCACTTACTGAGCTTACAGTAAGGCGAATTCTCTCTCAGGATCCGTAGTACCTCAGCCACATGCCGCACATGATCTTCTGTGTTGTCCGAGTAGATCAATATGTCGTCTATGTATACGACGACATATACATCCAGGATGTCTCTTAGCACATCGTTCAGGAAGAACTGAAACGCTGCAGGGACGTTGCAGAGCCCGAACGGCATTACTCTGTACTCAAAAAGGCTGAACCGCGTCTTGAAGGCCGTTTTCCACTCGTCTCCGCCCCGCATACGTACTAGATGGTAAGCCCCTTTCAGATCGAGCTTGGTATACACACGGGCCTTCTTCACTTGTTCTAGAAGCACGTTGATGAGTGGCAGGGGGTACCTGTTCTTTACTGTGATGGCGTTGAGCGCCCTAAAGTCCACACAGGTGCGGAGTTCCCCGTTGGCTTTAGGGATGAAAAACAACGGTGATGCCGCGGGTGATCTCGAAGGCCTAATGAACCCGAGTTTGAGCATTTTATCCAGGTAGGTACGGAGGTGGATGTTTTCGGGCTCGGACAGCGCGTAAAGCCGGCCGCCAGTTATCGTAGCCCCAGGGACCAAGTCGATTTGGCAGTCATAGACTCTATGTGGTGGGAGCGTCTCTGCTTGGTCGTCATCGAATACGTCTCTGTAGGCTAGATACTCCTCAGGGAGTACCACCTCCTTTTCCGCAGCGGTGGCTACCACCCACCCTGTGGCATCCGCTTTCCTGGGAGACCCCGTTGGCCAAGTGCAAGAACTAGAACAGAACGGGGAGTCCAATCGCAGCTCTTGGGTATCCCAGTTGATCGAGGGGTTGTGTTTTGTCAGCCACGGCAATCCCAAAATGATCCCATACTGTGGAGCACAGATGATCTTGAAGTTCACCACCTCCCTGTGTTGGGTCCCGTATACCACCTCAATGTCACCTGTGTGGTGGCTGATGGGTCCAGAAACCAGTCTGCGCCCATCCACAGCGAATACATCCTCCGGGACCTTGCAACTCTGCAATGCTAAACCGATCCGCTTTGCCTCCTTTTCGTCCATGAAGAGCCCTGTGGCCCCTGAGTCGACCATGGCTGAGACCGAAACCCATGCGCTCCGTACTAGCAACGTAGAGGGATGTTCAGATGTCAGTTGCACGCCGATGGTTGTAGCTGTGCTGAAGGGATAAAGCCATGACTCCGGGAATCCCCCTCGTTATTCCAGGAGCTCCTTAGTTTCCCGCCGGCTTGTCCACAGTGGCTGTGGACATGTGGCCGGGGCGAGGACGTCCTGTCTTTGGTTTAACAGGGCATTCACGGACGTAATGTCCCTTCTTGCCGCAGTATAAACAAAGGCCTTGTTTTCTCCGTGACTCCTTCTCGGTTGCCGTAAGGCTGGCTCTGACCGCCCCGATATCCATGGAGTCGGCACGGGATGCGGGTGTCGTTTCTGAGTGAGCCGGATGGCCCACCGCGAGCGGGGCTTTGTCCTTCTTATGAACACCCCCGCGCCTTTCTTCGGCTTACAGGAGAAGTGTAGTGCCACCTGCGTTATGAAGACCTGGACTGTGGTGGGATCCCCGCTGTACCTTTCCGGTGTAGCAAGAGGTATTGCCACAGGCATTTCCACTACCACGGCAGCAGGCGTCCCCGTGGTAGAAGCCCCTGCGTTAAACGGGTTCCTCTGTTGGTTGTCCACCCTAGCTCTTAGATCCGCTGTCTCTTGGCGTGACGCCGCCAGTTCGTTTTGTACGTCCAACAAAGCCGCCAACACGTCCTCCATAGTGGCCATGGCCTGTTACCCAACCCGGAGGTGGATTGATGTATGTGAGGTCGGATATTATGTTATCCAGTATACCCGGGATTGGGTAACTACCACCTCTCTTACACCAAGAACAAGGACAAACGTAGCTTGGTAATAGCTCTTTATTACTGCTCGCTCCTACCAACAGGAAAAGTATACGATACTCTACAAGGCAGTGCTACGGTAGATGTCCAACCGTCCTCTGCACGAATGCTAGTCCTAGCATCCACCAACAGAGGACACCGTGCTAAGGAATGGCCGACAATGCCAATCGAGTATGGAGTAAGCGGGTTGGTGTTGTTACTTTCGTCCTCCGCACTCGTGTCCGTCCTGACACGCTCCAACGGAGGGCAAACGAACACAAAAGCGAACGGAAATCCAGTAATGTTTCTTCCACTCGAATCCCTCGAGTGAGGACTGGCCGAGTTCAATAAAGGTGCTAAGCCTCCCGCACTCGATAACCCTCGAGCGGGGACTGGCAAGATTCGTGAGGGAACTGTGTCCCGCGCGCTCGATAACCCTCGAGCGGGGACTGGCAAGGTTCGTGAGGGAGCTGTGTCCCACGCGCTCGATAACCCTCGAGCGGGGACTGGCAAGGTTCGTGAGGGAACTGTGTCCCGCGCGCTCGATAACCCTCGAGCGGGGACTGTCAAGGTTTGTGAGGGAACTGTGTCCAACGCGCTCGATAACCCTCGAGCGGGGACTGGCAAGGTTCGTGAGGGAACTGTGTCCCACGCGCTAGATAACCCTCGAGCGGGGCCTGGCAAGGTTTGTGAGGGAACTGTGTCCCACGCGCTCGATAACCCTCGAGCGGGGACTGGCAAGGTTCGTGAGGGACCTGTGTCCCACGCGCTCGATACCCCTCGAGTGGGGACTGGCAAGGTTCTGTGGTGGACGGAGCCCCAGGCGCTCGACACCCTCGAGCGAAGTGCAATGGGTAGGGCGATCACAAACGCCCGTGAGTTACAGGGTCCTGTTTGTGTGCAGTCGCCGTCCGGCAATAGCGTCCCTCGCTTCCGCCCTTCCACACGCAACACAGAGCTCACCTTCTTTGGAGCGTCGGCTGCACGGCTTCGCGTCTACCATTCAAAATATCCGACGCCGACCGCTGGCTTCCTGGTTGTATTTAAGGCACCACCCTCCTCGTGTGGTACCGCGCACGGCCCTTTGGGAATTGTAGTTCTTGGCGGGTGTGATTCTGGGTCTTGTGGTTACTTGTTCTGTTTCCTCTCCTACGGTGCTCCGATGTGTGTCTTAACACCCATGGACGGGGGCCATAGCGCAGGAGAGTTGAACAAAGCCTTCCTGCCCAGTAACATCAATTCAGTTTTTTGATTGTTTAGTTTTAACTGGGACAGGCCCATCTACTTTGATACCTCCTCGAGGCAGTTGCTCAGACTTGGATGTGATAGATCAGCCTGATTAAGAGAGACCACAAGATGAGTATCATCAGCATAGCTGATTAGTTCGATTCCATAAGGGGCCACTATCTTAGCAAGGGGGGACATATACACGTTAAAAAGTGTGGGGCTAAGGGAGGATCCCTGTGGAACCCCACACTGCAGAGGGAATGGTGAAGAGTGACAGTCCCCTTCAAATACTTTAAGAAATCTATCCTGGAGGAAGGATTCGAGCCAGGAAAAAGCCTTTCCCGAGACTCCAATTTCATTAAGGCGGGCTAAAAGGATACAGTGACTAACCGTATCGAAGGCGGCGCTGAGGTCTAGGAGGATGTTGGCCACATTGCCACCGGTGTCCAGTATCCTCCTAGACTCTTCCACCACCTTGAGTAGTGCCGTCTCCATCCCTTGGCCAGGGCGGAAGCCTGTTTGGGATGGATGGAGTGAATTGGAGGTCTCCAAAAATGATGACAGTTGCTGGTTAATAAATTTTTCCGCCGGTTTGCTAATGGCCGGGAGGAGAGAAATGGGACGGTAGTTAGATAGGTCTCTGGGGTCAAGGTTAGATTTTTTTAACAGTGGTTTAACCATGGCTATTTTCCAGTCCAAAGGGACTGTACCTGTTTCAATCGAGAGGTTACTCAAGTTGATAACTGGAGACTCCATGATAGACATGACTAGCTTCAAAGTATTAATAGGGACAGGGTCAAGAGGAGATCCACTTTTAATTGAGTTAATGAGGGGGGATAGCAGTTCCTTGGTGAGTGGGGCGAAAGAGGAAAGTTCAGAGGCGGATCTTGGAAGGGAGTGTATGGGTGACGCGGGATAGTCAGGGGTAGAGACAGGTGGAAGGGCCAGAAGAATGTTTTGAATTTTCGTGTGAAAGAAAAGTGCCAATTCTTCACAGCGAGATTCAGATGCCTGTTGGGCCAGGGGGGGGGGTCAGGGTGTTTCAAAAGGCTTTTCACAATTTTAAAAATCTCTTTGGTTGAGTTGGAGGATGCAGTAATTTTTTCGGCATAAAAAGATAGTTTAGTCGCCTTTAGCGCAGCTTTATAGGCTTTGATGGAGGCTCTATATTTAACTTTTGTCTCTGTGTCAAAGTCTTTCCTCCATGGTCTCTCCTCTTTTTTGCAGCTCTGTTTAAGTTTTCGAAGCTCTGGACTAAACCAAGGATGATTGATGGATCCCCTATTTTGGATTGTGGATTTTCTTGGTAGGGTAGCATCCAGTGAGTTCTCAATCCACTGGTTAAACTCTGCGTTCGCTATGTTGATGTCCGGGTTAGCAGACGGAAGAGTGGTCTTTAGTGCTTCTGCCCATTTGCTAGTCTTAAGCTTGGACCAGTGTCTAGTCTTTTTAGTGCTGAAAATTTTGGCTGGGGCTGGGGGAGGAATGTTCAATGAAAAAGGTATGATGAAGTGATCCGTCCATGGTATAGGGTTCGGATGCGAGGTGGTAAGATCGGTTAAATTAGAAAAAATAGGGTCGAGCAGATGTCCCTTTATATGGGTGGGCTTGTGGATTTTTAGAACCATTTCGCAAGTCTCTAGATCTTGAGCAAGATCCGCTGCTATCATGTTGTGAGGGTCATCGAAATGGAGATTCAGATCTCCCAATATGGTAAAGTTGGAGGCTGAGCTGGCAAGATTTACGACCGTTTCAAGTAATGTCCTGTGAAATTGTCCTGGGGATCTAGGAGGGCGGTAAATTAGGAGCCCCGTAAAGGAGGCTGAGGATGAAAGGGTAATCGAGAAGTGGACGTTTTCACAGTCCAGTAACGGGCTGCCTAAAAGGCGGCAAACTAAATGGTCCTTATAGAGGATAGCAATCCCGCCACCTAGGTTCCCTGTGCGGTCCAGGTGTTGGAATAAGTAGCCCGGGGGCAAGGCCTGGACAATATCTGGGCCAGAATTGGGCCCTAGCCATGTTTCAGTGAGAAACAGGGTAAACATCACTTACAACAAAACTTTTACAACGCACTACCATTACAACGCGGTCATTACAACGCAAACCATTACAACGCATTGCGCTGGGGGGCGCTCTAGGATAGGGAATAGGTTAATTTACTATCCAATAACCTTCCCTAGTGTCCACGGGGACTGGAGTTGGAATAGTAAATTAAACTATTCACTATCCAGCACCCAAAAGCGCTATGCGTTGTAATGGTATGCGATGTAAAAACCGCGTTGTAAAGGCAGGCGTTGTAATAGCCTGCGTTGTAACGTCATACATCCGAGAAACAGTATATCCAGTGCTGCATCTTGAAGTAGAAAAGAGATCTCAGAGGCATGTTTAGGCAGGGAGCGACAGTTCAAAAGGGCAATAATAAGCTTATGGGAGTGTTTCTGCCTGACCTCTGGTGATTTAAACAGGTGATAAGAGCAGTGTCGGCAACTATATTGATTACGCGAGGGATCTAAGGAATGATTGCACAGGGAGGGGGGGTAGTGACCTGATTCAGCTGCAGAAGGTGGAGGCGGGGATATGCAGTTGAACCAAGCGAACGTGGGACAGGGAGGCAGGGTCCTGGGCACGTCCTGGCGCGGACGGGCGCTGATGGGCAGGACTCTGGCATGACTCCGGCGTGAGTCAGGCGTGTCCGCAAGCGCGACCGCTGCGCGGAGAAGGGCCATCCTTCTTATCAGAAACTAGAGCGCACCTGATTGTTTCGTCACCCCCAAGATGGCCGCGGTGGAGGCTTCGGTTCCCGGTACCACACCCTCAGCGTCAATACTCAGCTGAGAGTGGGCCCAGGGAGCAGTGAAGTGGTGCTACACTAATCTGGCACGAAAAACGCTTATTAATCAAGCGCAATGTCGATACACCCAAAAAATAATAAAAACGCTTTTTTGAATCAAGCGCTGCACTAGTAGCAATGTTAAAAGGGTTTATGAGAAGTAAGGGAGGACCTCCCGGCTTCCGCCTCAGGAGGGTGAAGAACAGAAATGTAGCTTGCTTGGATTAACAGGAACAACATGTCTTCTCCCTCTAGAAGGGTGGAATGTTACCCCCGTCGCCAGAACTGGCGAGGGGGTAGTATTCCAAAGCGTATGACACCTTACACGACATGTTTTGATAAAGCTAACCAGAGTTATAATTTAACCGCAAGGATTATAATGCACTTAAGAGTATATGGTATGGCTATATCATAGAACAGCTATAAGGACATGGTTCTGAAAGCTGCAGACAGGCTCAGCTCATGCTAGAGCACCGTCTCACATAAAACCAAGTACTCTGCCTTCAGGATTGTTAAGGCCTGCCATAGGAGTGACTATGTGTCTATATATAATGTTAGATATAGGAATACTATATCTAAGCAAGGGGGGATTACACGACCTTGCCCCAGCTGAGTGATCAGCCCATTGTGTCAGTTTGGATGGCCAGCCAGGGGTGGCATAATATATGCTGCAGCCACTGGTAGGCCTTGGATGCACCTATGCCCTGGGTACCTATGGTACACTATACAGGGGCTCACAAAGGTGACCCAATTCCCATTTGGGTATGTACCTAAAGTACATGGTATGAATTTAGAGAGAGAACAGCTGGGCTGTGGGTCTGATTAGCAGGCCCACAGCCACATTAATGTCGAAAACCAGTAAAGCAAAAGCAAAAAGTGGGGTGACCATAGGAAAGCAGACCCTACTCTCCTACACAACCACCCCTTCAAATGCAGGGACATTAAACTAACCTTGACCAGCCAAGTCTTCATGTTCTAAGTGGAAATATCTGGAGAGACCATCTGCATTACCATGGTCAGTCCCAGGTCTATGTTCCACTGCAAAGTCCATCCCCTGTAGGGAAATGGACCACTTGAGGAGTTTGGGATTTTCACCCTTCATCTGATTTAGCCACAAGAGGGGCTTATGGTTGGTCTGAATCTTGAAGTGAGTGTCAAACAAGTATGGCCTCAGCTTCTTCAGGGCCCAAACCACAGCAAAGGCCTCCCTCTCAATAGCTGACCAATGTTTCTCTCTAGGGGTCAGCCTTCCGCTAATAAAAGCTATGGGCTGGTCTTAACCATCTACATTCAGTTGTGAAAGTACAACTCCCACCCCCAACTCAGAAGCATCTGTTCGGACAATGAACTCTTTGGAGTAATCTGGACTCTTTAGAATGGGTGCAGAGCACATGGCCTTCTTCAGGTCATGAAATGCCTTCAGACAACTTACTGTCCACTGAACTTTCTTTGGCATCTTCTTTGAGGTCAAGTCATTAAATGGTGTCACAATGGACCCATAATTCTTAACAAACTTTCTGTAATAACCAGACAGACCCAAGAAAGCTATGACCTGTGTCTGGGTGGTTGGAGGAGCCCAGTCCTCTATGGTCTGGATCTTGCTCTCCAGTGGTTGAACCTGACCCCCACCTACAAGGTGGCCCAGGTACACAACCTTACTCTGCCCTATCTCGCACTTAGTGGCCTTGATAGTTAGGCCTGCTTTCTGCAGTGCCTCCAAAACCTTCTTCAGGTGGATCAGGTGATCCTCCCAGGTGGAGCTGAAGACAGCAATATCATCTAGATAAGCTGCACAAAAGTCATCTAACCCAGTGAGAACTTGGTTCACCAACCTTTGGAAAGTGGCAGGGGCATTCTTCACACCAAAGGGCATCACCACAAATTGGTAATGACCTCCTGGGGTTGAGAAAGCAGTTTTGGCTTTTGCATCATCAGCTAATCTGATTTGCCAGTAGCCTGCTGTCAGATCAAATGTGCTCAAAAACTTGGCAGAAGCCAATCTGTCTATGAGCTCATCTGCCCTTGGAATTGGGTGGGCATCTGTCCTAGTGACAGCATTGAGACCTCTGTAGTCCACACAAAACCTCATCTCTCTCTTACCATCTTGGGTGTGAGGCTTTGGCACAAGGACTACTGGACTGGCCCAGGGGCTCCCTGAGGGCTCAATAACACCCAGCTCCAACATCTTCTGTATCTCTGTCTTAATGCAGTCACTGACATGGTCAGGTTGCCTGTAGATCTTATTCTTCACAGGCAGACTGTCACCAGTGTCCACCTCATAGGTGCACCAGTTTGTCTGACTAGGTGTCAAGGAAAACATATGTCTGAAGGACTGGAGAAATTGTCTACAGTACTGTTGCTGCTGGCCAGTGAGGCTGCCAGCTAAGGCCACACCATCTACTGAACCATCATCAGGGTTCTGAGTCAGCAGGTCTGGGAGAGGGTCACTCTCTTCCTCCTGCCCCTCATCTGTAGCCATGAGCAAGCCCATGTCTGCCCTGTCAACATATGCCTTGAGTCTGTTGACATGGAGCACCCTGCGGGGGCTCCTGGGAGTTCCAAGGTCCACCAGGTAGGTGACTTCTCTCTTTTGCTCAACAATTGTGTGGGGTCCAGACCATTTGTCTTGGAGTGCTGCTGGGGCCACTGGCTCCAAAACCCACACCTTCTGTCCTGGCTGGTACACAGTTAGCACAGCCTTTTGGTCATGCCAAGCTTTTTGAAGTTCTTGGCTGTCCTCAAGGTTTTTAGAAGCCTTCTTCATGTATTCGGCCATCCTGGAGCGGAGACCAAGTACATAGTCCACTATGTCTTGTTTAGGCATTTTGAGAGGTAACTCCCATCCTTCCTTCATCAGACGTAGGGGTCCCCTTATAGGATGCCCAAACAAAAGTTCAAAAGGGCTGTAGCCAACCCCCTTTTGTGGGACCTCTCTGTAAGCAAACAGAAGGCAGGGTAGAAGGATGTCCCATCTTTGCCTACGCTTTTCAGGTAAACCCTTAATCATACCCTTCAAGTTCTTTCAACAAGGCCATTGCACTGTGGATGGTAGGGTGTGGTGAATTTGTAATCTACACCACACTCCTTCCACATTGCAGTTAGGTACCCAGACATAACGTTTTCACCTCTACCTGAGACAACCTCTTTCGGAAAGCCCACTCTTGAGAAAACTCCCAGGAGGGCTCTTGCCACAACAGGTGCTGTTGGGGTCCTTAGGGGAATAGCTTCTGGATACCTGGTGGCAAGATCCACTACCACCAGTATAAATCTGTGCCCAGAGGCTGTTTGGGGATCCATTGGTCCAACAATGTCAATCCCTACTCTTTCAAAGGGTACCCCCGCCACAGGTGGTGGTATTAGAGGGGCCTTTGTTGTGCCACCTGCTTTGCCACTGGCTTGGCAGGTCACACAGGAGCAAAACAACAGTTGATGGACAGAATGCAGAACAATGTCATACATTCACCCCAGTACAGAGATCTGGGCCTAAATCCATCATTTTTTTGCACTCCACACCACCCCAGTTCAGACATGGCCATATGCAAACCAACAATGGATTAAACCCAGATCTGTGACTGGGGGTGAATGTTTTGTCAGTGTGCAACATTCCGTCCTTCATCTTGTGTGTTTTGCTGTTCACCCTATGTGGGAAGGGTATGCCCAGACGTGGGTCCCGTGCTCACTAAGCCACTGGAGTCAAGCTATCCTGGCTGAAGACGGCTGATAGCCAGAAACCGGTCCTAGGATGCTTGATACCGGTCCAGGAAAGACATTGCTTGGCAGTTCGGGCTGGACTGTTCCCATGAGGCACAGGGTCAAGACTGATTTGCATATGGCCATGTCTGAACTGGGGTGGCTTGGTGGGCAAAATAACGATGGATTAAACCCAGATATGTGACTGGGGGTGAATGTTTTGTCATTGTGCAACATTCTGTTCATCATCTTGTGTGTTTTGCTGTTCATCCTGTGTGAGAAGGGTATGCCCAGACATGGGTTCCATGCTCATTAAGCCACTGGAGTCAAGCTATCCTGGCTGAAGACGGCTGATATACAGAAACCGGTCCTAGGATGCTTGATTCCAGTCCAGGCAATACATGGCTTGGCAGTTCGGGCTGGACTGTTCCCATGAGGCACAGGGTCAAGACTGATTTGCATATGGCCATGTCTGAACTGGGGTGGCTTGGTGAGCAAAATACCGATGGATTAAACCCAGATCTGTGACTGGGGGTGAATGTTTTGTCATTGTGCAACATTCCGTCCATCATCTTATGTGTTTTGCTGTTCACCCTATGTGGGAAGGGTATGCCTAGACGTGGGTCCCGTGCTCACTAAGCCACTGGAGTCAAGCTATCCTGGCTGAAGACGGCTGATAGCCAGAAACCGGTCCTAGGATGCTTGATTCCGGTCCAGGAAAGACATGGCTTGGCAGTTCGGGCTGGACTTTTCCCATGAGGCACAGGGTCAAGACTGATTTGCATATGGCCATGTCTGAACATGGGTGGCTTAGTGGGCAAAATAACGATGGATTAAAACCAGATCTGTGACTGGGGGTGAATGTTTTGTCATTGTGCAACATTCCGTCCATCATCTTGTGTGTTTTGCTGTTCACCCTATGTGGGAAGGGTATGCCCAGACGTGGGTCCCGTGCTCACTAAGCCACTGGAGTCAAGCTATCCTGGCTTAAGACGGCTGATAGCCAGAAACCGGTCCTAGGATGCTTGATTCCGGTCCAGGAAAGATATGGCTTGGCAGTTCGGGCTGGACTGTTCCCATGAGGCACAGGGTCAAGACTGATTTACATATGGCCATGTCTGAACTGGGGTGGCTTGGTGAGCAAAATAATGATGGATTAAACCCAGATCTGTGACTGGGGGTGAATGTTTTGTCATTGTGCAACATTCCGTCCATCATCTTGTGTGTTTTGCTGTTCACCCTATGTGGGAAGGGTATGCCCAGACGTGGGTCCCGTGCTCACTAAGCCAATGGAGTCAAGCTATCCTGGCTGAAGACGGCTGATAGCCAGAAACCGGTCCTAGGATGCTTGATTCCGGTCCAGGAAAGACATGGCTTGGCAGTTCGGGCTGGACTGTTCACATGAGGCACAGGGTCAAGACTGATTTGCATATGGCCATGTCTGAACTGGGGTGGCTTGGTGAGCAGAATAACGATGGATTAAACCCAGATCTGTGACTGGGGGTGAATGTTTTGTCATTGTGCAACATTCTGTCCATCATCTTGTGTGTTTTGCTGTTCACCCTATGTGGGAAGGGTATGCCCAGACGTGGGTCCCGTGCTCACTAAGCCACTGGAGTCAAGCTATCCTGGCTGAAGATGGCTGATAGCCAGGAACCGGTCCTAGGATGCTTGATTCCGGTCCAGGAAAGACATGGCTTGATAGTTCGGGTGGACTGTTCCCATGAGACACAGGGTCAAGACTGATTTGCATATGGCCATGTCTGAACTGGGGTGGCTTGGTGAGCAAAATAACGATGGATTAAACCCAGATCTGTGACTGGGGGTGAATGTTTTGTCATTGTGCAGCATTCCGTCCATCATCTTGTGTGTTTTGCTGTTCACCCAGTGTGGGAAAGGTATGCCCAGACGTGGGTCCCGTGCTCACTAAGCCACTGGAGTCAAGCTATCCTGGCTGAAGATGGCTGTTAGCCAGAAACCGGTCCAAGGATGCTTGATTCCGGTCAGGAAAGACATGGCTTGGCAGTTCAGGCTGGACTGTTCCCATGAGGCACAGGGTCAAGACTGATTTGCATATGGCCATGTCTGAACTGGGGTGGCTTGGTGAGCAAAATAACGATGGATTAAACCCAGATCTGTGACTGGGGGTGAATGTTTTGTCATTGTGCAACATTCCGTCCATCATCTTGTGTGTTTTGCTGTTCACCCTATGTGGGAAGGGTATGCCCAGACGTAGGTCCCGTGCTCACTAAGCCAGTGGAGTCAAGCTATCCTGGCTGAAGACGGCTGATAGCTAGAAACCGGTCCTAGGATGCTTGATTCTGGTCCAGGAAAGACATGGCTTGGCAGTTCGGGCTGGACTGTTCCCATGAGGCACAGGGTCAAGACTGATTTGCATATGGCCATGTCTGAACTGGGGTGGTTTGGTGAGCAAAAAACGATGGATTAAACCCAGATCTGTGACTGGGGGTGAATGTTTTGTCATTGTGCAACATTCCGTCCATCTTCTTGTGTGTTTTGCTGTTCACCCTATGTGGGAAGGGTATGCCCAGACGTGGGTCCCGTGCTCACTAAGCCAATGGAGTCAAGCTATCCTGGCTGAAGACGGCTGATAGCCAGAAACCGGTCCTAGGATGCTTGATTCCGGACCAGGAAAGACATAGCTTGGTAGTTCGGGCTGGACTGTTCCCATGAGGCACAGGGTCAAGACTGATTTGCATATGGCCATGTCTGAACTGGGGTGGTTTGGTGAGCAAAATAACGATGGATTAAACCCAGATCTGTGACTGGGGGTGAATGTTTTCTCATTGTGCGGCATTCCGTCCATCATCTTGTGTGTTTTGCTGTTCACCCTATGGGAAGGGTATGCCCAGCCGTGGGTCCCGTGCTCACTAAGCCACTGGAGTCAAGCTATCCTGGCAGAAGATGGCTGATAGCCAGAAACCAGTCCTAGGATGCTTGATTCTGGTCCAGGAAAGACATGGCTTGGCAGTTCGGGCTGGACTGTTCCCATGAGGCACAGGGTCAAGACTGATTTGCATATGGCCATGTCTGAACTGGGATGGCTTGTTGAGCAAAATAACGATGGATTAAACCCAGATCTGTGACTGGGGGTGAATGCTTTGTCATTGTGCAGCATTCCATCCATCATCTTGTGTGTTTTGCAGGTCACACAGGAGCGACCAAACTCCATGGTATCTTCTGACATATGGGGCCAATGAAAGTGAGGGACAAGCGTATCCCAAGTCTTGTTCTGGTCTAGATGTCCTGCTAAGGGAATATTATGGGCTAAGCTAAGAAGGAAACCCCTAAATGCCAGAGGTATGACCAACCTCCTGGAAGCACCAGGCCTGGGGTCTCTACCCTCTGAATAAAGGAGTCTTTCATCCCAGTACACTTTATGGGTACCTATAGCATTCCCAGCAGCCTCAGCAGCAGCTTGCTGTCTGAGGGGTTCAAGAGAGGGGCAGTCTAACTTTGCTTGCCTCAAGTCTGCCCTTGAAGGTCCCCCTGTCCCAAGAAACTTAACCTGGTCAGGTTCAAGTTCTTCTAGGACAGTTCCTTCAGGGGTTTCACCATCAGCTTCCTGAGATGGCTGATCTTCACCTGGAGGGGAAGGCACTGCCTTAACCCTACTGCTCTTTCTCTTGGGTGCTTGGGTGGCACTTGGTCCATAGTTTCAGGATCCAAGGCTTGTTCAGCTTGGCACTTTTTGGCCTGTGACCTGGTCACAGCAAGGACATGTGCTGATATGCCCAGCATCTCTGCAAGAGTCCTATACTCCACTTCTGGCCGGACTGAGGATTCAAGATCATTGCCCAACAAACACTCCACAGGGAGATCTGCACTTACCACAACTCTTTTGAGGCCAGTTACTCCTCCCCAGGAGAAGTTAACAACTGCCACACTAAGTGTAGTAGTGACATTGCTTGCATTGGTCACCAGGTAATTATCACCCAGTATAATCTGTCCAGGGTCCACAAAGCTAGGTGTCACCATGGCAACACTGGCACATGTGTCCCTGTAGGCCTGAGCCACTTTATCATTGATCAAAGGTGTTTGTCTGTACTTGCCCTGAGTACTGGGACTCACAGTAGAGGACATTGCCACGTCCACATCACAGACAAGAACAGCCTGAGGTGGTATCCTGACTAGGCCAGAATCCATCTCAGTACCCAGGGTTAATCCCACTATAGCCTTGGGTTGGGAACTACCACTGTTAGCTGAACTATGGGGTGCAGATGCCTTAGGGGCAACAGTGGTAGGGGCTGTGTCCTTCTTGGTGCACTCACTGAACCAGTGAGAGGCAGATTTACAAAAGTTACAGCAAGGTTTCTTTTGGCCATCTTTCTTCTTCTTCTTAGAAGTTTAGGACCCCCCCCTCATTAGAAGCTTTTTGGGAGCCCGAAGAAGACTTCTGGTCTTTTGGTTTCTGATCCCCACCTTTTTGGTCTGCCTTTTTCTGATCACCACCTTGGTTCTGGTTTTTCTGCTTAACCCTGGTTCTGATCCATTTGTCTGCCTTCTTTCCCAATTCTTGGGGAGAGGTCAGATCAGATTAAATCAGGTGTTGGTGCAATAACTGGTTCTGACAATTGTTAAGTTTTTGCTCTCTCATGATCAAATTATACAATCCTGTATAGTCCTTAACTTTACTTCCCAGCAACCAGCCTTCCAGAGCCTTAGTGGCACAATCAACAACATCAGTCCAGTCCTGAGTCTGTGTCTTTTGGGTATCTCTGAACAACAACCTGTATTGCTCAGTGGTTAAGCCAAACCCATCAATCAGAGCACTCTTCAGGACAGTGTAATTGTTAGCATCATCATCACTAACTGTGAGGAGCTTGTCTCTTCCTTTTTCTGAAAAGGAGAGCCACACGATTGCTGCCCACTGACTTTGGGGTACCTGCTGTACTTTGCAGGCCCTCTCCAAAGCAGTTATCTATTTGTGGATGTCATCCCCAACGTTGTAGGGGGACACAGTCTTAGGCAGGTGTCTATTATCATAGTTCCTGTCTTTATCCTTAGGGATAGTGCTGCCACCAATGGGTTCTAACCCACTCAACTTTTGCTCTCTGGCAAGGGCAAGTTTCTCCTTGGCGAGGGCAAGTTCTTCCCTCCCAATCCTCAGATTGACTTCCTTCATTCTTGCCCGATGCTCTCTTCTCTGAGGAGAAGTCATTCCCCTGTGAGCAGAGGCATTAGAGCCCCTAGAAGCATTAGAGTGGAGAGTGTCCCTGGAGTGGGACCTTTTCCTTCTATACCTCTGGTTAAATCTAAGTATGGGCAAAATTTGCGAATTTGCGTTCCGCTAATTCGCGCGAAATCGATTTCGCAATCCACAAAATCCGCAAATTTGTGCGAATTTGCGGATTTTTGTTTTTTGCGTGTTCGCGGGGTTTTTTGCGTGTTCGTGGGGTTTTTTGCGTGTTCGCGGGGCTTTTTGCGTGTTCGCGGGCCGCTTGCATGGCGAAGTAACCATGCAGTCGTTTATGGGCACTTGCAAAAACAACAAGTGATGGACTGAATGTGGATCAATGTCACACACTCCCCCAGTCAAAAGATCTGGGCCCAAATCCATCGTTTTTTTGCACTCCACACCACCCTGGGTTAGACAATGGCGATATGCAAATCAGCTCTGACCCTGTTGCCCCATGGGAACAGTCCAGTCCACACTACAAAAGCCATGTCCTTCCCAGAACGGAATCAAGCATCCGAGGACCGGACCGGTTTCGAGGTAACACCTCTCTTCAGCCCGGCTAGCTTGACTCCAAGTGGTGTGGAGTGCCTGGGACCCACGTCTGGGCATCCCCAGCGCACTTAGGGCGGCAATTGCAAAAACAACAAGTGATGGACTGAATGTGGATCAATGTCACACACTCCCCCAGTCAAAATATCTGGGCCCAAATCCATCGTTTTTTTGCACTCCACACCACCCTGGGTTAGACAATGGCGATATGCAAATCAGCTCTGACCCTGTTGCACCATGGGAACAGTCCAGTCCGAACTACAAAAGCCATGTCCTTCCCAGAACGGAATCAAGCATCCGAGGACCGGACCGGTTTCGAGGTAACACCTCTCTTCAGCCCGGCTAGCTTGACTCCAAGTGGTGTGGAGTGCCTGGGACCCACGTCTGGGCATCCCCAGCGCACTTAGGGCGGCAATTGCAAAAACAACAAGTGATGGACTGAATGTGGATCAATGTCACACACTCCCCCAGTCAAAAGATCTGGGCCCAAATCCATCGTTTTTTTGCACTCCACACCACCCTGGGTTAGACAATGGCGATATGCAAATCAGCTCTGACCCTGTTGCCCCATGGGAACAGTCCAGTCCGAACTACAAAAGCCATGTCCTTCCCAGAACGGAATCAAGCATCCGAGGACCGGACCGGTTTCGAGGTAACACCTCTCTTCAGCCCGGCTAGCTTGACTCCAAGTGGTGTGGAGTGCCTGGGACCCACGTCTGGGCATCCCCAGCGCACTTAGGGCGGCAATTGCAAAAACAACAAGTGATGGACTGAATGTGGATCAATGTCACACACTCCCCCAGTCAAAAGATCTGGGCCCAAATCCATCGTTTTTTTGCACTCCACACCACCCTGGGTTAGACAATGGCGATATGCAAATCAGCTCTGACCCTGTTGCCCCGTGGGAACAGTCCAGTCCGAACTACAAAAGCCATGTCCTTCCCAGAACGGAATCAAGCATCCGAGGACCGGACCGGTTTCGAGGTAACACCTCTCTTCAGCCCGGCTAGCTTGACTCCAAGTGGTGTGGAGTGCCTGGGACCCACGTCTGGGCATCCCCAGCGCACTTAGGGCGGCAATTGCAAAAACAACAAGTGATGGACTGAATGTGGATCAATGTCACACACTCCCCCAGTCAAAAGATCTGGGCCCAAATCCATCGTTTTTTTGCACTCCACACCACCCTGGGTTAGACAATGGCGATATGCAAATCAGCTCTGACCCTGTTGCCCCATGGGAACAGTCCAGTCCGAACTACAAAAGCCATGTCCTTCCCAGAACGGAATCAAGCATCCGAGGACCGGACCGGTTTCGAGGTAACACCTCTCTTCAGCCCGGCTAGCTTGACTCCAAGTGGTGTGGAGTGCCTGGGACCCACGTCTGGGCATCCCCAGCGCACTTAGGGCGGCAATTGCAAAAACAACAAGTGATGGACTGAATGTGGATCAATGTCACACACTCCCCCAGTCAAAAGATCTGGGCCCAAATCCATCGTTTTTTTGCACTCCACACAACCCTGGGTTAGACAATGGCGATATGCAAATCAGCTCTGACCCTGTTGCCCCATGGGAACAGTCCAGTCCGAACTACAAAAGCCATGTCCTTCCCAGAACGGAATCAAGCATCCGAGGACCGGACCGTTGTTGCCATTGTCTAACCCAGGGTGGTGTGGAGTGCAAAAAAACGATGGATTTGGGCCCAGATCTTTTGACTGGGGGAGTGTGTGACATTGATCCACATTCAGTCCATCACTTGTTGTTTTTGCAATTGCCGCCCTAAGTGCGCTGGGGATGCCCAGACGTGGGTCCCAGGCACTCCACACCACTTGGAGTCAAGCTAGCCGGGCTGAAGAGAGGTGTTACCTCGAAACCGGTCCGGTCCTCGGATGCTTGATTCCGTTCTGGGAAGGACATGGCTTTTGTAGTTCGGACTGGACTGTTCCCATGGGGCAACAGGGTCAGAGCTGATTTGCATATCGCCATTGTCTAACCCAGGGTGGTGTGGAGTGCAAAAAAACGATGGATTTGGGCCCAGATCTTTTGACTGGGGGAGTGTGTGACATTGATCCACATTCAGTCCATCACTTGTTGTTTTTGCAATTGCCGCCCTAAGTGCGCTGGGGATGCCCAGACGTGGGTCCCAGGCACTCCACACCACTTGGAGTCAAGCTAGCCGGGCTGAAGAGAGGTGTTACCTCGAAACCGGTCCGGTCCTCGGATGCTTGATTCCGTTCTGGGAAGGACATGGCTTTTGTAGTTCGGACTGGACTGTTCCCATGGGGCAACAGGGTCAGAGCTGATTTGCATATCGCCATTGTCTAACCCAGGGTGGTGTGGAGTGCAAAAAAACGATGGATTTGGGCCCAGATCTTTTGACTGGGGGAGTGTGTGACATTGATCCACATTCAGTCCATCACTTGTTGTTTTTGCAATTGCCGCCCTAAGTGCGCTGGGGATGCCCAGACGTGGGTCCCAGGCACTCCACACCACTTGGAGTCAAGCTAGCCGGGCTGAAGAGAGGTGTTACCTCGAAACCGGTCCGGTCCTCGGATGCTTGATTCCGTTCTGGGAAGGACATGGCTTTTGTAGTTCGGACTGGACTGTTCCCATGGGGCAACAGGGTCAGAGCTGATTTGCATATCGCCATTGTCTAACCCAGGGTGGTGTGGAGTGCAAAAAAACGATGGATTTGGGCCCAGATCTTTTGACTGGGGGAGTGTGTGACATTGATCCACATTCAGTCCATCACTTGTTGTTTTTGCAATTGCCGCCCTAAGTGCGCTGGGGATGCCCAGACGTGGGTCCCAGGCACTCCACACCACTTGGAGTCAAGCTAGCCGGGCTGAAGAGAGGTGTTACCTCGAAACCGGTCCGGTCCTCGGATGCTTGATTCCGTTCTGGGAAGGACATGGCTTTTGTAGTTCGGACTGGACTGTTCCCATGGGGCAACAGGGTCAGAGCTGATTTGCATATCGCCATTGTCTAACCCAGGGTGGTGTGGAGTGCAAAAAAACGATGGATTTGGGCCCAGATCTTTTGACTGGGGGAGTGTGTGACATTGATCCACATTCAGTCCATCACTTGTTGTTTTTGCAATTGCCGCCCTAAGTGCGCTGGGGATGCCCAGACGTGGGTCCCAGGCACTCCACACCACTTGGAGTCAAGCTAGCCGGGCTGAAGAGAGGTGTTACCTCGAAACCGGTCCGGTCCTCGGATGCTTGATTCCGTTCTGGGAAGGACATGGCTTTTGTAGTTCGGACTGGACTGTTCCCATGGGGCAACAGGGTCAGAGCTGATTTGCATATCGCCATTGTCTAACCCAGGGTGGTGTGGAGTGCAAAAAAACGATGGATTTGGGCCCAGATCTTTTGACTGGGGGAGTGTGTGACATTGATCCACATTCAGTCCATCACTTGTTGTTTTTGCAATTGCCGCCCTAAGTGCGCTGGGGATGCCCAGACGTGGGTCCCAGGCACTCCACACCACTTGGAGTCAAGCTAGCCGGGCTGAAGAGAGGTGTTACCTCGAAACCGGTCCGGTCCTCGGATGCTTGATTCCGTTCTGGGAAGGACATGGCTTTTGTAGTTCGGACTGGACTGTTCCCATGGGGCAACAGGGTCAGAGCTGATTTGCATATCGCCATTGTCTAACCCAGGGTGGTGTGGAGTGCAAAAAAATGATGGATTTGGGCCCAGATCTTTTGACTGGGGGAGTGTGTGACATTGATCCACATTCAGTCCATCACTTGTTGTTTTTGCAATTGCCGCCCTAAGTGCGCTGGGGATGCCCAGACGTGGGTCCCAGGCACTCCACACCACTTGGAGTCAAGCTAGCCGGGCTGAAGAGAGGTGTTACCTCGAAACCGGTCCGGTCCTCGGATGCTTGATTCCGTTCTGGGAAGGACATGGCTTTTGTAGTTCGGACTGGACTGTTCCCATGGGGCAACAGGGTCAGAGCTGATTTGCATATCGCCATTGTCTAAACCAGGGTGGTGTGGAGTGCAAAAAAACGATGGATTTGGGCCCAGATCTTTTGACTTGGGGAGTGTGTGACATTGATCCACATTCAGTCCATCACTTGTTGTTTTTGCAATCGTTTATGGGCACAGCACCCTCTGGTTCACCACTGCCACCCTCTGGTTCATCACTGCCACCCTCTGGTTCATCACTGCCACCCTCTGGTTCACCACTGCCACTCTCTGGTTCACCCCTGCCACCCTCTGGTTCACCCCTGCCACCCTCTGGTTCACCCCTGCCACCCTCTGGTTCACCACTGCCATGCTCTGGTTCAGCACTGCCACTCTCTGGTTCACCCCTGCCACCCTCTGGGTCAGCACTGTCACCCTCTGGTTCACCACTGCCACCCTCTGATTCACGACTGCCACCCTCTGGTTCATCACAGCACCTCTGGTTCACCACTGCCACCCTCTGGTTAACCACTGTCACCCTCTGGTTCAGCACTGCCTCCCTCTGGTTCACCACTGCCACCCTCTGGTTCACCCCTGCCACCCTCTGGTTCACCACTGCCACCCTCTGGTTCATCACAGCACCCTCTGGTTCACCCCTGCCACCCTCTGGTTCAGCACTGTCACCCTCTGGTTCACGACTGCCACCCTCTGGTTCACGACTGCCACCCTCTAGTTCATCACAGCACCTCTGGTTCACCACTGCCACCCTCTGGTTAACCACTGTCACCCTCTGGTTCAGCACTGCCACCCTCTGGTTCCCCACTGCGACCCTCTGGTTCATCCCTGCCACCCTCTGGTTCACCCCTGCCACCCTCTGGTTCACCACTGCCACCCTCTGGTTCAGCACTGCCACCCTCTGGGTCACCCCTGTCACCCTCTGGTTCACCCCTGCCACCCTCTGGTTCACCACTGCCACCCTCTGGTTCACCACTGCCACTCTCTGGTTCACCCCCGCCACCCTCTGGGTCAGCACTGTCACCCTCTGGTTCACCACTGCCACCCTCTGGTTAACCACTGTCACCCTCTGGTTCAGCACTGCCACCCTTTGGTTCACCACTGCCACTCTGGTTCAACACTGCCACCCTCTGGTTCACCCATGTCACCCTCTGGTTCCCCACTGCCACCCTCTGGTTCACCCCTGCCACCCTCTGGTTCACCACTGCCACCCTCTGGTTCATCACAGCACCCTCTGGTTCACCCCTGCCACCCTCTGGTTCAGCACTGTCACCCTCTGGTTCACGACTGCCACCCTCTGGTTCACGACTGCCACCCTCTGGTTCATCACAGCACCTCTGGTTCACCACTGCCACCCTCTGGTTAACCACTGTCACCCTCTGGTTAACCACTGTCACCCTCTGGTTCAGCACTGCCACCCTCTGGTTCACCACTGCCATTCTTTGGTTCACCCATGCCACCCTCTGGTTCCCCACTGCAACCCTCTGGTTCATCCCTGCCACCCTCTGGTTCACCCCTGCTACCCTCTGGTTCACCACTGCCACCCTCTGGTTCAGCACTGCCACCCTCTGGGTCACCCCTGTCACCCTCTGGTTCACCCCTGCCACCCTCTGGTTCATCACTGCCACCCTCTGGTTCATCACTGCCACTCTCTGGTTCACCCCTGCCACCCTCTGGTTCACCCCTGCCACCCTCTGGTTCACCCCTGCCACCCTCTGGTTCACCACTGCCATGCTCTGGTTCAGCACTGCCACTCTCTGGTTCACCCCTGCCACCCTCTGGGTCAGCACTGTCACCCTCTGGTTCACCACTGCCACCCTCTGATTCACGACTGCCACCCTCTGGTTCATCACAGCACCTCTGGTTCACCACTGCCACCCTCTGGTTAACCACTGTCACCCTCTGGTTCAGCACTGCCTCCCTCTGGTTCACCACTGCCACCCTCTGGTTCACCCCTGCCACCCTCTGGTTCACCACTGCCACCCTCTGGTTCATCACAGCACCCTCTGGTTCACCCCTGCCACCCTCTGGTTCAGCACTGTCACCCTCTGGTTCACGACTGCCACCCTCTGGTTCACGACTGCCACCCTCTAGTTCATCACAGCACCTCTGGTTCACCACTGCCACCCTCTGGTTAACCACTGTCACCCTCTGGTTCAGCACTGCCACCCTCTGGTTCCCCACTGCGACCCTCTGGTTCATCCCTGCCACCCTCTGGTTCACCCCTGCCACCCTCTGGTTCACCACTGCCACCCTCTGGTTCAGCACTGCCACCCTCTGGGTCACCCCTGTCACCCTCTGGTTCACCCCTGCCACCCTCTGGTTCACCACTGCCACCCTCTGGTTCACCACTGCCACTCTCTGGTTCACCCCCGCCACCCTCTGGGTCAGCACTGTCACCCTCTGGTTCACCACTGCCACCCTCTGGTTAACCACTGTCACCCTCTGGTTCAGCACTGCCACCCTTTGGTTCACCACTGCCACTCTGGTTCAACACTGCCACCCTCTGGTTCACCCATGTCACCCTCTGGTTCCCCACTGCCACCCTCTGGTTCACCCCTGCCACCCTCTGGTTCACCACTGCCACCCTCTGGTTCATCACAGCACCCTCTGGTTCACCCCTGCCACCCTCTGGTTCAGCACTGTCACCCTCTGGTTCACGACTGCCACCCTCTGGTTCACGACTGCCACCCTCTGGTTCATCACAGCACCTCTGGTTCACCACTGCCACCCTCTGGTTAACCACTGTCACCCTCTGGTTAACCACTGTCACCCTCTGGTTCAGCACTGCCACCCTCTGGTTCACCACTGCCATTCTTTGGTTCACCCATGCCACCCTCTGGTTCCCCACTGCAACCCTCTGGTTCATCCCTGCCACCCTCTGGTTCACCCCTGCTACCCTCTGGTTCACCACTGCCACCCTCTGGTTCAGCACTGCCACCCTCTGGGTCACCCCTGTCACCCTCTGGTTCACCCCTGCCACCCTCTGGTTCACCACTGCCACCCTCTGGTTCACCACTGCCATTCTCTGGTTCACCCCTGCCACCCTCTGGTTCATCACTGTCACCCTCTGGTTCATCACTGCCACCCTCTACCGAGACCTTTTTTGACGCAGCGGCAGCACAAAAGATGCGCCATGGTGCTGGGTATTAACAACGTGAAGCATCTCTCTGTGAGATGCGTCACGTTGTAAAGCCCTGCGCCATCAGGAGGCGTTCCGACTCAGCCTCCTAAAAGTGGCTGAGTGAAATCAACAAGATTTCACTCAGTCACTTTTAGGCCAATGCTGCGTCAAAACCCTGCGCCTGCTTAAAGCAGGCGCAAGGCTTGATGCAGCATTGGGGAGATAGCTCACCCCCAGAGCATTGCTGGAGCTGCGTCGCAGGCGCAACGCAGCTCCAGCAATGCGCTGCTTTTACGGCACAGATGCGTGACGCATCTGTGCCGTTTTTGCCACATGGTGCGCCGCATTGTAAATGCGGCGCACCATGGGTGGCGGAGCTGCGGCGCACAATAACTGGCGCATCCCTGGGGATGCGCCAGTTATTGTAAATCTGCCCCTATACATTTAGCCAATGAGGGAGCACTCACTGATTAGACAGTAGAAAGTACTCCAGTTGAGTAGAGGTATTGCACAGAAAGGTGGCATCTTCGTGGACAAACATGCAGGGCGGGATTCATTCTGCCCCTGTTAGACTTGTTTTTTGTGCCCTTCTGCCCTCTGTTAGACCCGTTTTTCCCTTGTTTTTCTGCCCTTCTGCCCTCTGTTAGACTCGTTTTTCCCTTGTTTTTCTGCCCTTCTGCCCCCTGTTAGACTCGTTTTGTGTGCCCTTGTGCCCTCTGTTAGACTCATTTTTTGCTTGGTTTTCTGCCCTTCTGCCCTCTGTTATACTCGTTTTTTGTGCCATTCTGCCCTGTTATTCCCTTGTTTTTCTGCCCTTCTGCCCTCTGTTAGACTCGTTTTTGTGCCTTTCTGCCCCGTTAGACTCGTTTTTTGTGCCCTTCTGCCCTCTGTTAGACTCGTTTTTTCCTTGTTTTTCTGCTCTTCTGTCCTCTGTTAGACTGTTTTTTTGTGCCCTTCTGCCCTCTGTTAGACTCGTTTTCCCCTTGTTTTTCTGTCCTTCTGCCCTTTGTTAGACTGCTTTTTGTGCCTTTCTGCCCTCTGCATCACCACATCATCACTCAGCGCTACTCCTGCATCACTCAGCTCCACCACAGCACCACTCAGCTCCGCCACAGCATCACTCAGCACCACCACAGCATCACTCAACACCACCACAGCACCACTCAGCACCACCCCAGCATCACTCAGCACCATCCCAGTATCACTCAGCACCACCACAGCACCACTCAGCATCACCACAGCACCACCAAAGCACCACTCAGTGCCACCCCAGCATCAATCTGCGCAACCATTCAACAACAACTGGTTCGAATATGTTCTCTCAATGTTTCAAACTTTATTACAAATGTCACAAAAAGATGTTAATATTTCACTTCTGTTCTTGGATTTTCGTCACAATAAAATACACTGAACATAATCTTCACAAAAGTTATTTACAAAAGTTTAAGCTATTGCCATTATAAATTAAAATCACTTTTATTTAAGTATTAATTATTTAAAAAAATTAAAAGCCATTGTAATTTGTAATATCAATACAGCTAAGTCACGTAAATACAAACATGCGAGACCTATTGCATTGCAAATGCTTGTTTGTACTTTGTCATCTACGAGATCTTTGCAATGTTTCGAAAGAGAGAGAGATAGAGAGAGAGAGAGGGAGGGAGATAGAGAGTGAAAGAAAGAAAGAACGAAAGAAAGAAAGAAAGAAAAAAGAAAGAAAGAAAGAGAGAGAGAAAGAAAGAGAATGACAGACAGAGAAAGAGCAAGAAAGTGAAAGTGAAAGGGAGAGAAAGGGAAAGAGAGGGAGAGAAAGAGAAAGAGAGAGTAAGAGAGAGGGGAGAGAAAGAAAGAAAGTAACAAACAAACAAACAAACAAACAGGGAGAGAGAGAATGAGAGAGAAAGAGAGAGGGATAGAGAGAGAGAGAGAGAGAGAGAGAGAGAGAGAGAGAGAGAGAGGGAGGGAGAGAGAGAGTGAAAGAAAGAAAGAACGAAAGAAAGAAAGAAAGAAAGAAAGAAAGAAAGAAAGAAAGAAAGAAAGAAAGAAAGAAAGAAAGAAAGAAAAAAGAAAGAAAGAAAGAGAGAAAGAAAGAAAGAGAGAGACAGACAGAGAAAGAGCAAGAAAGTGAAAGTGAAAGGGAGAGAAAGGGAAAGAGAGGGAGAGAAAGAGAAAGAGAGAGTAAGAGAGAGAGGGGTGAGAAAGAAAGAAAGTAAGAAAGAAAGAAAGAAAGAAAGAAAGAAAGAAACAAACAAACAAACAAACAAACAAACAAACAAACAAAAAAACAGGGAGAGAGAGAATGAGAGAGAAAGAAAGAGAGAGACAGCGAAAGAGCAAGAAAGTGAAAGAGAGAAAGAGAGGGAGAAAGGGAGAAAGAGAGAGAGGGAGAAAGAAGAGGAGAGAGGGATCGAGAGAGAGAAAGAGAGGGAGAGAAAGAGAGAACGAGAAAGAAAAAAAGAAAGAGACAGAGCAAGAAAGCAAAAGAGAGAGAGACATGGAAAGAGAGAGATAAAGAGAGAAAGACACACAGAGAGGGAGAGAGAGAGAGAGGATGAGAGAGAGAAAGAGAAAGAGAGAGAGAAAGAGGGAGAGTGAGAAAGAAAGAAAGAGAGAGAAAGAGAGAGCGAGAAAGAGAGGATGTGAGAGAGAGAAAGAAAGAGAGGGAGATAGAGAGAAAGAGAGAGAGAGAACAACGGAGAAAGAAAGAGATAAGCAGAGAAAGAGGAAGAACTTGAAAGAGAGAGAGAAAGAGATAAAAAGAGCAAGAGAGGAGAGGAAGAGAGAGATAGATAGAGAGAAAGAGAGGGAGAGAGAGAACGAGAGAAAGAAAGAGAGAGGCCGGATCTCTGAAGGGCCAGATTCCTGAGTTGCCCCACAGAACATACAGCTTTTTATTTTTAGCAAAATGCATATGAAAATTGTGCTGTAAAGGTCTCTTTTAGTTTAACCCCTCCTCACAACTCAAAATGGGTGTAATTGCCATCCTCTCCCTTCTTCCTGTTTTTTATATCTGTAAGTGCTTCCTGATGAGGTTTAATTCCTGGGACAGGTGCCTCGTTGCCTACTTGTAACTATTCTCTGACCCTGCTTCAAGGGTCAGAGCAGGGTCAGAGAATAGTTGCAAGTAGGCAACGAGGCGCCAGGAAGCACTTAGCAGCAGGTGCCCAAGTTGAAGTTAATTTCTTTGTAACCCTTTTGTAAAAGATTACAAAGAAATTAGGTCCAACTTTTGCACCTGCTGCTGTAACCCTTGCTTGGCTGAAAATTCGCCCCCGCTGATTCGCGGATTTTACCGCGATTTTGCGAGATTCGCGGATCGCGAAATCGCGGAAAATCCGCAAATTCGCCGGCGAAACGGATTTTACACCCACCCTTAGTTAAATCCACTTATAGGCCTGTATGGGGCTGGCCCATCTGCAGCCCCATGTAGGCTTAGGTTAGCCTGGCTAAGTCTTCCAACTTGGACGTGGCTGTCTACTTCCTCCCCGGAATCTTCTGTCTCCACCTCTTCCTCATCATCTATGATTGTAGGGTCAGTGGCATCTTCTGCTGAGGGTAGTACCTCATCTGCATTACCTGAGGGGCCTGAGCTAGTGGCTTTCTGAGCATCATATTCTTCCATGAGCTCTATCAGGTGCTTGAGGGTAGGGTTGGAACCCTGTTTTAACCTTCTAGATGTGCACAAGTGCCGTAAATCTTGGAAAGTTAGGGTATCATATCTGGAAGGTATTCTTAAAGGAACTACCTCCACTGGGAGAGATCCACTTGGTGCTTCTCTCAGAGACATGATCTAGTGAGGTATGGTGTGTGTACCCACCTACACTAAGTGTTACCTACTAAACATCTCTAGGAGTTGTAATCAGGGTGTGCTAAGCCCTTTACTCTAAAACAACTAAGTTCAGTAGAACTTAAGTAATATAAGACTTGTTATATGTACCTATAGGTACCTAATGTGATCTTTCAAATGATATCTTCAGATTACAATTGGTAAAACAGCAGCAAGCTCTTATCCCATCCGCTGCACACCAATGTGAGAAGTTGGCCTGGTATATGATGTTCACTATTCTAGTGAGCACCTTGCACCAGTCCAAACAAACCTTATGGTGATGGTTGTAAAGTCAACCTTATAGACCAGCTATCCTAGTGGTAGCATGGACAAAGCAGTCTTAGGCTAAAACTTCAGAGAGAATGTGAAGCCAGCTGTTTTACCATATGTAACCCCTTGAATACCAAATGAAAGGATACCACACAGGTTATATATACAATATATATGTATTCATTACTAACACAACCCCTCTGAACTCTTTATGAGGTCAGAGGACAAAGCACATAACAAGTTACTCAATTATCATACAATAATTTGCACAAAATACAGTCGTGCCCTAGGGGCGTTGCAAACCATATAATAAAATAGTGGTATAAGAACCACGTCACGAACAGTGAGTAGGCCTAGGGCCTATGGAATCGCTGGGGCTATGCTGTACTACCAAAGGTTAGGAAGCAGGAGGCCCACGGGATGCGTGTGCAGTAACCCTGGGCGGAGGAATCGGCTACGCCCACGGAGTAGGCGTAGTGTTGCCTTCTACGCATTTTGCGTAGACAGCGTAGCCGGCAACACTACGCCCACTCCGTGAGCGTAGCCGAGTCGGCCGCCACCCGCCTCCCTCCCGCCCTCCACTAGATACTTTATTTAAGCAATTACACTGATTAAAACAATTTTAAAGCACTTACCTTGTCCGGGGCTCGTCCGGGGCTCCCTCTTTGAATAGCGTCCTTTTCCTGGAAACAAATGCGCATGCGCGGGCGGCCGCGCATGCGCATTTCTCGGGAGAAATGCGCATGCGCGGCCGCCCGCGCATGCGCATTGGTATCCAGGAAAAGGACGCTATTCAAAGAGGGAGCCCCGGACGAGCCCCAGACAAGGTAAGTGCTTTAAAATTGTTTTAATCAGTGTAATTGCTTAAATAAAGTATGTAGGGGAGAGCGGGAGGGAGGTGCGTAGTGGGGCTACGCGGAGTGCGGGAGTGGGCGTAGCTTCTCGCCCTCTCCGCGTAGCTCCGCGGAGCCCCACTACGCCCCACTACGCCCAGGCCTAGTGTGCAGTGTCTTAACACACACACGAGTTACCATTGGGATACAATGGGAACGTAAGAGTTAGAAACTAGTTGGAGAAACTAGGAGAAAGCTACTGAAAACTAGGACACCTGGATAGTCAATACTCACAGGAGCACCGGAGTGCCCGCGTTACCTCACCCACAGGAGCCAGGTGCATAGGTGTCAAGTTGTGTTGGTATTCGTCGCTGAATCCTATGGAGACCTGTAACAAGATGCTGCAGGCGACCAGGAGAGTGGTGTCCGGTTGGATCCAAGGGCGGATCGAGGATGAATAGTACCTGAAAACAGAGGGTTCACTAACCAGTGACCAGGAAGGAACCAGGAAGGACCAGGCGATGTCGTGAAGCAATCAGGTGATGTCCTGAAGCTTGACTCTGCAGCCACGTGGACCAGGAGGCGTCGACGACAATCAGGTGCTGGATACGGACTGTCCCAGGAAGGATCTCGCTGTTGGCGGTGTCGGCTTCTGTATTGGAGTCAACAGGCCTTGGCAAATGCAACCCACGCAGGAATCGAATATTTGCTTCCAGGCAGACCAGCAAGGTCTGGGGGGCTTCTCCTTTTCAGGGAAGCAGGGGACCACCTGGAGCAACCAGGCAGGTGGTTCAAATTCAAAGGTTCATCATCACAGAGGCCACTAGCCAACAGGCAAGTGACCGGACAGATGTGTCAAGCACAAAAGTACCAGCAGACCCCACACGGCACTCGGTGAGTGTGGAGGGCTGTGTGTCAATGCAAAAGGTGTTCTGGGCTGGGGCTTCTCAATCCTCAATGCACAACTTCGAGGATGCCTCAGAAGCTGCACAAGTAGCAATGAGCAGATTTTTCAAGATGTCCGGTCCCACGTCTCTCGTCGCCTCCACGGGTCTCAGCTTTGCTGTGGCTGTGGATCTGGCTCATGGAAGTCTGGAAGTCTGGTTCTTGTCAGGCTCTGTGCTCGGGCTCCGGCTGGAGCGTCGACAAAGCAAACTGCAGATTGCTGGATGGTGCCTGTTTGCACAGGGTGGTCACTCCTTGACCACAAGGGAGATTCTTCAGTCTTCTAGTTGCAAATAGAATGTCGAAGGTCCAGAGTTTCATTTCAAGTTTCAGTTCAGGATAAATCTAAAGTCTCTTGACTCAGCTCCTACCTTCTAGAAACCGGTCGTCGGTAGCTTGTTTCTGGTCCAGGGAAGGCATGGCTTGGCAGTTCGGGCTGGACTGTTCCCATGAGGCACAGGGTCAGACTGATTTGCATATGGCAATGTCTGAACTGGGGTGGCAGAGTGGGCTAAAGAACGGTGATGGATTAAACCCAGATCAGTTGACTGGGGGGGAGTGCTTGTATTGTCATCGCTCCGTCCATCATTTCCTTTGGTTTTTCGTTGTTCGCCATAAGTTGGCAGGGTATGCTCAGACGTGAGTCCCTTGCTCACTTTGCCACTGGATTCAAGCAAGCCGGGCTGAAGATGGCTGAAATGCCAGAAACCGGTCCTCGGTAGCTTGTTTCCGGTCCAGGGAAGGCATGGCTTGGCAGTTCGGGCTGGACTGTTCCCATGAGGCACAGGGTCAGACTGATTTGCATATGGCCATGTCTGAACTGGGGTGGCAGAGTGTGCTAAAGAACGGTGATGGATTCAACCCAGATCAGTTGACTGGGGGTGAGTGCTTGTATTGGCAACGCTCCGTCCATCATTTTCTTTGGTTTTTATTTGTTCGCCATAAGTTGGCAGGGTATGCTCAGACGTGAGTCCGTTGCTCACTTTGCCACTGGATTCAAGCAAGCCGGGCTGAAGACGGCTGAGATGCCAGAAACAGGTCCTCGGTAGCTTGTTTCCGGTCCAGGGAAGGCATGGCTTGGCAGTTCGGGCTGGACTGTTCCCATGAGGCACAGGGTCAGACTGATTTGCATATGGCCATGTCTGAACTGGGGTGGCAGAGTGGGCTAAAGAACGGTGATGGATTAAACCCAGATCAGTTGACTGGGGCTGAGTGCTTGTATTGTCAACGCTCCGTCCATCAATTCCTTTGGTTTTTCTTTGTTCGCCATAAGTTGGCAGGGTATGCTCAGATGTGAGTCCCTTGCTCACTTTGCCACTGGATTCAAGCA
Organism: Lissotriton helveticus; assembly: GCF_964261635.1. NCBI lineage: Eukaryota > Metazoa > Chordata > Amphibia > Caudata > Salamandridae > Lissotriton > Lissotriton helveticus. Next base: position 951,366,718 of record NC_136065.1, read on the forward strand.
AGCCGGGCTGAAGACGGCTGAAATGCTAGAAACCGGTCCTCGGTAGCTTGTTTTCGGTCCAGGGAAGGCATGGCTTGGCAGTTCGGCCAGGACTGTTCCCATGAGGCACAGGGTCAGACTGATTTGCATATGGCCATGTCTGAACTGGGGTGGCAGAGTGGGCTAAAGAACGGTGATGGATTAAACCCAGATCAGTTGACTGGGGGTGAGTGCTTGTATTGTCAACGCTCCGTCCATCATTTCCTTTGGTTTTTCTTTGTTCGCCATAAGATGGCAGGGTATGCTCAGACGTGAGTCCCTTGCTCACTTTGCCACGGGATTCAAGCAAGCCGGGCTGAAGACGGCTGAAATGCCAGAAACCGGTCCTCGGTAGCTTGTTTCCGGTCCAGGGAAGGCATGGCTTGGCAGTTCAGGCTGGACTGTTCCCATGAGGCACAGGGTCAGACTGATTTGCATATGGCCATGTCTGAACTGGGGTGGCAGAGTGGGCTAAAGAACGGTGCTGGATTCAACCCAGATCAGTTGACTGGGGGTGGGTGCTTGTATTGGCAACGCTCCGTCCATCATTTTCTTTGGTTTTTCTTTGATAGCCATAAGTTGGCAGGGTATGCTCAGACGTGAGTCCCTTGCTCACTTTGCAACTGGATTCAAGCAAGCCGGGCTGAAGACGGCTGAAATGCCAGAAACCAGTCCTCGGTAGCTTGTTTCCGGTCCAGGGAAGGCATGGCTTGGCAGTTCGGGCTGGACTGTTCCCATGAGGCACAGGGTCAGACTGATTTACATATGGCCATGTCTGAACTAGGGTGGCAGAGTGGGCTAAAGAACGGTGATGGATTAAACCCAGATCAGTTGACTGGGGGTGAGTGCTTGTATTGTCAACGCTCCGTCCATCATTTCCTTTGGTTTTTCTTTGTTCGCCATAAGTTGGCAGGGTATGCTCAGACGTGAGTCCCTTGCTCACTTTGCCACTGGATTCAAGCAAGCCGGGCAGAAGACGGCTGAAATGCCAGAAACCGGTCCCCGGTAGCTTGTTTCCGGTCCAGGGAAGGCATGGCTTGGCAGTTCGGCCTGGACTGTTCCCATGAGGCACAGGGTCAGACTGATTTGCATATGGCCATGTCTGAACTGGGGTGGCAGAGTGGGCTAAAGAACAGTGATGGATTAAACCCAGATCAGTTGACTGGGGGTGAGTGCTTGTATTGTCAACGCTCCGTCCATCATTTCCTTTGGTTTTTCTTTGTTCGCCATAAGATGGCAGGGTATGCTCAGACGTGAGTCCCTTGCTCACTTTGGCACTGGATTCAAGCAAGCTGGGCTGAAGACGGCTGAAATGCCAGAAACCGGTCCTCGGTAGATTGTTTCCGGTCCAGGAAAGGCATGGCTTGGCAGATCAGGCTGGACTGTTCCCATGAGGCACAGGGTCAGACTGATTTGCATATGGCCATGTCTGAACTGGGGTGGCAGAGTGGGCTAAAGAACGGTGATGGATTCAACCCAGATCAGTTGACTGGGGGTAAGTGCTTGTATTGGCAACGCTCCGTCCATCATTTTCTTTGGTTTTTCTTTGTTTGCCACAAGTTGGCAGGGTATGGTCAGACGTGAGTCCGTTGCTCACTTTGCCACTGGATTCAAGCAAGCCGGGCTGAAGACGGCTGAAATGCCAGAAACCGGTCCTCGGTAGCTTGTTTCCGGTCCAGGGAAGGCATGGCTTGGCAGTTCGGGCTGGACTGTTCCCATGAGGCACAGGGTCAGACTGATTTGCATATGGCCATGTCTGAACTGGGGTGGCAGAGTGGGCTAAAGAACGGTGATGGATTAAACCCAGATCAGTTGACTGGGGGTGAGTGCTTGTATTGTCAACGCTCCGTCCATCATTTCCTTTGGTTTTTCTTTGTTCGCCATAAGTTGGCAGGGTATGCTCAGACGTGAGTCCCTTGCTCACTTTGCCACTGGATTCAAGCAAGCTGGGCTGAAGACGGCTGAAATGCCAGAAACCGGTCCTCGGTAGCTTGTTTCCGGTCCAGGGAAGGCATGGCTTGGCAGTTCGGGCTGGACTGTTCCCATGAGGCACAGGGTCAGACTGATTTGCATATGGCCATGTCTGAACTGGGGTGGCAGAGTGGGCTAAAGAACGGTGATGGATTAAACCCAGATCAGTTGACTGGGGGTGAGTGCTTGTATTGTCAACGCTCCGTCCATCATTTCCTTTGGTTTTTCTTTGTTCGCCATAAGTTGGCAGGGTTTGCTCAGACGTGAGTCCCTTGCTCACTTTGCCACTGGATTCAAGCAAGCCGGGCTGAAGACGGCTGAAATGCCAGAAACCGGTCCTCGGTAGCTTGTTTCCGGTCCAGGGAAGGCATGGCTTGGCAGTTCGGGCCCGACTGTTTCCATGAGGCACAGGGTCAGACTGATTTGCATATGGCCATGATTGAACTGGGGTGGCAGAGTGAGCTAAAGAACGGTGATGGATTAAACCCAGATCAGTTGACTGGGGGTGAGTGCTTGTATTGTCAACGCTCCGTCCATCATTTCCTTTGGTTTTTCTTTGTTCGCCATAAGTTGGCAGGGTATGCTCAGACGTGAGTCCCTTGCTCACTTTGCCACTGGATTCAAGCAAGCCGGGCTGAAGACGGCTGAAATGCCAGAAACCGGTCCTCGGTAGCTTGTTTCCGGTCCAGGGAAGGCATGGCTTGGCAGTTCGGGATGGACTCTTCCCATGAGGCATAGGGTCAGACTGATTTGCATATGGCCATGTCTGAACTGGGGGGGCAGAGTGGGCTAAAGAACGGTGATGGATTAAACCCAGATCAGTTGACTGTGGGTGAGTGCTTGTATTGTCAACGCTCCGTCCATCATTTCCTTTAGTTTTTCTTTGTTCGCCATAAGTTGGCAGGGTATGCTCAGACGTGAGTCCCTTGCTCACTTTGCCACTGGATTCAAGCAAGCCGGGCTGAAGACGGCTGAAATGCCAGAAACCGGTCCTCTGTAGCTTGTTTCCGGTCCAGGGAAGGCATGGCTTGGCAGTTCAGGCTGGACTGTTCCCATGAGGCACAGGGTCAGACTGATTTGCATATGGCCATGTCTGAACTGGGGTGGCAGAGTGGGCTAAAGAATAGTGATGGATTCAACCCAGATCAGTTGACTGGGGGTGGGTGCTTGTATTGGCAACGCTCCGTCCATCATTTTCTTTGGTTTTTCTTTGTTAGCCATAAGTTGGCAGGGTATGCTCAGATGTGAGTCCCTTGCTCACTTTGCCACTGGATTCAAGCAAGCCGGGCTGAAGACGGCTGAGATGCCAGAAACCGGTCCTCGGTAGCTTGTTTCCGGTCCAGGGAAGGCATGGCTTGGCAGTTCGGGCTGGACTGTTCCCATGAGGCACAGGGTCAGACTGATTTGCATATGGCCATGTCTGAACTGGGGTGGCAGAGTGGGCTAAAGAACGGTGATGGATTAAACCCCGATCAGTTGACTGGGGGTGAGTGCTTGTATTGTCAACGCTCCGTCCATCATTTCCTTTGGTTTTTCTTTGTTCGTCATAAGTTGGCAGGGTATGCTGAGACGTGAGTCCCTTGCTCACTTTGCCACTGGATTCAAGCAAGCCGGGCTGAAGATGGCTGAAATGCCAGAAACCAGTCCTTGGTAGCTTGTTTCCGGTCCAGGGAAGGCATGGCTTGGCAGTTCGGGCTGGACTGTTCCCATGAGGCACAGGGTCAGACTGATTTGCATATGGCCATGTCTGAACTGGGGTGGCAGAGTGGGCTAAAGGACGGTGATGGATTAAACCCAGATCAGTTGACTGGGGGTGAGTGCTTGTATTGTCAACGCTCCAACCATCATTTCCTTTGGTTTTTCTTTGTTCGCCATAAGTTGGCAGGGTATGCTCAGACGTGAGTCCCTTGCTCACTTTGCAACTGGATTCAAGCAAGCCGGGCTGATGACGGCTGAAATGCCAGAAACCAGTCCTCGGTAGCTTGTTTCCGGTCCAGGGAAGGCATGGCTTGGCAGTTCGGGCTGGACTGTTCCCATGAGGCACAGGGTCAGACTGATTTACATATGGCCATGTCTGAACTAGGGTGGCAGAGTGGGCTAAAGAACGGTGATGGATTAAACCCAGATCAGTTGACTGGGGGTGAGTGCTTGTATTGTCAACGCTCCGTCCATTATTTCCTTTGGTTTTTCTTTGTTCGCCATAAGTTGGCAGGGTATGCTCAGACGTGAGTCCCTTGTTATGTTATGTTATGTTATGTTATGTTATGTTATGTTATATGATATTTATTAAGCGCACTGTCACCGTGAGTTTCCTGGCGCTCCAAGGATCCTAAAACTATAACAGAGGAATTCAGTGACAATGGGAGAAGAGCAGGGTTTTTAAAGATTTCCTAAAGACAAGAAGGGAACCGGAGGTCTTGAGGGGGAGAGGAAGAGAGTTCCATAGTTTTGGGGCCAAATAAGAGAAAGTGCGGCCACCGGATCTGGTGAGTTTGACGCGGGGGACAACTAAGAGGTGAAGGTTAGTGGACCTGAGGGCACGGGAAGGACAGTAAGGGGTGATCAAGGACGTGAGGAAAGCAGGAGATGGACCAGTAAGTGCTTTAAAGACCAGGCAGTGGACCTTAAAAGCTATTCTTTCACTGACTGGGAGCCAGTGAAGTTGATACAGTAAAGGTCGGGCCGACTGCCATCTGGAGAGATTGAACGCGAGTCTGGCAGCCTGGTTCTGGATGAGTTGTAACCTAGATAACAAGGAGTTGGGGAGACCGTGATAGATCGAGTTTGAGAAGTCTAGGCGGGACATCACCAAGGCTATGATGACTTGTAGCAGTGCTTCAGGGGTTAGAAAGTGGGCGACCTTCCGAATCCTGTATAGCTGGAACATACAGGAAGATGTTACTGCACTCACCTGGGCCTTAAGAGTGAGGCCGGAGTCAATAATGACCCCAAGGCTCTTCACACGGTCAGCGGGAGAGGGAGGAGTACCAAGCTCGCTGGGCCAGAACTGAGGTCCCCAATTGGTGGCACTGCTCCCGGGAAGGAGGAGCTCAGTCTTGCCCGGATTGAGCTTTAGTTGGTTTTGGCACATCCAGTGCTGAATGTGTGTCATAGCCGATTGGAAGTTGGACACAGCGTCAGGGGAGGTGAGGGGAAAGATAATCTGCAGGTCGTCCGCGTAATTGAACACGGTAGCGTCCCACCTACTTAGAGAGTGAAGGAGGGGTAAAAGATATAAATTGAAGAGGAGGGGGGACAGGGAGGAGCCCTGGGGGACCCCGCAAGATGACGCAGCACTGGTGGCGCTGAACGGGCCCAGCCTGACTGCCTGAGATCTCCCCTCTAAGAAGGACTTAACCCAGGACAAGGCAGGCCCGCGGACTCCGGCGGACTCGACACGGTGGAGTAAGATGTTGTGGTCCACCGTGTCGAATGCCGCCGATAAGTCAAGAAGGACTAATGCCTGGGGTAGTCCTCTGTCCGCCTTGCTTCTAAGGTTGTCCAGTATGGCAAGGATCACAGCCTCGGTGGAATGGGCTGGTCGAAAGCTGGCCTGGTTGAAAGCCAGGAAGTTGGACTCCTCGATGAAGTGTGATAGGCAAGTAGTAACATGTGCCTCCAAGACCTTAGACAGAAAAGGCAGAAGGGAGATGGGCCGATAGTTTACAAATACCGCTGGGTCCGCGCCAGTTTTTTTTAGCAGGGGCACCAATACGGCCTCCTTGAATGACCTGGGGACTATGCCAGTACTGAGGGAAGAGTTAAGTAGGGGGAGGATACAATGGGGAAGGGAGTGACAGATGTCACGAAGCACGGACGGGGGACAGCAGTCCTTCGGAGAGCCAGATTTTACTCGCGAGGACAGCTTGGCAAGGGAATCAGAATCGAGTATAGGAAATCGATCCAGGATAAATGGATTGATAGGGGGAGGTGTTGCTGTGGTTAACGGGGGGAATGGGATATAGAATTTTTAATTGTGGTGATCTTTTCAATGAAGAAAGAGTTGAGCGCGTTGCATGACTCAGCGGAGGGAGGCAGGTTAGGAAGTGTCCTGGCGTCGGATGTTAGTTCGCCAAGGACTTTGAAGATCTCCTTAGATTTATTGGGGGCTGTTAGGATTCGCTCAGAGATGAAAGCAGACTTGGTGGAAGTGATGGTTTGTTTATAGATTTTCCGTGCGACCACGTACGCTTCCCTATCGGCACTAAGATAATTGCGCCTCCATCTACGTTCCAATTGGCGTAGCTCTAGATGTTGCTGTTTTAGGGTCGAGTTATACCAGTTGTGAGACTTATTGGGGCGTGTTCGGGGGAAACAAGACAGAGGTGCAAATAAATCACTGGCTGTCATGAGCCAATGAGAGATGTTAGCATCAAGAATGTTGACGTCTGAGATGTCAGTGGTTGATGGCTAAGTATCAGCAAGGGAGGAGAGGAAGGCAGGTGAATCAAGGAGCTTCCATTTCCGGGCAGTTCCTCCTGATAAGGGAGGAGATCTGACTGATCCTTTGACGACGATGGAGGACTCGATCAGTAGATGGTCGGACCAGACACAGGGGGAGACGATCGGACAGGAGAGCGTCACCCCCTGAGTCCAGATATGATCGAGAATATGGCCACCGATGTGGGTGGGGGAGGTGATATGCTGAGTCAGGTTTAGACTGAGGAGTGTCTCAAACAGTTCAGTGGCATGGGGGCCCGCGTTAGCATCGTTGTACCAGTAATTAAAATCTCCGAACATAACGATGCGGCCTGAGGAGGTCATCAGAGCAGAGAGTTGTTCACAGAGGGCAACGGAGAACAAGAGCATAGGGGTTGGGGGGCGGTACAAGACGATAAGGGACAAAGCGCCGACCTCAGTTGCAAGGCTGATGACGAGATTCTCGGCCTCAGGAATGCATAAAGAGGAAGACGTAATAACAGACAGGTCTTTACGTATGACTGCCGCCACCCCACCACCGCGCCTGCCGTTAGGCCGGTTGGCGTTCAGCATGTAATAATTGGGGGGTAGGGCAGCCAGAATATCAGGGAGGGAAGAGTCAGATAGCCAGGTCTCCGTGAGCAGCAGGATATCTGGGCTCTCTGCTGTTAATAGGAGAAAAATGTCGGCATGGTGCTGTGGGAGGGACCGCGTATTAAGATACAGGATGCGAATGCGGGACTCAGGCAGGGTAGGGGCCGGCGTTGGTGCCTGGATAAGTGTAGGAAAGGGCAGGTCGGCCGAGATACCATGAGAGACCAAACGGTCCCAAATCGTCGATGGAAGAGCGCACGAAGGACACTTGAGGCTTATAAGTGAGGCAGGGGTGTAGGTGATCATGGGGGCAGCATCTCTGGGCCCTGGTCCCGGCCCGTCGCGGACGGGCGCAGACGGGCTTCCCTTAGGCGCGCCTTCGGCGCGCAAACGGCGCGCCCGCTGCGCCCGTCCGCTGCGCGTACGAGGAGCGCACATGATTTATGGGGCATTCAGGGCGTGGCCAGTTGTAAGTGGGCGTGGCTTGTGTGGGCGGGACGCCGAAGACGGCGAACAGCAGAGCCTCGACCCGCTGCAGCGACCACCTCGGCTGCGCGGAGAGGACTAGGCAGGCAAAGTGCTTGCAAGCTCAAAGAGGTAGGTCTAGTGGTAAAAGGCAACACAAATTAGACAAAAAGAGGTTTTAAAAACAGAGCGCTACAACTAGGGCTCCCGCGGAAGGCAAGGGAGGATCCAGGGAAGAGCTAGCAATCAGCTCCTACTTTATGCCCGGAGGGGGCGTGGCCAGTTGTAAGTGGGCGTGGCTTGTGTGGGCGGGACGCCGATGACGGCGAACAGCAGAGCCTCGACCCGCTGCAGCGACCACCTCGGCTGCGCGGAGAGGACTAGGCAGGCAAAGTGCTTGCAAGCTCAAAGAGGTAGGTCTAGTGGTAAAAGGCAACACAAATTAGACAAAAAGAGGTTTTAAAAACAGAGCGCTACAACTAGGGCTCCCGCGGAAGGCAAGGGAGGATCCAGGGAAGAGCTAGCAATCAGCTCCTACTTTATGCCCGGAGGGGGCGTGGCCAGTTGTAAGTGGGCGTGGCTTGTGTGGGCGGGACGCCGATGACGGCGAACAGCAGAGCCTCGACCCGCTGCAGCGACCACCTCGGCTGCGCGGAGAGGACTAGGCAGGCAAAGTGCTTGCAAGCTCAAAGAGGTAGGTCTAGTGGTAAAAGGCAACACAAATTAGACAAAAAGAGGTTTTAAAAACAGAGCGCTACAACTAGGGCTCCCGCGGAAGGCAAGGGAGGATCCAGGGAAGAGCTAGCAATCAGCTCCTACTTTATGCCCGGAGGGGGCGTGGCCAGTTGTAGGTGGGCGTGGCTTGTGTGGGCGGGACGCCGATGACGGCGAACAGCAGAGCCTCGACCCGCTGCAGCGACCACCTCGGCTGCGCGGAGAGGACTAGGCAGGCAAAGTGCTTGCAAGCTCAAAGAGGTAGGTCTAGTGGTAAAAGGCAACACAAATTAGACAAAAAGAGGTTTTAAAAACAGAGCGCTACAACTAGGGCTCCCGCGGAAGGCAAGGGAGGATCCACTTGCTCACTTTGCCACTGGATTCAAGCAAGCCGGGCTGATGACGGCTGAAATGCCAGAAAGCAGTCCTCGGTAGCTTGTTTCCGGTCCAGGGAAGGCATGGCTTGGCAGTTCGGGCTGGACTGTTCCCATGAGGCACAGGGTCAGACTGATTTGCATATGGCCATGTCTGAACTGGGGTGGCAGAGTGGGCTAAAGAACAGTGATGGATTAAACCCAGATCAGTTGACTGGGGGTGAGTGCTTGTATTGTCAACGCTCCGTCCATCATTTCCTTTGGTTTTTCTTTGTTCGCCATAAGATGGCAGGGTATGCTCAGACGTGAGTCCCTTGCTCACTTTGCCACTGGATTCAAGCAAGCCGGGCTGAAGACGGCTGAAATGCCAGAAACCGGTCCTCGGTAGCTTGTTTCCGGTCCAGGGAAGGCATGGCTTGGCAGTTCAGGCTGGACTGTTCCCATGAGGCACAGGGTCAGACTGATTTGCATATGGCCATGTCTGAACTGGGGTGGCAGAGTGGGCTAAAGAATGGTGATGGATTCAACCCAGATCAGTTGACTGGGGGTGGGTGCTTGTATTGGCAACGCTCCGTCCATCATTTTCTTTGGTTTTTCTTTGTTAGCCATAAGTTGGCAGGGTATGCTCAGACGTGAGTCCCTTGCTCACTTTGCCACTGGATTCAAGCAAGCCGGGCTGAAGACGGCTGAGATGCCAGAAACCGGTCCTCGGTAGCTTGTTTCCGGTCCAGGGAAGGCATGGCTTGGCAGTTCGAGCTGGACTGTTCCCATGAGGCACAGGG